>NW_027518682.1:16617500-17272500 GCF_043159265.1 Tasmannia lanceolata | reverse complement strand
TTAGCGATGTCATTGTATTTGATGTCACTTACAAAACCAATAGGTTATCTCTGCCATTTGCACCGTTTACGGGAGTGAACCATCATAGACAATCGACCCTATTCGGATGTGCCCTGTTAGCTGATGAGACAGAAGAAACCTTCAGTTGGTTATTTGAACAGTGGTTGACGTGCATGCATGGCAAAGCACCTGATGCAATAATAACTGATATGGATCCAGCCATGAAAAATGCAATTGGAAGAGTTTTTCCAGACACCCATCATAGATTTTGTTCGTGGCACATACACAGGCATTTGCTTGAGCATGTTGCAGAGATGAGGGATTCGACTAGTAAATTCTGCCTCGATTATAATCGGTGGTATTTTTCAAAAAACATAGAGGATTGTGAGCAGTTGTGGGAAGATTTGGTTTGTAATTATGAAATCGGGGACAGTGATTGGTTATCTAGGATGTGGGAGCAGCGAGAGCATTGGGTTCCGGCATATTGGCGAAACACATTTACTGCAGGAATGACTTCAAGTCAACGTAGCGAAAGCATGAATGCATTTTTTGATGGATATGTGAATAGCAAAACTAGCTTGCATGAGTTCTTAGATGCATGTGATAGGGCACTGGTTCAACGTCGTAAAACAGAAGCTGAAGAAGATTTCAAGTCGAAATATTCGAAAGCAAGTATGAAAACGAATAGCCCATTGGAAGAAGAGGCGGGGATATTCTATACGAGGAATATGTTTAACATTTTCCAGGATGAGTTGAGGGATAGTAGTGGTTGTTGGCACGACCAGTTGAGCAAGGATGGGGCCGTGGAAGAATATTTGGTAGGTCTCAGAAATGATGTGAAGAGTAGATGGTGTAGGGTATTTTATTATGATTCCGATGGAATGACCTTCAAATGCGATTGTGCTAAGTTTGAAAGGGAGGGGATCTTATGCAAACATATCTTTCGTATTATGGATATGAAACAATTAAAGAAGGTCCCCGACCATTACATGTTGAAGAGATGGTCTATTCAGGCAATGTATCAAGTAGGGGGTACAATATCTACAAGGCCACAAGTGGGTAGTAGCGTCAATCCGTTTGAAAGGTGGTGCCTAATCTCAAGATGGCAGCGACTGGTTGATGGACCTGGAAGAGATGAGAAAGTTTTCAAGAGGATGACTGAATTTTGTGATATTCTTTTCGCTGAAGAAGAACAAAAGCAGAAAGAAAATGAAGTTACATTGGAGGCAAGTGAGATACCAATCGTTGGTAGCGAAGTATATTCAAACTTTGCTGTGAGTCAAATAGCTGAAATCACAATTCGAGACCCACCAGTTGCGAAGACAAAGGGCCGTCCAAAGAATCCAACACGCTTGAAATCTGGCTTAGAGACATCTATATCCGAACCAAAGAAACGGACGTGCCAATCCTGTGGCGGAAAAGGACATTATAAGTCGACATGTAAAAATAAAAGCCAGGTTTGTTTTGTTCCCTACTTACTCATTTGTATGTGTACATGGACTTTCTTAAAGTGGTAATTGTAAATGTTTATATATATATATATTTTTATCATGCTTCGCAACAGTTCTTATCTGTTTCTGAATTTGGTGGAGATGATACAGGTACTTCTAATTGGTGCTGCATCAGTTTTGCTATAGCAGTGTTCGTTTGCAGTTTTTGTAGTTGCAGGGATGAGCTACTTACTCATGCTCATTTGTGGTCAATGAGGGAGGAGTACTACTTCACAATTACATGTACTGGTAAGGAGATTCTCGAGACAGATTTTGAAATTTAATGTCTTCCATATTATCAGTGTTAAATTATTGGGTGATCCAAGCCAGTCATTTGTTGGGCACTGCCCAAAATATAGCAATTCAATCCCTATATTTTCTGACCTTTACAGATTTACCTGTAGGGTATTTTGATGTAGTCTTCTTTACACCTCAATTTGCATCTGTAGTGCTTCACTTATCTGCAGCCTTTTGAAAACCAAAATCCTATTGGCAGTGCAAAATTTTTACACTGAGCAATTCACACTCTCATGAATCTTCCAAGAACGACGTGTAAATGTGTCAAGATCACACAAGTAAAGCATGCATTTGAAATCTGAAGGAATGTGGCCTAATCTAAAATCCGGCTTCAAAGATTTTCCAATTACTATATTTCTTTTTGTGGACGATAATGCAATAAATAGATAACCAACTAGCAGTTAACAGAGGCATCCGATTTCAACATTTCGGATCTATTTCCCTAATGCTCTTTCTAAACTTCTAGCTTAGGTACATCACCCAATCTATTCCTTAAGTAGTAGTTGTTGTGATGATTTGATTTGTAGTTGGTGGTATATTATTTATCGATATTTATTTTGAACAGAAAGACACAGATGTTTTGATAATTGCAGAAAACCAGCTTGTCTTTTGTTTTTTAATTGGCTTCTAAGAGGGGGGATATCATTTCCCTTTGGAAACTGTAATAACATTTGACAGATCCTTCAACATCTAACCCTCGTGATATCTCACCCAATGTCATGTTTTTGTTCATAACAGCTCGGAGGACCATCTTATTCAGTCCCAGTGGGGAGGAGAGACGCAAGAAGTGCGAACAGGAATGCAGCTATAGCACAGCAACCAAACAAGATGATCAGTACACCATGTTCAGTGATGAAAACCCAAATGCCTGTTCTGTCATGTAAAACAGCTGATTCCATAGAAAAGAAAATGGGTTTTTTTTGTCCTCTGTCACATTTTATCTGTTTCCCCTCTCCAAGTCCACTGTAAACAATTAAATGTTGTTTTTGTGCATTTAATAGAGTTTCAGGTCCTTCCAGGGCTTGGATTAGTTGTTGTTGTTTTTTTTTTGTCTGGATTTTCCAATATTTAGGTTGTCAAGGAACAGCTACATATATCTACTCTGTTGTCCAATGGTTTTTCAAGGCATATCAGTATTTGTACTGTGCATACCAGAGTATGCACACATTTACTTTAAATTCAAATAAAAGGTAAAGAAGGCTTACTCTTCCAAGCAAAAGAGCCACATAAACAAGGTGGGGTTTAATGTAGTACAAACTTTAAAAACTTTTGCTTTTTTGCTTTTCTGTCAACTTCATGAGATGTATGTGTCGGCTCCCCTTAACAAAGCAGGGATTTTGTAACAGCAAATGGTAAAGACTCCCCTTACCAAAGCAGGGAATTTGTAACAGCAATTGGTAAAGACTGGGCTGCCAAAATCAAGGAATTGTGGTTATAATCTCCCAGCTTAATCGAGATTGGGATTGAGCATGAATTACCTTAAATAAGGCCCAGTTCGTTTGAGATTATCACAACCAATTGTGAGGGCCAAATCTATTATTGAGCTCAACTTTACGTTTAAATTTTAGCCCATTAATCGGTATGGCCCTTGCAATCGGTTGTCACAATCTTAAAAGAACAAGGTATAAGGTGGATGAATAATCTGCTGTTTTCTAGAGGCATAATTTGAAATTTTGTTGGGCTAATGCACTATTTGCCCAATATCCAAAGTTTCAGAAAACCTGGATGGCATAATTTCCATGAATAAGCACTCTTGCATCTATAAAATGTTTGGAGCTTCACCTTCTATCTCTTTAATTGTTTACATTGGACCCTTTTTTTATTTTTTTTTATTAGCGGGATTTGCTAGTGTCCTTCGCACAAGGCATTTCACGGATGGTCTTTTGCATGTGAGAGCAGCCACCTCGTGAATGAAGACAAAATCTGCTGAAAAGTGAGCCTATGAGATGGACACTAGCAAATCCCTAAATAAGCACCATATTCTCAAGAAAGAGATAGAGAGAGAGAGAGAGAGAGAGAGAGAGAGAGAGAGAGAGAAGTTGGGCTTTTAAAAAAAAGAGGGCATCTGCAACTGTTTGGGTTTCTTCAAGCTTAAACAAAAACGAGGGTTTGAAATCAGCCATTTGGGTTTTTCTATTTGAAATCTGCCATTTGCCATTTGGGTTTTTCTTCGCAAACAGCTAGTTGGGTTTTCTTTAAACCTTCATCGCACCTTCATCGCACCTTCATCGCAAACAGCTAGTTGGAACGAAACCTTCATCGCACCATATTCTCAAGAAAGAGATACAGAGAGAGAGAGAGAGAGAGAGAGAGAGAGAGAGAGAGAGAGAGAGAGAGAGAGAGAGAGAGAGAGAGAGAGAGAAGTTGGGCTTTTAAAAAAAAGAGGGCATCTGCAACTGTTTGGGTTTCTTCAAGCTTAAACAAAAACGAGGGTTTGAAATCAGCCATTTGGGTTTTTCTATTTGAAATCTGCCATTTGCCATTTGGGTTTTTCTTCACAAACAGCTAGTTGGGTTTTCTTTAAACCTTCATCGCACCTTCTTCGCAAACAGCTAGTTGGAACGAAACCTTCATCGCACCATATTCTCAAGAAAGAGATACAGAGAGAGAGAGAGAGAGAGAAGTTGGGTTTTCTTTAAAAAATGAGAGAGAAGAAAGAGATACAGAGAGAGAGAGAGAGAGAGAGAGAGCGTTATGGTTTTAGAAAAACCCTCGATTTTATTACGACAAACAGAACGCACTTTGAAACGCACGCTTCAGCGCACCATTTTTTCGAACGCTTAAGCGCATAAACAGTTTTCTCATATATATATATATATATATATATATATATATATATATATATATATATATATATATATATAGAGAAAACTGTTTATGCGCTTAAGCGTTCGAAAAAATGGTGCGCTGAAGCGTGCGTTTCAAAGTGCGTTCTGTTTGTCGTAATAAAATCGAGGGTTTTTCTAAAACCATAACGCTCTCTCTCTCTCTCTCTCTCTCTCTGTATCTCTTTCTTCTCTCTCATTTTTTAAAGAAAACCCAACTTCTCTCTCTCTCTCTCTCTGTATCTCTTTCTTGAGAATATGGTGCGATGAAGGTTTCGTTCCAACTAGCTGTTTGCGAAGAAGGTGCGATGAAGGTTTAAAGAAAACCCAACTAGCTGTTTGTGAAGAAAAACCCAAATGGCAAATGGCAGATTTCAAATAGAAAAACCCAAATGGCTGATTTCAAACCCTCGTTTTTGTTTAAGCTTGAAGAAACCCAAACAGTTGCAGATGCCCTCTTTTTTTTAAAAGCCCAACTTCTCTCTCTCTCTCTCTCTCTCTCTCTCTCTCTCTCTCTCTCTCTCTCTCTCTCTCTCTCTCTCTCTCTGTATCTCTTTCTTGAGAATATGGTGCGATGAAGGTTTCGTTCCAACTAGCTGTTTGCGATGAAGGTGCGATGAAGGTGCGATGAAGGTTTAAAGAAAACCCAACTAGCTGTTTGCGAAGAAAAACCCAAATGGCAAATGGCAGATTTCAAATAGAAAAACCCAAATGGCTGATTTCAAACCCTCGTTTTTGTTTAAGCTTGAAGAAACCCAAACAGTTGCAGATGCCCTCTTTTTTTTAAAAGCCCAACTTCTCTCTCTCTCTCTCTCTCTCTCTCTCTCTCTCTCTATCTCTTTCTTGAGAATATGGTGCTTATTTAGGGATTTGCTAGTGTCCATCTCATAGGCTCACTTTTCAGCAGATTTTGTCTTCATTCACGAGGTGGCTGCTCTCACATGCAAAAGACCATCCGTGAAATGCCTTGTGCGAAGGACACTAGCAAATCCCGCTAATAAAAAAAAATAAAAAAAGGGTCCAATGTAAACAATTAAAGAGATAGAAGGTGAAGCTCCAAACATTTTATAGATGCAAGAGTGCTTATTCATGGAAATTATGCCATCCAGGTTTTCTGAAACTTTGGATATTGGGCAAATAGTGCATTAGCCCAACAAAATTTCAAATTATGCCTCTAGAAAACAGCAGATTATTCATCCACCTTATACCTTGTTCTTTTAAGATTGTGACAACCGATTGCAAGGGCCATACCGATTAATGGGCTAAAATTTAAACGTAAAGTTGAGCTCAATAATAGATTTGGCCCTCACAATTGGTTGTGATAATCTCAAACGAACTGGGCCTTATTTAAGGTAATTCATGCTCAATCCCAATCTCGATTAAGCTGGGAGATTATAACCACAATTCCTTGATTTTGGCAGCCCAGTCTTTACCAATTGCTGTTACAAATTCCCTGCTTTGGTAAGGGGAGTCTTTACCATTTGCTGTTACAAAATCCCTGCTTTGTTAAGGGGAGCCGACACATACATCTCATGAAGTTGACAGAAAAGCAAAAAAGCAAAAGTTTTTAAAGTTTGTACTACATTAAACCCCACCTTGTTTATGTGGCTCTTTTGCTTGGAAGAGTAAGCCTTCTTTACCTTTTATTTGAATTTAAAGTAAATGTGTGCATACTCTGGTATGCACAGTACAAATACTGATATGCCTTGAAAAACCATTGGACAACAGAGTAGATATATGTAGCTGTTCCTTGACAACCTAAATATTGGAAAATCCAGACAAAAAAAAAACAACAACAACTAATCCAAGCCCTGGAAGGACCTGAAACTCTATTAAATGCACAAAAACAACATTTAATTGTTTACAGTGGACTTGGAGAGGGGAAACAGATAAAATGTGACAGAGGACAAAAAAAACCCATTTTCTTTTCTATGGAATCAGCTGTTTTACATGACAGAACAGGCATTTGGGTTTTCATCACTGAACATGGTGTACTGATCATCTTGTTTGGTTGCTGTGCTATAGCTGCATTCCTGTTCGCACTTCTTGCGTCTCTCCTCCCCACTGGGACTGAATAAGATGGTCCTCCGAGCTGTTATGAACAAAAACATGACATTGGGTGAGATATCACGAGGGTTAGATGTTGAAGGATCTGTCAAATGTTATTACAGTTTCCAAAGGGAAATGATATCCCCCCTCTTAGAAGCCAATTAAAAAACAAAAGACAAGCTGGTTTTCTGCAATTATCAAAACATCTGTGTCTTTCTGTTCAAAATAAATATCGATAAATAATATACCACCAACTACAAATCAAATCATCACAACAACTACTACTTAAGGAATAGATTGGGTGATGTACCTAAGCTAGAAGTTTAGAAAGAGCATTAGGGAAATAGATCCGAAATGTTGAAATCGGATGCCTCTGTTAACTGCTAGTTGGTTATCTATTTATTGCATTATCGTCCACAAAAAGAAATATAGTAATTGGAAAATCTTTGAAGCCGGATTTTAGATTAGGCCACATTCCTTCAGATTTCAAATGCATGCTTTACTTGTGTGATCTTGACACATTTACACGTCGTTCTTGGAAGATTCATGAGAGTGTGAATTGCTCAGTGTAAAAATTTTGCACTGCCAATAGGATTTTGGTTTTCAAAAGGCTGCAGATAAGTGAAGCACTACAGATGCAAATTGAGGTGTAAAGAAGACTACATCAAAATACCCTACAGGTAAATCTGTAAAGGTCAGAAAATATAGGGATTGAATTGCTATATTTTGGGCAGTGCCCAACAAATGACTGGCTTGGATCACCCAATAATTTAACACTGATAATATGGAAGACATTAAATTTCAAAATCTGTCTCGAGAATCTCCTTACCAGTACATGTAATTGTGAAGTAGTACTCCTCCCTCATTGACCACAAATGAGCATGAGTAAGTAGCTCATCCCTGCAACTACAAAAACTGCAAACGAACACTGCTATAGCAAAACTGATGCAGCACCAATTAGAAGTACCTGTATCATCTCCACCAAATTCAGAAACAGATAAGAACTGTTGCGAAGCATGATAAAAATATATATATATATAAACATTTACAATTACCACTTTAAGAAAGTCCATGTACACATACAAATGAGTAAGTAGGGAACAAAACAAACCTGGCTTTTATTTTTACATGTCGACTTATAATGTCCTTTTCCGCCACAGGATTGGCACGTCCGTTTCTTTGGTTCGGATATAGATGTCTCTAAGCCAGATTTCAAGCGTGTTGGATTCTTTGGACGGCCCTTTGTCTTCGCAACTGGTGGGTCTCGAATTGTGATTTCAGCTATTTGACTCACAGCAAAGTTTGAATATACTTCGCTACCAACGATTGGTATCTCACTTGCCTCCAATGTAACTTCATTTTCTTTCTGCTTTTGTTCTTCTTCAGCGAAAAGAATATCACAAAATTCAGTCATCCTCTTGAAAACTTTCTCATCTCTTCCAGGTCCATCAACCAGTCGCTGCCATCTTGAGATTAGGCACCACCTTTCAAACGGATTGACGCTACTACCCACTTGTGGCCTTGTAGATATTGTACCCCCTACTTGATACATTGCCTGAATAGACCATCTCTTCAACATGTAATGGTCGGGGACCTTCTTTAATTGTTTCATATCCATAATACGAAAGATATGTTTGCATAAGATCCCCTCCCTTTCAAACTTAGCACAATCGCATTTGAAGGTCATTCCATCGGAATCATAATAAAATACCCTACACCATCTACTCTTCACATCATTTCTGAGACCTACCAAATATTCTTCCACGGCCCCATCCTTGCTCAACTGGTCGTGCCAACAACCACTACTATCCCTCAACTCATCCTGGAAAATGTTAAACATATTCCTCGTATAGAATATCCCCGCCTCTTCTTCCAATGGGCTATTCGTTTTCATACTTGCTTTCGAATATTTCGACTTGAAATCTTCTTCAGCTTCTGTTTTACGACGTTGAACCAGTGCCCTATCACATGCATCTAAGAACTCATGCAAGCTAGTTTTGCTATTCACATATCCATCAAAAAATGCATTCATGCTTTCGCTACGTTGACTTGAAGTCATTCCTGCAGTAAATGTGTTTCGCCAATATGCCGGAACCCAATGCTCTCGCTGCTCCCACATCCTAGATAACCAATCACTGTCCCCGATTTCATAATTACAAACCAAATCTTCCCACAACTGCTCACAATCCTCTATGTTTTTTGAAAAATACCACCGATTATAATCGAGGCAGAATTTACTAGTCGAATCCCTCATCTCTGCAACATGCTCAAGCAAATGCCTGTGTATGTGCCACGAACAAAATCTATGATGGGTGTCTGGAAAAACTCTTCCAATTGCATTTTTCATGGCTGGATCCATATCAGTTATTATTGCATCAGGTGCTTTGCCATGCATGCACGTCAACCACTGTTCAAATAACCAACTGAAGGTTTCTTCTGTCTCATCAGCTAACAGGGCACATCCGAATAGGGTCGATTGTCTATGATGGTTCACTCCCGTAAACGGTGCAAATGGCAGAGATAACCTATTGGTTTTGTAAGTGACATCAAATACAATGACATCGCTAAATGTTATGTAAGCATCTCTAGCCCTAGCGTCAGCCCAGAACATAGATCGGAAGGTCCCATCCGTATCCAACTCCATTGAGAAAAAGAAATTCGGGTCTTCTGATCTCTTGTTTTGGAGATGATTGGCCACTAAGACAGCTTCTTGGCCTATATTGTTCACCCTCTTTTTTCTCAAATGGGAAGCAACTTGATCAGGTGTTACCACACCTGATATTCCATCGTTTGTTGAATTAATAGCCTTTGCAATCCTCGCAGCCGGCATCTGAGTCTCATCGAGACAGTCAATCAACGTCTTCACACTTTCACTCTTACTGAATCTATTATGGGAACGGTGCATTTGCCTCTTAAGTGGGGAGGTCAGAATGTGAGAATGAATGTCGTCAAAGGTGGTCACTACCCACTTCTCATCTCTTAGTTTTATGATCATCTTAGCTTTGCAATCCAATCTGACAGCTCGTCGTTCCCTCTTTTCCTTACCATCATCCACTTTCTTTCCCTTATACTTTTTCACCCCCTCTCTATCACACACAAATTTCCTTGAGTTCACAGCATTTGTTTTTTTAGAACTATTTGTACTGGATTTCCGTAATCCAAAACCAGTAGCCAGGGCATAAGAATTGTAGAATTCAAACGCAGACATCCAATCATCAAACACTTGGTTCACAAACGGCTTCTTCACACTACTATTCTCACTAATAGCCTTATTGGGTGTACTACCACCCTCATCTTCGTCATTTATATCAGTATCTGCCCATTCTATATTATCTTCAACCAGATTAACCTCATCATCAACCACAATTAGACCATGGGCGTCAACTTCTTCAATACCTAACCTGGAGGCTTGCGAGAAAGCATTATCAACAAAAGCAGACTGTGTACGGTCATTATCCTCGATACGTGACCCACACGGTTGCGAAGAGGTTGGTTCCATTTTCCTAGTAATTGAAAGAAGAGAAAAATAAGAATGTACTGACATGAAAGAAAAAATAAAGGCAGTGATATTTTCATGTTGAAAGAGAGTTAAAGCTATGTTCTTTCTGATAGTAAAACCCAATTTTCCCAGACATTAACACACCATAAACAATCAAACTGAAACCCTCCATTTTTTTTCTTTGAAGAATATTTAAAAACCCTTACTTTGAAAGTTACATCAGCTCTATTTTCTCTACTTGTGATAGTTACAGATAACAATAAAGAGAGTGGGTGCAATTAACTTTATGGGATTTGCTAGTCAATTTTGCAGAAAGCCACCTCAGGTCTCACTTGTTCACAAGAGGTAGCCATCTCAGATGAATTAAATGAATAAGACAAAAATATGCAATGAGGTGGCTCTTCTCTTCTGAAAAAGTGTGTGGCAATGGCTTTCTGTAAAATTGTCTACCAAGCCCCAAACTTTATTGGAAATATTTTGAATGAACAAAACTTACCCGGATCATTATAGATTTTATATCAAAAAGTTGAGCAAGTCTAAACTGAAGGGCGCCCTTACATAAATAAGGTGAAAGGGCGCCCCCATTGGTTGAAAGACAATTCCTAGAATGTTATCATTTCAAAAAGAAAAGAAAGTCCAAATGTTAGTAATAATTCGAGGAAAGTTGAGACTAGCTAAGAAAAAACTAGAAAATTTCCTGATAATCTTACTCTTGATAACCTCAAGAGCATTAATACATATTGTGTTTCATAAGAGATTAAGATAAACTCAAATCACCTAAGTTTACACATAATCGTTTTCCAGTGTTTATTCCACAAAAATCTATAAAAAAAAACAAACCAGAGAAAGAACAAAAAAACATTAAATTTCCACAGATCTTATTCTTGACATAAGAAATCATGATTCATAAGAGATTAACCTAAATTCAAAACACGAAACGCTACGTCGAATCGTTTTCTTGTAATTTTTCAAGACATTAATATAAACTCAAAAACACAGAAAGTTACAGAGAATCGATTTTTCCTGTAATCTTTGTCTGAAATTTGATAGAAACGAAAACAAAGTATGGAAAACTCACCTCGATCGTTGCTCCGTAGCGATGGATTTGGGTTTTTTTTACAGAACGAAATCGATTTGGAAGAAGGGGGTTTTTCTAGTTTCCAAATCCCACCCACTTGCAGCAGAGACCTTAGAGAGAGAGAGAGAGAGAGAGAGAGAGAGAGAGAGGTTCTGCGATGGAAAACCCACTTGAAAGGGGGTTTTTCATGCGATGGAAGAAGGGGGTTTTTCATGCGATGGGTTTCTTCAAGCTTTTAAAAAAAAGAGGGCATCTGCAACTGTTTGGGTTTCTTCAAGCTTAAACAAAAACGAGGGTTTGAAATCAGCCATTTGGGTTTTTCTATTTGAAATCTGCCATTTGCCATTTGGGTTTTTCTTCGCAAACAGCTAGTTGGGTTTTCTTTAAACCTTCATCGCAAACAGCTAGTTTGAACGAAACCTTCATCGCACCATATTCTCAAGAGAGAGAGAGAGAGAGAGAGAGAGAGAGAGAGAGAGAGAGAGAGAGAGAGAGAGAGAGAGAAGTTGGGCTTTTAAAAAAAAGAGGGCATCTGCAACTGTTTGGGTTTCTTCAAGCTTAAACAAAAACGAGGGTTTGAAATCAGCCATTTGGGTTTTTCTATTTGAAATCTGCCATTTGCCATTTGGGTTTTTCTTCACAAACAGCTAGTTGGGTTTTCTTTAAACCTTCATCGCACCTTCTTCGCAAACAACTAGTTGGAACGAAACCTTCATCGCACCATATTCTCAAGAAAGAGATACAGAGAGAGAGAGAGAGAGAGAGAGAGAGAAGTTGGGTTTTCTTTAAAAAATGAGAGAGAAGAAAGAGATACAGAGAGAGAGAGAGAGAGCGTTATGGTTTTAGAAAAACCCTCGATTTTATTACGACAAACAGAACGCACTTTGAAACGCACGCTTCAGCGCACCATTTTTTCGAACGCTTAAGCGCATAAACAGTTTTCTCATATATATATATATATATATGTATGGAAAAAGATTAGACGGTCGAGCGTACGCAGCAATGGTGCGGTAGAGTGTGGAATTCGCAATAGTTGCGCGTGGTTTGTCTGAAAAACAAAAAAAAAATCCCAAAACCCATCTCCCATTTTCGTTTTTGCATAGAAGCTTGGATTTTGCAATAGGCGCGCGTGGTTTGCACAGAAGCTTGGTTTGTCTGAAGCAAAAAGAAAAAAAAAAAACCCAAAACCCATAGTCGCGCATCGTGGTTTGTCTGAAGGTTGGGTTTTGCAATCGTGGTTTGTCTGAAGCAAAAAGAAAAGAAAAGAAAACCCAAAACCCATCACCCATCTTCGTTTTTGCACAGAAGCTTGGGTTTTGCAATCGTGGTTTGTCTGAAGCTTGGGTTTTGCAATCGTGGTTTGTCTGAAGCAAAAAGAAAAAAAACAAAAAAACAAAAACCCATCTTTGCACAGAAGCTTGGGTTTTGCAATCGTGGTTTGTCTGAAGCAAAAAAAAAAAAAAAACATGGCTCACATTTGGTGGGAATGGACGTTCTCATCATCTCATGTATTGCATGTGGGACCCGCTATTGTTTGAGATGGCTCCCTTCTGAAATGATAAGGGTGTCTCTTGAATTGAAAGAATCAATTTTTTATTTTTTGTTCCTCTCTGTTCAATCCGCGAACATGTGACATGGGTTGGAGTCTGGTGGTCCGCAGATTCTCCCACCGTTTTTTCCCCTTCCATTTAACTGCCTTTAAATCATTACCGTTGCTTCTTCCAACAACAATCCAATTTGAATTTCCCGCATCCAAATTCGAATCCCTTCATCATTTTTCATCATCACCTCTGTTAGTCGATTACTACCATGATAATGACGAACAAAATGCCTTTGATCTCGACTTCTTCTATACTTCTCTATTGGATGATTGCACCCACCTCACACACCTCACTCAAATCCATTCCCAATTCATCAAATCTGGATTACAAGGCAGCAATTTCTTAGTAACCAAATTCGTACATGTAAGTTCGAACATCGGCCAAATACGTTACGCACGTCAAATGTTTGATGAAATTCCCCATCCAAACATCTTCCTTTGGAATGCAATCATCAGAGGGTATTCTCGACATGACTTGTTCAACGTTGCTCTCGAATTGTATTGCAGGATGCATCTAGAAGGTGTCAACCCTGATGGGTTCACACTCCCTTATGTGCTCAAAGCCTGCAGTGGCCTGTTGGCACTTGAAATGGGTCGCCGAGTTCATGCTCAGATTTTCAGACATGGGTTTGAATCAGATATTTTCGTACAGAATGGTCTTATTGCCATGTACTCCAAATGTGGTGCCATTGGCCCTGCCCTTTTGCTGTTCAATGTCTTACAAAATAGGACCGTTGTTTCCTGGACTTCGATAATTTCGGGCTATGCACAGAATGGTCATCCTTTGGAAGCTTTGAAAATTTTTGGCCAAATGCGAGTGTTGTCCGATGTGAAACCGGACTGTATCGCACTTGTCAGTGTTATCAAAGCATACACTGATGTGGAGGATTTAGCACAGGGGAAGTCAATCCATGGTTGCGTGGTTAAAAGCGGGTTTGAATTGGAACAAGATTTGCTGATTGCTCTTACAGCAATGTACGCAAAATGTGGGGAAGTGGAGGTTGCAAAGTCATTGTTTGACCAGATGTCAATGCCGAGTGTTATTCTGTGGAACGCAATGATTTCTGGGTATGCCAAGAATGGTTATGCTAATGAGGCTGTGGAACTCTTCCGTAAAATGATTTCTACAAGTGCTAGACCTGATTCGGTTACTGTACGTTCGGTGATCTTAGCTTCTGCTCACGTAGGCTGCCTAGAATTAGGGAGATGGATGGAAGATTATATCAGTAGGAGTGAATTTCGATATGATATTTTTGTCAACACAGCTCTTATTGACATGTATGCTAAATGTGGAAGTGTAATCAGTGCGCGTATATTGTTTGATCGCATACCCAACAAAGATGTTGTGGTATGGAGTGCTATGATTGTCGGTTATGGATTGCATGGTCATGGCCATGAAGCTATCAATCTTTTTCATGACATGGTGCGTGCTGGGGTGGAACCGAATGATGTCACCTTTATTGGCCTTCTTTCAGCATGCAATCACTCTGGGCTTATAGATGAGGGGTGGAAATACTTCCATAGCATGTGGGACCATGGAATTGAGCCCCGTCACCAACATTACGCTTGTGTGGTTGATCTTCTCGGTCGTGCAGGCTATTTGGATGAGGCTTATGAGTTTGTGGTAAAGATGCCAATGGAACCGGCTGTAACTGTGTGGGGAGCACTGTTGAGTGCGTGTAAGATTTATGGCAATGTGAGTTTAGGTGAATATGCTGCGGAGCGTGTTTTTGCTTTAGACCCATTAAATGCTGGGCATTATGTACAGCTCTCAAATCTTTATGCTTCAGCTGGAATGTGGAATGATGTTGCGAAGGTCCGGGTGTTGATGAAAGAGAGGGGGTTGACAAAGGCACTAGGGTACAGTTTGATTGAGATAAATGGAAAGCTCCAGGCTTTCCGTGTAGGTGATAAATCACACCCAAGATCTAAAGAAATATTTGAAATGCTTGAGAAGTTGGAGAGAAAGTTGTTAGAGGCTGGATTTGTTCCTAATACAGGCTCTGTCTTGCATGACTTGAACATTGAAGAGAAAGAGGAGAGCCTGTGTAATCATAGTGAGAGGCTCGCAATTTCTTTTGGGTTGATAAGCACGGCTCCTAGGACAACCCTTAGGATTACGAAGAACCTCCGTGCATGCATAAATTGTCATTCGGCAACAAAACTTATATCAAAGATTGTTGAAAGGGAGATAGTTGTTAGGGATGCTAATCGTTTTCATCACTTCAAGGACGGATTTTGTTCTTGTGGAGATTATTGGTGAGAGGGCTGGCTTTTGCAGAGTAGGAACAGATCATAAACTATCAGGTTTAGTTAAATTCTGACTTTTGTGAACAGCTGGCTTGCTTTTATGGCATATTGTTTTTACTTTCTTACAATCTACTTCATAAGGAATATGCATCCGGCAAATTTGACTGCTAGTCTGGTTCACAAATTCGTTGCCAATAAGTGGCACAACATGTGAAACTTGTCCTTTAGCCATTTACATAGAAATCTTTATCGTTGGTTAATTATTGTGGTTCTGTATCTGTATGTTGTTCCCTTATTCTTTCATTTGTTAAACCTCCTATGTTTCTCTAATTCTGTACCTGATCAGTTTCCCTAAAAAACACTCATTGATATATCTGAAGTGCTTTTTTTCCCCTTGGGACAGGCATTTCTTGCATTTCTTTTTCTTGCCCTTTCAGCAGTCAGCAGTTGTCAAAATGGGATTGTAGTACCAATGGAAAAGATAGATCATCTCTTCCTACATTGCAAATATTCCTCCTTGGTTTGGTTGGCATTACTCAGATTTTTCGGTATGTCTTGGGTTACTCGGAGGAGCATCTCGAAGGAGATTAAATTCTGGAGTGGAGCCTTTCATGGGTGCCTTGGTCAGGGGCCCTGGATGGCCCTTCCTTACGCTATCCTATGGCACATCTGGAGGGAACGAAATAGTAGGGTTTTTACCGATTCAAAACGATCATGGAATCTTGTAGTTCTCGATATAAAGATCGCCATTTTAGCATGGTCGCGTGGTAAGGGGTTGCTACCTTATCCTGCTGGAATTGCACTAAGGCGTTGGAAGGTGATCCTGACAGCAAAGAGGAATCGGGTGTCGATCAAGCCCAAATGGAATACAACCCCGGGAGGTTATTTTAAGCTGAACTTTGATGGAAGTTCGAAAGGTAATCCCGGTGTTGCTAGTTTTGGGGGCATCATCCGTGATTCTGATAGCCGCGTTATTATGTCTTATTCAGGGTCGGCGGGTATTTGTGATGCAAATGAAGCGGAGGCAAGGGCGCTTCTTTTCGGTCTCAAATGGTATGTGGCACATAACATAGGCCCCCTGATAGTAGAAGGTGACTGTTCAAATGTAGTTGCTTGGGCTTCTAATCAATCAGATTGTTAATAAAATCTTGTGATTTTTTCAAAAAAAAATCAGGTGGTCCTTGGCGATTGCACAATATCCTGAATGAAATCCGTGATTTGGTGTCCATTGTTCATCCGCAAATTGTTCATAGGTGAAGATCGGCGAATTCAGATGCAGATATTTTAGCAAATGAGGGTGTATCTTTACTTTCAGTGGTGGTATCTACTTCGGACCTCTTAGTGAACCTATTGTAACTTGAACCATGTAACCCATGTTTGGGTTGTCTGTCTTGGTTTTGTTGGGACTTCTCGTCCCTCTTGTATTCTTTCTATGGAATAAAATTTGTTAAGTTTCAAAAAAAAAAGAGGAAAAGATGTTTCAATAAAAATGAAAAGAAAGAGAAACAAATAATTGAAAATGTACTATGTAGAATTGCTAAGTTCCATCCTTGCTTATAATCATTAGCTTCAATAGTGACTCAAAACACGCCATAGAACTATCAAAAGTGCCAGATAAGATGATTAACTTATTATAAATGAAAAGAAATAGACAAAAAAAAAAGATATGGAATAAGGCATTGTTGGGGATGTTTCTTGCCAACGAATGTCGTGATTTGCAGAAGACTAGGGAAGAGAGTGGGATTTTGTGAAAAAGAGATATGAAAAGGGCTTATGATCATGTGGATTGAAGATTTCTCTCGTACATGTTGGTAAGAATGGGCTTTGGTAAAAGATGGAGGGGTTGGATAACAAAAAGTATTTCTCATTCGTTGTTCTCCTTTTCTTGCTAAAGGTAAGCCATGGTTTTATCTTGAGTTTCCATTGACCTTAGGAAAGGTGACCTACTATCCCATTTCTTTTGCTGTTGTGGGAGAAGCTTTCAGCGAACTAGTGGGAGTTGTAGAAGAGAGGGGGCTTATTAGAGGGGTTCTTCTCGGTTGAGGACCTCCAGGAGTTTCAATCACTCTGCTCCAATTAGTTGATGATACTCCATGCCTCAAGAATTTGGAAGATCATATGGCAAATTTAAAGATGATTCTAACATGGTTTGAGTTGGCGTGGGTTGAAATCAATGTTAGCAATAGTTCTATAGTTGGTTTTAACCACTCTTTCTTTTTTTGAAAGGTAACAATTTTATTAAGAAAAACAAAACAGAAAACAAGATAGGGACAAGACGCCCCGCACAATATTTACACTAGAACCCTCAAAACAGAAACCCCCCATAGAAACCACTCAGCCTCCTAGCCCTTAATTCACCTCTCTCATAAACCCAAGTCCTGAATTAACAATCTACACCCTTTCCTTTTACACTCCTTTTGCCAACTTAACAGTATGTTCATTTGCTGATCTCTTCATATTATGGAAGTTCGGTCCAATTTTGAAAACAAGATTCCGAGTTACTGAAATGATGTCTTCTAACTTCCATGGTCTGCGTGCTTTGTTTCTGGCTCATGCTATAACATTTGCTAAATCACCTTCGTTTATTAATGTACCGGTCATAAACTTTGCATAGCATCTCAAACCCCACAGAAGAGCTCTTGCTTCTGCCTCGTTAGTGTCACACTCTGGACGGACCTGAAAAGGATAGGATCGCTTGTCCACTAGATTCATGGAAGATGCCACCAATGCCCACATGTCCAGGATTGCCTTTTGAGCTTCCATCAAAATTGAATTTTACCCATCCAATTGGAGGAGGACACCACCTTGGCAATCTTTAAACTCCATTCCTTTTTCAACCATTATCGCTCTCCAATTTCCAAGGATTTCTCCCATGCTATAGTTAGAGGTAAACTAGTCATTTCTTCCCCAAGAAATGATATCCATTTTGATATCTAGCAATATTCTTCCACACCTTCTCTTTTGATATTTGAATATGTGGTTGTTCCTCTTTCCATATGTGTCAAATCATTGCAAAAGGTACTAGCCTCAAGAGGCCAAAACATTTTATAGTAACCTTCCACGTGTCAAATCAATGCAAAAGGTACCCGCATTCACCAAATGACCCAATGCTCCAATGCAGTGTGATGTTCTTGATAGATCTTTGGATTTTGGAGTATCCAAGAAAGGCCGAAACATTTGATAGTAATCTTCCACAGTAGATGACAGAAAAAGGCAATTGACCATCAAGTGATCCAAAGATTCTTCCTTCTTGCATAGCACGCACCAATGGTTTTAACCACTAACCACTCTAAGTAGAGAGTGGCAGTACTTGCCAGGGTTATGGGTGCAAAGAGGAAGATTTACCCTTGTCTCTAGACTGTGGTGTGAAAGAAATGTGAGTGTTTGAGGGTGCTAGAAGGTCCCTAGGGAGGCTGATTTAGGAGATCAAATATCTATTTATGAGCTGGCCCCTAGGGAGAGGAGTTTTGGGGTTTCTCCATATCTGATCTTTGCAGGAAATGTAAGGTTTTATCTGATAGGTGTACAAGAAAGAAGAGGACTGTTACATGGGTTCCCCCTACAATCGGTTCTATTAAACTAAATTTTGATGGATGTTATTTGGGGTTTTGTATTGTGAGACAGCAATTGAGAAACATTGTGGGAAGCGGAAGCGAGAGCTTATTGATGGGGCTGAGGATCTTCAGCTTCAGGTTTGATGGGTACCTGCTGGTTGAAGGTGATTCTCAGAATGCAGTTAACATTGCATTGGACAATCTTTGTACTTATGTTCATGCAGCCAACCCTTCTTGTGGAGGGGCAATCTCTGCCCTATTTGTAGCAAGTTTTCTGTTTCTGAATAAATTGTTATCCTTTCTCAAAAAAGGTAAAAGAAAAATAAACCTGATCAGGTCCATTTTTAGATTCAATAGTGATCCAAGAATGCCAGCAAGCCATAGAACTCTTGAAGGTCCATGAATAGTTCCATCAGAAAGATCATTTATATGGAAGTGAAAAGAAATAGTAAAAGAAAACAAATGACTTAAAGCTGATAAGTTCTTTGGTCATTATCATTACCTTCAGTAGTGATCGAAAAATGGTAGCAAGCCGTAGAACTGACAAAAGCTCCATGAAGCTTCTACCTCTCAGCTATTCTGAAATTTGAGTTGTCACTGAAATCTCTTATAAAATCAAATGCACAACTTATCCTAGCAAATAACCAAAAGCTACCTCAGTATCATCCTTTGTATGTGGATTCAGTTTCCTCCTACCAAGTACAGCAGTTCCACATATCCCAATTTTTACTACTGCCCTTGTTTTTTTTTTTTTTTTTTTTTAAGGATTAACCATACTTGGCTTAGATGCTTCGTCTTTGAACCTTGAACAGAAAAATGCTTTGAGTTCTACGGATTGATAGTATCTTTGATAGACATTTTATATTATTTGCTCCTAATGTCAATTTGCAACTGGATACAATGCCAGGACTATTTTGTTGAGGGGTCAATTTCACCCACCTAGTTCATTTGCTGGCTGAAAAAGATTGTCTACAGATAACACTAACACCGACACTTGCCCACAACCATCAAGAAAAGATGACACTCTGTTGGCCAATGCGGTCATTGCACCACCGATGCTGGAAGATCATCGGGTTCTAAATATGAAAGCCATTCCACTTTTCAAGGACGACAATGCTCAGAACCAACATACAAGGAAGCGTTCTACTACTCGTCAAATTATGCAAACAAGTACAAAGGAGAATACTAATCTGTTTTCCTTCACGAAGTTTGGGGAAAGATTTTGAGTCCTTATGGTAGTAGACCGTCACCTCCCTTTCTGTGTGGAGGGATGCGATAATTGCGTATCTTAATTACATCTTGGATATGTATTCAATGCATCAGATATCTGTAAATTGATTCCATCAGGATCTTGTAAGCTTACTCCAGGAAAATGGCCATTGCAACAATATGGAAGCTAGTGTTTGATGGAGTTGCTGGCTATTGATGTATCCATGGGCTTATTATCCCCTAGCAAAAGGGTTTTGCGTGGGTGACCGTTTTCTGTTATTAATGTAAATAATCTTATTACTTTGTTTCCAATAGAAGCATCAGTCTATTCAGTTGTATTTATTCATAAGACTTGGTATGTTAAAGCCCTTGGACAACATCTTTCATCCCAGTGGCATCAACACTAGCCCATTCACTTGAATCCTCACACATGACCCTCAGATCTGGCTATCTTTAGTATAAGGAGAAAATAACAAGTTTCCCTCCAGGGTGTTTTAAATGTCATTCATGAATATATAAATTTCTTTCAGTTTGTTCCCGGTATCTCCATGTGCATTGTGCATTGGTGTTTGTTACGGTCCTAGGCAGGGGCCTGCCTAGGTATGGGACTAGGTGGGACCCAGCATGGTATGGGACATGTTTAAAGGGCCTAGTTTAACACATTCCATCAGTTTTAGAGCTTTTAGCGTATTGGTTATGTACCTAACATTTGGTAAGGGCGATCTGTGGAAAGAGCTGCTTGGAAAAAAACTAGAGTGACAGCTGCCAAAGGGGCCTCTAAGGACGACAGTTGCGAGAGTGAGGTGGAATGTTATGGTCGGGCCTGCCTAGGTATGGGACTAGGGGGACCCAGCCAGGTTTAAAGGGCCTAGCCTAATGCGTTCCATTAGCTCTAGAGCTTTTGGCAGATTGTTTAGGTATCTTACAATGTCTGATTCTAAAATAGTCAACATTACACATATAATGGGGAAACATCTATTGCTTGGATAATTGCTGTCATTCAATTGGCGTGACTTTTGTGTGATTGAAGTGGGAAGTTGTTTTCCGACCAGAAGTCGGATGGAGGTCTTGGGGATGGTTATATTTGCTCGAGGAGTAATGCTTTCCTTGGCAGATGGCTTTAAAGGTTGGGTGAAGAGAACAACGCTCTTTGGAGAAGAATAATTATGGGTGAATATGCATGGGATGCGTGGGGTGGGGTGGGGTGGCGTGGGTGGAAAGAGAGTTAAGTAGGGATAGAGGCTCGGGGTGCATGGAGGTTCATGTATAGTATCCGAGTTGAGTTTTTATCGTTCATATCTTCCTAAAAAAAGAATTGGTTTAAATGACAATGGCCAACTGCACGTTGGGGCAAACGATCAATGATAGAACTTTTTGAGACAAACCCAACTCTAGATACAACACCTTTTGTCTTAGGACCTGTTCATTTTGGATCTTGAGAATTGATTTAGGTCCAAAGCTAATCATTGGACTCAAAATTGAGTTCCAGATGGATCAAATCCTTGCCATGTGTACGGTGGCGAGGTGTTACGAACCCGGATCGGTTCGTAACATGATTGATCTTCCTTGAGGGAAGATCGACCTCTTGACCCACTTCGAGAGAACGGTTGTCCTCCTTTGCGCGCAAGACACAACTACCTCATTTGCGCGCAAGACACAACTAAAATAAATTTCTACGTTGCTTTATTATCATGATAATGGCTGCTCTCACAGAACGAGAGCCCAACTATTATAATGCTTGAAAATAGGAGAATAGATAACACTAGTAACTAACCTAGAGATATAGACTAATGAAACTAAGCCACCTAAACACAAACCCAACTGGACTTTAACGTGCCAAAGAAACACATCAGCATACGTTTTTTTTTAACAGAAAATATAAGAGGGAGATATGGTAAAGCTAACTACAACTACTCATATCTCCCATATCTCGCTCCAAGTGGGACCCAACTCAAAGCACGTAACACGAGGACTTTTATCCTTTTCAGACAAGCTGTAATGGTAAAAACGTAACAGAAGCCCTGGATGTGTGGAATTGTCTTTCATATTTGGGTGTTCTGGCGTCAGCATTTTCATTGCATGAGAAAGCCCAAATATGGTATCGATTTCTTCTTTGAGCTAAAAGAAAAATCTCTAACGCAAGGTCACTGGTTAGAGAAATGGTTCTCTTTCAGTTTGCGATAGTTGAAAGGATCGTGGGAAAAGAGAAAAATTAAAAGGTTACTTAGTTTAGAAAGATACCACAAGCTTTTAATTTCAGCAGTCATTTAAAACGTGTAAAACAAGGTGAGTTCGCTCAATTATCAAAACATGGGTTGTGTAGCCTATTTTAAAATCATTAAAAAATCAATGAATTCCACGTCTTTATGGCTTAGGGGATGACGACGGCTAGACGAGAAAGTTTAAGATTATGAAAAAAGATTGTGACTGCTACACTGATTATTGGACTCAAATTTAAATGTAATTTTGAGTCCAATAATAGACTTGGCATTTAAAATCGTTTGTCATAATCTTAAACGAACAGGGATTAGGTAGAAAGGTGTTAATAAGGTCCCATTCCAAGAAAAAAAAGTGTTAATAAGGTTGTTTGTTCCTGTTGCTTAAGTGGGTGTTTTCTTTCATTCCTATGTGGTAGCAAAATAGCAAATCATTTTGTTAATAATAGTCATTTTTCATTATTACGTTCTCTATTTTTCTTTTTATAAAGATGCCAAATCCATTAAAAAGAAAATTACGTTCTCTAATTGTCTTAACCTTACGTTCTCTAATTGTCTTAACCTAAAGTATCTTTCCCCCCCTCTCTCTCTCTCTTTCTATAAGCGAAAATGACATAGGATATCTTCCTTGATAGATACCCAATGTCGGATGACACGCAAGACCCTACAAGATATGACCAAGGTTTTAAATTTTGGTTTCGATACCGGTTTTGGATCCCACCAAAAACGAAATTTCGACCGAAATCTGGCGAAACAAGAAAAATAGTATTTTATTTGATATAAAATTTCGGCAAAATATTAAAATAATTAAAAAAAAACATGTTTTTTGGGTGAAATTTCGGGGGGAAAAGAAATTTCAACCGAAATTCGAAATTCCAAAATTTCGGCCGAAATAAAATACCTTTTCAGGTAATCGCGATTTCGGTGTTGGTCTCCATCGAAATCCGACAACCATATAACCAAGAAAATTTAAAACCATGGATATGACAACCATAACCAAGAAAATTGATCTCCCATTTCCAACATCTTATCGATCAGTTAAAAAATGGGTGATAATTAAAGTGCACACCAACTCAAATTGAAATGGAAATTTTCACAGAAAAAGAATGCTTCGGGGAGAGAGGTATGGAAGGAAATTGGTATTATTGCCAATCAGAGAAGTCAGAAGTGCTAAGTAGAGGGCTGTCAATATGAAAACAAGGGAGTGCGAATATCAGCTCCCTCTTTAAGTAAGTCCACTCCAGGAATTTCTCTTTGGGCACACAACTCATCCTAAGAAGAACATGTAAAATTATCAATGAGAATTTGAATTTTATCGGTTGTATGCTCTGTTTAGGGCCTTCTTGTCTCCTCTCTCACATTGGGGATTCCTCCTCTGTGTTGTTATGGTATTTGAATTTTTCCTTTGTTAATAAAGGTAGATACCCAAACTACCCAGAAAACAAAAATGAGAACCTCATTAATCTCGAAATGAATGAAGTTTTAAGGCTGAAACCCATGTGGGATGGCATTAAGTAATGGCTGATACACCAATAATTCACGAGACATATCATGTGCACAGTCAAAACGAGAGAGAGAGAGAGAGAGAGAGAGAGAGAGAGAGAGGAGTGGGTCCACTTAATGGCATGAGCCCACATGGTGCATGTTACCTTCCCCACACGCAAAACATAAAACAAAAGGTTACTAGATTACTATTTTCATTTGGTGATCATAAGAAAGTCATCCCTTGAAATAGATTCTAATTAGCCTGAGAATATTAAGACCTTCCTTTTCTCATTCAAGCCTGATGCGTAACTCTTGGGATGGATCTTTTCTTTTTCTTTTTCTTTTAATTTCTTCTTCATGCAACATATTCATTCATATATTTTCAAGAAAACTTGAGATGGATCTCTCTCCAATCGTCACGCACACGTGGCTAACACGATTGATCATTCTAGCTTGGTGCCTGATTGGTGGCCTATAACTGATCCATGAAAGAAAAAAAAAAAAGGTCAAGGGTCCATGTTTGATGGATTAAAAAAAGCCCATTCATCTGAGGGTCAGAGTTTGACCAATTTGTTGTGGATTTTGGACCATGACTAACCTATGATGGATGGTCAAGATCGTACCATGTATGTGGGGATGGATCAGGCCATCTCACTGCAGCGTGCCCTGGGTAAAACCTCATTTCTTGTTAGGGCTTTGGTTCGGTGGTTCATCCGTCACAATATTTAGATGGTCCCCACTAGCTCTCCTTGGTGAAAAAAATAGGTCACATGTCACACCCATGCCTAGTCGGCTGCCCATGACATTGGTGCATTGACATCATTTCAAAGGTGGGTCCTATCATTTCCAGTCGTTGCTACTTTGGATTGTTCTCTCATTTTCATTAGACACCCAGTTTGGTGTTGCATAGCTTTAGCAATTTATAACAAGACTCCCAATTCAGGTGGCCCCGACTCACCAATGGACGAAACAAAGATATCCACTTGACAATACTAGTGTGCGCTCATCATCTCATAATCGTGACCTATCATTATAAGGGGCCCAAAGAGACCACCTCAATTGGTAATCCAGTAGACTATACCCCATTTTCTCCTTTTAAACAATAATTGGGTAATCCAGATTCTAGACCCGAAGATTATTGCCAAAAGCATAAAATGGACAGGTAGAATCAAAGAAAGAATAAAGAAAAGGAAATAGGATGAATACATGAACATTGAAGGGATGAAGAATTGAAGTGGTTGGCAATGTAAGGCGTAGGAGGGTCACCCAACTTGGTCCTTTTCTAGCCTTTGCCCCTACTCTTTACTTTTGCTTATATAAAAATGATAGAGAAACAAGCCCCTTTTCCTCCTCTCTCTCTCTCTCTCTATGCAAATTCTCCCGTGCCGTTCTCTCTGTCCTCTTTACCCCGGCAACTGGAATCTTCTCTCCTCTTTTAAATAAATTTCTCATTCTCATTCCGAACAGTGGAAAGATTTAAAAGCCCACCTCCACTTCTCTTTATCGAAGTCCCCCCCTTCAAGTAAAGCACTTAGTTTGCAGGTTTCCCTTTTTCTTCCTTCAATATATTCCTCCTCTTTTTTCTTTTTTTACCTTCTGGGTTTTTAAGTTCTGAGGTCTTCCTCAAATGGGTTGCTTCCGGATCACTGGCATTGACTGTAATGATGGCGAAAAAAGCAAAATTAATGGAAGAAAAGAAGTGGGTGATTCTTTAATTGATGAACAAGTGAGGGGGAGACAGTTGAGCGGAAAGATGAGATGGGGTCTGAGTTTGATGATTTTTTCGGGAGGCCGACGGAGAAGCGAAAAACGAATTAAGGATGGGGATGCATCGGAGAGGTTGTTAGAGGAGTCCGATGCAGAACCCAGAGGGGAAGTTTCATTGGTCCCAGAGACCCTCGATCCACAATCAATACACTCATCCTTCCGTTTCAGCTTCGGTTCGCAGGTCGAATAGTATTTTTTTTTAGATTTTGTTAAGGTGCATTGGAAACTTAATTTAGCAATCATTCTACGCATGTTTTGAGACTTTTACACATGTTTTGACAAAAAAAATTAAGTTTCCAGTGCATCTTAACTAGTGCCCTAGCAAAACCTAATTTTTTTAACCTGGAATTTATCTAAGACCCAGGGCGGCACGTTAAATCTTATTAATGAGAAAATGGTAATTACAGGTCGAGCTCGAGTCGTTGAGCTTGAATTCATCGGCGGCTACTGTACTTCTAGTGAATCTGGACAAGGGAGAAGGAGCTTCAGAGTCACGATCTCGAGAGCTTCAAATAAGAAGGATTGAATCATTGGAGAAGAGCATTTCTTTAGTCTCTGGGGAGTTGGTTAGGTTCAGTTATGCTGAGATCCGCTCCGCTACTAGGGACTTCTCCCGAGGTATAGTCACACCTTTCTTCATTATTATTATTTTTTGATTGGCAGTTTTGAAGTCTGAATTTCAATATTAGATATTTTAGCATCCGTCTAATTTTGAATTTTAATCGAAACAGTTGTCTTTTCAAATTATTGCCTTGGCACGATATAATATATTCCATTGGGTAGTTCCAGCAATTCCAATGGCTTCATAACTCAGCACATATTCATTGATTGTTGAGCTACTACATCCACGACAAATATTGGATGATTTGGGAATCTACTGTTTCCCCCCTTTCTCCTTTTCTCCTAGTTATTGTCTCTAGGGTTAGTTCAAAGAATTTGAATTGCTTGTGACCCTTCTTTCCCTTTTTCTTTTAGATATAGTCTCTAAGGATCTAATATCATTTTTTTATATTGATACTGGTAGGAGTCCTGCCTAACTCCAACTTACCTATAAAAAAATAAAATAAAATCTGCAGTTCCAACTTGCTGTTTATATGTCAATTGCAATTTGTATTTGGAGCAGGTAGGGTATTAGGAAGAGGTGCCCTCAGCTGCGTCTTTAGAGGGAGACTTCGGTTCGGTCGAGTTGTCGCGATTAAGCGATTGGACAACGAAGATAAGGAATCAACCAAAGCTTTTTGCAGGGAATTGATGATTGCGAGCTCTCTCAGTGATCGAAACATCGTTCCCCTTGTGGGATTTTGCATGGATCAAGAGGGATTGTTCTTGGTCTACAAGTATGTGTCTGGAGGGAGCTTAGAGCACCTTCTTCATGGTACTTTTCCTCCACTCTGTAATTCAATTATACAAAATTAAGCTAATTTGAAGCGCCCATTGATCTTAATTTCCTATATTTGATGTAGATAAGAAGAAATCACTTTCATGGTCTGTTCGATATAAGGTCGCGGTTGGAGTTGCTCAAGCAATAGCATATCTACACAATGGAACGGAGAAATGCGTCGTTCACAGAGATATTAAACCTTCAAACATACTCCTCTCTTCGAAGAAAACACCGAAAGTGAGTAAGGGTTCTAGATTTCTTTTAAAATCAATTTACTTTTGGCGAGATGTAATTAATTTATAAGAATTAGGCAAAGGCTTGATTCCACTCTAAGGGGTCATGGGTAGGTCAAAGGGTAGTTTAAGAGTTGCCGGTTTAATTTAATGAAATTACTGATATCAATACACTATCGTTTTTGGGTATGCAGTGAAAATGTTTCTTATCATAATTTGGGTGTTTTGTAAATTTCAGCTATGTGATTTTGGTTTGGCTACATGGACATCTGGACCTTCAGTCCCTTTCCTTTGCAAAACTGTGAAAGGGACATTTGGGTAAACTCTCAAAACCCCTCAAAAGAACAGAATTGCTTAATTATTTATTTGGGTTAAACAGAGATGTGATTTTTTTTTTAAATATTAATTTTCAGTTATTTGGCTCCTGAATATTTTCAACATGGGAAAGTGTCGGATAAAACAGATGTGTATGCTTTTGGCGTGGTATTGTTAGAGCTAATAACCGGCCGGAAGCCGATCGAGACAAAAAGAACGCGGACAGAGGAGAACTTGATCTTGTGGGTAGGTATTCTTTACTCATAGTTTTACCATCATATTAAAATTATAGAAGGTGATATATGGACTCCCTGTTTTGATATTGCACTCCTCTCTTTATTTTATAATTTTCTTATTCGTTGGAACAATTCCCAAGATTCACCAGTTCTCCGATCCTTGTATATTGGCAAATATATCGGATCCTTAAAACCGTGGCTATGACCCAAAAATCATATCAATCATGCGATCCTGAAAATAGACAAGAAAAAACTACTTTCAACAACAAAAAATGTACATGAATGGATGTTATTTATGTTTGGCAGCACATATGCGTTCACACTATATCTGTACATGAAATACTCTCTAATCTCTGATAGCGAAAAATAGTTCAGTATGGAAATGGGTATGTTGGAGTATAAATGATTGAATAACACCAACTCTAACAACCTAACCTTTTGGAGTGATTGGTTGTTTCATATGGTGTAGATAATGGTAGGCCACCAGAGAACTTATTCAGGTGAACTCCCTTCCCATTGGTGTCAAAAGTGAGATCCACCAGTGTGTTTATCTCTATAAGGAGAATTTCGGAATTTTCTGGATAAATTTAGAAAAGAAAAACTTTCCAAAATTTCATGCATTTACACTGTTTGATTACAAATGGAAAAACGTAATTTGAACCACCCTAAGTTACATTTTTACTTTTAGGGCCTTCCAATTTTTAATGATATCTCTAAATGCTATCAATTTCTTCTAAATTTTGGCATCAAACAAACAAAAGATTTTCCTCGAGAAATATTTTTCCTGCAATCCAAACAGGACTAAGGGAATTGATATTTCCATCCTCTTTCTCCCATTTTCAACGCTTTTGTTTGTCTTCTCTTTGGAAATAACAATTTTTTTTAGGAAAAGACAAACAGGAGTAGTTCAAATGAGGTCATTTTAAGAAAATACAGACAAAAGGAGGTGATGGAAATGCTGGAAAAAGGGGGTGGAGATTTTGTTTCCCTCTCTAAAATCTGAAAGTCAGTAAGGATTCAACTGAAAGATTTTAAAATTTAAATAAAAGACATAGCAAGTGGGTCCCAATATCAGCTCCCCATGCTTGTATTATTATTATTATTATTAGGTGTGCATATTTAATTATCAATGTGGTCCTCCTCTCCCAAGTCACACTTCTTCCAAGAGAAGGATAACTTTTAGATAAATGCATATGTTAAATGTCTGGTTTTTGTCATTAAATTGCATTTAGTTTTCATTCATTGCCATTTAAAAAGTGTCATGTATTCTTGAATGAGGTGTGTTTTTGTATCATTTTCTTACTTCGAGAAAGACAAGGACATTACTTCTTTCCTTGCTTGTTACGTTGTTGTGGGGGGACAAATATCTTGAAAGGTTGCTATTTCCAGGGAAGATAGTCTCAATTCTCTAGAAGGAGATGCTAAACCCATCACAAATTCTGCACATAATTACCCTCTAATTTTGATTAGCGACCCTACATAAGTCTTTGGGAAAAATAATTTATTAATGTTTAATGAAAAAAGTAGTACAATTAGTGAGTGTTATCTTCCTAGCAGCTTCAATCTTTTTCTTTTTGGGGGTATTATTGTAAATGGGAAATGATATATAGGTAGTCCATGTAGAGCATAGCCTATTGCACTGGACCTTATTGTAAAATTAGAGAAAGGTTGTTTAATAATTATCTGATAATAACCTGCTTTAGAAAATACTAAGTCGCGGAAATGGGAAGGATTATTGCACTGGACCTGTTTAAAAAATAAGCTTGTTGTTTGGAATGAGGGTCTTTTCAATTAGAGGACTGCTAGCAAAATGGGTGACAGCATCCTCCAAACTAGAATTTATTTTGAATTTTCTTGTTAACATAGGGTGAATTTGTTGCTTCATACTGTGTTTCTGGGATAGGGTCGGTGTTTAGCATACTTGAATGTAGTATCTTTCTTTTTATTTAATAAACCCGCAGCTTACCTACCAAAAAAAAAAAACATGTTGCCTCATAATATAACTATACTCCAAATTCCGCAGGCAAAGCCGCTCTTACAAAGAGAAGGAAGCATAGAGGAGTTGCTTGACCCTCGCCTTAAGCGTGGTTCCTACAGTTCGAGCCAAGCGGCACGAATGGTTCGAGCTGCAGCTGCTTGTCTCAATAACGAAGAATCAGGGAGGCCGAGCATCAATAAGATCATCGCAATATTGCGAGGGGACGAGCGTTGTACTAAAAATAGGTCAATTTTAGAGAATGGGTGTGTTGGTTGCTATCCTCAGTGGCATGATGTACAGTCAGCGAAGAGCGACCTGAAGAGTCACTTGGCTCTAGCGATGATGGGGGTTATGGAACTCGAGGAAGACGACATCTATAGTCGTTAAACACACAATAATTTGCTTTTTTTCTCTCTTGAAAAATTTATTGTGTTGCCTAAGAGAAGAAAGGTAGTGAGATGCATAAAAGATTGTACAGTAAAGAAGGCTACTGAGTGATCTCTTTGTTAGAAAATTGATGTGCAAATATGTAATTTAGGATTGGAGAATACCTTATAACAAATTAACCTCACAACTTGAAGACAAAGATCAATAATACTATTTTCTGCAATAATAATCTGTAAAGAATTAGAGAAATCGTTAGATCACTTATCGAGTTGAGGCACGAAGAATCTTCGCTGTCCTTAAGGCAAATCTCGCCCCCACTATGACGAATCAACGGTGCAGATGGCCGTCTCGGCGTATGCCTCCAGAATACAACAACTCTCGCTCCAGGGGTGTGCACTCACGCAGCCCGGATGCCTAAGAACTCGCTTATATTTGCCAAAAGCCTTGAGCAGAAAACCAGAGAAGAGAAAAAGCAGAAGAAGAATCCGTCAAGGATATCTTTCTGTTTTCTCTAAAACCGATTTTATAGAAAGGTAATCGACACATTAGTGTGAAACGTCGCACTCTTTTAGTACGTGAGAGACGTTTTTTCAAACGGTAACTAAACCACGATTAAGGAATCTCAAACGGTAAAAAAGAGTTAAAACAAAATAAATAAATTCTTGACCGTTAAAAGGAAAAAAATAAATAATAGAAAAAGAAAAGCCTTATGTCCACGCGCGCGGCCGGGCGGCGCGCATGTGGTAAGATCAAAAGCCCACCGGACCCAAGTGGGCGATCCGTGCGCGTAGGATCCCCATGACCTCTTGCTCATTCACAAGGCTAAGAGAGTGAAAGTATATATATGGTCACTCTCATCCTCTCACACTTCCCATCTAGGACTAAAGTTTTCTCATGACTTTAGTCTTTTTGGAGGGAAGCCCAAGTAATTTAAATGAGAAGCCCAAAAGCATACATATAATGACTAAAAACACCCAATTGTAAGTTTGAATTACAAAAAGACTTTTTTTTCACATAAAAGGTCAACACTCTTGGGATTATTGTGGTGATATGACTCTTTTTCCTCGTTTTTGAAGAAGGAAAGTAATAAGATACAGATTTCGGGGGTTTATGTGAACGTTTTTCACATTATATGCATTCTAGCACACAACATTGGACAAAAAAAAAAACAAGCTTTGTGATGAAATCACACTTACAGCTATGAGACATTAGATTGGACTTGGCCCACTTGTGATCCAACAGATGGATCTTTCCACAGGCCACCTAGGTGAGGGCAAAACCTAATAGTTTAATCTGTTTTTGGTGTGTGTCCTTGAGAAATCACGTGAGTGTGAAAATTGCAACAAATTAGAACAAGAACAAAAATCTGATAGAGTAAAATCGATCTAATTACATACAAAACAACGATAATAATAACAAGGAAGCCATAATGCTTTGGATCTCACGACAAGGAATTTTGCTACCTTAAGACCGTTATAGTTACGGCCGCCGTTCACAAGAGCTTCGGTTGCCAGCTTCTCTGTCATCAAGCCACCGAGGAACCTTTATGAAATACTTAGGAGGATTGCACCAATATATTAGAGAATAGTACGAATCTCCACCCCAATACACCATCGAGCATGCCAGAATCAAAGTCATGGCGATCGATTTTTTTTCTAGCTGGGCGGATTCTTTCACCTTCTTCATGAGAATTTTCTAAAGGATTCATTAGCCGACCCCAACTAGTTTGGGACAAAGGCTTAGTTGAGTTGAGTTGATACATTCTAGCACAAAATCATGGGATCAACCAAGAAAAATAAGGTTTTGTAATGAAAACACAATTTCGGCTATTAGACATAAGATTGGGTTTGGGTTTGGCCCACTTGTGATCCAACGGATGGATCTCAGCCTAGGCTACTTAGGTCAGGGCAAAACCTAAGAGCTTAATCCAGCAATCGACCTTCATCCTTACTTAATTGATGTTTCCTTTTTAGTTAATTTCAGAAATTTCCATCAAGTATAACTTCATGTAGTTAAAAATTTTGCATATTTTAATTAGACTTTAGCACGTCTAGTGGAATTTAGTTAGACCTCTCGTGAGTCGTGACTATGCTAGATTAATTTTGAATTCTCGATCTAGGTAAATTTAAGAAGGAAACCTCTCGGTAAATCGTGCAGGTTTATTTTAAGCCCTTTGTTTTGTACCCCATGTTGTTAGACATTTGAACCGACTTTATAAAATGTTGAACGTAGTGAATTGTTTTGGCTGTCTGTCACTCTGTCTTTAAAAGCAAAGTCTATGGTCAACGTAGCTTTACTAAGGACATTAACCAGGAGACTTCTTCCTCCCCGTGGTTTGTGCCAATAAAACGGTTTGCTTTTCAAGTCAAATACATGGAAAGAAAACAACAGGCCAATGTCGACACTCAACACAGCAAAAGCCAAAAGCCAACATATATAAATACAAAGCCAACACACTTCCTGAAACCAAGATCTTTTTCTCCTCCTTCAAACTCTTCTTATCAAATCTCGACTTTTGAGTGTTTAAATTTGTTCTCTAATTAGATAGATAGAAAGGAAAGGATGAGTGTGGAAGTGTTGGATGGTACCACTATTCGCGAATTTGTGGAAGATGAGCTAGCCTTCAATGGCTCAGTTTGTGACCTCTTTGCTTGTCTTGACACAGACAAAGATGGTCTCCTCTCATATGTAGAGATGATGAAGGAGCTAAGGAGTCTAAGAGTTCTGGAGACCCACTTTGGTGTGGACGTGGTGGACTCAAATCCAAGTCTCGTCTATGATTCCCTGTTCCTCCAATTCGATCACGACTGCAATGGTGTGGTGGACATGGAAGAGTTCAGGGCAGAGACTAAGCAGATGATGCTTGCAATGGCAAATGGATTGGGCTTCTTGCCTGTTCAGATGGTTTTGGAGGAGGGTAGTTTTCTCAAGAAAGCAGTTGAAAGGGAATTGTCTAAGGTCAATGCATAAGTAAATTCAAACTACTTCTACTACTATAGTATGTACTTATTCATGTATCTTGTTTTGTGATGTCTATTGGGAAATAAAAGAGTGCATGAAATAAAATGTGTAGCAAAGCTTGGAATGTATGAAAGGGCATGTTCTTTAACCTTCCAAAGGGAGACAAAAATAAAAAATTACATTCGGCCATCCCAACCAGCTCCTTGATTTTTTACTTAAATTTAAGTCCGTCCTACACATATTTATCTTCTATAAAATTCAGAACGAATTATAAATCTTAATATTTGTATAAAATCTTAATAACTACATTTTCAAAGTTTACCCTGACTACTTTGCTATTTGATTTAATAAATAGGCAAAGAAAAATTAAAGAAGACAAGTTTTAAGGCCTCGTTCGTTCCAGATTTTGACATGCCGACTGTGAGTCCAAAACCGATTATTGGATGCAAAATAAACGTTTAATTTTAAGCCCAATATTCTGTGAACTTAAGCTTCTAGAAATTTTAGATAGACACAAACCCTTATCTAATAACTTTTAGCCATATCCACTCCGAATTCGATCCGTTTACACCCCTAGATAGGGCCGGTGTTTAGCATACTTGAATGTAATATCTTTCTTTTTATTTAATAAACCTGCAGCTTACCTACCAAAAAAAACATGTTGCCTCCTAATATAACTATACTCCAAATTAATTCCGCAGGCAAAGCCGCTCTTACAAAGAGAAGGAAGCATAGACGAGTTGCTTGACCCTTGCCTTAAGCGTGGTTCCTACAGTTCGAGCCAAGCGGCACGAATGGTTCGAGCTGCAGCTGCTTGTCTCAATAACGAAGAATCAGGGAGGCCGAGCATCAATAAGATCATCGCAATATTGCGAGGGGACGAGCGTTGTACTAAAAATAGGTCAATTTTATTAGAGAATGGGTGTGTTGGTTGCTATCCTCAGTTGCATGATGTACAGTCAGCGAAGAGCGACATGAAGAGTCACTTGGCTCTAGCGATGATGGGGGTTATGGAACTCGAGGAAGACGACATCTATAGTCGTTAAACACACGATAATTTGCTTTTTTTCTCTCTTGAAAAATTTATTGTGTTGCCTAAGAGAAGAAAGGTAGTGAGATGCATAAAAGATTGTACAGTAAAGAAGGCTACTGGGTGATCTCTTGGGATTACTGTGGTGATATGACTCTCTTTCCTCGTTTTTGAAGAAGGAAAGTAATAAGATACAGATTTCGGGGGTTTATGTGAACGTTTTTCACATTATATGCATTCTAGCACATAACATTGGGGGAAAAAAAACAAGCTTTTGTGATGAAATCACACTTACAGCTATGAGACATTAGATTGGACTTGGCCCACTTGCGATCCAACTGATGGATCTTTGCTTAGGCCACCTAGGTGAGGGTAAAACCTAATAGTTTAATCTATTTTTGGTGTGTGTCCTTGAGAAATCACGTCAGTGTGAAAATTGCAACAAATTAGAACAAGAACAAAAATCTGATAGGGTAAAATCGATCTAATTACATCCAAAACAACGATAACCATAACAAGGAAGCCATAATGCTTTGGATCTCACGACAAGGAATTTTGCTACCTTAGGACCGTTATAGTTACGGCTGCCGTTCACAGGAGCTTCGGTCGCCTGCTTCTCTGTCATCAAGCCACCAAGGAACCTTTATGAAATACCAAGAAGGATTGCACCAATATATTAGAGAATAGTACGAATCTCCACCCCATTGACACCATCGAGCAGGCCAGAATCAAAGTCATGGCGATCGATTTTTTTCATATTTCATACATTCTAGCTGGGAAGATTCTTTCACCTTCTTCATCAGAATTTTCCAAAGGATTCATTAGCCGACCCCAACTAGTTTGGGACAAAGGCTTAGTTGAGTTGAGTTGATACATTCTAGCACAAAATCATGGGTGATCTGTTAAATTTTGGAGAGAAGATTTCACTAATCTTGAATATCTTGGATTAAATTACAAAGACAATTGATGGTGCTTATAAAGAGCACTTACATGATAGACATAGAAATAAATCAAGACAACTATGGAAAGAGATAAATATAAAATTCCGACCTACTAAGATTGGCCTAATTGCTAATTTAATTAAGCTACCTAATCTAGCTAGCTTTCCCATTCAACCTCCTCCCCTAATCCCATTCAACCCACTTGCCTAATCTACACGAAGATAATCCAACGGTCTGATCTGACAAATCTTAACACGCCCCTTCAAACGTATATTGATTGAAAATCAATAAACGTTTGCTTACAATAAAATTTTCCAAATTGATTACAATAAAATGTCTCCAACACACTTAGCGGTGCAATGCACACCAAGCTGATGAAGAAGGTCTTGATTGATGCTTCTTTTCAAATGTACACCAAAGCCGGTTGCCGAAAGGAAGCCACAATGGACTAGATGAGACTCAAGGCCCCTATGGACGAGTCTACATGAAATGGGTCACTATGGACCGTACCAATGCCAAAATTGGCGAAATTCCTCTATGGGCAAGAAACCCGCTCAAGCACGCACTCCAAGAGTCCGAGAATACACCTCAATGGACTGAAGCACCTCAACTGATTAGAGTAGCTACTATTTCAGGCACGTACCCCAAGGGTCCGAGCCATATACCTCAATGGACTAAAGCACCTCAATTGAAATAGTTTGCAAAAAGAAAGATTTGAAAGAAAAAAAACATGGAGACAAACGACAACTAATGGCTTAAGGACGACAATTATTGGCAAACATAAAAGGTCAGAGGAACCCAAAGGAAAAAAAAACAACAAAGGAGGCAAGATAGATAAAAGAAGGGATTTATGGATCAAAAGAAGATGATGCAAATCCAAGGGGTGCTGATATTAATGTTGGCATGTATTTGTTTTTAAAGAACAGAAGCAAGAGGTGTGGTGATATAAAAGTTGGATATAGGCACTCTTTTGCAAACCCAAGAGAAGGAAACAAGAGTACATCTACACAAGACAAAGGCAACATGGTGGCTGTTGAATAATATTACTTAGCTTGCTTTCCTTGTATCTTCAAGGTCTCCAACCCATCAATTTTTCATTGATTAGAGAGCTTCATCCGTGTCTTGTCCCATCCAAAATAAAATATCACAACCTTCCTCATCAAAGAAGAAACCAATATCACCCCCTTTGCAAAAAAAAATGGGAAGATAGGAAACAACACATGTTTTTTTTTTTTTTTTTTTTGGCTGGGCAACGTCCTCGCATCAGTGGAAGGCTAGCATGCTCGGCGTAGGTGCACAGTAAAAAGTAACAGCCACAAGCCCACAACACCGATGGAGTGGGAGGAGGATGGGGACAAGCAAGAAAGAGGTAGTAAGAAAAAGCCATATGAAGAAGGCAGAGAGATAGGGTTTAGAATTGCAGCGGTAGCGGTCCAGCAGACGGCCGGGCTAGCCGTCCGCTGGAGAGAGCGGTGCTTCTAAGGTTGCGGTCAGCACAGGAACGGTCGCTCTGATACCATGTTAAATTTTGGAGAGAAGATTTCACTAATCTTGAATATCTTGGATTAAATTACAAAGACAATTGATGGTACTTATAAAGAGCACTTACATGATAGATATAGAAATAAATCAAGACAACTATGGAAAGAGATAAATATAAAATTCCTACCTACTAAGATTGGCCTAATTGGTAATTTAATTAATCTACCACATCTAGCTAGCTTTCCCATTCAACCCACTTGCCTAATCCCAATCAACCCACTTGACTAATCTACACCAAGATAATCCAACGGTCTGATCTGACAAATCTTAACATGATCAACCAAGAAAAATAAGGTTTTGTAATGAAAACACAGTTTCAGCTATTAGACATAAGATTGGGTTTGGGTTTGGGTTTGGCCCACTTGTGATCCAACGGATGGAACTCAGCCTAGGCTACTTAGGTCAGGGCAACACCTAAGAGCTTAATCCAGCAATCGACCTTCATCCTTACTTAATTGATGTTTCCTTTTTAGTTAATTTCAGAAATTTCCATCAAGTATAACTTCATGTAGTTAAAATTTTGCATATTTTAATTAGACTTTAACACTTCTAGTGGAATTTAGTTAGACCTCTCGTGAGTCGTGACTATGCTAGATTAATTTTGAATTCTCGATCTAGGTAAATTTAAGAAGGAAACCTCTCGGTAAATCGTGCAGGTTTATTTTGAGCCCTTTGTTTTGTACCCCATGTTGTTAGACATTTGAACCGACTTTATAAAATGTTGAACGTAGTGAATTGTTTTGGCTGTCTGTCACTCTGTCTTTGAAAGCAAAGTCTATGGTCAACGTAGCTTTACGAAGGACATTAACCAGGAGACTTCTTCCTCCCCGTGGTTTGTGCCAATAAAACGGTTTGCTTTTCAAGTCAAATACATGGAAAGAAAACAACAGGCCAATGTCGACACTCAACACAGCAAAAGCCAAAAGCCAACATATATAAATACAAAGCCAACACACTTCCTGAAACCAAGATCTTCTTCTCCTCCTTCAAACTCTTCTTATCAAATCTCGACTTTTGAGTGTTTAAATTTGTTCTCTAATTAGATAGATAGAAAGGAAAGGATGAGTGTGGAAGTGTTGGATGGTACCACTATTCGCGAATTTGTGGAAGATGAGCTAGCCTTCAATGGCTCAGTTGGTGACCTCTTTGCTTGTCTTGACACAGACAAAGATGGTCTCCTCTCATATGTCGAGATGATGAAGGAGCTAAGGAGTCTAAGAGTTCTGGAGACCCACTTTGGTGTGGACGTGGTGGACTCAAATCCAAGTCTCGTCTATGATTCCCTGTTCCTCCAATTCGATCACGACTGCAATGGTGTGGTGGACATGGAAGAGTTCAGGGCAGAGACTAAGCAGATGATGCTTGCAATGGCAAATGGATTGGGCTTCTTGCCTGTTCAGATGGTTTTGGAGGAGGGTAGTTTTCTCAAGAAAGCAGTTGAAAGGGAATTGTCTAAGGTCAATGCATAAGTAAATTCAAACTACTTCTACTACTATAGTATGTACTTATTCATGTATCTTGTTTTGTGATGTCTATTGGGAAATAAAAGAGTGCATGAAATAAAATGTGTAGCAAAGCTTGGAATGTATGAAAGGGCATGTTCTTTAACCTTCCAAAGGGAGACAAAAATAAAAAATTACATTCGGCCATCCCAACCAGCTCCTTGATTTTTTACTTAAATTTAAGTCCGTCCTACACATATTTATCTTCTATAAAATTCAGAACGAATTATAAATCTTAATATTTGTATAAAATCTTAATAACTACATTTTCAAAGTTTACCCTGACTACTTTGCTATTTGATTTAATAAATAGGCAAAGAAAAATTAAAGAAGACAAGTTTTAAGGCCTCGTTCGTTCCAGATTTTGACATGCCGACTGTGAGTCCAAAACCGATTATTGGATGCAAAATAAACGTTTAATTTTAAGCCCAATATTCTGTGAACTTAAGCTTCTAGAAATTTTAGATAGACACAAACCCTTATCTAATAACTTTTAGCCATATCCGCTCCGAATTCGATCCGTTTACACCCCTAGATAGGGCCGGTGTTTAGCATACTTGAATGTAATATCTTTCTTTTTATTTAATAAACCTGCAGCTTACCTACCAAAAAAAACATGTTGCCTCCAAATATAACTATACTCCAAATTAATTCCGCAGGCAAAGCCGCTCTTACAAAGAGAAGGAAGCATAGACGAGTTGCTTGACCCTTGCCTTAAGCGTGGTTCCTACAGTTCGAGCCAAGCGGCACGAATGGTTCGAGCTGCAGCTGCTTGTCTCAATAACGAAGAATCAGGGAGGCCGAGCATCAATAAGATCATCGCAATATTGCGAGGGGACGAGCGTTGTACTAAAAATAGGTCAATTTTATTAGAGAATGGGTGTGTTGGTTGCTATCCTCAGTTGCATGATGTACAGTCAGCGAAGAGCGACATGAAGAGTCACTTGGCTCTAGCGATGATGGGGGTTATGGAACTCGAGGAAGACGACATCTATAGTCGTTAAACACACGATAATTTGCTTTTTCTCTCTCTTGAAAAATTTATTGTGTTGCCTAAGAGAAGAAAGGTAGTGAGATGCATAAAAGATTGTACAGTAAAGAAGGCTACTGGGTGATCTCTTGGGATTACTGTGGTGATATGACTCTCTTTCCTCGTTTTTGAAGAAGGAAAGTAATAAGATACAGATTTCGGGGGTTTATGTGAACGTTTTTCACATTATATGCATTCTAGCACATAACATTGGGGAAAAAAAAACAAGCTTTTGTGATGAAATCACACTTACAGCTATGAGACATTAGATTGGACTTAGCCCACTTGCGATCCAACTGATGGATCTTTGCTTAGGCCACCTAGGTGAGGGTAAAACCTAATAGTTTAATCTATTTTTGGTGTGTGTCCTTGAGAAATCACGTCAGTGTGAAAATTGCAACAAATTAGAACAAGAACAAAAATCTGATAGGGTAAAATCGATCTAATTACATCCAAAACAACGATAACCATAACAAGGAAGCCATAATGCTTTGGATCTCACGACAAGGAATTTTGCTACCTTAGGACCGTTATAGTTACGGCTGCCGTTCACAGGAGCTTCGGTCGCCTGCTTCTCTGTCATCAAGCCACCAAGGAACCTTTATGAAATACCAAGAAGGATTGCACCAATATATTAGAGAATAGTACGAATCTCCACCCCATTGACACCATCGAGCAGGCCAGAATCAAAGTCATGGCGATCGATTTTTTTCATATTTCATACATTCTAGCCGGGAAGATTCTTTCACCTTCTTCATCAGAATTTTCCAAAGGATTCATTAGCCGACCCCAACTAGTTTGGGACAAAGGCTTAGTTGAGTTGAGTTGATACATTCTAGCACAAAATCATGGGTGATCTGTTAAATTTTGGAGAGAAGATTTCACTAATCTTGAATATCTTGGATTAAATTACAAAGACAATTGATGGTGCTTATAAATAGGGCTGCAACTCGGGTCGGGCGGGTCGGGTTTTGGAGAACCCAACCCTACCCGAGAAATATCTCGGGTCGGGTCGGGTCGGGTTTTTTTTCGGAAAACCCACGATTCTCAAACCCGGCCCTACCCATGATAAATCTCGGGTCGGTTCGGGTCGGGTCGGGTTTTTTCACGTTGACGCAAATTTTTAAGGAAAATTCTTGTTTGGCAAGGCAACTCAACTCATAGAAGCAGAAATTACACTCACATTACACTTGAATCAAACAATGATGTAATTACACTCACATCACACTTGAATCAAACAATGCTGTAATCAAACAATGTTGAATCAAACACTTGAATCAACTCAACTCATAGAAGCAGAAATTACACTCACATACAGTAACAGTGGGTGCGTGGGTTTTCACTTTTAACTTTGGGATAATTACATTTACACCCCCTCTAGTTTCTGACACATCCACTTCCACTCCTATAGTTTAAAACGTGACAAATACACCCCTGTAGTTTCAATTTGTTTAAGGTTTGCCCCCTCAGCTGAAGGTTCGTCCATAGATTGAAGGGTTAGGATGATCAGATGGAGCTGATTTTTTGGGCACACCATATCTATGTCAGGACCCATCAAATGAACGCTTTGGATCATCCAAATAATGTGGGCCCCTACCTGAATCCAAACACTACCAAAAAATCATCCAAATAATGTGGGCCCACATTGTTTGGATGATCCAAAGCGTTCATTTGATGGGTCCTGACATAGTTAGGGTGTGCCCAAAAAATCAGCTCCATCGGATCATCCTAACCCTTCAATCTATGGACGAACCTTCAGCTAAGGGGGCCTACCTTAAACAAATTGAAACTACAGGGGTGTATTTGTCACGTTTTAAACTATAGGGGTGGAAGTGGATGTGTCAGAAACTAGAGGGGGTGTAAATGTAATTATCCCTTTAACTTTTAACTAACAATAGAAAAAAATATACATACTATAACTTATGTAACTCGGGTCGGGTCGGGTCGGGCCCCTTCAAACCCGGCTCGACCCGAGATTCATGCGGGCTTTTGAATGCTGAACCCGGCTCGACCCAAAACCCATGAAACCTGAACCCGACCCAGGCTATTTTCGGGTCGGGTCGATGCGGGTCTGGTTTTACCCGGCTCGAGTTGCAGCCCTACTTATAAAGAGCACTTACATGATAGACATAGAAATAAATCAAGACAACTATGGAAAGAGATAAATATAAAATTCCGACCTACTAAGATTGGCCTAATTGCTAATTTAATTAAGCTACCTAATCTAGCTAGCTTTCCAATTCAACCCCCTCGCCTAATCCCATTCAACCCACTTGCCTAATCTACACGAAGATAATCCAACGGTCTGATCTGACAAATCTTAACACGCCCCTTCAAACGTATATTGATTGAAAATCAATAAACGTTTGCTTACAATAAAATTTTCCAAATTGATTACAATAAAATGTCTCCAACACACTTAGCGGTGCAATGCACACCAAGCTGATGAAGAAGGTCTTGATTGATGCTTCTTTTCAAATGTACACCAAAGCCGGTTGCCGAAAGGAAACCACAATGGACTAGATGAGACTCAAGGCCCCTATGGACGAGTCTACATGAAATGGGTCACTATGGACCGTACCAATGCCAAAATTGGTGAAATTCCTCTATGGGCAAGAAACCCGCTCAAGCACGCATTCCAAGGGTCCGAGAATACACCTCAATGGACTGAAGCACCTCAACTGAGTAGAGTAGCTACTATTTCAGGCACGTACCCCAAGGGTCCGAGGCATATACCTTAATGGACTAAAGCACCTCAATTGAAATAGTTTGCAAAAAGAAAGATTTGAAAGAAAAAAAACATGGAGACAAACGACAACTAATGGCTTAAGGACGACAATTATTGGCAAACATAAAAGGTCAGAGGAACCCAAAGGGAAAAAAAACAACAAAGGGGGCAAGATAGATAAAAGAAGGGATTTATGGATCAAAAGAAGATGATGCAAATTCAAGGGGTGCTGATATTAATGTTGGCATGTATTTGTTTTTAAAGAACAGAAGCAAGAGGTGTGGTGATATAAAAGTTGGATATAGGCACTCTTTTGCAAACCCAAGAGAAGGAAACGAGAGTACATCTACACAAGACAAAGGCAACATGGTGGCTGTTGAATAATATTACTTAGCTTGCTTTCCTTGTATCTTCAAGGTTTCCAACCCATCAATTTTTCATTGATTAGAGAGCTTCATCAGTGTCTTGTCCCATCCAAAATAAAATATCACAACCTTCCTCATCAAAGAAGAAACCAATATCACCCCCTTTGCAAAAAAAAATGGGAAGATAGGAAATAGCACATGTTTTTTTTTTTTTTTTTGGCTAGGCAACGTCCTCGCATCAGTGGAAGGCTACCATGCTCGGCGTAGGTGCACAGTAAAAAGTAACAGCCACAAGCCCACAACACCGATGGAGTGGGAGGAGGATGGGGACAAGCAAGAAAGAGGTAATAAGCAAAAGCCATATGAAGAAGGCAGAGAGATAGGGTTTAGAATTGCAGCGGTAGCGGTCCAGCGGACGGCCGGTCTAGCCGTCCGCTGGAGAGAGCGGTGCTTCTAAGGCTGCGGTCAGCACAGGAACGGTCGCTCTGATACCATGTTAAATTTTGGAGAGAAGATTTCACTAATCTTGAATATCTTGGATTAAATTACAAAGACAATTGGTGGTGCTTATAAAGAGCACTTACATGATAGATATAGAAATAAATCAAGACAACTATGGAAAGAGATAAATATAAAATTCCTACCTACTAAGATTGGCCTAATTGCTAATTTAATTAAGCTACCTAATCTAGCTAGCTTTCCCATTCAACCCACTTGCCTAATCCCAATCAACCCACTTGCCTAATCTACACCAAGATAATCCAACGGTCTGATCTGACAAATCTTAACATGATCAACCAAGAAAAATAAGGTTTTGTAATGAAAACACAGTTTCGGCTATTAGACATAAGATTGGGTTTGGGTTTGGGTTTGGCCCACTTGTGATCCAACGGATGGATCTCAGCCTAGGCTACTTAGGTCAGGGCAACACCTAAGAGCTTAATCCAGCAATCGACCTTCATCCTTACTTAATTGATGTTTCCTTTTTAGTTAATTTCAGAAATTTCCATCAAGTATAACTTCATGTAGTTAAAATTTTGCATATTTTAATTAGACTTTAACACTTCTAGTGGAATTTAGTTAGACCTCTCGTGAGTCGTGACTATGCTAGATTAATTTTGAATTCTCGATCTAGGTAAATTTAAGAAGGAAACCTCTCGGTAAATCGTGCAGGTTTATTTTGAGCCCTTTGTTTTGTACCCCATGTTGTTAGACATTTGAACCGACTTTATAAAATGTTGAACGTAGTGAATTGTTTTGGCTGTCTGTCACTCTGTCTTTGAAAGCAAAGTCTATGGTCAACGTAGCTTTACTAAGGACATTAACTAGGAGACTTCTTCCTCCCCGTGGTTTGTGCCAATAAAACGGTTTGCTTTTCAAGTCAAATACATGGAAAGAAAACAACAGGCCAATGTCGACACTCTAACACAGCAAAAGCCAAAAGCCAACATATATAAATACAAAGCCAACACACTTCCTGAAACCAAGATCTTCTTCTCCTCCTTCAAACTCATCTTATCAAATCTCGAATTTGAGTGTTTAAATTTGTTCTCTAATTAGATAGATAGAAAGGAAAGGATGAGTGTGGAAGTGTTGGATGGTACCACTATTCGCGAATTTGTGGAAGATGAGCTAGCCTTCAATGGCTCAGTTGGTGACCTCTTTGCTTGTCTTGACACAGACAAAGATGGTCTCCTCTCATATGTAGAGATGATGAAGGAGCTAAGGAGTCTAAGAGTTCTGGAGACCCACTTTGGTGTGGACGTGGTGGACTCAAATCCAAGTCTCGTCTATGATTCCCTCTTCCTCCAATTCGATCACGACTGCAATGGTGTGGTGGACATGGAAGAGTTCAGGGCAGAGACTAAGCAGATGATGCTTGCAATGGCAAATGGATTGGGCTTCTTGCCTGTTCAGATGGTTTTGGAGGAGGGTAGTTTTCTCAAGAAAGCAGTTGAAAGGGAATTGTCTAAGGTCAATGCATAAGTAAATTCAAACTACTTCTACTACTATAGTATGTACTTATTCATGTATCTTGTTTTGTGATGTCTATTGGGAAATAAAAGAGTTCATGAAATAAAATGTGTAGCAAAGCTTGGAATGTATGAAAGGGCATGTTCTTTAACCTTCCAAAGGGAAAAAAAAATAAAGAATTACATTCGGCCACCCCAACCAGCTCCTTGATTTTTTACTTAAATTTAAGTCGGTCCTACACATATTTATCTTCTATAAAATTCAGAACGAATTATAAATCTTAATATTTGTATAAAATCTTAATAACTACATTTTCAAAGTTTACCCTGACTACTTTGCTATTTGATTTAATAAATAGGCAAAGAAAAATTAAAGAAGACAAGTTTTAAGGCCTCGTTGGTTCCAGATTTTGACATGCCGATTGTGAGTCCAAAACCGATTATTGGACGCAAAATAAAGGTTTAATTTTAAGCCCATATTCTGTGAACTTAAGCTTCTAGAAACTCTAGATAGACACAAACCCTTATCTAATAACTTTAGGTAAAACAAAACAAAAAAAAAGCTCTCAAGAAATCCTAAAACAAATGGACTTTAAAGAGAGTCGGTGTTGTTGTTTACATAATCAGTTTTGGACTCACAATCAGTAGTCAAAATCTAAAATGAAAAGGGCCTAGGAATCAGAAAAACTTATGTAAGAAATCTTTATTTTGGTGAACAGATTCTAAGACATTCTTTAATAAGGACCACGTACCTATGCAAATAAAAAATAAAAAATATGATCCAAAATTACATTTCTTCGATGTTGAAATTATTTAAATGACCAATGATCTAATCTAGCAGATGAGGCTTTTAATCACACCTTCTATACGCGTATATAAGGTTTGCTTTTGCGTGATGAGAAGATCAGCACAAAATCAATGTAATGGAGAGGGAAAACTAATCCTTTTCCAAAGTCTCATTCAATAATGAGAATGACTAACCAATAATCACCTATCTTCTCAACCTAGAAAGATAATCAAACTAACAACTAAACAAACTGACAAACTACTTCCTCTACTTGTATTATGTGGGGAAGGAACATTAACTCAATAATGAAAAAATAAAGTCACAGATCTACGTCCTAGTGCATGGTACCTCCTTCTCAAACGAAGAAGATAATTTTCTTCTTCTTCAAAGCCTCAAGATGCATGATGAGTGCCCTCTTCAATCTCTCTTTTTATTTCTTAGTTCATATGCATGTCCCTACTTATAATGTAAGATTTTCCGTCAATCCTGTACTTGGTAAAACTAGTATGCTTTGGACTTAGTAAAAATAGTAAGGTAAAACTAGTACCTTCTACAAAATAAAAGATGAGATATTTTTGCCTCCCTTTCTATGAAATAAGGAAGTTTTCAACAAAATAGGGGAGAGAGTTTTTACACTTGTCATTCCACCGTATTCCTTTGACGCATCTTATGCTCTACACATTTGCAACATGCACACATGTGAAATATCCTCTTGCATATGGAATAATCTAATCTGGATCCAATTACTTATGAGATTCACCTCGATCGAAATATGTAGGAAAATTACATTGCATGATTCATCATTTTCCCATTGTAAAACAAAAGGAGAAAATGATAAACAGGGGAATAGAGATTGCATTGCATTGCATCTCTCTCTCTCTCTCTCTCTCTCTCTCTCTCTCTCTCTCTACTAGGAGTGAAATTTGGGTCAGGTGGGGTTGAGCTTTTGCTAAAAAATGAATTTGAATCAACCAGAACCCGACCTGATTCTATGGTAAAAGTTCAACCAAAATTCCCAAAACTCCACCAGAGTTACACCTCCTAATGCAAACTTGTGTAAGTCATGAGGGTAATTTTGGTACTTTATATAATATAATTCATTTTCTTAAAAAACCACTAGGGGAAAAGTCATAAAAAAAAAAGGGAGCACCAAATCAATTGCATTTATATCATCACGATTTAATTTCGTAAATTTACAAGATTTGGATACATTATCATCCTTGATTAATCGATATTAATCTAAAGTAAACAAAAACAAGGGATATGCAATTTAAACGTCCAAGGAACAGCTATATGGTTTAGCGATAAGGGCTCTTCTTGGATTTGTAAGCTTATTTAGCCTATCATACATGGTTTAACCCGCCGTCCTTAACCTTGGATGAGAGCGAAACAATGGCCTCTCCAACTGTCAAGAAGAGGTGATCGCCACACATGAACTTGTGAACCTGATTCGCGCGTACCAATTTCTCGACCACCTCTCCCACCGGATTCACCAACACAAACTGTGTGATTTGATGCCAATCAACCCAAATGAACTTAATTAAACATGTACCATGCAGCACAATATTTATTGACTACAATGTTTTTTTTTTTTGCTTACCTCCATATCACGGTTATCTGTCACCTTCTTCAGCTCAGTCAGAAGTGAAATCCCAGTTGCATCTATGGTGCTTACGCCCGACAAGTCTATGACTACAAATTCGAGACCCCCTTTCTCTCCTTGTCCTTCCTTTTCTTCTTCTTCTTCTATCCATCGAGTAATCCTGTTGGGCAGAGATATTGTAGAACTTTAGGCCTCATTAATATTAAGATCGAATCTGATAACCAAGTCCCGGTTAATTCATTAAAGGCAAAAATGAGCCTCCATGGAACATCTATTATTTTCTCAAGGATATAGTATCCCGCACTTCTAGTATGAATTGCTTTATGTCTATCAAGTATAGAGAAGGAAATTGTGTTGAAAATTCATTGGCCAATCAGGTATGTTCTACTAGACTTGATAAAACATTCTGGATTGGGTGGATCTCCCAAGAGACAACTAAAGGGTTGTTAGATGTGATCAGCTGGTATTACTAATGTTCAAGTTAGATAATCATTTTTATGTTGTAGTGTGGTTCTATTTTGGGTTCTTTTATTATTTTCGTTAGGTTTAATAAACCAGGTGACATGTCATCCTCTTATACTTCATTTATTTTTATTAATAAAATTCTAGGGCATCCATGGGTTCTTAGATAAATTTTGGATTTTAGAAAAATGATATTTCCCCAATGGGGATACTCTCAGGGTTTATTTTATCATTGGATAGGCTTGTTACGCTCTCCATGGGAATAGCAAGCCAGGGTTTATCAATCATTAGATAGGCTTGTTATCCTCTCTATGTCGAGAACAGCCCCAATATGTACCGATATACTATATAAGCAGGGCAGCCAAATTTTCCAACATAAAACAAAGCCTAACTTTGCTAACAGCATGGTGAAATTCCCAATATGAATTGGATTAGATACCCGACAGAAGCAAATACCTTTCAACGAGATAGTTAGTGTTGGCAAAGTTAACCGGAGCTTCAATGCTGAGGATGAGGAAGCCCGGGACTCTAATGGCATCCTTGTAGTGATGAAGATCCCGGTAGATGTCCGTCCCAGGAATGTTGCCAAGAATTACTGTCTTCGGCCTTGTTGTTTGTAGAAGTACCTTGAGTATCGAAATTCCAATCTAGGAGAACAAACATTGGCCTCTTATCATGAGAAAAACGTAAATAAAATCACTTGGGTCCTCTTTGTTTGGAATTTTGTGAATCAATTTGGAGTCCAAAACCAATTCTAGGCAAAATTGGGTGCTTGCTTCTTAGTTGTAAGATCAAGTTTGGACTCAAACCGATTCTACAATGAAGCGAAAATGCACATATTTGTGGGATGTAGAATGGATTTGAGTCCAAAATATATTTTACACTACAAACCAAACGCTCAAATTTGCCAAGAATTGGTTTTGGACTTAAAATTGGCTCTCAAAATCCAAAACAAACAAGGACTTGGTTAAACAAGATTAATGTTCAAGATTAGGAAGTGTGATAATTACTGCAATGGCAAGACCGCCGGGGACGGAAATGAATATGACACCTATAAATGCACATGTACAGATGAGGAAATCGATCTTATCGATAGTCCAAACGAGATAGACTGCCGGTATATCAATGAGGCCGATAACGGCCGAAACTATGATAGCACCCAATACAACATTGGGCGTGTAATGGAAGAGGGGCATCAAGAAGAGGAGGGTAACCATCACAGTCAGTGCCATCACTATGTTAGAGAATGATGTTTTCCCTCCTGCATTGTGATTCACAGCAGACCGAGAGAAGGCTCCTGCATTACAAAATTCGATTAGAGTGGGCCTACATATAATTTAACAAAATTTGATTATGTAGTGTTTAGACTATCTATCTATTCTAAATATCATATACAATTGGGAAACTTGGGAGGCTCAGAAGTTATTTAAAATTTTATAACTTCAGACACCCTTATAGACCAAAGTCGAAACTTAGCTAAAGTAGTCTTATATAACTACTAAAATAATATTTAACGTCCCATTTGGAGTTTATCTTCATATAATTTTGAAGATGCCAAGAAGACTGGCTGTTGGGGGAACTCTGGGGTCCATTCTATAGAAGCTTAAAGATAAGACGAGATAGAAGATAAGATACTGATGGGATATCTTATTGGTATCAGAGCCAACACTACACCTTATTTTATAAGCTTCAATACACTATGGTCTATGGGTGCGCCTATGCTATGTCTATATGATCGGACCTATTCCTCACAAAATACCGTGATAAATCTTAATCTATAAAGCCTCTTTTTATTGTTCCCGAACAAAATCTAAACCAATTATTTTTGTAGTCCTCTATCTTACACATTGGGATATTCATTCCGTATGGGGACGAAGACCATATTGGTTACCTCATCATGTTCTACAAGATCAATGGTTTAGATTCCGCCTACATGTGCCCTTTAGGGATCTTAGAACTGATTATCACCATTGATCGTGATCATGTTGTCTGCCTAGTCACTCTCTTATCCTCTATGAACATTGGGTATAATAGTGTAAAGGAATGCTAAACTCAGGGGCGCCCTTGTAAAAATGAGGTGAAAGGGCACCCCCATTGGCTGCACGTCACCGTCATCTTCGACTTTTCAGCTACTATTAATGCACTTTGGTGATGTGCAGCCAGTAGGGGCTCCCTGATATCCAATCATTTTTGCAAGAGCGCCCTTCAGTCTAGCATTCCTCAATAGTTTAATATTCATCGGAGTAATGGCTTCTAAAGTGGCCTTAATTTATGCCCCCATATGCAATTAAGATAAACTTTAAATAACCCAATTTCAATTTTCAAGATCTTGAAATTGGATGAAAGGTGGGCCCTTTTACAAGTCACGTAACTGAGTTTAAGGTATAGATCACGGTACCTAAAGTGACCTTATTTACCATACAAGTGGGAAAATGATAAAATGTATTGTTAAATGTGATTATAGATGAGGAGAAATTATAGGGTGCCCGACCGTCAAGTAGCGTGAAGGTGGTACCGTTGATATTTGATCCAACAGTAGCCTCTTAAAAAAGTGGGCTGCTGTTGGATCAAATATCAGTGCGGTACCTTTTTGACAGTACTTGACGGTCGGGCATCATATAGATGAGTTCTCTTCTCTATTTTGAATGGGGAATGCCAAAAATTAGCAGTTGAGGGACGAAAGGAGTGAAATACGCACCTGTCGTAAAGTAGCAGGAAGAGCAAGAGCCAACCACATTCATTAACCCTATCGCGATCATTTCCTTGTTCCCATCCACCTTGTAGTTCTTCATCGCAGCAAACGTCCTTCCTACTGCTATTCCTTCCTACATATTTTTATTGTCCTCCAAATTACTATTTTGTAAATGAAAAACAAAGAATAAATAATAGAAATATAATTTTCTTACTTTAAAATGACTAATATGTCCCTTTAGTTAATCAATCATTGTTGTTTTAAATAAAAGTAGACAGTCCAATACTAGAGTAAGACATATCTGACCGAAAATAAAGACCACTTAGTAAGGTTGCAGCTTGAGTCGGGTCATTAAAAACCCGACCCAGACACAACCCGATGCTACCGAAATTAAATAACTTGGGTTGGGTTTAGAAATCATGGGTCTTTGGTTTGGTCAGCTAGGTTGAAAACCTTGACCTGAGTTTTATAGGAGTTCTATAACTTTCTTAAATATCTCTTGAATGACAATTTTCTATAATTAATTGATATAATTGTTTTCATTGAGGTGATGTTATTTGTGATGTGAGAGTAGTTTCCTTCTTAAATTTATACACTTGATGACTTATAGTTAGAGATTTTCTATTTTCTTCAATCCTTGAAATTAGTCATAATCTTAAGCTAAACATTAACTCCCCTATCTTAGAAGCTATCTCAGGTAGGGTACTGTTTATAAATCTCGGGGTTTCCCATAGAAAACTCGACCCGGCCTGAGATAATTTCTAGGGTAGGTTAGGGTTCTCGAAAACCCAACCCGCTCTACCTGAGTTGCAACCCTAGCACTTAGAATCACCATACAGCTGGGCCAGCCACACGGCATCACCTATCTGCAATTGCTTACCATCAAATCAAACATGTTAAAAAACATGTTTTATTAGTTTGCGTTTTAATACTCTGTTTAAAACTTTTAGGGCACGTTTGGCTACCATGAAATTATTTCATGATAAACGGGCGCCTCAAGTGGTAAGAGAGGGGTTAGGCGGGTTATATGGCTAAAAACCAGGAAACAAAATACAGGAAAGTAGCATCTCCATGTGGTGAGAAGGGTCTTAAAATCAGGAAACAAAACACTCTGCTCAAAATCCTACCAATAAAATACAGGAAACTAGCATCTCCATGTGGTGTGAACTGTGAAGGGACTTAAATCAGGAAACAAAAAACTCTGCTCAAATCCGACCAACAAAATACAGGAAACTGGCATCTCCATGTGGTGAGAAGGGGCTTAAAATCAGGAAACAAAAAGCTCTGCTCAAAATCCGACCGTCTGTTTCCCGATTTTTTGCCACTTCTCATCACCGGAGACACCGATTTCCTATTTTTTATTTCCGTCTTTTTAGGCACTTCACCCTCATCTCCACTCGGAGTCACCGATTTATCATGCCAAAAAAAAAATCATGGTAGCCAAACGTGCCCTTACCGTAAAAAAAACTTGGATTATTTAAGGGCCGTCTGGATACATGGATTTTAGAATCCGGAATTTCTTCAAAATTGTAGCTAAGAGATAGGAGAAGAAGCGGACCAGCTGTCGTTTTTTACTTCTCGCTCTTCTTTCCGTCAGTCAGCAAGAGAGTGGCAGATCCTCTCATATTTTTAGGTTTTAGAAATCTCACGTTGCGGGAGAGATTTTTAAAACCTGAATTTCTTACTTAAAATCCAAGAAACTCTGCCAGACAGCATGCAGCAACTGGATCATGAACCATCTTCTACTCTCTTGCTGATGGAAAGAAGGGAGAGAAGTAAAAAATGAGTCAAAAACGACGGTTGGTCCGCTTCTTCTCTTGTCTCTAACCCTCTTTTACACTGTTTTCAAACTAAAAACCTGGATTATAAAATCCGCGTATCCAAACGGGCCCTTATTGTTTTTTTGCCAAAATTCCAACTTTACCCCACTATATGTTGTAAATGACAATTTTAAACTCTTTTTTTCTATTTCCATTTTTGTACTATTTTTTTTGAACTAATACCGTATTAAACTCGAATTTTTTCCGTCCCCTTTTTTTTTTGCCGAATCATGTTTTGCTTACTATTACTATGCTTAGAAATTCCCATAAAGAATAACATAACTTACCGTGAGGGAAACAATGCCAGCAACGAGCCCAACTTTTATAGCTGCCGTTGTGTGGCTGCTATGGAATTTTAACATGTTAAATGAAAAAGGATTTACTCCTCCTTTCAAGCTCCCAATCTACACGCAATAATGAAATAAAATTATATGAAAAAGGTGGAAAACATTTACTAATAAAGAATAAAGATTAAGATGATAGAAGAAAGTGATCTTACTATGCTGATATCGTGATTTTGACCTTTGAATGCGAAAATGAATAGTGTCGAAAGGAGGACACTCGTGAGAGGGGCTATCGCTGAAACCCAAAAGAGCTTGGGTTTCCTCAAGCTCTGCATTTATTTCAATCCAACAAATCTTTTTTATTAGTTTAATGGCATGCATAAATAAATACTTCAGAAAATCTTATCACCATCAAAGCAAGTGGGGGCCAGTTTAAATCTTTGATCGGATGGTGATAACTGCAGTGAAATCTATCCACACCGGATCATTTACTGTTTGTTTTTATTTTAATTTAATTTATTATTATTATTAATATAGTATCTGCAGTATTTAAAAAAAAAATAGAACTCATAATATAGAAAATGGAGGAATTCTATGATGATATGCTCAACCAAAGTGCATGATCCAGTGATCTCGGTCATTTATCTAGTGGGTCCCTCGTAAATAGTCTCGTCCATATCCAAAAAAAAAAAAACATGATCGGAGTTCATAACAAGGGAATTGCTAGCGTCCATCGCAAAATACATTTTGCAGCTGGTCTGTCGCAAGTCAGACCAGCAGAAGACAACATCTTTTGTCTCCATTCATGAGGTGGCTGGTCTGAACTGGGACAGACCATCCGCGAAAAGCCTTTTGCTATGGACCTTAGCAAATCCCTCAAAACAATATGACAAGTTGTGATTAAAGAAGAATAATGCCTGCAGTCTAAGGCCCTTGATTGCGAGGATGATATCCCCATCCCCATATTTTACTATTTTAGTAAGTGACACTCCTCTTTTTGTACAGTATAGCAATCCTTAGGCCGCTACAATTTTCAAAAGAGGAATGATATAGGCACAACACAACCATGTATTGGTATTTGATAATATATAGTGTCAATTGTTGGGAAATGTTATCAGAACTACTGTATTTTGATGAGGGCACTCCTCACTTAATTAAAAGCAAGGTATGGGATGCACGATCCAAACCGTCCATTAGATGGGCCACAACCTAAATAGGTTGTGCCCCAAAAATTAATATTTCCATAGGTTGTTCCTTACCCTCCTCTAACATTCAGATCGGAGGGTTAGGATCAACCTATGGAAATAATTTTTCGGGCAAAACCTATTTAGGCTGTGGCCCATCTAATGGACGGTTTGGATCATCCTATGGTGCTGGCCATACCGTACTTTTAATAAAGTGAGGAGTGCCCTCATCAAAATAGAGCAGTGCTGGTAACATTTCCGTTGTCAAAGCACCCTGTATCATTTCTATTTCGAAAAAAGTTACCCGCGTGTCATCACTCATCAGGGAAGTATAAATAAAAGAGAGGAGTGTCATTATCAAATCAAGGGGCATTTTGTCATTTCACCACCTTGAAATTGAATGATACCGCCTTGATTCCCGCACCTGGATTGAGTAATGAACGATCTTAGCCTATGCTTGCAACTTGCGAGAGGTAAAGATCCATTATACCCCTAGCTTAATTTAAAATTACTGCTGGGACCGACTTATGCGACAGTATCAGCAGAAATATTTAAAACACGAGCTTGATGAAACTTTCAAGATATGAATGTTTTTTTTATAAAAATCAACGTATGTACGTGCGACAAAAGTTGGTGAGAAAAGAACATACAACGTGTCTCGCCACTAGGAGGAACGAAAGGAAGAAGAAACCCATGAGAATGGTTTGCCATGACCACTGCACAAAAGAGCACAAAAAACTATGTAAAGGACGCTAAATTTTTTTGAAAAATCAAGAGAACAAGATGGATAAAAAGTGCTTATTATAATAACATATCTTCTTCATAGAAGATATGAATCATATGATATGTAGGTCTACACGATTTTTGCACCTCATCTCTCCTTTGAAAAACTGAGGTCATAACGGGAACCAAAGCAGCTTTTTTGGTGAAGTTAACAATTCCAAGGAGGAGTTTGAGCTGTTGAAGAGAGACAATGACTGCAGACCCGGCCATGAATCCTATGAGAGTAGGCTTTGAAAGGAAATCTATTATAAATCCCAGTCTACAATACACAAAAAGAACTTTTCTGTTAGAAAACAAATATATATATAAGATGAATTTCACCTTGTCTCTAAGTAAATACTTGTGTAAATCATGTTTAGATTGATCACCTTAGAAATCCCAATAAAGTTTCGAAGATTCCTGCAAAGAAGGTTGCAGTCAAAGATAACTGAAGATAGAGGAGTGGCTGGTTTGGAGAAACAACTTCGGTTAGCATGGATCCCAATAAAAGAGAAGCAATGGCAGTGGGACCTACTGCAACATCCCTCGAGCTTCCAAGTATAGCATACACAATAGGAGGTACAAAGCTAGAATCTACAAACAAACACACAAGTAATTAAAAAACAAAATAAAGTTTATTTAATTGGATCCCAAAGTACAACCGACGAAAAAATAGGTTCTGGAATTTTGATTTTTGTCTTTGCTTAGACCATGTGATTATGTGAAGCAACTTATTACTCCAAAAGCTTAAGTGTTACTTTTTAATTTTCTGAATGGTTGAGCTGTTAGAGTTCGAATTATTTAATCATGTACATTTCAATACTCCCCCTCACTTGGCCCATCTTTTTTTTGGGTTAGCCGGCACGTGTGGCCTCTCTTTTGGGTTGGTCTGTTGATTTTTAATATCAAGATTGGGTTTTGAACCCAAGACCTGCCATATGGCAACAACTCTGATAGTAGGTGAAACAACCAAATACTCCAAAGGTTAAGCTGTTAGAGTTAGTGTTATTTGTCATGTACACTTCAATAGACCAACTGAATCTTTCATTCAAGACATGAAAAAGAATTTTACATAAAAATTGCAAAGAAGAAGAATAAGAAGAGCTTTGTTTGGTTTGTGATATCGATAAAACACAATCATAACGGAGGTTTCTTCTTGTTGGTTAGGAACATTATATGAAACCATCAATTGAAGAGAAAAGAGAAGAGGAGCTTGCTTACAAAGGCCAAGTAAAGGAGGTAGATTAGCGAGTTTAGCGTAACTGATTCCCTGAAATAAGTAAGAAATGGGTATAAATCAATCCAACAGGAAACCCAAAAACAAAGTTATGAAAAGTCGAGCTTTGGATAGAACAATTAAAAGAAGACATATTATTACCTGTGGAATGGCTAGGCTGGCAATAGTAAGGCCAGCAATGATATCGGATTTGAAGAGCTTGAGATTGTAGTTAGGCGCCCACTGAAGCATAGGGAATATGTATTGAAATCCCAAAATAATTTTCCTCCCAAGTGTCTGACCCTTGAACTGGCGTAGAGGGTCATCGGGAAAAAGGGTCTCCTTCAACTTAGTCTTGAACTTGGCTAACGTGCTCTTAGGGGGTGGTGGGATAACCTTGTGTACCTCCATTGCTATCTCTAATGACACTATTGAATTCTTCTCACTCACATCTGTATTTGTAGTAGCCATATTAGAGAAATGGCTTTGGAGATCTTCCGCATAGGAATCCTCTACTTTGTTATTGGTGCCCACCATGATCAAACGTCAGAGAAACAGCTAGCAAACAAAATACGAGCAAGAAAAAGTAGGAAAAAAAGAAGAAGCAAGGAAAGCAAGAAAGAAGAGGAGGAGAGGTGGCGATGTAAAAAGTGTAGTTGTTGATGGGAAATTTGAGGACACTTATCGAGACTCTCTTTTATGCTGGTGAGCCCACCAAGGGATCTTTGTTTTCTTTTGAACTGATATTCCTATATTTTTTTAGAGAGAATTCGAGGAGTGAACAAAATATGGAGTAGGGGAGGATTTAAGGCAGTTGGGTGAGGGTCTAATTGCCATGGTGAGCATAGACAAGTGTGCCATAGCCTTAGCACATGTTGCAAGCGTGCCAACAAGAATATTCCCGTTTAGATTCCCTTTCTCTTCAACACGAGGATGGTGCTTTTCTCTCTGCTTATAATGAGTTTCAGAAAGAGTTTCAGTGATGCTTAAATGCACAGATGATTCAGTTTTCTGTTTAGGGTATGCATGTGTTTGTGTGGTTTCATAGTGAGAGTTTAGAAGAAAAAAAATGTTTAGTGAAAAGGGAAAACAGGAAAAAAATTAAAAAAAGAAAGACATTTAAGAATATCCACTTGAGAGGGGGGTAAGTTTTCTTTATAAAAGAAGGGAGTTGGTGGGCCATGTGAGTTAGAGATTCCAGGGCGATCATGGAATCGGAGCTATTCGCAGGAGACCCATGATAGTGAAATTGGAAAGAAAGCTGCTTTGTAGTGTTGTCATTCGCCACATGCCATTTTCACCTAAAAACCGACTTTGGGAATTCCACCTTAGGCTTGCAGATTAGCATCAATTCTTTCTATCCATTGGGTTTGTCCGCATTTATTAGGGGTGCAACTTGAGGCCGGGTTGGATTAGGGTTGGGAAAAGCCAACCCGATTTAATTTTGGGTTCGGTTAGGGTTGACGCCTTGGCAACCCAACCTGACCGAACCCGTCCTCCGTCCTTTAATTTTATCTCTATGTTCTTTGAGTTATTGTTTGGCCCTATGTGAACCTGAGCCCAACCCGACAACCCAACCCAATTTCGGGTTAGATGGGTCCGGTTAGAGTTGAGAGATAAAGAGGCGGGCTGGCTTAGGGTTGATCATCCTCAACCCGAGGCTCGGGTTGGGTTGGGTTGGGTTGGGTTAGGGTTGAGGTAATGCTATCTCAGGCTGCGTTAAGGTTGGCCTCAACCCGATCCAACCCGACCCGACCCGAGTTTCACCCCTAGCATTTATTGAGCAAAATTTAACCATGGGCGAGCTACTTCACTATGGTTCAGAGCCACTTCCACCTAATTAATACAACGAGAGAAACCCACAAAGGCTTTTATCGTCCACTTTTGAATTTCCTGAACCGTCCATTTGACAGGACTTGCTTTTGATCTACGTCTCAAAAAAACATGCCAATCGCTCGTCCTAGCATCCTACCACGTACTTTGAAGGTACAAAACTACATCTAGGCACCTGTTCACATTCTTCAAAAAGACAAATACAATGAGATCTAAAGTAAAACTTTAAAATGAACGGTTCAGATCATTAACCGAAACTTTCCTCAAGATAGACTTGCTTTCCCTTTTCAAGAGAATGGTGGAATCTAGTGGGCCCCGCTTCCATGACCGTCCAATCTTCTATCAATTGATGATAAAGATTCGGATGTAGGAAAATTTTACTATGGGTAACCGTCCAATTTTATATGAATTAATCTAGAGGACTATATCCGCACTACCTCATTTTGATAATGACACCACTCACTTTGTATTACATTTTTTTGACAGGATATTGATAGCATCTTGACTATTGTAACAGAGGTGGTAAGCTAATAATTTAAAACATGTAAAGCAAAGTGATTAACGTCATTATCATAATGTGCAAAGTGTGACCCACCAAAATCTCATCCATATATTTCTTCAGAATAGAAATAGGGAAGTGATATATCCACCCCTTTTGATCAGCAGGAACAGCAGGAACACCGCCTGGCAGTGTATCAATGACCAAAGAGGGGCTGTATGTCAGAAGAATTCAATGCCCCTGATTGCCACAAACACTGACAGGGGGTGTTCCTAGTGATCAAAAGGGGCGGATATATCATTTCCCTAGAAATATCTCTAATTCCTCGTGAAGAAATAAACAAACGGTCGGAAAATCCTAGCCATTCATGTGAAGGCAAGTCAAAACTGATCACATTCAAATCCTCAGATGGATGGTTGCGATGGTGCGGTGAACTTAATCTTTAGGGGTCCCACATTATCATGCTGAATTGTGTCATATTTGACATTTTAATCCAAAAAAATGTATTTTTTAGGAGGAATGATAGATGCAAGTGCGCAGAAAAAGGGCCCTTGACGTTATTTTACCTTTTAAAATCGGTTGAAAAAGTAAATTGTTTACACTCAATAACACGGATCCAATCAAGGGCCCTGTTCCCGCTCTTTATGCAAGGGCGTCCTTACATCTATCATTCATCATTTTTTAATAATGGTTGAAACTCAAAGTGAATTAAATGCATGACGTCCCTTGCAGCCAATGAGGGCGCCCTTCAGTTTAGAATCCCTCTATAATAAAGAAACTATCAAATTTTAAATAAGCAAAAATAGTTGCAAGGGCGCCCTTGTATAAAGAACCAGAAAAGGGCCTTTGATTGGTTCGACCTCATTAACTGTAACCGAACTACCTTTTCAACTGTTTTTAAACGGTTACACTTAATGACGTGGAACCAATCAAAAGCCCTTTTCCAGCTATATATACAAGGGCACCCTTGTATCTATCATTCCTCATAATTAAATTGAAGAAACTCTGAAAAGTTTTCGTTCAAAAAAAAAAAAACCGAAATTGCATGAAATCCACGACAAACTAAAAAACAAATCCGATGAATTTCTACTAGGAGGAACAAAATGCAGAATCAGATGAATGAGGGATAAGAAACAAACCTTTTTCTAGGAAAATCCATGAATCGATCCTTACCACCGTGAATATCAAAGTAATGAATTCGAAATCCTTTCCCCAAACACGAACTGATTAAAAAAATTCTTCTTTTTCAATCCAGGACGAGACAATTGAACCCTGTTTGGAGCAAAGATAATTAAATTGGAGGCGGAAAGGCAAAAAAAAAATAGAGAGAGAAGTTTTAAGTTTGGGAATCGTAACCGCCAAAGAAGATATTCAAAAGAGAAAGGGTTTATAGAAACAAAAAAGGGCTGTGAATATCAACCATCGACATGAAAAAATGGACTTGGTTGGGTTTACATTTAGTTGCGATGGGGGTAAAACGAATGCAATTTGTATGAGATTATATACTCCAATTTAAAAATAGTATGATGGGCCTACCTTGTTGGAAGATCCAAACCATTCATTTGAATCGCCCCAACTTAAATCGGCCGTTCCCCAAAAAATCTTCTCAAAAAGATAATCCTAACCCTTCGTTCTGTTGGGTTTCTGTTCCATCCTACGGATCATAGGGTTAAAATCATCCTTAGGAGTTGAATTTTTGGTGCCCAATCTATTTGGGATGGAGTGATCTAAATGAGCGGCCTGTGTTAAAGTATAAAAGATCAAATAATGCCATCTCCAACAGCTTAAGCTTTTGGAGAAATTGGTTGTTTCGCATGGTATCAGAGCAAAGGTCCAGAGTTTAAAACTCCTTGATTTAAAAAATACACATGTAATGGCCAACTCACAAGAGGGGGCCACATGTAGGCCAACCATGAAAACAAGGGCCACAGGTGAGGGGGAGTGTTAAAGTATAAAAGATCAAATATGCCATATCCAACAACATAAGTTTTTGGAGCATTAGGTTGTTTCACAGTTTGGATCTTCGTAAAAGATGGGTCCCACTACGCACAGCTATGCACGAACATCGTATAAAAGTTGGCGATTGTATTGCATGGTGTGTTTCTCAACGAAGTGCCGTGCCTTAGCAAGGCATTCATCTAGCGCAATGAATGGAAATTAGGGTGGACCCTAAATGAAAGGACCCACATTTGTACAATTGTGCCCGCATTTAATTTTTGTTTTCAGATATATTGATCAAGTGGGTCACCACGAGACTAATCCAATCCCTTGCACCTACTTCTCTGTATTATGGCAATAGTATTTCATTAGATCAGGGTGACCAAAATTAACATAAAGTAGTATAATGAAATCGGATTTAGGACTATCCCGCAGACTTTTGATAGTCGTCCGGATCCGAGCGGTAATAATTTCAGATCCTAGATAGGGTCCAGAAATGTATCCTTGGATCCTAGTAATGTATCTAGATCCTGTCCGAATGGTGACCAAGACATAGGTAGATCCGAGGCAAAGTGAATCAGTTGACACCCCTTAACAGGAGCGATTTTTGCCACCTACTGGTGGCAATCAAATCGACATTCCATGCACAACAGGCCATTAAAAATTACAAATCCTCCTTCATTAGCAAACGAACATTATGTTGATACTTTTCTTAGATGATTTTATGAAGGCCTTGCTTATTAAAATTTTCAAGTATTACTTGCTAGAAACCAGGCCATGAAAATAAGATATCATCTTGTGATCAAGACACCTCTTTCTTACTAAACACCATGTTCCACGGAGCTGCAGATCAAAGCATCCTGGTTATTCACAATTGAATCCCATCACACACCAAAAAGGAAATAAAAGTGAAAATTGAGGCAGATTTTCATTCATTTATCTTCAGACTGACATGCCAAAGATGAAAAATGACGATGTTTCTGTCCTTAGTGGGGTGCATTTGTGTCATAGAAGAAGGGTAAATATGACGATAATAAAAGGAGTTCTTCATTAAAAATAGCATGAATTACATGGCCTTGTCCGACTCATTTGCTTTTAATGGAGTTATACAATCTGAGAAAGACATCTGTTGATGGAGGTAACAGAGATTATTCCAAGAAAAAAAAAAATGGTGTCCGAAGAGACGAAGAAGCCTTTAAATGGCAAAGCAAGGTTAAGTTGTGTTAGATATTTTCAAAATAAAATTGTTTTGAAAAGTAGTTTTTGAATAAAAAGATTTTATTTTGGTAAGGGATTTGCTAGGCAATTTCAAAGAAAGTGATTTAGCGGCTCGCTTTTGTATGAGAGAACAGACACGTAGGCTCACTTTTCAATATGTGGGGAGAGGGGTGAATAAAGTCCCTCGTCTTCGCCACATCACTATCTTCACCACATTGGTCGTTAATCAGAGGATTACAAAAGGTTGTACCACTTTTCTTGTAATTACAATTTATTTGTAATTTGTCTTGTACCACTTTTCTTGTAATTATAATTTCTTTGTAATTTGTCCCGGATTTTGAGGTATGGAAATTCACAAAATTTGTGTCGACGGGCGTTTCTTTTGGTTAGGATGGGTTGGGGTTGGGAAAAGCCAAAACAATATAATTTCGGGTTGGGTTAGGGTTGAGGCCTAGCCTCGGGCAACCCGACCTCCGTCCTCTAATTTTATCCTGATTTCTTAGGATTCTATTTTTTTTTCTTTTTACCCCTAGGTTAACCTGAACCCAACCCGACCTGATTTGGTAAAAAAAAAAAAGGTTAGACAGGCTGGGTTAGGGCTGGGAGATTTAGAGGTGGTTGGTGTGGGGTTTGGGTTGAGGGAATGCTATCTCTAGTTAGGCTTGGGTTGGCCTCTAACAGGATCCAACCTGACCCTAGTTGCACCGGTTAATGGGCATCATTCCTGCCATTGGGAATGGGCATAGTAGTAGGACACCACAGTTTTCACGGACCACGTAGCATGATTTTGCAGCAGAATAATGATTAATTTGTTCAAGTTTTGTCCTCCCACCCTCCTATAAACACAAGCATGCCATGGATGGAGAACCCATACAAATGATTGCATTCACTGAACCACAATCGGGTTCAAAATCTATCTCTAACATAGAAAACTCATCACATTAGGCCCACCAAATCTGGCAAATCTCATGCTTGTATCATCCTTTATCCTGTACCAATATTTTTTGGGGAAAAAAATTGTCGTACTTATCACAATGCATCCACCTTTGGATTTGTGAAGTCCAAAGTGAGTCTATCTCTTTTAACAGTTATGGAGTCTTCAAAGGAATCATTCCCTTCGAGTGAGTGAGTGCATGTCTCAAATCATCTAAAGCTTCTTTCCAGTGCTAGATATATATATACCAACTTTTCTACACGATTCTCATAGAAAAGCCATGCCTTTTCCTACATATTCGACTTCTTTATGCTGCCTACGTGATGGTCCTATGACATTTGGAGCCATTGTTAAGATAAATCATATGAAAGTGTGGTCCATCAAACTCCTCAAAGTTGGACGGCTAAAGCACTTTCTTTGGTCAATGTCAGCCAACCACTAGTGCAGAAGATTTATGTCCTTCTCTTTCTCCACTTTGAAATGAGACCTCACCGGATTATAGTGAAATGCGCCTAGCTACATTGCCTAGATGGGTCCCTCTTTGATCAATATTCTATTATGTTCACGTTGGGTATGTTTTGCAACCATGAAAATAAAATTCATGGCATATTTGTTTAGCCAAGGTAAGAGAAGGATGGAGAGGGCTGGTGAAAGAGATTTGAGAGGGCCCGAAGTGACAGGCTTATGTAATAGGGTTGGTAAACAAATAAAAAAGAGGAATGATAGTTGCAAGAGCCCTCTTTATGCAAGGGCTAAAGTAGGGTCCTTGAATAGATCCACGTCATACTTAATTACATGGATCTATTCAAGGGCCTTCTCCGGCCCTTGCATAAAGAGGGCCCTTGCATATATCATTCCTCAATAAAAAAAATATTCCCTATTTAAAATAGGATTTTTGTTTTCTCTGTTTTCAACCTCAACCCATGCGCTCTCTCTCTCTCTCTCTCTCCTACTTCTCTGCCTCGCTCTCACAATTATGTAAACTAGGATTCCAAGAATTTTTATTTCCGTGGTTGCCAAACATGCCCGTAGTGGGCTTACCTTGGATGTATAATGACCCCTAAAGCTCGTTCCTCAGGCGATCCTGACCACCCAATCTTGTCTTGACCGTACAATTGGATGGGTACCAAAATAAGGCGAAGTATATGGTATAAGGAAATACATTTCCCATTCAAATGAAATTAAGTTTTAGCTTAATTAACTAGGTTATATACTAGGTTATAAACTAGTTTTTTGTTTTTGGTCGGTAGGTTGAAACAAAGCAGCATTTTCCATATGCAAAAGGCTTGAGATCCATTCCTATCCCTGTGCCATAATTAGGCGTGAAGTTGCATGTACTCGCCCATACGCTTCTAGTCAGAAAAATCTCCAAGGCTCCACAAGAATCTCAACTTCTAATAGGAAATACCGATACTTTTTTTAGTGGAACTCTGCACAGTTCAGTACACTTGACCACCACATGTACAGTGATTTATTTGGATTTATAACTAGTGGGTCCCGTTTCAAAAAAATGGAACTCGGGCCAAAACTGGGCCAAGGTATTAAAAAACTAAGTGGACAAGGATAAGTCAACACTAACCAGTCAAATTTGCTTTTTGATTGTGTTGTTACGGAAAACTCGTAATCAAAACAATGGTAAAATAGAGTCGACTCAGTTGAGTATAAGGTTCACTCGTGGATTTCTCACTGTTGCTGACCCTATTGTGGGTAGCCACAATTTGAAAACATGAAAGGGCGATGATATTTTCACCCAGCTTGCATTACGCATGCCGCCCCCGCGCCCCACCCTGATAAAGTGGTTTGACGTCAAAAAGCGTTAAAGTTGCCCACTTTTCACGTCAAATCACATTATAAGGGAGCATGCACGTAATGCAGGGGGAGTGAAAATATCATCTCCCTTGTATATGATGTGCACTCGCAAAATCCAGTATTTTTTAAAAAGTACAGAGACCCCATTTTTTTTAACCGGTAGTGATTTATTAATGAAAAAAATGGCTCACAACCTAGAGGGTTGAGAACACGATGCGGAAAAGAACATAGGGATGGACAGAAGAGAAAACAACAATGTCAAGAGGGAAGGAAATCGATCATCTCCAATGAGAGAATCATCTCAAATGAGAGACGATCAACTTCCGCACGAGCAAGCCTATCAGCCTCCCCATTTGCCGACCTCCGAGTATGATGAAACTGGACCAAGTGACCCTCCACAGTATACAAAATCTCATCTACCAACTCAGTGAACCTCAAAGGAGGAGGGTGCCTGCCATTTACCCACCCAATTACATTTAGAGAGTCTCCTTTCACAATGGCATGATCTAGACCTCCTTTTGTGATGCAATCCAAAAATTAGCAGTAAATTTTGAAGATGGCTATTTTAGGAAGATTCATAAGTGAAAGTTTCACAAGTGGAAAATACTGAAAGTTTTCGCAAATAAGGAGGTGTTTCGGCAGAATGGAAACTTACTAAGCTTACAAGATTTTGAGATATGGGAAACTTATATTCTTGGAAAGCTTGCAAGATTACAAGCTTATATTTACGCTCCTTTTGATGACCAGGGACACCCATTGACAGTGTACGTTGCAATCGGAGCCCCTGAATTTTTCTGACATTAAGTACAATAGGCCCCTTTTTGTCATTGATACACTGACACTGGCTGTCCCTGGTGATCATGATCAAAAGGGGCGTAAATATCACTAGAGTTGGCAATTTCACCTGTGAAAATGGGGATCCACCCTGTCCAGCACGGGGCGGGGATTCCCCGACTTGGAGTCAGGATGGGGCGGTAAAAATTCCCCGAAGTGAGGACAGGGCGGGGATGGAGATGGCCCCACCCCACCCTGCCCCGTTTTAAAATGCAAGCCATTATCAATATTCTCTTGTTTTAGTATTTATTTTGTTAAAAGTAAATATTTCTTTTAGGCTAGTGATATTGGCACTACCATATCTTGATAAGTGCACATACATGCCTTGTCTTTTTCTTTTTATGGGCGTTAAAAGGCTTTTTTGAGGTGAGGTTTTTTTGTGCGGGGCAGGGATGGGGATTAGATATTCCCCGTGGGGCGGGGACAGGGAATTTTCCTATCGCCGGGGACATGGACCGGGAATGCAACATCCTGCCCTGCCCCGCCCCGCCCTGTTGCCAGCCCTAAATATCACTTCCCTTGAGATTTCCCCTTAAGTATTTTGTTTCCTAAAATGCTATCATTTTCTAATTTAGCTATTTACTAGATTTGATAGGCTCTAGTTGCTTTTTATTATTTGTAGCTTGTTTTTAGCTAAGGAAATTTAATATTTTAGATAGATATGCCAATATCATTTTTAGCTACGTTTTAGATTTTGGAAATATTTTAGAGAAGCAATAAAAGGGATGGAAGATTGGAGTTGAGGGAGTTTTGAGATTGAATAAAATTTTATCTTCACTGCATATATGAGATTTCGTACGAGTTCTTCTTGTTACTTGTTCTTTCTTGGATTATGTTTGATTTTGGTGTTTGGGCTACGCCATTTTGCCAACAATCCAATGCCTTGCCAAGGAGCCCACTTCGTATGATGATCCAAACCATTCATTTGTTGGGCCAACATGTAAATAGGTTGCATCCCGTGGACCATCTCCATAGGACGATCCTATGGAAAATTATCTACAGTGTACAACCTATTTACATTGTTGCCCAACAAATGAACGGTTTGGATCATCCGTTGAAGTGGACCCTACTATACTTTTCGAGCACACACCGTATAAAATCTCTGAAAACATAAGGACAAAGACGATCCGAAGACACTAACCATCCATGTCAATTGGCCTACAAGGCTACAAATAAATAATTTTCATTTATCAGAAGATTAATTGTTCGATACGTGAGCACTTGTAAGGTAGAGATCAGATGATGCACCACTTTTTGAGGAATATCTCTCTCTCTGTCTCTCTCTCTCTCTCTCTCGATATTCGTATAGAAGATTTGAACGATTTGGAAAATTAGGTTGTTGCAGCCAAATAAACAGCAATTTAGCTATTTTCTCTTTTTACTAAACAAACAGCAAAACCAAGAAGAGCATTTTCCACTCCATATGATGATCCGGTTTAAACGCTAAAATCCGATTCCAAAGGACGATCCTACCCTTCCGACTCTAACAGACTCACTCCTTTTTTAAATGCCTCCCTCTCTTCATCTCAAAAACACCAAAACCAACAAAAACATGGCTAACACTACTGACTTGGCTGAGGCAGAGAGAATTTTCAAGCATTTTGACGCCAATGGGGACGGAAAGATCTCCTCTTCGGAGCTCGGAGATTGTTGGAAAATTTGTTGAGGGTACTGTTGATGATAGAAAACAGAAACTTGTTGCTTCAAGGCGTGATATCACTTTCCTTAAGACAAGATTCGCCCCCACTAGTAGTGTGCAAAGGGGATCCGCGAATTGCCTCCAAGATACAATGAAGCCTAGTAGGGAAGCCCTACTAATGTTTGATGACGCGTAGCACTAGCGGAATCAAACCCGAAATGCCCTTCCGAAATTTCAAACCTTAGAGAAATCTCTAGATTCTGTTTCTGCAGAAAAACAGTATCTAGAACAGTAAACAAAAGAAAACAGTATGTAGAAATACTTGGGGATTTTTGTAGGAGTGTAGAAGAGAGTGAAAAATCAGTCAGAATTGCCAATTCGATTTCTATATGAAATGACTGAAGTTTGCACATTTTTTATAGACCATCTGGTGTCTTTTCAGTGTGAAAAACACCTCTACAGGGCACCTTTCCAGAATGTTTGAAATCTGACCGTTAGATCGCACCCATTGATATTGAACGGTCCTGATCGATCCTAGATGTGACTGTTGGCTTGAGTAAAACCTCTCTCCAACCCAGTCATCGTTAGATCAACCATCTATGGTGTGGATCGCACCCCCTTGGCACATGACCGTTGGGGAAAGGGACACAACCCATTTGATCACACCCTTTGACCGTTGGAGTCATGGGCCCGTTGGGCCGACCGTTAGGCCCGAACTGAAGCCCAACCCAACTGAACCATTCGGCTTGATGGGCCTGCAAACCAATTGACCCACCCATCCGACCGGTCCACCTTCATCTTGATCCAACGGTGCAGATCAAATCTGGAAAAATTAAAGGCTCCAATCGCTCCTCGCGACGTTGCGTACGTGCGAAGTGCAAAGTGCGCCTAAAAAAAAGCGCCAATAAAGCGCCACTATGCGCCCTATAGCCCATTGCCCACGCCGCGCGCGCGCGTGCGCGTGCGCGTGTGCGAACGGTGCGTTGCACCGTCCCGCGGGTCCAACCATGGGTTCAACCCAATGTGCAATCAACAAGAGTTAGAAAAGGTAGTGCTTTATAAGCCCTTCTCTTTCTTTTCTCTCATCCGATGTGGAACTATCTTTTTCAACTACACTTCTACATCCTTTTGTAAAAGCAAATATTTCCAAGAAAACTTTTTCTTTTTCCCAAACGCTTTTGATAAAACATTTTCCAAAACACTAAAACATGTAATATACATGATTTTGAAAATGCAAAATCACTAACAATCCCCCACCATTTTCAAAATCAAAGAAAATTTTCTCATCAGGCTTGGAAATCTTATGCATAGATGAAGGTATCTCTCGATTTGAACCTTCACTTAGTGAGGACATATCAAAGTTAACCAGAATTGCATAGTAGACGTATCTTTGAACTAGCTATTCTATTTGGTTAACCGGATACGTCTCACACACAAGATTTCACCTCTTTGGGCAATTTCTAAAACCGACACATGTACTGGCCTTGTGTCTATATCTTGGTTTCATGAGCGCTCTAGAGACTAGCCAGGTCTCATAGGAAGCGGCACCACTTCCACACTCACATAGGTAGGCTTATCAAGAGTGCCCCTGTAACTAAAACACTCCAACACTATGTTATAAGCCTATTAAGAGTTTAAATACTCAGCCTTCTCATTTTAAACATTACAGGTACCAAGCACTTTACCTTGGGATGGCAAATAATACAGATTATAGTGCTTGCAGTCACTCCATCTGATGTACTTGGACTCATTGAACTCAAGACTTGATGTTTATTCAAGTGTTGAGTTGATGTTCCATCATTGGTGACTATTGGTTAATGGCTTTAACCCCATCCCTAATGATGTTTTACACACCAGATCTCTTGCAAGAGCTTTAGTGAATGGATCGGCCAAGTTTTGGCTCGATCTTACAAAATCAATAGTTACTACTCCATTAGTAAGTAACTCTCTTATAGCACTATGTCTAAGTCCTATATGTCTGGACTTACCATTATAAACATGATTATATGCCCTTGATAGTGTGGCCTGACTATCACAATGGACATAAATCGATGGCATTGGTTTAGACCATAACGGAATTTCCAATAACAAATTCCGAAGCCATTCCGCCTCTTTACAGCATGCTGCCAGAGCTATAAACTCTGCTTCCATAGTTGAAGTTGTTATGCATGTCTGTTTCTTAGAGGCCCAGGAGACTGCTCCCCCACCAAGGGTGAAAATCCACCCACTGGTTGATAAATGGTCTATACGCTCAGTTATCCAACTAGCATCAGAGTATCCTTCTATTACAGTTGGATACCCACTATAACATAAACCATAGTCTATAGTTTTCTTTAAATATTTTAAAACTCTATAGACTGCATTCCAATGAGAAAAACTAGGATTACTGGTAAACCTACTAAGTTTACCTACAGCATATGCTATGTCTGGCCTAGTACAAGTCATAGCATACATAAGACTACCAATTACACTAGCATACCCTAGTTGAGAGATAGTCCTACCAGTATTAAGATACAATTTTATATTTGGGTCAAAAGGTGTTGAAATGGGTGAACATTCAAAATGGTTAAACTTTTTGAGAACTTTCTCAATATAATGTGATTGTGTTAGAATAAGACCATTGTCCTGTCTTATGATTCTAATACCCAAAATCACATCAGCTTCACCCATATCTTTCATATCAAAGTTTTGAGAAAGATATGATTTAGTACTTTGAATGCTTGCAATATCAGTACCAAAAATTAACATGTCATCAACATATAAACAAATAACAACACCTTTGCCGCCCTTAAATTTACTGTATATACATTTATCTGATTCATGTATCTTATAACCATTTGACACTAAGACTTTATCAAATCTTTCATGCCATTGTTTAGGGGCTTGCTTAAGCCCATACAAAGATTTGATAAGCTTACATACTTTATGCTCTTGGCCTGGGAGAATAAATCCCTCAGGTTGTTCCATATACACTTCTTCATCAAGTTCACCATTTAAGAATGCGGTTTTAACATCCATCTGGTGAATGTGAAGTTTGTATATAGAAGCAAGGGCAATCAACACTCTAATGGTAGAAATCCTAGCAACAGGTGCATATGTATCAAAGTAATCAATACCGGGTTTTTGAGTAAACCCTTTGGCAACTAACCTTGCCTTAAACTTTTCTATGGTCCCATCTACTTTGATCTTCTTCTTGAAGATCCATTTACATCCTATAGGTTTAGACCCAGGTGGTAGATCAACCAAAATCCAAGTTTTATTACCCATGATAGAATTCATTTCGTCATTAATTGTTTCTTTCCAAAAAGCAGCATCTTGTGACTTTATGGCTTCTCCATAGGTTTGAGGGTCACTTTCTATGCTAAAGTTTAACAAGACAGAACCTTGGAGTTTTTCCCTTGTCCCTTCTACCAGGTAGGTTACAAAGTCAGGGCCAAAACTCCTATCCCTTCTATCTCTTGAACTTCTTCTTATTTTACTAGGTTGTACACTAGGTTCACCAACTTCTGTTTGTGATTCTAAATGATGATCTACAGAAGTTGTAGGTTCAATTTCTTTAGGAATTGAAGTGAACCTATTTTCATAGAAAAAGGCATCTCTAGATTCAATTATGGTATTGACATCTATAAAATCATTGGGTTCTATAACTAAGAACCTATAGGCCTTACTGTGACTAGCATATCCCAAAAAGATACACTCAATACCCCTTTCACCTAATTTTCTTAACTTAGGTTTAGGGACTTTAACTATAGATCTACAACCCCAAACTTTAAGGTAACTTAAGTTTGGTTTCCTTTTCTTCCACAATTCATAAGGGGTTATATTAGATTTCTTACTTGGTACCCTATTCAAAATGTGACAAGCTGTAAGTAAGGCTTCGCCCCAAAAACTTTTATTTAAACCAGAATTAACAAGCATAGCATTAATCATTTCAGTAAGTGTCCTATTCTTCCTTTCTGCTACACCATTTTGTTGTGGTGTATAAGGGGCAGAAGTTTCATAGACTATGCCTACTGATTCACAGAAATGAGGAAAGTGATATTCACCACCTCTATCTGATCTGAGACATTTAATGCTTGTTATACATTGGTTTTCTACTTCAGTTTTATAAATCTTAAATTTTTCTAAAACCTCATCTTTATGACTAAGTAGATAAACATAACAGTACTTAGAATAATCATCAATAAATGTAACAAAATACTTTTTACCTCCCTTTGTGGGAACACTATGTATGTCACATACATCACTATGAATTAAATCTAACAAGTTAGAAGTTCTATCTACTTTAGGAAATGACTTAGTGATTATCTTGGTTTGCATGCATGTTTTACATCTATCTACTAAGTCATTTTCATATTTAGGAATTAAGGTTAACTTAACCATATCATTCATTTTCCTAGTATTTACATGTCCTAAACGATTATGCCATAAAGATAAAGAAGAATCCAAAACATAAGCAAAGACATTCACTTTATTGATATTAAGTTTGAACATCCCTTCATACATATATCCCTTCCCAACAAAAGTACCCCCCTTAGAAAGAATGAACTTGTCAGATTCAAATACAAGTTTGAAGCCATTCTTGTTGAGAATGCTTCCAGACACTAAGTTCTTTCTAACTTCTGGTACATGGTAGACACCGGTTAGAGTGAGTCGCTTGCCGGATGTGAACTCAAGTTCCACCTTGCCCTTCCCTTTGACTTCTGCTGTCGACGAATTTCCCATGTATAACACGCTTCCATCTTCAACTGTTTCATAAGTTGAAAACAGGTTCCTGTCTTTACAGACATGCATCGTCGCACCAGAGTCAATCCACCAATCATTGCCATCTTCAAGCATATTTGCCTCTGAAATCATGGCGACAAACTTTTCTTTGTCTGTTGGTGCACCCGACTTCTTATCCTTAAGAAGTCGGCACTCACTCTTGTAATGGCCTGGTTTGCCACAGTTGAAACAAGCACCCTTTCTTTTCTTATTCTTATTAGTATTCTTTTCAGGGTGTTTGTTTCTCTTCCAATTGCCTTTTCTTTGTTGGTTCGAATTCTTGACATTTTCCACCAAATGGATCTTAGAGGATACAGTTTCATTTTCTTTCTTGTCTCTGATTCTTGACTCTTCCTCAATCCTGAGGCATTGAGCCAAGTCTTCAATAGACATTTCCTCTTTCTTGTGTTTTAGACTTTTTCTAAAGTCTTTCCAATTTGGTGGAAGTTTGTCAATAATTGACGGGACAATGAAGGAATCATCAAGAATGATGCCTTGCAAATGAATTTGATTAATTACATGTTGTATTTCATGTAATTGATCAATAACAGACTTATCATCTACCATTTTAAAATTTAAAAATTGACTCACAGTGAATTTCTTGCTACTGGCATCTTCCGCCAAGTATTTGGCTTCAAGTGCATTCCAGATTTCACTTGCTGATCCCATGCCTTGATATATGTCAAATAGTGTATCTGACATAGCATTTAGGATGTGCCCTTTGCAAATGTAGTCATCCTGTTCCCACTTCATCCTTGCACGAGCCTCCGCCAAAGTTTCATTTTCATTTGCTGACGGCTTTAGAGTGTTGAGAACATGGACCACTTTGAGTGATGTCAAAATGAAGTGCAACTTCTTCTGCCAGCGCTTGAAATTTCCTTTGTCGAAACGTTCGAGTTTGACAAAGTCTTGGGTCATTTGACGAACTGAATAAAGTGCCATTGAAACAACAGTAGAAAATCTTGTCTTAAGATTGTTGGAAAATTTGTTGAGGGTACTGTTGATGATAGAAAACAGAAACTTGTTGCTTCAAGGCGTGATATCACTTTCCTTAAGACAAGATTCGCCCCCACTAGTAGTGTGCAAAGGGGATCCGCGAATTGCCTCCAAGATACAATGAAGCCTAGTAGGGAAGCCCTACTAATGTTTGATGACGCGTAGCACTAGCGGAATCAAACCCGAAATGCCCTTCCGAAATTTCAAACCTTAGAGAAATCTCTAGATTCTGTTTCTGCAGAAAAACAGTATCTAGAACAGTAAACAAAAGAAAACAGTATGTAGAAATACTTGGGGATTTTTGTAGGAGTGTAGAAGAGAGTGAAAAATCAGTCAGAATTGCCAATTCGATTTCTATATGAAATGACTGAAGTTTGCACATTTTTTATAGACCATCTGGTGTCTTTTCAGTGTGAAAAACACCTCTACAGGGCACCTTTCCAGAATGTTTGAAATCTGACCGTTAGATCGCACCCATTGATATTGAACGGTCCTGATCGATCCTAGATGTGACTGTTGGCTTGAGTAAAACCTCTCTCCAACCCAGTCATCGTTAGATCAACCATCTATGGTGTGGATCGCACCCCCTTGGCACATGACCGTTGGGGAAAGGGACACAACCCATTTGATCACACCCTTTGACCGTTGGAGTCATGGGCCCGTTGGGCCGACCGTTAGGCCCGAACTGAAGCCCAACCCAACTGAACCATTCGGCTTGATGGGCCTGCAAACCAATTGACCCACCCATCCGACCGGTCCACCTTCATCTTGATCCAACGGTGCAGATCAAATCTGGAAAAATTAAAGGCTCCAATCGCTCCTCGCGACGTTGCGTACGTGCGAAGTGCAAAGTGCGCCTAAAAAAAAGCGCCAATAAAGCGCCACTATGCGCCCTATAGCCCATTGCCCACGCCGCGCGCGCGCGTGCGCGTGCGCGTGTGCGAACGGTGCGTTGCACCGTCCCGCGGGTCCAACCATGGGTTCAACCCAATGTGCAATCAACAAGAGTTAGAAAAGGTAGTGCTTTATAAGCCCTTCTCTTTCTTTTCTCTCATCCGATGTGGAACTATCTTTTTCAACTACACTTCTACATCCTTTTGTAAAAGCAAATATTTCCAAGAAAACTTTTTCTTTTTCCCAAACGCTTTTGATAAAACATTTTCCAAAACACTAAAACATGTAATATACATGATTTTGAAAATGCAAAATCACTAACAATGCCTTGGGATCCCTAGGATCGGTCTCTCCCGATAAGATCCAACGGATGATCGATACGGACGGAGACGGGTACATAGATTTCAAGGAGTTCACAGCATTTCACCGCACCAATGGCGGAATTATGAAGGATATTTCTAAATATTTCTAAATTTTGATGATAAATTGTACCACTTCTCCATCAGAGCTCAGTATCATGTTTCTTTTGGTTTCTTTTACTGCCATATTTTGGGTATGAACTATATCTTCAGAGTTTTTATATGATGCCCGACCGTGAGAATCACAGGCCACCTAGCCCTTGTTGCGTCGACGGTCGCGCATCATATAAATTCTCATATCTTCAAGTTACTTCAAATGTTTGAGGGTATTTTTGTCATTTTACTAATATTTATTTTTTGTAAGTAAGCTGGGGTTTGGTAGGGTACCAGAAATAATGAAATATTTGTTAGAGAGTAATGTGGCAGGTTATTTTACTGATCTTTGCTTTTATATTTTTAGGAAAATTATCAAAACCTTACTTTATTAACGTTAATCTACAACAAATGCTTCAATTTTGGATAATTACCCATATCACTTAGGACAATGATATCCTCCCCCCCCCCCCCCTGCATATATCGTAACGGGGGGATGGATTATCACTGCCCTATCACATATTATTTGTTTAAAATGAATTTAAAAATGCATTCTGCTTATTTTAGGGAAATAATATCAGCACACCATATTTTGATATTTTCACAAACCATCTTGTCTTTTAGTATTCAAAGAGCTGTCAAAAGGTTATTACATCATTTCCTAAAATGCTCTCATGAGCCAGTTGAAGAAGAAAAGAGAGCTGGGTTTGTGCAAATATCAAAATGTTGTTATGCTGATAACATTTCCCTTATTTTATTCTTTCTAGAGCGACATTAAAGGCCATAAATATAGAAACAAATAAATATTAATCAGTGGGGAATTGATATTTTTTTCCCACCTCTGACTGATAAAATAGCACCCCCCCCCCCCCCACACGCAACACACACACAACAACAACAACAGCAGCGACAGCAACAACAACGATGAAAGAAAAACATTATAGAGGGTGAATATATCCTCATGCTGTGAACCATTCTCACAGAAACCGTTAGGAGGGTATCATTTCCCTAATCAGCGCCATTGAGGGGTGTGACCGTATGGTAACAAGAACATTGAACGATTGATTATACGTTTTATTAAAAGTGATAGAATCTAATTACAACAATCCATTGTAGTCCAGCCCGGTCAGGATACCTGGCTTTCACCCAGGCGACCCGGGTTCAAATCCCGGCAATGGAAATCTGTTGTTTTTATTCAATTTATGCTAAGCACACTCGCACCAATAAAAAATCTTCTGTCGTTCCCCTTTTCAAATACTTTTCCAACGAATGTGTCAAAAACGGCTTTGCTATGAATGACCCATTTAAAAATTCTAACCGTCCAATCTGCAGAGGCTTTCTTGATTCATTTACACGGATTTCTTTTATTTTCTTCCCACTTAGTGCTCACAAATAGGTAGACCTGGCAAACGCGACCCGTGCCCGCGGGTCGACCCGCAAATTTGCGGGCACGGGTCTGAGTTTTAGTGACCCGTCAAAACTAACCCGCGGGTGACCCAACCCGCAAAAACACGGGTCGGGTCGGGTCAACCCGCGGGTCACTTGGCCTTTTTAAGGGTGGTGATTTTGTTATGCTAATCTAGTTAGATGGCTTTTTTTTCTAATGCAAAGGATGGTGATTTTGTCATGCTAATCTATTTTTTAAGGGTTTGATGCCTGAATAGGTTATGGCTAGCACCATAGGTTGATCCCAACCCTCCGATTTGAATGTTAGAGGGTTGATCACTTGATCCTAACCCTCTATAGATCGGAGGGTTAGGATCAACCTATTGAAATGATTTTTGGGGCAACACCTATTTAGCCTGTGGGCCATCTAATGGACGGTTTGGATCATCCCACAGTGCCGGCCATACTGCCCTCATCAAAATCCAGTGATAACATTTCCCAAAATAAGGAACTGTTTGAATTTGCGGGTGACCTGCGGGTTGACCCGGCCCACCGCGGGCCGCGTGGGTCACCTAAACTCTGACCCGCAAAAATGCCAGTCATTTCCTGACCCGACCCGTGTGACCCGCATCAACCGCGGGTTGACCCGGCCTGACCCACCCATTTGCCAGGATCAAAACTATTATTGCTGCATGGCCCATCCAAAGTATGGCCTATGAAATAAATGGTTTGGATCATTAAGGAACATGTGTCAGCATTAGAATCATAGAGTGGCTGTTTTCAATAACGTAAGCATAATATTTTCCATATATATCTGCAATGAAACTTTTTGGGCGGAACTCATACAGAGCCTCTTTAAGGACACACTCAATTGAGGTGTATTGTATTGAACATGGTTTTAAATTTCGACCGAAACAGCCATTTACCAAATTTCAGACCGAAATTTTGATTAAATTCCATTATTTATTTATTTTTAAAAGTGTTACAAAAATTCGGCTGAAATTTTGGAATTTCGGTTGGAATTTCGGTCTGGAATTTCGAATCAAATTACCAAATTGCAGACCGAAATTTTGGATTGTGCCGAAATTTCTGTTTTCGGTGGGGTCCGAAACGGTTACCGAAACCGAAATTTTAAACCACGGTATTGAAGCACCACGCAATGAACTCATGGGATTCAAAGGATCTTAATGTTAATGGACTATATTTTTGGGCACAGTTACCGGAGCCGAACCATTCCCCTTGGATCCAAAATCGACCCAGTCCTATCCACAAAATCCAATGGAGCGTCCTTGATTCAAATGGAGGGTGCCAATGTATGAAAATACCCATTCTATTTTTCGATCGATCATTTTTGTCAATTCATGAGGGGTATTTTTGCAACATTAAAACCCTGCTCAAAATGAAAAACAATATTTTATTTTGGGCGATGATAAATTCGCACCCCTTTAAAGGAGCGTATGTGGCAGACTTTAACCCTTTTTGAAGTCAATTAACATTAAACGGGTGCGAATTATCCTTCCTGGGATGTGAATTTATCATCATCCTTTATTTTTAAATTTTCGTTTCGATGATGCTTCTTCTCTTTCTCAAGCTCCTTCGCGCTTCCTTCTTGTGTTCAAGCCGTAATTCCTAAATATGTACAACATAGTATGACCTAGGGCAATCTGATGAACTGCTCAATACAAAATGGATTGTATCCCATATGCATATGCAAATACTAGAATATGAAAGCCACTCCAATATTGAACGGATCGTGACAAAGAGATAGGTGGATCTGATCCGTTGACGAGAGAGAGAGAGATGCCTTCGTTATCATTGGGATTTGGGAATGCCCTCTTGATAAGATATGCATGAGTATCCGATACAGCAATCCTATTCCCGTGTGCTTTCATGTTAGCATACAATGATTACTATCAATTATTAAATTAGTCCATATCTTAGTGTTGAATCAAAATATAAAGTGCGCAATGAAATGTTGATAACTTATACTACACCCAGCAGGATCAATGGTAAAAAGGTAATCTTTGTGTTCCAAAGGGGGCAATAAAGGGCAGGGATACAAAATATAGACTGTTGATCTTATCGAATACCATGAGGTTACCCACATGATCTCGGTCCCATCTCATCTCATGCATAAGATAAAGGACTACAAATATCAACGGTTTATCTTTTTTGGCTGAACCTTGAACAAGGTATTATGGATCAAGGTTCAAGAGTCATCAGATCAAGGTCTTAACGTAAAAAAGTCTTGAACAAGGTGTGCTAGAAAAGACTCAATCTAGGTGAGCTAAAATTGAATACTGATGTGGCGTCAAAGGACAATCCTGGCTTATCGGAGTAGTGGAATCGTTAGAAATTATGCTAATTACTATGGTGCACGAAGCAATATCTAAGCGGAAGCTAGAAGCAATTTTTATGGCATTAGATATTGTAAAGTCTTTAGAATATTGAATGTTTGTATGGAATCAGACACCAAAGTATTAATTGACATGATCGTTTCTAAAAAGGATCTTCCTTGATCCATTAAATATTATTGACAAGAGCTTCACTCTCTTAATCTATATTTGAAGTAGAAAATGACATCCGTTCAAATCATTTGGTATTGGCATGGATAGAATTTCCTACATTGGCTAAAGGAGATATGGGATATGAGTTCTTAATTGGGAGTCTTTAGCATTTGTAATATGTAAGATTTTTGTGTATTTGTTGGTTTTTTTTGTAGTGCATCTACCTCATGTACTTTTGTGACTCCTTGGGTATACCCTTCTCTTTCTACTCTTTAATCATATCAATAGAATTTAAGGTGTCGTCCCAGGTTAAAAAATCATCATATCAAGGTGTTCATAGTGAAATTTGCTTGAACTTATGCTTGTTATTTTGTCTAAATTATAGACAGAATTAGGGCCAAGAAGTCCTAACTGTCGAACATAAACAGATTATACATTGATGGAAATGATATCCCCCTCCACCAACACCGCCACACACACACTAACGCTATTCGTTAAGTTTTGTAGGCAAAGAAAAATGTTAAAGGGGGTGAATTTATCCTCAAGCAGTGAACCATTTGCACAGAACCATGCCCTACTGCCACTTAACGCCCCAAACCTACGCAGCTTACCACCTACGGCGAAGTCAGCTAACATATCTCTCTCTCTCTCTCTCTCTCTCTCTCTCTACGCGAACTCATTTTCCTTCACTTGCTCAAGCTGGAGAGCCATTCACCGGCCACCAGGAACTTACTTTGGGTCAGCAGCATTACGAGATGATATATAGGTAGAGAGGGATGCTAAACTAAAAGCCGCCTTTGAAAAAACCCAATCCCAGAGGGTTCCCCATTAGATCCCCATCACCCAATTACATTTTCATACCTTTAACTATGAATTTTTTTAGTTCCCTCATAAATGTAATTGAGTGACATGGATCCATTATTCCATTGGATTGCCCTTTTGGCTGAATTTTTACAAGGGTACTGTATTTGATCACTCTTGTAGCGGGTTTTTTTTACCATTCTTTGATGATAATGGGGCGAACTCACCTTGTTTAACACTTTTTATTTGGAGGTTTAGAGTATTTTGGTAATTGTAATCAAGGTTTTAAATTTTGGTTTCGGTACCGGTTTCGGACCCCACCAAAATCGAAATTTCGCTCGAAATCCGACAGAATAATAAAAAAATATTGTATTCATTATCGAATTTCAGTTGAAATTTCGTGATAATTATACAATAATTAAAAAATCAAAAAAATTGGTCGAAATCCCTAAGATTTCGCTCGGAAATAACGAAATTTCGACTGAAATTTCAAAATTTCGTACGAAATAATGACACGTTTCGGGTATGTGTCGGACCGAAATTTCAGATTTCTGTCGAAATTTAAAACCATGATTGTAATAACCTTTGACAGCCGGTTAAACAATAAAGCATGGAGTGAACTCACCATGCGCGATGGATGTGAAGAAGAAGTAGGCCGTTGTCTCGGCAATAAAAAGCCAATGTAGTATTTGCTTTTTAAATAGATTTTTAGAGCCTTATGGGAATTATAATAACCATTGACGGCTGGTTAAACAATAGAAAAAAAAGGTGACGTGCAGCCTATATGTATATATATTGAGAGAAAGAAAGAGAGAGAGAGAGAGAGATCCTCAACTTTTTTGGTAGTGCGCTTTGCCTTTTTCAACATTAGAGAGAGGGGCGGGAGGGGGGGGTGGGGCGGGGGGGCACCACGGCAAAAACCCAGCAGCAAAGCTGTCCCATTGCTTCATCATCACCCAATTGCATTTATCACTCTTTTTAACTTTGTATTTGACAATTATGTTATAAATGTAGATGGGTGACACGGGTACAATGGAGCACCCTTGCGGGTGAATTTTTGTTACGATTGCCTTGAATTTGGCAAGGCAAATAAGTGCTGTAAGCTATTTATCGGGTTTTTGCAACACCAATATTTTTTCAGTAGGATTTCTAACCAGAAAATGACATATTCAAGCAACGGTTCTACCTGTTGAAGATTTGCTCGAGCTCGTTTTCCTCTTCGGTGGGTCGATTTCGTCGCATATAATGGGCTAGAAGATGTGCTCTCCTTCTCAGATGCAGCAGCAGATCTCCTCCATTTCTCTTCCATACACCATAACCTTTCCTTCATCAACTATTTCTTCTTATAGAACCCTAGGACGAACTACCACCACGAATTTGTTCATCTGACCTTCGTTTTGCAGGATTTCTTCTGGATTCTGTTCTTTGCTCTGCTTCTCTTTCATTACAGCTTTTTCTTTTTTGGGGCTAGGGTTTTCACTGGGAAAGAGCTTCTGTTGTGGAAGGGACAGGTTAATCAGAGGGTAGGGTTTAATTTTCGTAAGGAGAAGAAGCCAAAACCCATGGAGGGGACAGATTATTCGAGAGAGAGAGAGACGAGTGGGTAGGGTTTTTCTGCCTTTTTTTTTTTCCTCAATTCGATCGTATTGTGGGTTGTGTTTTTTCTTTCTGGGATAAACTCCACACCTATATGCGTGCAAATTTTGGTCCTTCGGATATATTTTGGTCCCGCATAAAACCCACCAACCAAACATGGGTTTCCTGCGGAAACTCCACACATGTCCCAGGGCAAAATAAAAAAAACCAAACAGAGCATAGACTCATGTATAAAGAGTCTTTATGGGGTTTTTGCAAACAAGTTATTACTGAGTTTTTAAGGGTGATATATCCGTCTACTTTTTTACTTTGCAGGGCCCACTCCAGTATAAACAGGTAGTCGTATATGAGTTCTGAAATGGCGTCTGGCCAAGCGGGAAGTACACAGTATGCGATGAGGTACTTGGTACGACAGAAGTACCGCCTTTGATATTTGATCCAGTAGGAGCCTCTTAAAAGTAAGCCTCTGTTGCTGGGGCACCATATAATTTGTAGTGGTAGTAAGTATACCAGAAGGGACTGTCCCAAGTAAAGTTACGTAACTAACCTTGATCTCAGTCGAGGTCGAAACACGTTTTCTCCCATGCTGTCTGACTAGTCGCTGCCCTTGCGTAGTCTGTCTAATAAAACAAGAGACGCAGAAAGGAGTAATACGTGTCCTCCTTTGCGTCTTCCAGAAGAAAGGGCATAGAAAGTTTTAAAAAGTAGAATGCTGCTACGGAAACCGACTTCCTAACCACAGTGGAACCGCGCAAATTCTTATACGAAACGTGGCATCAGAAAAATAAAAAAAAACTAAGCTGCTGTCCACGTGTTATGCAGTCGCATACTTTGTTCCTAAAACTATGTACGTCATTATTGTAGCGTTCATAAATACACGTCAGCGGGTCAAAATCGCTGCACCCCGCGTTTTCCAGAGTAGTGAGTCTAGTGACATCCCGCGCTTTCCAAAACCAATAAACGGTTCTCGAAGGACCCAATCCCAACCGCCATCAAAAGACCATAATACCTTATGGAAAACACCATAATACCAGCCCAGTCCATCACGACGAAAATCTTCTTTTGGATGTAGGTAAAATAAAAGTTTGGAAAATTTTATCGATTATTTTCTATTGAAAAAAATCTAATAAATGCTATTTTCTTTTCTTTCTTTCCAAGCCGGAAGAAAAGAAGTGAATAAACCCTTATAGATTGGAGGGCTAGGATCATCCTATGGTAATGATTCATGGGGCACCGTCTATTTATGTTGTGGCCAAACAAATGGATTGTTTGGATCATCCTGTGGAGGGGGGCGTACAATACAATACTTTTTTCTATAAAATCTCGCATATGTAGCAAAAGGGGGGCAGCTGCCCCTGTTGAGTTGGGTCAAATTCTTTAATAGGCCCAACTCAATTGGACCCAGCCCCCTTAAAAATTTGAAGCCTGCCCCCTGTTATGTCTAAATCCTAGCTCCGCCACTGATCAGCATTGATTTTGACAGTCTTGTATGCATAGTTGTTCTCTTCATATATTAGTAAAATATTACATGGAATGCAAGCACAATGCTCAACTGGTGGACCCAACATAAGTAGTGTAGTTTTTAGATTCAATTAAATAATACTTAGTTAAACTGAAGGGCGCCCTTGAAACCAGCTACAAGTTCAACCTCATTGGACCATCTCACCATAGTGCATTTATAATCTCTGTAATTACATATTTCTTTGTGCTGGTTATGAATACAGTTTGGTGAGATGGTCCGACAGGATGGCCTTTTTGTTAGACTAGTAAAAGTGCACGTGCAACACTTGCACGTGGGACTTTAAGTATTTTATTACATAAAACTGCAAAATACATGTTTATTTTAGACAATCTTCATCAGACACCTTCCGAGTGTCATTGGCCGGGCTAGCCAATCACCTTGTGAAGACTCAGGAGATGAATAGATTTAAAAGATGTTGCTGCAAGTACCCAAAAAACAAAAACTCCACATTTGGGCTAGAAAAAGTTGTCAGAAACTCCAAATACAATGCAGTCTTGTCATGAATTCCAATTGCAAGGTTTTCAACTGCTTCCTTCCATTCAGGAAGTAAACTTTATGGATCACTTGGCTTTCAGAACTCCAAGAGAGATGGCAACGACTGTATCTACTCCAAATGTTTTCTTATCTTCTGATGAGATTTTTACTTCACTATGTCATTCAACAATCTATCAACTTGAAAGGCAAGAGAACACTAATAAACAGAGCATACAAACACATGACTGATCATCACTACAATAGAGGACTAACATGCAATATTTATTTATTTTTATTTTTTTGATGACGTAGGGTGTCCCCACCCCACTTTGTAGCCCTCCGGATGCGCGGAATCACCCGTAAACCACGCGCCAATCACCAGTAAACCACGCGCATCGGGTAAGCCCAAGGGGGATTTGAACTCTCGTCTCTGGAAGGTGCACAATTAATAACAATATTGTCCTAGAATTTTTGAAGATTGCTAATTTTTCTAAGGGAAATTATATCAGCACTGTAATGTTTTAAGAGATGCTAAAAAAGCTCATATATACCAGCTAAAAAAGAAAAGACAGGCTAGGACCGCACATCTATTAAAACATTGCAGTGCTGATATCATTTCCCAATTTTAAATATCATTTTTATTGATAAAACTAAATGAAAATTGATTTTTCCGTCCAGGGGAAAAATCTAAGAAAATATCAAGATTTTTTCTGTATCATAAACATCTATTGAGATCTCTCCAGCTTCCATTGGAATTTCATTCTGTTTACAAATTGCAGCTTCCATGACAAAACAATATAAACAGGTAGTAAAACTTTTGCATGAATAAGCAAAAACTAAGAAAACTTACATTTACAAACTCGAGAAAAGTAATGTGGGTGGAATGTGGACAGTCTCGAAGCAGTCTCAAGCAATAAACATACACCATATAAGATGTGTTCCTTCAGTCTTTCCTTTCTAAAGGCAAAAAAAAACAGATCATGACAAAAAAAATTTGAAGCTTATTAAAATAGCAGCCACTAACCGCCACTAACCTCGCCACATACAGTTTCAAAGAAGAGAGTAATTACACAAAATCTACAAATAATTCAGAAATATGACTTAGGGCCTCCATGTTCAAAGTTCAAACAAATATGTATTTTTCATCACTGGAAACTGATATTGATTAATAAACCACAATCCAAGATTCATGTAACTTCTTAAATAGAACTGGTAATTGGTATACAGAGTAAACAAATCTGAACAAATTACATCAGCCTCACCAAAGTAACATAAAACAACAAAGGCACGCATACTTTTATTTCATTGTTATTTGAGGCTTGAGTTCCAAATAATTTGTGCTTCATTATCAGGCTTCCATAGGCTTCCATAGACAACAGCTTTACTGAGTAACCCCTTAATCTCATGTACAAGGAAAATTAATGGGGAGCCCTTTTATCTTGAAGCTTCACACGTATCATATGGTCTCTTTCTCTACAAGCATTTCGCTAGTTATAAATGGTCTTTAAAGCCCTTCATTCCAATCTCCGAACAGTCATAATTATTCTTATTTGCAGGAAAACAAAATTTGGGGAGTTGTATATACTCGGTGAGAAAAAATTATACCCTCAAAGAGTTGCTCCCTTCCATCCTTTTGCCTAAAATAAAATAAAATGTCACATAAATTCTCAAACCCAACCAGAGAATCCATTGGAAAGTCCGACCAGAAAATATTCATTTATATTGGATACATAATTGAAAGTTGCATAGAGGAAAACGATATATAGAAGAATTGTTACTGTAGATAAATTGAACGAATTGTATTATTCACAAGGAATGCTCCGGCCAAACTTGTAAATCCCAGACTCCAGTTCCAACTAAAAAAAGGTATAACTTTTTTTTTTTTTTTTGAAATAGGTAAGCTAGGGTTAGGCGGACCCCGACCAGATATATTAAAAAGATCAATAAAGATACTACAAGAAAACAGAAAAGCAAGCCCCTCGCACATCAGAAGAAGGGCAAACAAACTATCAAAAGGGAGCCAAAGGCCACCCAACAAAACGGCAAAGACAAAAACCTAACCGCTTCAGCAAAATGAAAACAACAGCCACAACACTGCCAGAATTCGAACAGCTACCACAAAAACAAACAGCACCAGAGCTAACAGCAGAACCAAAAACACCAGCACCAAAAGCAGACCCCAATTCTCAGCCTCCCGGAATGAGCCCACGAAATGGGGACCTTATTCCAGTAGAGGGGATCGGGGAGATAGATGGCGGCTTAAGGAGGGAAGCAGCTGACTTTCCCTTTTTATTCTTCTTGCTCTGAACTAAATTCCAAGGACCTTCAGACGATGGGGACGATAAAGAGAGAGAAAGGTCCGGAGGCTTGGTCTGCTTTGTAGATGTCTCGGGGATATCAGAGCCAATGACTGAGAATTTATTTCTAGATAAGGCACTATTGGTATAAGGGGTTTCAGGATGATCCAAGCTGATCCTATTATGAGCAATTGAAAAATCAGAACTTAGCTGAACAGCTTTATCACTATCCTTAGTGATTGGCCTCCATTCCTTTCTGTATTGAACAGAGAGAAGGGGAGGAGGCATTTGGTTCTTAGGGCATCCTTCAGAAGAATGACTAAAATCAAGACAGGTTTTGCAAGGTTTGGGCTTCCATTCATATTCTACAACCTGAGTTTCATCTCCAGTAGGGGTTTGGATGTGGACAACATCAGGAAGGGGGCTTTCGGCAGTTATTTCGACACAAACTCTAGCAAATTGTAATCTTGAGGCCTCAGCAGTGTGAGAATCCATGTATAAAGGTTTGCCAATGATGCTAGATAGCTTTCCAATACCTGTAGGAGTCCAGAATTTCAGGTGCAATGCAGGGAATTTAATCCAAATTGGGATAGTTGAAAGTTTCAGCTTCTCCAAAGAACAGCCCGGAAGCCATTTCTGCAGGATGAGAGCACGACCCCCAAAGGTGGTGGGGTATTCCAGGACTTTAATGCAGTCCTCTTCCAGGTTGAACTTGAACAAGAAAAAGCTATTAGGGAGAGCAATTAGATCAAAGTCCCCTTTCAGCTGCCAGATTCTCAATAAGTGGTTTTTAATAGCAGTGAAGTAGGGCCTCCGACCAAGAAAATAACCTAGAAGACAGTTTTCCCATTTAGACTTTGCTTCAATAAAATCACCCTCCTTGAAAGCTGCCTTTATTATGCCATCTTCAGTAGTTACCGGGTTGAAAAAAGGGACAGAAGTATCAACTGCTTTGGTTCGACTCTTTCCAAACACTTCCTTCCATTTGCCCTCTGAAATTGAGGAGATGGAAGGAGCTGGTCTGGAAGAAAGGAAACAGGGAGCAGAATCCATGGATCCATTAGCTCGAGCAGGGAAAGATCCAGAAGGATTATGGGAGCTGCTGGGAGGACAGTTGGCCAGCATCTGACAGGAGCCAATAGGACTAGCAATGATAGAGGGGGATGGGAGACGAAAGGTACAAGGGGTAGGACCAGCTGGGAGAGGCCAGCAGTCGCTACACTTGAGATCAGGGGGAGAAGCTTTTTTCTCAAGAAGAGGACTAGAAAGGAGCGGTTCAGAAGGAGACCCCAATACCGAGGCATTTATCCTCATAGTCTTAGCAAATCCCATCTGAATCTCTACACCTTTTCCATCAGAATGGTTTTCATGTCCAGCAGTTTCACTCAGAGAGCAGGGGTTGCCAAGAGAGAACTCAGCTTCACAAGGTTGGACTTCCGAAGAGAAGGACGGATCCGATTCAGATAAGAGTAATGCTTCCTTCTGAGATTGCAACTTTGAGCTGAGAAGGGAGTATATATCTTCTTCACCCTCAATATGGATTTGAGGTTGGGCCTTTGATTTTCTTCTCCCATTCTTTCTCTTTTTTGATGATGAAGAAGCTTTCGAAATAGGAGAGCTGAGCTCCTTTTCTATAAGCTTGAGATATCGCATCTTCTCTGGAACTGATAACCGAATGCTATTAAATCCTTCATCATCACGGAGAGCGCGGAGGTCCAGCAAAGTCTTATTCGGATTAGGAATCAGGTCGATCTTGTGCTTGACCAGATCAGAGAAAGAAAGAGGTTCGATCTCGGAATCGCTTGCAGCAGAATTTTTTATAGCATTGATGCCAGGAGACCAGAAGTTTAGACGCCCAAATGAGTGGGGAGGAATATCCTCATCAGAGCCATCATGAGAAGAGTCAAGGCCCTCCATTTGACCTTAAGAAAAACAGAGGCGCAAATCTCTCTCACTCTCCAAAATGGACGATCTCCCTCCACCCGATGAGATCGAAATCCTGAGTCGACTCAGCGAATCCACCGATCTAGGTCGGTGCAGATGCGATTCAAAAACCCTCCGATCTGATCTCTCTCTCTCTCTCTCTCTGCAACGAAGAAAGAAGCCGGAAAAAAGTGGCCGGATCTGTACCACCGTCAGACGAGGCGAGCTACAGCCGATCTATACAATTTCCTTACTTTTCCGGCGATCGGAGACGGATCCACCGTTGACTCGACTGTCCGTTCCGATCTAACATCCGATCGTTCCTCGGGAAGCACACGTGCCTTCCCCCGCCCTCCTCCCTCTTCTCGCCCACCTCCTTCCCTTACCTGCTCACCTGGCAGATAGCCGATTCGTGTCTGCCTCCAGCCTCCTGATGGCTTCCCGGATTCCCTCGGTCTCCCCGGACAGATCCGGCCTCCTAGCGACCTCCCCGGCCAAATCCGGCCTCTCGACAGTTAGATCTGGCCTCCCGACGGCCCCTCGACTCTTCCGGCCAGATCCGGTCTCGCAACGGCCAGATCTGTCCTCTCAACGGCCAGATCCGTCCTCTCGGCGGCCTCCCGTCGGGCAGTTTCTTACTAATCGCCGGAGAAGGGGAGAACCGGAGAAGGAGGAGGTGGAGTAGATCCCGCCGGAGAAGGAGGACGGCCTGAGAAGGAGGAGGAGGAGGAGATCCCGCCTTGATTGCTGTAGTCTTCTTTTCTCTGCTCTTCTATCCCCTCTTTCATTCCAAACTCTCCAAACCCATCTCATAAACGTGAGAGATAGTTAGGAGAGGAGATCCCGCCTTGATTGCTGCAGTCTTCCGGCCAGATCCGGTCTCTCAACGGCCAGATCTGTCCGTAAAATGTTCTGCTTTAAAAGCAAAATGTCATAAAAAAGTACAGAGTCTATAGACAAACAATATGGTAATGGGGCCATCATATAGAATAGTCCATCATAGAGAAATTATATGATGAGTGGGCCTACAAACTCGTCCTTTTTGTTTTGGAAAGTTGACAGAAATTTTCATTGATACTGGAAACATACACTGGGGACCAGAGGTCCCATCTAGCATTACATAGTATCATTACATAATAACTTAAAAGTAGCAAACAAAAACAATTGAAATATAAAAATAATTTAATAGAGCTCTAATTCAACTATACTGGTAGAATTCTTAAAAAGGGAATGTAATTACTAACTAAGAAGAAACAAACAGAGAGCATTACAGTTAGTTATAGTTTGCTATGAAAGGCGATCAGGTTCAAAATACCAGCTTGAGCTGCCAACTATATATATAGCTTGCCTTGCCTGAAAAACAAAACATAAATGTTTGGAAAATGATTATGGCATGTGGATAAAAAAGTGGTGGCAGTGAACCATAGCAGAAATAACTAAGGATTTTCAGTAATGTAATTGATTGTTCACAGGAAGACAAAGAAATAATCAAAACCCACTAATCCTAACTTCCAAATTGCAAAGCCCTACTGAATCCATCTCTGATTCCCACCAGAGGTAATCCGTTCCGATCCCCAACCCTACTTTAAACACATCGATCAATGTAGCCCAGAGATCCCACTAATATAATGGCTCCTAAATTTGATTGATGAGGACTGTTCACTTAATATGCCTTACTTTGTATCCCACATGGCCCATATATCATGCCTATAATCCAGTCCTAACATCTAATTTGTACTTTTTATAGTTCAACATGATAGATTGTCATTGAAAAGTGCAAATCATCTTGGAATGAGAGATTGCCAGGAAATCTCTGAGGAGTAAAAACCCATTAGCCATAGAGGTATAGATATAAGGGACTGATCCATCAAATGTAAGAAAACATCACAGAGAGAAAGCATTTGAAAGAAACCCAAAGGTCTCCATGTACTCCAAAGGTTGTTTACAAAAATTACCTGATACACCCAAATCCTTGCAGGGATTGATGGATTTGAGGCACCTGGGGAACCCAAAGCAGCAAATCTTCAAAAATCAAATTCAAGTTGGTCTCAAGATCCATCTCTAAAAATGGAAACAGATCATCAGACTGTAGAATAAAACCCAATCCAAAAGACCCAAATAAGGCTCAGATTTCTCTATATCACAAACACAGTAAAACCTCTTTAAATTCACTGATCTCAAATAGGGATTATTGGGAACAGAATTCCCACTCCAGATTCTCTGCATGAAGTATTAGAAGGCTTGAGTATTCTGCACTAAGTACTAAAATATTCTATTTCTTGATGAAAACAGAGACAAAAAGCAGAACCCAATCCTATATTCCAGTGCAAATGTGACCTGACATGGAAATGGATGAAAGGCAGAAGTTTAAAAAAAAAACAAAGGGCGTCCATTATTAACCTTGCTGGCAGCCGTGGTCTTTTCCGTCAAAAGCCCCTTCCCTCCTTTTCCTACCATTTTCATGTCGAGAGAAAAGGAAGAAAGAAAATGAAAATCCAATAATAATTACCAAAATGAAAAAAGGAAAGAAAGAAAAAAGGAAATAAGCCCTGGTGTTCAACAACAACAAAAATCAAATCACCTCCGCCATTTTCGATCTCAAGACCCCTAATGGCAAAAGAATGAGAAAGCTTGCGATGACACTATGGCATTCTTTCATGAAATCGCTACGGATAAAATGTCTTCGGATCACAAAATCCAAAGATGAAAGGAAGAAAACACAAAAGAAAGTAAAGTCGAAAACCTACGAATGAAAAGGAAACCAAGTAAATAATACAACAACAAAGAACCCTAAGAATTATATGCTTGCTCTCAATCACGACTAACAATAGAAGTGACCAATGATCAGTTTTGGACACACAATCGATTCTCAAAATAAAAGGCAAACATGACCATAGTTGCACGATGAAGAGATGGGCCGGAGCTGTCCTCAAGAGCAAGAATGTGGGGCATCTGAAAGAGCTAGGAAGCAAGCCCCACATGTATTTGACAGAAAAAAACAGAAAAGAAAGTTCAGTCGAAAACCTGCCGAAAGGATTATTTAATATATTTATTTGAAAAATGAAATGGAATTTTTTCTACTGATAAAAAATATAGTAGGAATTAGCAAGTAAAAGGTGATAACCACAACCATTAAAAGGGCATAGAATGAATATCCCATTTGGGACCTGGAAAAAAAAATTAAGTTTCAAAGAAAGGAAAGCTGAAAAATCAAAAGTAGTCAAAGAAATTGCGCAGAAGAAAAAAATAGAGGGGAGAACTTACTACAAAATCACCTCACTATCTTGCCCAGGAGCTTGATCCGTGCTCGAACCATTGTAGTTCTATGTCGAAAGCATGAGGGGATCACTAAAAGGCTGTGGAAGTGTATGTTCGGATAAAAGTTTAAAAAAAAGGCATATATAACCATAACCAGATGCTTTGCTCCTAATGTCCATACCAGATGCCCCAAATCCTATCTAAAAACAAACATAAAACAAGCAAAATAAAAACTCCAAAATATAAAACTCCAAATAGCAAGATAAGTACAGAGCAGGACAAATACATAAAAAGACATATCCAATACCGTATAATACTAATCCCACAAGATTTACCTGTTAAAACCATAAAACCAGCACTGCACAACTGAAATTGACGGACATAATAAGGAAGTCACACATTCCTTTTTTGTCTAAAGTTGGGAGTATTAGTGAACAAATAAAACCCATTTCACACGTTTATATAACCAAAAACCTAAAAATCATTGAATGAAAATCATTCTTTTCAAATAATCTTCCGCTATTAATTCACAATTAGCAAATTGAATAATTACAGTGTCATTCAAAAAAAAATGAATAATTAGCGCAAAATGCAAAAGCATCCCATGTAGGCCAAACAAATCAATTTAGAATGTCTGGCATCTAAAAGAAAACGAATCCATATCAGTAACTGAATTCAATAAAAATGGCAAACATAAATTAAAACTAAGGACATCTTTTTTCCAAAGCATGGAGGAAACTGGAAACCTACAGCATCTCAACATATAGCACCTACTGCATCTCAACATGTAGCACCTACTACATCTCAACATATAGAATTAACCCATGTTTTAGTGCCTATGGCATGCATAATCACATGAAGAGACTCGCAAATGACAGGATAGATATGTGACTATAGAGCAGTCCTACTTGTTATTTATCAAATAAATTAATCAGGCTTCACAGTCAATTAATTAACTGGATCAAGGGGAATCAAAGATATACTTACAAATGGTATGGCAGTGTAGCAAATGACAACCAAATGTTGTCATGGAAGTCGTACATATCAAGCATCAATCTTCAAACATCAATCCTCAAACAAAGCACTCCTCCATGAAAGAAAAAACAAAAGACTTTCAATGAACATAATGAGCAGCTTGCTCCCATCATCAAACATAATTCAATTTTGCCCATTTTTAGGATTTTCTTTTAAGGCATAATGAGTTACTATGGACACCAGAAAATATTAATAACAGAAAAAAGAATAAAAGAAAACATGAACATCCAAATATAATAACACCAATCAAGGTTTATACTAATAGTGAAAAAGAACAAATACAGAGTGTGTGTGAAATACCCACAGAACAAGCATAACTCCTACAGTCCTACAGTGATTCCAGCTATGAGATCCGCCTGCAAAATACGCTCCACCTGTAGGTTCGAATCCATCTGCAGCAAGGGAAATTTGTTCTATTAGTTCGTTTTGATGGAAGAAAGGCAAAAGAGATTTCAAATTTCAAAGCATCCGTTTTGAAACAAAACAAACCTGGAAATAGAGAGAGATTAGGGGACTGAGAGGGAATGAGATTGACAGCGAGCGAGCGAGCATCCCTTGGAAAAATCACTGGTAAAATCGCCTAACACCTGAGAGAGGAGATGAATTTTAAAACCGAAAAAATCCTAAGTCTGCCGTTTTGGAGAAGTTAGAATGGCTCGCCCCGAAAAAAAATACTTAAACCAGATTACCAAAATATACAATTGATTTGCTACAAGGGCATTACCTTTCTTCAGAATAAACGATAAAGTAAAGAGGGAAAAAAGGATAATTTTGGCATTTTAAATTATTGGTAAGATTCTTCGATGATATCGAACTAAAATAATGGGCCAGACGAGAGATATCCGACGGGATGAGGGTGTTATCTTTCGACAGCAGTCGAAAATGCATTAATATTAGAGACACCTGGCCGGACTTTTGTACGTATCTCCAGAGGCAAAACACAATCCAAAATGACCAAAAAACTGTTTGAATAGAGGACATATCAGGAAGTTCACAAAATTAAAGGTGGGACATAAATGGGATTTGGACCAAAGATGGGGAGTTTTAGGAGCTAATAGCAACAGCTGTTGCATAGTGCGGTGTTTTTTGGACGGTTCTTCAAGGGTAAAGCAGGGGATGAAAAGACAAAAATGCCATGGTGTAGCCAATGCATGGGATGAATTTTACAAAATCAACATAGAATCTAAGGTCGTTGGAGATAGAGATGGTGGGACACACATGGAATTACAACGAAAGATGGTTGACGAAATTTCAAGGTTTACGCTTTTAGAATGGTAAGGATTTGGCATAGGGGTACAACTTGGGTCGATTTTTTCGAATTCGGGTTGAGCCTTTACCATAAATTTGGGTTGGGTTCGAGTTGATTCCAATTCAGTTTTTAGCAGAAAGTCCACCCAACCCAACCCAAGCTGCATCACTAATATTACAAAGGCGCCTTTCAGTTTAGCATTCTTTAGGTTATAATTAGGCATGGACACCTCAACGGAATATACATTAATCTGTCAATCCCGGTTCATTTGGGAGGGTGCAATTTGGATCTACAGATCTCATTGAATAGCTATTTTCCAGCTAAATGTAGTCGGATCCGAAGCACTACTGTATTTTGATGATCGCACTTTACACTTTATTAAAAGTACAGTATGCCCGCACCATAGGATGATCCAAACTATCCATTAGATGGGTCACAGCCTAAATAGGTTTTGCCCCAAAACTTATTTTCATAGGTTGATCCTAACCCTTCGAAGGTCGAAGGGTTAGGATCAAGTGGGGGCCATACCGTTCTTTTAATAAAGTGAGGTGTGCCATCTTCAAAATAAAGTAGTGCTGATTCCATTTCCCATGCCTAAATGGTAAGAGGAAATCTTTTGTATGGTCAAGGCTAATAATTTAACCTTTATTAAAGCTTCTTAACTTAATGGAAAATGATACGGAGACCAAGAATAGGACGTAGAATCTTTTAGCCTAGTCCATATCTCTTATTGCTCTTTATTTTTTGGGTAGATGATTTTTTCACGCCACTAGGATAATGCGCCCCACTGGTAACGTCAAATCACATTAACAGGGGGTTAAAAAATCATCTAATGATTTCCTAAAATATCTCTAATCAGTAATAACTTTCTCTAATCTCTATCCTCAAATATTTTCCCCCCTTAATTAAGTGGTGAGAGAAAATCCCGATTCCAAGTGGCTACCATTCATATATACCCCGGCCTATTAAAATTGGAAATGAGGCCATTTTTGTCATTTCAAATAGAGAGGAAATCGAAAGTCACGCGCACTCCATAATTTTCCAAGTAACAAGGGTATTTTAGTAATTAGGTCAATAGACTTTCCAAGTAAATTCGCGAGATCCGGTTGAAGAGGAAACACGAAAGCGAAAAGTCCCTACCAAACTTTGCGTATACGCGTCAGAACACGCGCACTCCATAATTTTCCAAGTAAAAAGGGTATTTTAGTAATTAGGTCAATAGACTTTCAAAGTATGTTCTCGAGATCCGTTTGAGGAGGAAAAGCGAAAGCTAAAAGACCTCTCTCCATACCAAAACTTTTCGTATACGCGTTCAAACCGCGTGAATCTGGTTCCGTACCTTTCTCCCTCTTTATAAAGCCCTCTCCAACATGAAGCCAAAACAAAAAACAAAAGAACAAATCGTAACAGACGAAACTGACCATGTCAACAAACCCTAACAGACGAAGTTCTCTTTCTCTGGAAAACATGGACGAAATCGAGAAGGTTTTCAAGAGGTTCGACTCTAATGGCGATGGGAAAATATCGGGATCCGAGCTCGGAGACGTGCTTAACGCGCTCGGATCATCTACCTCGCCGGAGGAGATCCGAAAAATGATGGACGAGATCGATAAGGACGGAGATGGATTCATAGATCTGAAGGAATTTGCTGATTTTCACCGTGGGAGTGGTGATGTTTCTGGAGAGCTTCGTGATGCTTTTGAGATGTACGATCTGGACAAGAACGGACTGATCTCTGCGAAAGAGCTTCATATGGTGCTGAGGAAACTTGGTGAGAAGTGTTCGATCGAGGAGTGTACGCGGATGATCTGCTCCGTTGATTCCGATGGGGATGGTAGCGTTAATTTTGAGGAGTTCAAGAAGATGATGACCAACAGCAATGCTTCTGCCCATTGAAGGAAGAAATACACGCGCGTGTATGTGAATAGATTCAGGTCTCTCTCTTTATCTCTCTGTCTCTCTACTCATTTTCTGTACTTAGGCTTGCAATGTCTGAGGAAGGCGGAGAGTGAGCAGAAGTTAGGGTTAGGGTTTGCTCTTTTCCTTTCTTTTTCATGTTGTCAATTTACAAAAATTAATCAACGCGGTGCTCTTTCTATTTCTATTTCTATTTCTCTCTCTCTCAGAGCTATACACTGTACCATAGTGTATATACTATTTACTGAGCTATACACTGTACCATAGTGTATATACTATTTACTCCAGTCTACAGGTTGAGTTGTGACGGTGAAGGAGTGAGTGTGACTGTGAGTCAAAAGGTATGCTTTGCGAGGGCATCTGTAGGTGTATACACATGAATAGCGTGTAAACTGTATTTTCATTAATGTGCGCGCTGTACGTCAGATCTTTCTAGAAAGTTGGTGCCTCGGGAAAGAAAATAGATAGGTCCCAGTAATGGTCCCCAGCATCTTGTAAATCCAATAATGCGTTTCTACTAACCTTTTCCGTGAAATGATGGGACGATGTGTTGGATCAATATTTTCATGTTCCAATGGCCAACCAGTGGAGCCTACTCTATAGGATGATCCAAACCATTCATTTCTTGGGACTCAGTGTAAATAGGCCGTGCCAATAATCATTTTGGTCCTAACCCTCCTCCTATATCTAAGAGGGCGGAACATCGCCGGTTTATATCATGACTTTTGTCGGTACGACCTTTTTATGTTGGCCCCACAGATGAATGGTTAGGATGGACCATCGTTGGCAGCATTTTACTTTTAAAACAATAAATATGCCATACAAACACTCTGCAAAGCATGAGATTTACAACTTTTGCATATGCTAAAAAGGAAGTGATCACACTTCTATTTTGTTTAAATAATTAGATCGGTTAATCCGAACACAGACCGTAAGATCACTTAATTACGGTTTTTAAATTTCAGTTTCGGCATAAAAATGGAAACATTTCAGTTTCGATGAAAATCTTGTAAAATCACAAAAATGTGTGAATACATCTGCAAATGATGAAATTGATGAAATTGATGAAATTGCTAGAATAAGCACACATATATACTTAGAAACCATCACATGAGCAAGAAAGCCAGCCATTCATAATGGTCTAATCACATCAGCACCCAGAGGCGACCGTTGTCGCTTATGATGAGACATAAATACGGCGCTCCTCTCAAATCTTGCCACGTGTAGTCCATGCACCAACGAAGCCTAAACCATCATGAGGAAAGGCGCTGGAAAACGGCAAGACCGTATGATTACGACACGTGTCACATTCTCACCGTCTAAGCCTCATCATCACAAATTATGGAGAGGATCATCCGGCAATGCCACGTGCGCCGTCAGAACAGGAGAACGGCCCAATCCTGCAAATGAAGGTTTTCTCTCCATAATGATGAAAACGTCCGCACGCCACCCCTTAAAAGGGGGAGAAGGGAAGAAGATAGGGGATTTGTTTTTTTTGGAAGACTTCCCTTAGATCTCCCACAAAACAACCAAGAAAGAAAGAGGCGACGAAACAGCAGAGGAGGCCGGGAACTTAGTCCCACTCTCCCTGTTAGTCCCCTCCGACTCATCCACCCACACACCGAGAAAAGAACCTACACCTTGGTCTTGGTAAACCTGATCGAACCCTCTCCTCTTCTCGCTGTCCTTTATATTGATTGGTCAAAGAATCTGACTTGGGTGTCGAAGTGGTCATTCGGGACCCACCCCGGACCACCCTGACCCATTTGTTTGTGATTGCAGACCCCGCGGAGGCTCTCTACCGACCGCGCGATCGCAGACCCGGATTCCGACGCCATCAGCTTATGTTTGGAACAACAAGTCAATAATGAAGTTCGATGCAATGAGGTTTAAGAAAATAAAATGATTGTTGGGTTTTTCGACCAAAAGCAAATAAAGATGTAGATAAATTAATCAAACCAACAAGAGAGCAATCACACAAGAGAACGCAAAAGACTCACGTCGAAAACCCTTCAATGAAGAAGGAAACACCACGGTGTGAATCCGACGAGATTCCACTACTCAAAATACGTAATACAACGTCTCTCTTTAGTTTTTCACCCAAAACTTAAGCCAATACAAGAAATAGGAGAGATACAAGGGTTACATCTTTGGAAAAGACAAATCACACTTTCTCACCGCCAATACCCACTCTAATCTTCAAGTCGGCGAAACCCAAAGCCTCGCAAAGTCTTTGTGCAACAAGAGGATTAAACGGCACGGCAAAAATCTCCAAGAAGAACGCCCCAAGAAAGGCCTAGGTTTTGATCCAAATAAAAAACCTAACAACAAAAGAAACTCCGCCCGCACCATCTCACTTTTCCTATTATAGTTTGGAAACTCATCTCGTTTCCTTTTGCAATTAGGAAACAAATGAGGGTGGGGCCTACATGGGGCTGGACCCACAACAATACCACCTTTTTACTTTGTTATACAATTCAATGATGTTGCCTACCCTCTACATTAATGAAATAAAATGCAAATCATAACATTTTTTCATTTTTATGTCATTCCGATCATTCCTGTCGAATTTTGAAAATTTCAATAATTTTAGTCAAATTTTGGGAATTTCAAAATTTTCAATCAAAAATAATATGGAAAAAAATAATTAAAATTTCATTTTGGTGGGGTTGAAAAGAAAATATTTTGGTCTTTGCGGGGGAATTTAAATCCATGCACCCTTTGATGTGGCCATGTTTAAGCCACCCACATGCAATTTAGAAGACCTTTCATCGGATGATTTTAGGCCCCTGATTGATGCAGCCGTCTTTAGGGCGGCTGAGCGAAGCAAAATGGTTGATTTTAGTAGCCTAGATGTCGGTTCAGTATAGGACTATGACAATGTTGGCTGCCTCATGATGTCCCACAAGACAATGTGCATTCGTTGCACGGGGACAAATGGGGGCCTAGTACAGATATTTTGTGGTTGAATGTCGATAATATTACTCGTTACCTTGACTTTCCTTGCAGTCACCATACATATGTGCCACATTGTAATCACACATTCACACTCCACTTTGCACATTGTGGTTGGGCTTTCATTTTTTTTGTGTAGATATGCCAAATTGACGGGCGTACTTGCAAAAACCTAACGACAAGTGCGCCACTATTGGACCATCTCACCAAAGTGCATTTAAAATGGCACAATTAAAGGAATGATAAATGACTTAGGTGAGATGGCCCAATGGAGGCACCCTTACAACCATTTTTTTTTGTGAGGGCGGCCCTTTAGTTTAGCATTCCTCTGTTAATTGATGGCTCTCATCACATTTTTTCTTCCAAACTTTATCAAGGCACATGGTACCCCAACCAATAATTTCATATTGAGAGAAAAAGGCTTAGGAGCATAAACAGAACGACAGCTGATTAGTCAATCAAACCGGTTGTACCTGAAAAATAGTGAATGACGTTTCAAGAACCACTAATGCCAGCTTTTCCTAGGTTTCCAAGAGAGCAACCATCAGCTTCAAGACATTGGATTGAGAAGGAAGCTATCTAGTAGACAGTTTCTATTTCATAATGTAAGCATCGCCCGACTGGCCATAGTAAGCTTAATTTCCTCGGCTCGAATAGCATAAACAAATTCTACTCTCCAAATCTCCCAAATATGGGTGCAACTCGGGTAGGGTTCAACCCTAACCCGTCGAACCTAAAGAAGGTAGGGTCATGATGAGTTCGGGTCGGGGTTGGGTTAACTTTTCCCAACCTGGGTTGATTTTCGGGTTGAAGGGTTGGGCAGCTCCCCCAGTGAAACCCGGCATTTTTTATTTAAGCAAGCTTCAAAAGCCGGGTTGGGTCGGGTTGAACAAGGGTCAGGTTCGGGTTGGAAAAATGGGTTCCTCGGGTCAGGTCGAACCTCATAGGGTTGGAACTTGGGTCAGGTTGGATTCGGGTTGGAAAAATGGGTTCCTCGGGTCGGGACCTGAGTTGCACCCCTACTCCCAAAGGGCATAGACCTCTGCTATCTTGTCATCTCGTCCCTACCTAATTCTGATGCAACCTAACTAATCTCGAATCACTTTTGAATTGCTTCTTGAGTCAATTCGGCGTGTTAAGTTTACATAGCATTACTACAATCCAACAAAAGGCTTGATTTCTAAGTCGAAAGCTATGGACCTATGGTTGAGATGGACCTATGGTTAAGATGTATGTTGGGACCCGAGTAGAACTCACCCTTAAAAATGAGCCATCAAGAGGAGGGTGCCCAAGTCCTTATAAGCCCATCTTCATCTCTTTACTTTTCTGATGTGGGATCTTTGCTTTTGCATAAAACCCCAACAATGTAGCCTAAGGATAACTAAGGAATCCAAGAACAATTTCGTGGGGGGAATATGTTGACTTTTTTGTAATTCAAACTTACAATGGGGTGTTTTTAGTCATTATATGTATGCTCTTGGGCTTCTCATTTAAATTACTTGGGCTTCCTGTGTGAGAGGATGAGAGGATGAGAGTAACCATATATATACTTTCACTCTCTTAGCCTTGTGAATGAGCAAGAGGTCATGGGGATCCTACGCGCACGGATCGCCCACTTGGGTCCGGTGGGCTTTTGATCTTACCACACACGCGCGCGTGGACTTAAGGCTTTTCTTTTTCTATTATTTATTTTTCCCTTTTAACGGTCAAGAATTTATTTATTTTGTTTTAACTCTTTTTTATCGTTTGAGATTCCTTAATTGTGGTTTAGTGACCGTTTGGAAAACGTCTCTCACGCACTAAAAGAGTGCGACGTTTCACCCTAACGTGTTGATTATCTTTCTATAAAATCGGTTTTAGAGAAAACAGAAAGATATCCTTGACGGATTCTTCTTCTGCTCTTTCTCTTATCTGGTTTTCTCTCTGGTTTTTGCTCAAGGCTTTTGGCAAATATAAGCGAGTTCTTAGGCATCCGGGCTGCGTGAGTGCACACCTCTGGAGCGAGAGTTGTTGTATCATGGAAGCATACGCCGAGACGCCCATCTGCACCGTTGATTCGTCACAGTAAGGGCGAGATTTGCCTTAAGGACAATGAAAATTCTTCGTGCCTCAACTCGATAAGTGGTTTTTCTTTACAGATTATTATTATTGCAGAGATAACAAATCTGTAATTTAGGATTCGAGAATACCTTCTAACAGAATAAAGAAAATCATAATTATCCAGTGTGATGTTATTAATCAAATAAGTGGCACGATTAGTACTGTTGCTCTGTGGACTACCCAAAATCTGGGCTCCACCGGATGATCTTATGCCAATATTTTCGGCTGACAACCGACTTCAGTACTCTCACAATCTCGCACGAAGTAAATATCATTATTCCGTTATTTCGGCCGATACAGTGTGCAGTTTTCTTCTCTATCGTCTCGTTCCCACCTGTTTCGGGTCCCAGCGTTAATGTTCGCACGTGCGATCATCCTTCACTTCCTTCATCGGTGCTCCTTAAAAATTCCATCTCTTCTTTAGTTTTCCCTGTCTACATCTATTTTCTCTGTAATTTAGAAATATACTTCTTCATCGCCTCGAACAACCGCCAAGCGCATGTTAGCTTAACTTCATATAAAATGCGCCGTGGGTACAAACGCTAGTAAGTGCAATTTGAAGTTTCCCTCTTCGGATTTCCTTAGGATTTTAGGATCATGGCGGGGTGGATCTCATCGAAGCTTAAAGTCGCTGAATCCTTCCTCCAACAGGTTAGATCTTCTTCGTTTTATCTGATATTTCATAGATCTGCTTTCATCTTTTCGTATTCTAGGGTTTTGATTTTCCTTTCATTTTCAGCTTCGATCAGTTCGGCCACTTGAAAATTAGGTTTTATTTACAAACATGCATTTTTTAACCCTTTGATCTGTTTTTCTTTTCTATGAACTGTGATTTTTCAACGGTCCTTTTAGATTCCTTTGGATCTCTCCGATTTCCTTGCTTTAATTGTTTTTACATCAGATCGATCAGCAAGCAGCGGAATCACTTGGAAAGAACGAGGAACCTAGATCAAAGAGCTTGAATGACGAAATTAGGGTTAAAACTGAAGCGATTCCCTTGAAAGATCAGCTCAAGAAGAAAACACCTGAGAAAAAGGAATTGAATTTCGAAAAGCCAAGACGTCCTGTGGGGAAAAAACACGATTCGGTTGTGAAATACTCTCCAAACCCTACGCCTGCTATTGCAGATGGTGACTGGACAGAACTACTTGGTTCTCCAAATCAGATCTCCCCCTTGAGTCGCCCTAATGGAAAATCGACATTGCGAACGCAAAAGGATTCCATGAAAAATGGCATTGCGGGTTTGAGTCCTTCGTGGGTAGAGGCAAAGAAGAACCACAAGAGTAATGTTAATAGTTCCAATTCTGGAAAGAGATTGGATGTTGTGGTGGAAAATAAAGTTAACAGTGAAGGTTCTTCTCCAGATGGAAAGCCAAATGATGAAGAGTCTGGTTTGTCTGGTGTTCTCTGGTCCGGAGGATCAGATTTATCTGATTCCACACAGAGAAAACCCAGTAGTGATTCTCAAGAAGATAAAGGAAATGTGGGGGAAGGAGGTGATAACAGGATTTCAACAAGTGATAATCAGTTGTCAGAAATCAAAGAAGATACCAGAGCTGTGGTGATATTGGGAGAGGATGAATTGCGCTTACAGGATGGAATGCCTACACTTAGAATGGTGCCAGTGTCTGGTATGGTTGATGGGGTTGCTGATATGGAGAGGGAAGTGGATGATGATAATGGAGAATTTAGGAATGCTGCAGGGAGAGATGAGGCCGGTGTAGTTGCGGGTAGTTCTGTTCCCCGTGAATTGCAGAGAAGTTCTTCAGCAAGTGATGGGGATGGGAGGTCGTATTCGGAAACAGATTCAGCTTCGACATCGGATTCAGAAAATGAAAATGAAAGGAGGGAAGAGGGGAGAAAGAGAAGGGAACAGATGCTTGCTGAGGAAGCAGCTGCCAAAGCTGTTGAGGCCATAAAAGAACGTGAGAATATTGTTGCCAGGTTGGAGGGAGAAAAGCAAAGCTTAGAGAAAATACTCGAAGAACGGGAAAAGCAACAAGCGCAAGAGGTCATACTTTCTGCTTATTCTTTATTCATTTGTGTTCCACTATTATGGCTAATGATAAACTTCCTCATGTCTTAAACAAATCCGATAGTAATTCATAGGTAATGCTACAAATGTAACATTTTGTAATGCGAAAAATACTTTTGTAACTTTTCTTGTGAATTATGAGGAAATTCACTGTGCTACTTCTTGATTCAAGCTATGCAGCTTGAATATTCCAGATTCATTGATGTAGTGATGGAGCAGTAAACCACCTTGTTGTTATGCCCCACAGTATTATTCAACTTATTTATGTTATCCAGTTAGTCAGTTACAAAAGAACAATTATGAGCCATCTGCCATGGAAATCTTTGCAAACTCAACTGCATTAGCGAAAGCAAAAATCTAGATGTAGCTGGAAAATTGGCTAATGTATTTGGTATAGATATTCTCACTTATTTGCATAAAACAATTCAAAATTATAAAATTAAAATGATATTTAACCTTAATATGGTAATATCCATTCAACATGCTTTTAGATCGAAGGGCATGCCACATCCTTTTAGCATGCTTTTTGGTGCTCTAATGGTGATGCAGATAAGCTAGTGCACTCTGGGGTTTCACGGGCTACATGGTTAACTTTAGACATTCACGATATTTTGTGCCACATAACCTTTGAGCATCCAGCATTAGACAATGAACAGAAAAATACTTTTACAAAATCAAGATTGAGGTAGAAAACACATGAATATGCTTTTCTATACTAACACTGACCTGAAAAGCATCTTTCCTACTAACTACCGTAGGGAAGTAAAAATTGGTCTGTACTGCATGGTATATATTCCCATAGTCTCTTGAATCTTTCTTTTTATTTGTTTTTATTTTATTTTTTGAATGGTAAAAGCTTGAGTGGTGCTTGAGAAAACCTTTCTCTCTGAACCATCACTGCCTGCTTTATGTTTCCATTTCTATTTTGTGTCATTGTGAGCACATATGGAATGCACATTTGGTTCTCATATAAGAACTTGTAGAAGCTAGAGAGGGCAGGAATGAGGAGAGGATGAAAAAAGGCTGAAAACAAGGGAAAGGAAAACCCTAATGAAATACAATTTATTAGAGTGATAGAGGTGTAGGGAGGGTGGGAGGAGAGGCTTCAGACGGCAGGAATGAGGAGAGGGTGAGAGAAGGCTGAAAACAAGGGAAATGAAAACCCTAATAAAATACAATTTATTTTCCCCTGCTTTTTACCTTCTTCTTACCCTCTCCTCAATCATGCGATCTCAAGTTTCTTCATCTCCCACCCTCCCTAGTCCATGGAAAAAAGAAATCATGGCTGCCAAACATAGCCTAGGGTCTACTATTTGGATGCACCTTAAAAGTGGGAAAATCCACTTAAAAGGACACATTTTCCATTTCCTATTATTGTTTGGTTGCCATTTACCTATGATTTGTGGTCACGGACACGAGTGTCCCGTGTCGACACGGACACAGAGTGTTGGACACGGCCATGGTTTTAAATTTCGGCCGAAACGTTTCGGTGGAAAACGAAACGAAATTCACAGTGAGTCGGAAAAGTACCAAACTTCGCCGAAACGTTTCGGAAATTTCGGTGAAACGTTTCGGTGAAGTACGAAATTTCACCCGAAATTTCGGTGAAACGTTTCGGAAATTTCCGAAATTTCACCGAAATTTTTACAAGATTTCGTCCGAAATTTCATACCGAAACCGAAACCGAGATTTAAAACCTTGGACACGGCGAACTCCCAAAATTTAGAAACGGGGACACGCCTAAAATAGAATATACATATAATCATGATTTGTGGACACGGATTCGTGTGCCGAGTTTCGACACGGATATGAGGTATCTAACATGGCAACCCCTAAAAATCTACAAATAGTGTCACACTCATACACATACATACATATAAAGTCACTGACACTTCTAGCTGTGCACTTAAAAGTGTCTAAAGGAGTGTCGACACGTGTGGACACGGTGTCGTGTCTGACACGACACAACACCCGTGTCGGCAATAAATTCAAAGTGTCGGCCAAATCAGAGCCATTTACTATTCACATGGCAGTCCTTGGCTGTAAATTTTCCAAATGCAAGCCGTTTTGTAGTGTTTGACTTTCCTCTCAAATCAGGAGAAAAAGAAAAGTAAAGAAATGAGAATCTTTACTCCTTTCCTTCCATTTCTATATTACGTGCATCCGAATGGACCCCTATGGTTTCTAACCGGAAAATCTTGCAAGAAGTAATCTTTTGTACTGCTGAAATAATAGAAAAGAAAAGACTGATATTTACACCCCCCTTGTTTGATATACAAGTTTTCATATGCTTGTTTATGTGATTGCTTTTATGGTTTTACCTTTGTGGCATCAGGCTTCGGAATTACAGATGAGTATGATGGAAACAATGGAAGCTGTTGAGTTGGAGAAACAGAAACATAGTAGTACCAGAATGGAAGCCCTGACTCGCTTGGCTGAACTTGAGGTCTCACATCCATTTCCAAACACCTGTTTTCTTTTGTGTTTTGATCCTATATCACATCTATTTTCTTTATTAGGAGATAGGTTATTAAGCCCATCTATGGTTTATCTGTTTGCCACTTTTATTGCCAAAAGCTGTCTTTAGTTCATATAAATTTCATTAAAGCAGATATTAGGAGCATTTTGGTCCTCACTGACGGTAAAAGGTGTTGCAGACTAAAAATGCTGAGCTTGCCAGATCCCTTGCAACCACACAACGGAATCTTGAAGTAGAGGTAAATAGAGCTTCCTTTTCTCTTCAATTAGTCTGATTGTTCACAGTGCCATTTTCTTCCTTGTAATTCTGGTTTGAGAATGAACGTGTTACACTTGCTCCTGATTCATCTATTTTTTCCGGAAAAGGAAATGTGGTAATAAAAGAGGAAGATAATAATGTAAGTTATATGAGTCCTTGGTTTCCCAATTGAAAGTGTTTGATGAATGATTTTCATTCAATGTTTGCTGAACCATATGCAGAAAAAATCATATGCATGTTTTACAACTAGCTATATTAGTCTTGCAGCATCCACACCCACAGGAATAGCTGTGTCTGATTTGTTTTTCCTATTTAATCCGAGGTGTATTTGACTCTTTAGGAGTTGCGGACTCCAATGAGGTGGAAGTGATGGCTCTTACATGGTGTTGATTGATGGACAAGAGAGACCTGGATACATTGGTCGTGGAAGGAGATTCCCTTAATATGATAGGTTTATGGATCGAAAGAACCCCTCTCCTTCGAGGTTTGCCTATGCCATTGAAGTAGTGCAGGAGCAATTGGAGGGTCATGCAGTTTCTTTTTGGCACACAGTGAACCGTTTAGCCAGCTGAGGAGTTGGGAGAGACCGTATGTGTTAGCTATAAATTTTCTGTTAGAGATTTAAACGTAATGGCGAAACAAAAAACATCAACAGAATGCCTAGTTATAGGGCAACTGTGGGAGTGATGTTGTTACAATTGAAGCCGCTCTATATCATGTCTGGAGCATTGGAATATCAGCTGGAGTTATTTTTTTTTCCGGCTTGCTGTTGCTCACTCAGATAACTTCCACTAGTTATTCTGTAGCTGTGAGACTGACTGTAAAGTGACATGATATATTCATCAATAAAATAGTTTCTACTGTAGTTGGAGATGCCCGGTTTATACTTTATATCTTGGGTTTCCATCTCTAGTTTCAAACCCTTGAACCATAGTTGACCATGCTGAAAATAGGTTCTATGTTAGGTGCATCCAAACGGTACCTTTATGTTCTAATTAGAGAAAAAGAACTCTCAGTTTCTATTTCCAATTATAAATGCTTCCTTTTTTTTGAATGAGGCAGATTTAAATTAGAATAGAACCGAGATGGTCCTGAAGAGAAACAAAGAGAAGAGACGAAAATACAATAATTCAAGGAGGAAGATAATCAAACCACTCTAAACCAGCCCTAAAAACACCTCCCCTAGCTAGAGAATCTCCTTCAGCATTGGCTGATCTCCTAACATGATCAAACACAATAGAAGAACCCTGAACCAGATCCTCGATCTCCTCGAAAAGCGGCAAAAATCTCCAAGGAGGGATTGCCTCACCCGAAAGCCAGCGAATTACATTTAAGGAATCTCCTTCCACAATTATTTTGTCAAAAGCCGAGCTAGCCAAATATTTGATCCCGCAGTGGGCTGCTCTGACCTCTGCTTCATTTGAGTCCGCTACTCCGATAGGACCCGAGTAAGCCCAAAGAACTTCCCCCTTGACATTTCTACATAAACCCCCAATGCCTGCTTCTCCAGGGTTGCCAAGAGACGAACCATCGAAGTTAAGCTTCAATTGCCCATCTGAAGGAGGAGACCAGGATTGGAAGATTTTCACTTTGCGGACCCCTTCCTTACAGATAATTGCCCATCCTTCCCAAAGTTTGAAAGCTGAAACAAAACGAAACAAAGGGAGACTCCGAGCCCAAGATATAACAGTAGCTATAAGTTTTACATAAATCCAATAGGGAGACCTTGCCACTCCTTCAAAAACCTGCGCATTCCTCTCTTTCCACAAGAACCACCACGACGCCAGAAGGCACATCTTCCAGAGAATCCGGCCTTTCTTTCTCCAAGGGTTCCACTCCCAACTCCTAATGAAGTCGGCCAAGGTTTTGGATGGGACCCAGCAGATCCCAAAGCAAGCGAAAATGAGACCCCAAATGACTCCAGCTACCTTACAATGAATGAAAAGGTGATCTATTGATTCGCTTTCAGATAAGCAGAGAGGACAGTGATCAATCAAATACATTCCACGCTTCCTCAAAAAATCCATTGTTTGAATGCGACTATTGCAAACTGACCACCCAAAGAAAGCGACTCTCGGCGGACACAAGATTTTCCAAATTGTGGTAGACAAAGGCTCCGCTATACTAAAAGTCATGTGATGGTAAAAAGATTTAACGGAAAATACACCAGAAGGACTCCAAATCCAAACTCGTCTATCAGCTCCCACTTTCTTGATATAGCATGCTTCTAATAGAGATATGAATTCTTGGAGGGAATTTAATTCTCTATCAAAAAAGGCTCTTCGAAAATTGGGAGTCCATACCACTTTCGCATTCACTCTTTCAAAGCAGTCCTTGACCCAAGCCCCTTTCTGAGACGACACCATAAATAATTCAGGGTAAAGCTCCTTGAGAGGCGCAGCCAAACACCAAGGATCCAGCCAAAAACGAATCATATCCCCCACATAGACCTTGAAACGAATGCCTTTCGAAAAATGAGCCTCCTCCTGCAAAATATCCCTCCACACCGAGATGCCTTTGAAATTATAATTGTTAGAGGAGCACCAATTTCCTTTCAAGAACCCATACTTACTTCCAATAACTCTAACCCACAAAGACGACTGTTCTTCGCCAAACCTCCAAAGCCACTTTCCCAATAGAGCCTTGTTATAACCTTGAATCCTCCTAAGACCCAATCCTCAATTCTTTATAGGGAGACAAACTGCACTCCATTTAACCAAAGAAATCCCTTTTGAAGAACCGGATCCTCTCCACAAAAATCTTCTCTGGATTTGCTCAATTCTCAGAGCAACACTCACAGGACATTTAAACAGAGAGAGAAAATAAATCGGAATATTTGATAAAACTGCCTTTAGGAGAACCAGCCTACCACCTTTGGATACCAAGTTGCGCTTCCAGGTTTCCAATCTCCGCTCAATTCTGTGAATAATGGGGATCCATAAATTTTGTTTGGTCTTCCCACTCCAAGCGGAAGGCCAAGGTACGAAGCCGGTAAAAAGTCGAAGGCACAACCCAGGATACCTGCGAAGGAGGAAGCGTCGCACTCGGGAACGTTGATTGCATACAGCCTGGATTTCGCGAAATTGGATCTTTGACCCAAAACCATCTCATAACACCTTATGATTGCTTTCAGATTTAGAATTTGAGAGACAACCGGACTATTCAAATTAACTCTAGAAACAGTTTTGGGGTTTCTTGTTATTATGGGTTTTCCCACGTACCCTCTTGAGTTCTTCATTCAAATACTGGTTCAGAGAAATGCTAGAACCAGTTTTTTGTTTGGATCAGAGGATACGAGATAAAAATTTGTTGACTCCTGTCTGGTCCAATTTTAAATAACCATTGAGTATTTAATGAACGAAATAGATTGGGTTGGGCATCTTACACATATCATATTGAAGCATTTTGACAATCTTTGATTGGGTTCTCATATTTTTGCCTTTCTTCTTGTGGAATATAAAAGGTTGATAGGGCTGCAGAACTCCGGAAACAAATTGAGTTGAAGGAAGTGGCTCATGAAGGTATTTATTTATTTTTGTCTAGGATACAATTGTTTTGCTTGACATGCTTTCAAATTGCCACTACGTACCATCCTCTTCCAAGTTGCAGTTGTGCTATTGCTTGAAGATTTATGTATATATGCTTGCTAGTGTACTTTTTTTTGTGTTCGTTCAGTATATTTTTACACTTGTTCAGCTCCTATATTACCCAAGGGTTACCTCGGTTTGACCTCTTATATAGCTTGTTTATATATGAGGTTTCATCTTACTAATGATGTAAGAGCTTATTTCATTTAATAAATTGATATATTGTCTAATATAGCCATCAACAGATATGATATAGTTCACTCAAAATTACATCACCACTCAGTCACACTTACATCACCTTTTCTACTATATATTAGTTTGGTACTTTGATTTCTCAAACAAAATCTGATATCTGCTCCCTTTCTCTCTCTGCAGAACTCAGACGGAGAATGTCCAAGATTCATGCATCCTCTCTAAGCCAAGTGAGTCCCTCACCTCTTTGTTAAGATTGATGTGTAAAAGAACTTCGTGGAGGATCATTTGTTACTCTATATGCACAATAGCATGCTTCCTTCGACATGTAATATTTAATTTAGACTGATTTTTTGATATAGTTGGTTTACAGGATATTGTTATTGACCTGCATCTCAAGTTAACCTTTTTTGTTCTGATGAACATTTTGTAGGCGGAAGCTTCAAAAGAAGTTCAATTCGAACGAGAGATACTTGAAGCAGAATACTCTTTCATAAACGATAAAATTGGGAAGTTGCAAGAGAAGGTTAGAATGCCGTGTAGTTCTCTATACAGATATCATGCGTCAACAATCAGTCTTTTCCACTTTCCCCTTAACTTCTTATGTTTATGTGTTGCAGTATTTGCTAAAGGTCCCATGGAATTTTGGCCATTCTGTCGATTTTCAACTGTTTGGAGAATTTTATTGCTGTCATTCTTCGATTTTATTAACGTTGTTGGTTTCTTGGTTAAAATAAAAGTTTAACATGATTTTTGGGCTTGCTTCTGTGAGACTGAGGAACTGCTGTAGAATGTTCTATGCATCTTGTATAATGATGTACATATAACACACATTCTGACATGCATACTGTAGAGTAGAGAGTGTGACCATGTATATTCGTGCCTGATTGTGTTGCATCGGGGTAGAGGCTCCAGATGAGGTGTGCTGCTGTTACTTGTGGATGTCACCTAGGATACATTTCTCCCTTGTTGCCCAGAACCTGAGTTCTGCATCAATGAAGTCCATGTTAACTCTTTCTTTGGTCAATATGGTTTCTACTTTTTGCTTTCTACTTTTTGAAAGCAAAAAGTATCCTAGGATGTCACTTAGGATACATTTCTCCCTTGTTGCCCATGGAACCTGAGTTCTGCATCAATGAAGTCCATGTTAATAAACTTAGGATACATTTCTCCCTTGTTGCCCATGGAACCTGAGTTCTGCATCAATGAAGTCCATGTTAACTCTTTCTTTGGTCAATATGGTTACTACTGTTTGCTTTCTACTTTTTGAAAGCGAATTGCATAGTTCAATCACTAAGTGAACATTGGCTTAATGGGCTAGAGCAGTCCCTTCTTTAGGATCGTTTGCGTCGTGGAAAAGCACGTACGCTATCTAGCACACTATCCGTGATTTTATTTGAAAAGGCCATTACTTAGGTTTGTCACACTCATTCATATAGCCTTGATTCATTAAACCACTTTTTTTGCCATACAACGCACAGGCACAGCTACTTGATTTATTGTTACTTTACTGTAATCTGGAGTCCGGTTTGTTACTGGTGAGTGGTGGCTATGGACTGGTAAAATGGAAATTGCTTTTTAAGTCCCTATTTAGCGTTTACAGTTGAGTATCATGAGCATGATGCCCTTCAGAGAAGATGGGGGTAGCATTCTGTATTGCGGGCATACAATAAATGCTAATTTGTGATCCATTATTTTCTTTGAAAAAGCTATTACTTAGGTTTGTCACACTCATTTATATAGCCTTGATTCATTAATCCTTTATTTTTGCCATACAATGCATAGCTACTTGATTTATTGTTTACTGTATTATGGAGTCCGGTCTGTTACTGGTGTCTATGGACTGGTAAAATGAAATTGTTTACCTCATGTTTTTCTCTAAGACTGAAAATCTTATTTTCCCTCCTTATGCATGTAGGAAAAGAAGCTAGTAGAAAACATTGAGATGACAAGAAAAGAGATAGAGGAACCAACTGAAGTAGAAGTCGAACTAAAGAAAAGGCTTTCAAAGCTGACTGATCATTTAATACAGAAACAAGCCCAGGTTTATCTCCTACCGATTAAAACTTCTTGAAAGTGTTATTGGAGGAATATGGCTGCTCATGATTGTTGTTCCCCCCTTTTAAGGATTTTCTGGAACATTACATTTGGTACTACCTGGTTATGCTTGTCTCCATTCTTCTAGTTATTAGTGAAATTTTCCAAGATAGTGCAGGCATCATATTTCTATTGGTAGCTAATTATTCTTTTTTCAGGAGGCTAATATTTGAAGAAAATTTACTTTGATAAAGTGTTTTGGAATGTCTTGGAAGTTAACTCATCATATTTCTCTACAATGCATTATTCTTATGTGCCATTGACAAAAATGGAAGAAAAGGAAAGGAGACTTTTCATTTCAGAAACCAGCTTCTTTTAAATCTCTGCTGTCTGATTTCTGGAGATAATAATACATTCTACTTTTATTTTCTTTGATGCTGAAGATAAATGCTTGTTTCTTGGCAAATTTAATCTAATAATTTCTGTTAATTGATCTCTTAGAAATTATGCACAGTGAAGCATTTGATGAGTTGTGGGTCAATGCGTGATGATAGGAGAACAGCCAGCCATGTTCTCGTGAAGATGTTATAATCTAGGGAACAGCCAGCCACTGCTATAATTCTTGTGAAGATGTTACAATCTAGGGAACAGCCAGCCATTGCTACTCTAAAAGAATGAAAAGGGGCGGAGGATGAAGGAGAAAAAAATTTAATCCCATCCATCCATTCAAATTTATTGAAATGGATAACCGTTTTTAACTTTAGGTTCCAAATATATTACAACACCCTAAGAATTTGATGTGTTGGTCAAGTGACTCTACATACGGCCCTAAAAGGTGTGAAACTAGTCAACTTGTGGTGGAATTTTCCATATATGGGAATCAAATCTCAATTGTTCCCAGTCCCCAAGATTGGCATTTTCTGCAGACAACACGGCAAGGGATTTTTCTAGTTCAAGCTAGCCAACTGGCTCAGTTTTAGCTGAGTCAGGAACCAAATTATTCTGCTAATTTCAAGGGAAGTAATTCACCACTTCTTCCAGATTGACCTTCATTTTTCCTTTTTTCAATCAATGACAAGGAAAAACTTTATTAATTAGCAGTTGTGAGGTTATCCCAAAATCAACTATTGCTCAATCTATCCTCCCTAACTTTATTTTCTGCTTTCTCATTAGCTCCTTTTTGAATGCCTATCTGTTTCTCTGAAATTTTGGATTATTGTTTAAGATGTTCGTTAGTTAAAATAATAGGTAGTCATGGACCATCATGCCCAACCTACATGTCAATCAAATCTAAGGCAACTGATCTAGTTTTGGCTGTTTCACTAGGTTGAGACTCTTTCTTCAGAGAAAGCGACGTTGCTGTTTAGGCTAGAGGTATGGAGAAGTTAAGAAACTGGAATATCTATTCTTCTATCTACACTTTTTCTTTTTCTCCCTTGAAATTCAGCCATTGGGTTATTTTCATGCAGACAGCTTACGGACTGCTCGATGAAAACAAATTATCAACCTCCACAAAGGATGATATAGAAGCTTGTACGTGGGGACCGTCCAGTTCAAGGCCGAGGCCTCTGTTTCAGGACAGAATCCAATCTGGTAGGCGACACTTGGGATCTATTCTTCGGCAGTTGGATGCTATATTTTCTGCAGGTGTTGTGTTTCTAAGGAGGAACCCTGCGGCCCAACTATGGTCTTTGGTTTATCTTATCTGCCTTCATTTCTGGGTCTTATATATTCTCATGTCGCATTCTCGGGCATCTGTTGAAACCAGATCGGGTGCTGTTTTCTCCTTAGAGAGCATCAATAAGACTGTTTGATTCATTAAATTAATTGCTTCGTTTTTTCCGTTCATTGTTTTGAATGGGCTTTACCCGGTTCGTCATCCCCTGAGATCAGATTCTTCAAAGAATGTAAATTACAGGAAGCTTTTATTTGTGTATATAAAATGTATTGATATCCATATCAGCATGAAATGCTGCTGGTTGTAGGAAACAACTCATGTCAAGGATAACTCAAGCTCTCCAGATTCTTATTCCCTCCCATATCGTTAGGTTTGTAATTATACTTATAAGGTGTGGATTGTACGAAGCGTAAGTAGCTTATGATGTATGAAAATTCCCCCCTCATCTTAGATTGTGAATGATAATCTACGAGTAATGGGGTGTAGTGGGAGTTAAAGGAGGGTTTTACCTCATACGGTGAGAGATGAGACCTTTCCCAATTGCTGGGATTCACATCAATCCATTCCATTATAGGACTGAAGAATTTTCCCCATTCTATCAAGACAGCATACTTGCTCTTGATACGATCTCAACCACCCATCTGTTAGAGAAAGTAGATTTGGCTGTTGGGATAGATTTTTTTCCGTTATGTTAATGAGATTCCTTACACTTCTTTGATTAGTGGTTAGCAAGTTTTTTAGGCTGGGTCACGTCCCCTTCAAGTGAGAAACGTGTAAACAAAGAGGAGTTTTATAATAATCTTTCTCCCTACCTCGTCTCATAATGGAATGCCATGAGAATAGCAGAGTACTTAGAAATAATAAGCCAAAAGAAGGAATTTGTCAACGTTTGGAAATTTACAAGAGTAGCAACTTTACAAAACCAAAAGTGAAAAAAAAGACAAAAATCAGACTGCCTCTGCCTGAGAAACTGCAATTATTTTCCCTGAAAACTACCGATAACCCATTACAATTTTAAATTGGTAATAACTAATAAGTGATGCCAGGCCATCTTCAATCCCTTGCAGTCTTCACTCCGGCTTCAATCCCTTGCAGTCTTCACTCCGGCTTCAATCCCTTGCCGTCTTCACTCCGGCTTTTCTATTCCTTCCATGGACAGAAAATGTCATGAGAATCATAAACCAATACCAACGATGAAAATTATAACTTTGTTCAAGAATGTGTCAGAATACAATATGTGAACTTATGAACCAATACCGCCAACGAAAATTACCAGTTTCTTTATCAGTGTCTCACAATGCAATATTCACTGCAGAAAAATAAGTAAAATGATACTAAGTTTAGAATGAAAATTACTTCTCAGCCTGCTCAACCCCTCTTGAGCAGCAAACACTGGGGAATTCGCAAAGCGGAGCAGATTTGTTTCCACAGATTCCGTTCCGCACATGTCATGCCTGCATTCACACAGTTTTAAAATCTAAAAAAACACTTGGCCAATCATAATGCTTGCTGCCACAGCCTCTCCAACACTCTTAGGCTCAGAAAATCCAAATCTTCTACAATTTCCCAGGTTAGAAGAATGGAATGATCATTCCCAACTTAACTACAAGTAGACAGAATTGTTCTTGCTCTGTGGGTTTGGTAAACATATTTTCAATCTCAATTCCACTCATAAAATATAAGGTGTGAACAGAACAGTTTCGCCTCTTGCTTCCTTGTCTTGCACAAAATGACTATTGACATGTAAGCTTTGTTCTTTTCAGGGAATACAGGATTCAAAGTGATTGTTTTGCATATGATCACCAATTAATGCCTCTATCTTGTTGAGTAACAACTGCTAAGACCAAATAAGCTCCCAGCAAATGTGTTTTTCTATATTCCTTTGGTACTCCGAATTGTTTCTTGCTTCTACACAACGTGAATTTTGTACAAAAAATAAAGAAACCCTTCTGTAGATCTCCACTCATCAGAACTAGTCAATTGGTATCCATATTAGCTTTGGACAAGATTGGAATGGGCATAGTAACATGTATTGATGTACTATATCAGCTAATGCTCCCAGGTTGATGTGATGTATTCCACCTGTTGAATGGATACTTCATTATTGGTATATCGATCCGTCCAGCACGGATTGAAATAGGAGCCGGTTAGAAAGAAAGCATTTGAAAACGTAGAAAAAGCACCCATTTCTGTACTGGTTCCAGTAGAGCGAACAAAAAGGGGATATTTTGTTAATGGTCATTCTCGGCTTATAGAATCATACCATTACCTGGAGATGACTTTATGCAATTGAGAATGCAATGTACTGAAGGCTAGGCTTCCTCAGTTCATGAATGAACCTGCTAACTACACTATCAACATCTTGTCATGTGATGGCCAAATAAATCTATCCTCCCACAAGATTCCTATATATGTCACTCAGCTCTCTTTTCTTCCTTGCACATTTGATGATTCTGTTTGATCAGGAACCCACAGGGTTTGCTCTCTAGCTTAGTTGTCAAGCCACCTAGGCAGCCTAGCCCTTTGCCATGCTGAGGTAAGCATTTGGAAACATTTTTTTCTTTTTACTGAAAAGAAAACAGAACCTTCATTGAAAAAAGAAATTGCGGCTTGTATAAGGGCAGAGATTGCCCCACCGACAATAACTCCCTATATATTTTCTTAGGGTGGTGTTTTCACTACAAGCATCAATATCTCATCATCCTCCCTAAAAATAAGAAAATTCCCTTTTCTCTACACGCATCAAGATGCTTTATCAATGGTAGCCAATTGCCACGATCTCGAACTATGACACAGAGTTCCCAAGAGATTACATTGGATGAATTGAACTTGACCCATAAAGACTAATCTAACTCTTTATATAGAATAGTTTTTTTTTTTTTTTTTTTTTGAACAACTCTTTATAAAGAATAGTTACAAGAGAGAATAATGCATGCCTAGCGGTTGTTAGTCTGCAATGCAATTGGATACAAAAATTACTCACACTCGCCTTTGTTCTAATGACTTGTGTTGGTGGGGGTGGATCCATCTTGGAGCTTTCTTCTCTCCAGGATATCTTCCCTTCGCAATCTCTTCCCAATTTCTAAAAAGATCTTGAATCAAACATTCTAAAAAAATTTCTTCCTAAGTGCCCAGCTAAGAATAAGATATTTAGCTTTCCTATGTTTTTAATTTAGCTTTCCTATCTTTAAAAAAAAAAACAATATTTAGCTTCCCTAGTTCTTTTTCCCAGTGAGGACTCTTTTTTCTCAAAAGATTCTACAGTTTCTCTTTCCAAAGCCACGCCACTACACAAATGGGCATACTTGCCCCTTTTTACGAAGGTGCCAGCAAGATCATTCCTCCACAGAACGATCAAAGGAATCTAGAAACCCAATAAAACTTCAAACAACTTTAGTAATGAAATCCAAAATTTCCTAGTACAACAAAATCCCTCCATCCTTTTTTTTATCTTGAGAAAGGTGGCTTTATTGATTTAGAGCAACCATACAGATGGATGGAGGGGACAAGGTGTCCCCCATCGCTAGATGAGGTACATATATGAGACTTTCTCAACTCAAATCAACTCAACTCAACTAAGCCTTTGTCCCAAACCAGCTGGGAGGTACATATATGAGACTTACGAACTAAAATACCCGTCTTAACCAAACCCTAATTGTCCTGAGCTACAATGAAGCAACTCTACCACACAGCTGATTTCCACTCCCGCCATTGCTAGCTCGTCAGCCTTTTCATTAGCGGATCTATAAGTATGAGAGAGACTCGGGCGAATGGCCTTACAACAGTCCCGAATTTCCAAAATGATATTAGAGAGTTTCCAAGGCCCGGGGCTTCTCCTTTTGCCTAAGAGATGATGATGGAAGAGTCACCCTCCACTATTTAGGGGTCAAGGCAATGTGTAACATACCACTTAGTCCATGCACTAAAGCTCTTGCTTCCACCTCACTGGATTTGGAAGTCCCAGCCGACCGGAGTATGAGAATATGGTATTGCCCTCTACGTCATGAATAATGACTCCTCCAATTCCTGCCAGGCCTGGTTTCCCTTTAGCGCTTCCATCAAAATTGAGTTTTAGCCACCCGCACATGGGCGGCTTCCAAGATGGTGAAGCGCGATTTTTACTCTTTTCTCCCAAATGATTGTCTACCAGTTTCTCGTAATATCAGCAGTTCAATATGATGCCAATAGGTCGATTGATTTTGCCCAAGCTATGAGATCAATCTTAATCTCTGATATGATCCTTGCAATGCTATTTTCTTTGTCTTCGAAGATCCTCCTCTTTCTCTCTAGCCAAATATGCCATATAATAGCATAGGGTGCCATGCTCCAACTGGATCGACCCGACTCACCGAACAGGCTAGTTGGCCAAAATAGCAGGGGTTCTTGGAATCGATCTATGGAAGACCCGGGCAAATCCAAAGCTCTTGATAATTGCTCTCCATACAGTGAATGAGAGGAGGCAATGGAGGAGGACACGATTCAAAATTTCTTCTGCTGCCTTACAAAGGATACACCCGCTTGCTATAGACACATTATGCCTATTGAGACAGTCGCATGTATTTATCCGCATATAAGCCACTGTCCAAGCAAAGGCCGCCACACGGGACAGGACGGGACTGACAATAGCCAAATAATGAAAAATTTAGATTCCTGGCCATCACCACACACCAACCTACAAAAGAAGGATTGAACAAAGAATCTACCCGAGGTGTCTAAGGCCCAAATCCTATGATCCTGACACAAAAATCACAAGTTTGTTCTCTGTACACCGTCCTACATAATCTAGGAACACACTTGAAAGTTCAAATATGGAGTAAACGAACAATCGACATATCCAAATTTTATCTTACAAATGGACCAAGTCCATTGGAGGTAATTTTCCCTACTTGGACAAAATGCAACCATCTACAGTCCACATATAATGAAAGTTGAGATAGAAGAACCTCGGGAGCTATGAGTTTTGAATGAAAATTGAGGTTGACATGCATTGGGATATTGAAGGAAGAACCAGTGGTTGAATAGATGAGAATAAAAGAACGGAAAAAGTACAGGGGGAAAAAAAGAAAAGAAAAGAAAAGAAGAGAGAGGAGATGGATAGATATGCAGATTAAACATATGTGCAAATATGGGTTTTGCAAATCAATGTTTATCAACTGGATGAGATTACAAGCCATCCCTTAAGATCCAAATGTGAGGGTTTCCTTCCAGCTGTTCTGTTGATGTTAAGGAGCTTTTTGGCAAAAACTCGTGATTTTAAAATTGCTAAAGGGCATTCTGTCCACAAAAGTTTGGTGTAGTAGATATGGATTTTTAAGAAATTTTCTCTAAAAAGTTCACAAAATTTTGGCTGTTTCATGACTGCTGTGAAAAATTAGGATAACTATGCAAATAGGGATTTACACGTAAAAGATCACATTACATAAACACTCAAAATATAATAATTAATGTGTTCAACAATTCAATATCCAACATTAGGAAAAATAACCAAAAAAAAAAAAAGAACTAGTTGAGAAGATTTAAATTTAATATGGAATAAGGCAGAATAGCCTGATCAATGAATCAGTATAGTGAAACCCAAAGAATGTATACAGTTCTTTGAAAAGTCATGCAAGAAAATGAGCACATGACTTATAGATGAGAAGTTTCAAGTTAGAATATAAAAAATGGTAGTCTTACCAGTATTCTCTTTCCTCCGGCAGATTTCGACTATAGAAAGGAAATTCGAAAAGGGCGATGGCTTTGAACCATGCAGGCAAATTCCCATACACAACTGGAGGCAAAGGAATGAGGGGGCTGATACACAAATATTAACATTAGATACTCGGCTTTTCATTTCCAATCACCATGTCAACACATCCATCACAAGAAATGACCTAAAATTATATTCACCTTGTTGTTATTTTATAGAGCCGGAATTCTGCATCATTGCCAAACCTCTTATCTGCTGATTCCTGTTTCCATGCATAAGTTACACCAACAAGAGCAAAGTTTTTTTTCTCCATTCTAAAAAAAAAGAGCAAAGCTTCCAGATGGTAATATTCAAAATGTAATTGATGGGAAGTGGCAAGGCAAACCTCAAGTAGTGGGATGCCACTAACAAAAAGAAGCAAAAGAGACAGGAAGAGTGGTCCCACGATTACAAGCCATTCAGCACCTTCTAAAACAGGAGAGGAAGCCACAAAGATTCCCCACCAAAGGAGTATCTATACACACACCATATACATGAATATAATGTCATTATAGTCTCATGTAGAAACTGAAATGTATACAACTTTGAGAATATCGTATAAAGTAATTTGAACCCATTTCTCGCCATGCTGTATTATTTTGATTCAGTATGGAGCAGGACATCATGAGATCAACAAGCATGAGATTTGAGAAGAATAAGAAGTCAATTAACCTCGCCAAAGTAATTTGGATGGCGGGAGAATTTCCAAAGCCCCACATTGCACCACTTTCCTCTGTTGGCAGGAGAGTTCTTGAATAACAGCTTTTGTTGATCAGCTATAGCTTCAACTGACATGCCCACAGACCACATAATCCATCCAATAATATCTCGAGGCTGAACAGATGGATTTCTATCACTAGCATTAACAACTGTTACAGGCAAACTCACAGTCCATGCCCAGACAGCCTGTAATAAAAGAAGAGAGGGATGACCACAATTTCTCAAACTTATGGGGCATCGTGGTCCAGATACAGTAACATAGATTCCACCATTAGACATGACGTCATAAAACGCCAAAATCAATTATAACAAATGAAAAATAGAGCAGAAATTAGAAAACCTGGAATATCCAGAAAACAGCTAACTTTCCCAAATTATTGCGCATTTCATCAAAACGATGATCTTCTCCCCATTGCAAGATCCTGCTCGCGCAAGAAATTTCAGGAAATAAGAGAAAAATTGAATGAAATAATATATTCAACTCAATATGGTCAAGACCAGTTCCAGTGAAAAAAGAAAAAAGAAAACAGGCAGCCTAATTTCAATTATGGATCATTGTTCACTTGCAAATAACCCTACTATCCAATGCAGCAATTTATTCAAAGAAAAAAAGGAACAGATTGCATCATCATTAACCATTGAGCATGGGTCTGCCTTACAACATACACAACGACTCACTTGCTAATAGTAGTGATATCTTTTTCTTGAGACAATCTCAGCCCCCTACTCTTCTCTTCTCCTCTGATAAATCTTTTTACAGTCTTACGAAAAAAGTGAGGAAGGCTTCTATACATAGTAGTGTGAGCTGTGAACATGGTCCAAACTATCAGCCCAAAGGCCCACACCAAGTGTTTTACCCAGTACGTCTTGAATTTTCTAGTATGCAATAGGAAAAAAAAAAGTCTCTGTATATATATATATATATATATATATGAGGAAACTGTTGGTGCGCTTAAGCTCACCAAACTTTTGGTGAGCTTAAGCGCCCCAATCACATGGGGGCCCACTTTGTTAGGTGATCCAAAGCATTCATTTTAAAGTCCCTTACATGGATAGGGGGTGTACCAAAAATCAGCTCCATAGGATCATCCTAACCCCTCCATTTGTGGAGGACAAAAATGGACACACACAAATCTGCCCATTTTTGTCCTCCACAAATGAAGGGGTTAGGATGATCCTATGGAGCTGATTTTTGGTACACCCCCTATCTATCATAAGGCCTTTAAAATGAATGCTTTGGATCACCTAACAAAGTGGGCCCCCATGTGATTGGGGAGCTTAAGCGCACCATAGGTTTGGTGCGCTTAAGCTCACCAACAGTTCTCTCTCTCTCTCTCTCTCTCTCTCTCTCTCTCTCTCTCTATATATATATATATATATATATATATATATATATATATATATATATATATGTCCAAAAAACATTATCTCATCGTCCTAGGCTGTGAAGTGCAATGAGATTTATATGGAATCAGCAGAAAGCAACTTCTTGTGAAGCTACAATGGCGCCCAGAAACTGGAATCGTGCACTTTATGCACTACTAAATGAGATTTATTTGAAAAAATAAATTTAAAATAACTTGCATGTAATTTGCTGAAATGGAACAAAAATAAACTAAACAGATGGGGACTTTTTAGAGTCTGGACTGGCATTATGATGACAGAATGGGAACTTGTTAGTCATGTGCTCTGCAAACTGCAAGGAGCAGTCTTCGCTTAGTTTATGAGACGACAATTTTGGCAAAGAAAACCGGTACCATTAAATCAAAATTCTGAATACAAATAGGCAGAGTTTTTTATATTTTGAGTACCATGAAGCAAGTAAAAATTCTGAATACGCGGCAATTTAGAATGCACAAGATTCACTCATTCGGGATACAGGGCAATTTCAATTTTTGAATACACAAGATTAACAAATAATTGAACAGATTCAAGCAGTGAACCTTGTGTATAGTTGAGACAAAAGAGATCATGATCCCAGATTATTCATGAAAATCTGTGTCCTCTTTAATTATTTTGTTACCATACCTCATCAATAGAAATAGTCCAAGGCGAAGACCCCATATAACAACAAGCACAGTCAGGACAACCTGAAAAATAGAACTGCATGTTCAGACAAAAAAGAAGAAGAAGAATTCGTGTAGGTTAGAAATAGTCACTGGACTATTAGAACAAGAATAAACTAATTAACTAATCATATAATATTTCTTCATTGTCATTTACCTTTATCTTAATACAAGTTTTGGACATTCAGAGTTGATTCATTTCTAACCCATCTTAGTTTGACACAATCAAAAAGCAGGAAAGAGATGAATAGTCCCACACAAGATTTTACTGTTACCACGAGTTTGCAAGATCATTTCTTTTCCTTTATAAGTTACTAGTAGAGAGGCATGAGACAATGAGTGGGCATGCGTATGAGAAAAAGAGACGTGTGTGTGTGTGTGTGTGTGTGTGTGTGTGTGAGAGAGAGAGAGAGAGAGAGAGAGAGAGAGAGAAGGAATTTTTTTTGGAGTGAAAGAGAGGTGAGGAGAAAGAAAGATATGTGTAGATATTGATTATGTGCAAAAGAAAGGTGAGGAAGGAGAGATACTTGAAGAAAATTTTTTAGGAAGACAGGGATGAGGTAGAGGGATGGGTAAAACCAGATGAGATATCCATGTGAGGGGGCAGTTCATTTGAATCGTGATTTCCACAGGGACTGATTTGAACCAGAGCCACGAGTTTTCAAAACTCTAACTTCCAATTTCAAATGAGATGAAATTTGCGTAACATGGCTAACAACATAAATATTATGGACATACACTCCAACAATGATCATAGAAGTACTTAATCAAAATAAAATGCATTCTAACATGACTTTTTTTTTTTTTTGAAAATACGATGATATGAAATTTCAAATCCTAGGTCTAATTCCATACACCCAATTTTTAAAAATATCAGTCGTGTTTCAGGAGCATGCACCAACTGTTAAAAAATTGCAAAAACTAAGAAGCATGAGGGATGATCAAGTAGGGGTAAGTCATCAGGTGAGAACTGGCATACGCCCCTTTTTCACATGATAAAATCAATGGCATAAAAGCATGAACAAGCAACAAGAAAATAAAATATATCAAATCAATCATTTCCCACCATTTAGATCCATTTCACTATTATATTCTACCAAAGAACGAATTGAACCAAGAGATCTGAAGATGGAGATTTCATCTTTTTCTATCATTATAAAATAGACAACGAAGAATATGATTAACACACAATATGCACGAAGTGATTTCGATAGTTCTGTTACACCCAACACCTATTATAATGAAAAGCACCCTTCTTCATAAGACTAACGGTAGACAAAACAGCATGTACATCACCTACATAAAGAAGTTCCAATCCCGAATGCTTTTAAGCTGTGACATTTGGAAGAAATCAGAATTCACTAAGGTGCCGTTTGGATATTTGGATTTTAGAATCTGGGGTTTCTTCAAAATTGTAGCTAAGAGACAAGAGAAGAAGCGAACCAGCCGTCGTTTTTAACTTCTCACCCTTCTTTCCGTCAGCAAGAGAGTAGCAGATCCTCCCATATTTCCAGGTTTTAGAAATCTCAGGATGCAAGGAAAGATTTCTAAAACCTGGTTTTCTTACTTAAAATCCAAGAAACGCTGCCAGGACAGCTTGATCATGCACGCTCTTTTACACTGTTTTCAAACTAAAAACCTGGATTCTAAAATCTGCGTATCCAAACGGCCCCTAAGGCTCCATTTCTTTCGACGTAAAAATGGACGTAAAATTTATTTTATGTTCATTTTTACAACATAAAACAAATTTTACGTCAAAAGAAACGGAATCTACGGAATGAGAAGATAGGTACTAATTTTTTCTTCAATGGGAGAAGAAAGGTACAAGTAGACTCATCATTAAAAAAAAGGGTACGAGTAGACTCCTACTAGATGCATAGACACAAGAACCTAAACTAGATATCATTCTCCTAGTCCCAAACAAGTTAAAACAGCTAGGTGTTTCTCCCTATGTGTACTTTCCAAATGAGGAAATCAGGTTCATCCATATGTCGTTACGGATTACCGCTCAGCCGTCCGTGGAAAATACCGAAATGGTCATATGCCCCTTCGGTTTGCAAAACATTTTAGTCACCATCTAATCCAAGAACTAAAAATAAAGAAATATAACAAGCCAAGAAGTATTTCATGGAATTAACATATAGACTTTGGGATGAAGAAATCCACCTGTCTAAAATCCCATGTTCCTTTCAGGACCAGAGTCAATACAGCAATAATGATAAAATTTGTGCATCCTGAACAAAACATAAATAGAAATGTCAAACCATAGAATCAACCAAAACTTAGAAACATGGATTAAATGACAATATTCCTAAAACATAACACAAGGAAAAAACAATACCCAGTTCAAAATTCAACCAATTTAACATGGAGGAATCAAAGTAACATGTTCAGCTTATCACACAACATATAGCAGACCTAAATAATAATAGACAACTTAAGTCTCTCAAAAGTAAACAGAAACCAACATAAAGTAAGAAAAGGAAGAACCCAAAGACATTTACTCCAATCTCAACCAAATAAGCAATAAAAACCTAGAAATGGAAGAAGAGAAGAACTGGCGTAATAGAAAGAAATGGGTTACCGGCAAAATCGGTAACCTTATCGAACTTGAGCAGTGCTGTGATGAGGAAGAACACAAACTGGTAGCCCACCTGCAAAAAGCAATTTCTTTCAGAAAAAATGTGTGTATGAGAGAGAGAGAGAGAGAGAGAGAGAGAGAGAGAGAGAGAGAGAGAGTTACAGTGATGAGAGCTGTGAGAGCTAAGAAATGGGAGTCGAGAACAGTTCCCATTTTCGTGGTTTGCTTAACGAAGGAACAAAGTTGGATGGTTTTAACGAATAGAATAAAAGAATTTGGTTTCAACGAATAGAGAGCTTCCTTGAACGGTTCTCTTTTTTTCTTTTGTGGTTGGGACTTGGACACCACACTTTCCTTGGTATCTTCAATAGGTAAGCCACTCGACCCATCTTGACCGTTCTTCTTTTTCATTTGCTTGGGAAAATGACATGGATGGTTGAGATTTGTTTCAGCTCACTTGATAGAGGAGATATAATACTCGGATCACCATATTATATATGCCTCCCAATTGTACATTAGTGATGCCTTCACTTCCTTTGGGGGCTGTCCTTAATGGGGATAGCAAGCTTGGGTTTTATTTTATCCTTGGATAGTCTTGCTATCCTTCAATCACATCAAAAAACAGCCCTAATGAGTAAGGTATAGTAATACAAACGAGCCAACGAGGTAGTCAATCCCAACAAGGGTTTATTCAAAATAAAACTATTCAAGCAGGATAGCTAATCCCAGAACAGTAATCCAAGGATTTATACCCCATGTCTTTAGTAGGATCCTTGTGGCTTGTATATGAGTGGGGCTCCTATATGTGAAAAACCATCGCCCAAAAAATCATGGTGAAACAGACCATTTTGTTAATTGATCAACAGTAGCTTTGCCGGGTGGGTTAAAATAGTTGAGCAAAATAATGATCAGTTGTCAATATTGGGGAAATGGAAAACAGACCCAAGTAAATATATGGGTTTATGAGAGCATGATGTAAATAAGGACTGACTATAAAGATGATCAATGTTAGTTGGGCTCTTTGTAGCTTTCTTCATAGAATCCCAACATTGATCATCTTTATAGCCTTTTTCCAAGAATCCAGCTACGCATAAGCAGTTCACATTAGGCAGGTAAATCTTACAAATAAGAGGCTTAGGGTTGTGTAGTGGGAGAGATTTTGGAGGAATGACCCATCCATGGCAGGGGCCCAATGAAAAATGGTGGTACCCAACTGTACTTATGCCCACAAGTATTTTCACACAAACAAATGTTTGATTTCTCAATTGAACTTTCGGCTTGTAACATGTCACAAAAAATACAAACATTATGAATTTCCTTCAGGTTTCTTGGCTTCTTGCCCTTTCAGATGACAGGTTTATTTTCCAACTACAAGCAACGCAGAAATTGACATCAATGATAGCCAACCCATTCTGGGAGGCAATATCATGTTTCGGTCCTTTTGGACTCTCTTACCTCAACCATTTCTTAAGGGACCGACCAAAGAGGAAGAAAGTCTTGAGTGTCTTAGCCATAAATCCTTTGCAGAATTCAGAATGCCTGCCACGCCCTTGCTTCCTTTCTCACTGTAATTAACCTGAACTTAAAGACACTCACCAGAGCAATTCAACTCAACCTTGAATGAAACAATGGGATCGTTACAATCAAAACGGACAACCTCCTGGGTGGATCCCCTCCCCCCCCGCCCCCCCACCCACCAACCCAAAAATTTTGAAGTCGCAAATTGAATAATTTTTACGATCTTCTAGCTATCTCTTTGTATATCGGCTCCGACTGTCCAAGATGGACCACTTTTGGCACTCGTCCTGTCGTCCATCACTATTCATCAGCTCCTGCTGCACAGTGGTTTGCATGGGGCCCTTTCCGAGTTGGGTCTTCAGTGCCTTGAAACAGCCCCTTCTCTGGATCGTTACTAACCGGTCGCCTTGGTCTTGGCACCTGTGTGGTTGTTATAGGCTTCTGCAATGGCTTTAAGGCAGCCATGATTTCAGAAAAGGAAGGCCGCATCTTTGGATCCCTACAATGTCAACAAATTAGTCTGTATGCATGTGTGCAACTAAGCAAAAATGATGGATTCACACCTTGATCTCTATAATGCATAATCATAAACAAAATAATTATGACTGAACCAGGTTATATATACATGATTTTCAATTGCAAAATTTGAACATAGTATCCAATAATTTATTGTTAGAAGTAACTACAGCCTACAGGGACTTCTCCAATCATTGATTGTTAGAAGTAACAACAGGGATTTCTCTATGTGATGCCATGAGCTTCTCTGTTTCCATCAACTATTCACATACTTTCAGCTCATGGAAATCCATAACTGAGAAGTTCAGACTTTATGAGCATAAATGAAAACAGAAAGCAATGCAACAAGTCTCCTAATGCCACACATGATCTAGGCAAGTTGAAAGGATCAAGTGATCAGCCCTATGGTTTAATAGTAGATGCTAATTAAAGGGGTGCAAGCAAAAACTAATGTTCTCTGTTGAAGGCAATCAGTCCCTGATATAGTATCTCTAGAACAGTACCATAAATTTTGGTTTGGGGGAATAATGCATACTCAAAATGGGCTTGTAGGAGGAAAAGTGATACTCACGTTTGCCAGCATTTCTTTATGATATCTGAAATAAAGGGATCCATGTCTTCAGGAACGTCAAGGCGACGATGCTGGAAACCGACAGCACCAACAACTTGCATTGGATTCATACCTCCCCATGGCTGTTGCAAGGTAGAAAGCTCCCATAATATGATACCAAAGCTATATACATCACACCTGCAAGTTACGACCACTAATTCTAGACCCCGCATAGAATAAACCAATACAGAATAAAAAGAAACTACAAAAATTATGGGAGATGATATCAGCACTCCCTTATTCTGATAATAACAGTCCTTTATACATTTTTTTATTGGATGGTGAAAGCTTTTTAGGAATTTTAACAACCTATATAAGGAGAGCCAATATCAAAACAAAGGAGTGCAGATTCATCTCCCAAAACTATAAGCAAATATAAAATATAAAGAAACTAATAAAAGATTTTCTGGGATGTAAATGGAAAGTGTTGTAATATACTTCTCATCTGAAGGTTCATTTCGCAGAACTTCAGGAGCCATCCACTCAGCCTGAAGAACAGAAGATTGCATGAAGATTTATAAGCACATTCACACTACAACTACTGACTTTAGAAGAACATCAATTTTGTTGATGAAACTGAGGATATCAAAAGAAAACAAATTACTACAGTAAATTATAGCATTTACAAATAATTGTGAGGATAGAATACAAATGGCATTGACCAATAAGCCATCCAAAAAAAAAATGGCAATGACCAATAATATCAAGTATTTATATTCTTCATAATCCAAGCAAGACCGTGACAAGACACCGATGACCAGTGACAGTATGCATGTTTAAATGTCACACTGGTTCTTTTGGGCACTTGTCATAGGGAACTTTGATCAGTTAAAAGGACACATTTTTAGTTCAGTCTTCAACATGGTCATTTACAAGTTGGTTCTTTTGGAGATTTGCATAGAGCGTAGTTACTTCATCTCCATGCACCCGCCCAACTTAAAAGTGTGGGTATTTCTTTGGCGTGAAAATTTTGAAGGCACTAATGTGTTAGTTTGGTTGTACATATGTCTTCAATCCAAAAGTTCTAATTGATCTCCTTCAGGCTCTGTTCAGTTGCCAACTTGCCATGATTGGGTCAGAAAAGAAAAGAAAAGGGATAAAAATGACCTGGCAAAAAAGAAAAGGAAAGGAAAGAAAAAAAGAAGAGAAAAAAGAAAAAAAAAACATGTCTAGTTGTATTGGAGAAAGAAAAGAAAGAACCCTTCCGAAATCTTGTTCTTCGACATTTCAACCGCCTGCAACAACAAATAAAGAAAACCACAGACGAAAAGATAAACCCACCGTTGAATCTGCTACGAATTCTTAGAACTTTAGTTTTTTCTCAGACAATTCTTCTAATTTCTCCACATCTGCTACAAATTCTTCTGAGGGGGGCTGGGAACCTTCAGGTAAGAGATTGAAGACCTGGCCCTAAAACGTATAGGATTTCATTTCTGTTTTGGCTTGTGAAATGCCAGTGCAGATGTGTGTGTGTGTGTGTGTGTGTGTTTTCTTTGGGTGGGGGGAGGGTGTTAGATTTCTCATTCTTTTCAAAATCCTAACATTGATGTCTATGAGATGAGATTTACTTTAGATTTAGGGTTCTATTGGGTGTTTGTCCGAGTTTGGGTCTCCTAAAAGAGAAAACTGTGGGTTTGAAGGCAGATTGAGAAATCACAGCAGTTAGTTTTGTTGGATTTTATTCAGATTTTGATTTCTTAATAGAGGAGATTTGTTATGGCTTTGCTGGCAGATTAGGAAATCCAAGGAACAGGATTCAGCCGAAGAAACCCATTTCCAGGGTCCCATGTTGACGGAAGGATGGGTGGTGAGTGAGAGAGGGGGAAGGAGGGTAGCAGGAGAGGGACGGTGAGCAGGAAAGGTGTGTGTGTGTGTGTGTGTGTGTGTGTGTGTGTGTGTGTGAGAGAGAGAGAGAGAGAGAGAGAGAGAGAGAGAGAGAGAGAGAGAGAGAGAGAGAGAGAGAGAGAGAGAGAGATGCAGCGAAACGCAATGTTGGATCTTCGACAAGAGAAGAAACGCGACTTACAGCAAGAAACCTAGTGTTCCGTAATGAGGGCCATAACAGCCAACAGGAAAACCATGTCATCGTCTATTTTGAATTAAAGGCTTCCGCGGAAACCGACAAAACACACGGTCAATGTGTTCTGACGGAAATGAAGCCAGGTTTTCATTTCCTTTCCACGCCTCTGAAAGCAACTGAGCAGACCCTCAGCGAAAAGGAAATTTGCCTTGATGATTATGTCCTAGTGGCATAAGATTAAAAGTTTGGTTGACGATATTAAGCCAAAATTTACTCATATATAGAGAGGGTAATCCAGCAGCGAATACTTCTGCAAATCATGCTCGTGAGCATAGCAATTCTAATGTTTATCGGAGCTGGGACATATTACCACTTCCTACTAGATGTGCCACTAGATGCGACTCATTTTAAATATGGGGGATTGCCCCTCCGCATTCATGTTTATTTCCGAAATGGGGTATTCTTTCTTAGATTTTCTTAGCTGTCTTTTGTTATTCTCAGATTGGTTATTATGGGTTTCGAGTCAATGTGGGCTATGTCCTCTTGTAAAATTTCAGCTTTTTCTAATTAAATCTTTCGGCCTGAGGACCCATCTAAAGTTGTGGAATTAAGAAAATACTAGTGTATAACTATATATTACATTACGTTCAAATGATGTATAACGCATAAAACCTATACTTCTTATCTGAAGGTTCATTTCGCAGCACTTCAAGAGCCATCCATACAGCCTGAAGAACAGAAGATGGCATTAAGATTTAGACACATTCACATTACAACTACTGCCTTTAGAGAAACATCAATTTCTTGATGAAGCTGAGAATATTAAAAGAAAAAAAATGACTACAGTAAATTATAATGTGTACAAGTAACTGCAATGATAGAATACAAATGGCAATGACCAATAATATCAAGTACTTATATTCTTCATATTCTAAGCATGACCATGACAATACATCAATGACAACTGGCCATTGGTATGCACATACAAATGTCACACTGGTTCTTTTGGGCAATTGTCATAGGGAACTTTGATCAGTTAAAAGGACACTTTTTTATTTCAGTCTTCGAGGTGGTCATTTGCAGGTTGGTTCTTTTAGAGATTTGCATGGAGGGTAGTTTCGTCATCTTCGAGGTGGTCATTTGCAGGTTGGTTCTTTTAGAGATTCGCATGGAGGGTAGTTTCGTCATCTCCATGCACTCGCTCAAATTAAAAGTGTGGGTATTTCTTTGGCATGAAAATTTTGACGGCACTGTGACATTCAAAAACAATTGAAGGCACTGATGTGTTAGTTTGGTACTTTGGTCTCACATGTAATCAGTCCAAAAGTTTAGGGATATTTTAGTCATTCTATCAAAACAGTAGGACATTTTTCCATGGTTGGAGCAGAAAATTAAGAAAACAAAAATGGTAAAAGAATTTATTTAAAAACAAGAACAAGATATAGAGGCTAAGGATGAGGCATAGATTGCCCCACAAACAATATAGGTATAGAAAGACCCCCTTTAGTAAGGTAGCAAACACTTCAGTAATTTAACAGGGCATTTTGCGATGCTAGCCATCCAGTAAGTACATATATGCTAGATCTTTTGGATCACAATCAGCATACATTGGCCATCCTCATATATTCTCCTCAATGAAGAAATTTACATGTGGTGTTACGTTTGTGGTGTTACATTGGGGATAAGAAAGATGGTCATTCATAAAAAGAGGCTCACCGTTCCTGCAGTTGATCTTGAAGAGAGAAACGTATTGTGCTTTATTCGAGATAACCCAAAATCGCAGACCTAGATGGTAGCAAACATTCAACTCAAGATAAAACATGTGGAACAGGATAGTGGATGTCATATGCGCAAGAAAACAACCCAAATATGAGAATAAGAGTGCCACCTTGACGACCCAATTCTTATCAACAAGAAGATTTGGAGACTTCAAATCACGATGTACTATTACTGGTGTGCAGTTGTGCAAATAATTCATTCCACGAGCCTGCAAAGTCAGTTACAAGAAAGAAAAACACATTTAATAGCAAAGGACCCACCAAGTCTAATGGAAACTTTACTAACTGCAAATAACATAAGAAAAGAATCTATGGAATCATACAACATCTAGTGCCATCCTCAAACGCCTCCTTTCATCTAACTGATTGTTAGGCCGGTGAATTAGCCTATACAAACTGCCTCTGCAAGACAAAGTATATTTCAAACTTCCCGGAGAAATTGATACAAACGGTATTTATCTAAATAACTATAAACCACAGGAAACTTTTAGTACACACAACCACAGCCACACACACACATGTATATATCCAAGGATCATGGTCTGATGCAATAGTATGAAATTTCAACAGAAGTTTGAGTTAATACACGAATGGCATTGCAGAGTTAAGACAAGTCTTAGACAGACCCTGATCTATATAGTCAAATGTTACCTCTGCTATTTTCGTAACATATCTAGCACACACATGGTTCACTTGAATTATAGCACAGTCTACGGTATTATTGTGGTCCTCCATTGCAAGCTTCGGAAACAATTAGACCATAGTTGCCAATGCGGGAAGCGAACGTTCTCGGGAAGGCAGCAAGCGGGAAGGGTCAGAGAAGCATGAAGGAAAGCGACAAGTGTGAAATAATTGAAAAAATGACAATTTAAAAACAAGAAAATTCCACTTTCCAACCAACATAAGCAATTTGAATCCAACCATCATAAATTACATACAACACGTACTTAAAGGAAAATCACTGGCAGCTCAAATGTTTGTGCTGACCAGCAGACTAGATGAAAAAAAATTTAGATACCAATTTATGAGATTTTTTTTACCGGACTTTTGGGATTTAATAATATTTGGACACGATGGAATTTATGATTTTTTAAAATTGGAAAAATATTTCATCGTTTGGAAGTTAAGATTTTGACCCGGCCCTGGATGATAGAAAAATGTCGGATTTTGTACTAGAACTAGAAAGTTGACTTTTTGAAACTATTTTTAATAAATCCAAATGAGTGGGGTGGGGGTTGTTTGTGTTTGTGTGTGTGTGTGTGTGTGTGTGTGGGGGGGGGGGGGGGGGGGGGGGGGGTGTTGTATTTCCCTATTTACATGTAAATCTTACGATACAAAGCAAAGATTGGGGAAACGTGCTTCCCGCGTTTTGGAAGCGTGCTTTCCCAAATATTGGCAGATGTGGCATTTCCCTCTTCTGAAACGTGCTTCCCACTTTTCGGGGGCATTTTCGGTAACTTTGCAATTAACCATATTAACCCACCAAATGACACCGGGGTGTATAAAAGTTATATTATATATATATATAGAGAGAGAGAGAGAGAGAGAGAGACACACACACATATTTATAGGCTACTCTCCACACAGTGAAGCTTGTCGAAAATAAGAATCTCATTGTTGATAGTCGTCCCTAAAAAGTTGTCACCATAGGATTCGAAACACCCCATCTTGACCCCCTAGATTTCAAGAATTTATAAGACCAAGGAATTAAGATAATATGTGAAGAAAAGTGAAGAGAAAAATCACATAGGAGTGATGTAGTCTCATCAAGGTAATAAAAAATCATTTACATAGTGATCAAATAAAAAAAATTGCCCCTACATTGTATTTACCAACACTCCCTTCAAGTTGAAAGTTCCTTTGAACAATCTCAACACGCTAATCAAGCTTTGATGTTGATATGTGTTGAGTCATGTTAGAGTAGTGGCGTAATTTACATACCCTACTGGGGGTATTCTGGTCCTTTCATGTATAACCCTAGTGGTTCACTATATATATATATGAGAATAGAGTTCCTAAGTGTCACCTCATATAGCTTATATGAGGTGGCGCTCACAAAACATAAGGGGCCCACATTTTTGGGGTGATCGAAACCACTCATTTGAAAGGCCCTTAGATGGATATCGTGCCTACAAAAAATCGGGTCCATAAGATCATCCTAACCCTTCCATTTATGGAGGTTAAAAAATGGGCAGATTTATGGAGGTTTATACCCATCCATTTCAACCTCCACAAATGGAAGGGTAAGGATGATCCTATGAAGTTGATTTTTTGGGCACACCCTATCTATGTGAGGGCCTATCAAATGAATGTTTTGGATCATCCAAACAAAGTGGGCCCCTTATGTTTTTAAGCGCCACCTCATATAAGCTATATGAGGTGACACCTTAGGAACTCTATTCTCTCTCTCTCTCTCTCTCTCTCTCTCTCTCTCTCTCTCTCTGACACACACACACACCTCTGTCTCATGGAACTCCGAACAGAGTATCAGAGCCTTAGGCAAGATTCCTAGGGGCCTAGGTACTGTCAAAAGAATCGAAGAAAACATTAAAAAAAAGAGGAAAAAAATTCTCCGCCCCCCACCTTCCAACGAGTGACACCCCCTCCCCCCTCTCCCGCGTCCATTATGCTTGTGTGATTTCTCTTCCTTTGTGGTTCTTTGTTAACCTTTGCGTGTGGAGAGGTTTCTGGGTTATGTGTGTTATGATCCCTATGGCTCTGTGGTTTGCATCCGATTATTCTATTATGTTTTTCTTCTGATTTGTCGTATGTTGTGGTCGACGGTGCCGTGGTATGTTATTTTTTGGTGATTGGTTGAGCAGATTATACCCCCGAGTGCATCCACTGTTTCTTTTTCTTTCACACGAAAAAAGAGGGATTTTATTGCTGTAATTTTTCTCAAGAATCAAATGACAATAAAATTCAAGACATCATAATATTTGGAATAAATCTTCGAACAATATATTTCTAGTTCTACTATAATAGATCCATTGCACCAACTTCCAAACCACCACATCTGTGTTAGAAAAATGACTGAATTATGGGCAATAATCATTTCGAATGAGTGAATCCATAGACATGTCCAGTGCCAGAATACCTAGGAAGAAATTCTGTCACAATGGAAAGATTTGGGGCTCGCGTTACAGCTCCCATGAAGAGAACAACATTGGGATGCCGTAGTCTTTTCATGATCCAGACCTTGAAAAGCAGAGTACTTGTTAGATGATGTATAGAAAGTCAAGCCAATAGTTATGGTACCATAAAGGATACACGATTGAAGGCACAAATAAGCCAAACAATTTATGTAAGTATGCATGTTACAAGCTATTTATAAGCAAATGAATACTGTAGTCCTCCAACCCTGCCATTGCAAAATCATAATCCTTACACTAACATTCACATAAAATTGAGAAAGAAACTATAACAAGACTAGAAAAGAAACCAAAACATGGAATAGCAGATTGCAATAATGTAGGAATAGGAGATTGCTGAGACCGTGTCATAAGATAGCTGCAGCATAACAGCTCACTGGTCACCAATCAAAACTTCCTCTACAATCTACCTTATTTGTGACCCATAATCTGTGCAGGTCTTCAGGTCTCTGAGAAGAAAACTAAACCATGTGATAACTGATACTGATATCATGATACCTTACATGCCCATGAGTGAGAGTACAAACATGAAAAAAATTTGTATAATTGAATTGCAATTTTTTTATTTTGTGAATTTTTTTTTATATTCTCCACTAAATAGACTGAATATGAGTAGCTGGTGGACTGTAACGTGTAGAACCAGATGCTTATATGACAGGAAATATTTTAGCTAAAATTTCAAGATATCAAATGTAATCAATTAACGTAACCCTTCAAGAGATAGGGCTAAACCACTTATTGAGCTTCTTCATCAGCCAATCAAAAAATTACTGGTAGCTAGAAACAAAAACAACAAGAAAGAAGAAAACCAAATTGTGGACACGAATTCTGCAACAGCTGATTAAATTAGCATAAACAGGATACAGAATATGTGTTGCGTTAAACCATGCGAGGTGTGGATGTGTATGCTTGAGCATGGTTTTAAATTTCCCTGAAATTTCCCCTAAACGACCGAAATGTTTCTGTTTTCATCCCAGCAAAAATGAAATCCTTCCACTTCATTATTTCTAACCAAAATTACTGAAATTCGACCGCAATGGTTGGAATAATAAAAAATGAAAAGATGTCATTTCATTTCATTTCATTGATGTAGAGAATGATATTTGGTAAACAACATAATTGAGCTAAACAACGGAGTAATCATATCATATGAATGGGGATGTCAAATCGACATGAGAGCAATAATATCTCATAACTGTATGAGGTATTGGCATATAGTTGGGGTCCTTGGAGGGGATACGGGTCACTGTACTTTCTTATACTTCATTACATTGTACTTCTTTGATGACTTTACTAGTCCGGACATGTGCGACCGCATGTTACTATGTGTTTGATGTGATTAAGCCATTATGAATGGCTTTTTTGCGCATGTGATGGTTTCTAAGTATGTATTGGTGCTTATTCTAGTATTTCCCAAAGTTTAATATTAAAATTTCATCATTTGCATATGTTTCCATACATTTCCGTGATTTTACAAGATTTCTACCGAAAGTTCCCCAAAAACTGAAATGTTTTTGTTTCCATGCTGACCGAAACCGAAATTTAAAACCTTGTGCGAGAGAGAGGAGACCACAATACCTCTTTCCTAAACTCCTCAAGTGCATCGCCAGAAATACCTTGGTCCAAGAACTTCTTAACAGCAACTTCCTGATAATGTTTAAGAACCAATGGTGTAAGAATTGGGGCTCAAGTGCCCAAACAAAAAAACTAAGAGTTACCCAGAAACATGCATAGGGAACAAATAAAGATATTATGGTGGAACACAATTGAATTAGTTATTTAATAGGTTTCTTGAAGAATAAACATTAATCTTAATAAAAAAAATGCTTGAGATGATAAGATGAAGCACCATTGTGCATGTCAAGGTCAAAAAAAAGCTACTGTCATCTCAAGATAAGAAAATGCCTCAATTATGGCAGCAAGGACACAATAAACACGCTTATAATTATAAAGACGGACATATTTTTAAGAGGAAATCAACTTAAACCATCAGAACTAGGAAAAAAATAGAACAGGCATGATGGATTCAAGTGATATGAAATACAAAAGCATAAGATCAAATCATTCAAAGAATTTTAGAAGCAAAAGATAAAGGAGGACGAAACAAAAAGAAAAATGAAAACGGAAATTATAGAACTTTTGTGATTCTCTGTTTGTCCTCTCAATGTGGAATCATACTTCAAACAGTCAGCATAAAACCTATATTACTCTAGACTATCCAAGTCAATTAATATGAAACTGCAGGCTACACGATAAACTGTGATGCACAGTGCAATTTCCAACTGCCCCATCAAACTTAAATAGTCCAGTTATAGGAAGAAGTTCAAATATCATAAATTAAGTCCTCATCCATGGTAATTTATGTTAGACAAAACCCAAAAATTAATGATTTAAAGATATCATAAAGGACTTCTTTTAATCATACTTGATCAAAGACCTAGAATCATCCAATGATGATAGGACCAAGGACAATTAGCTGGACTTGTGCTGGCCGACAATATTCGTGGACCCTATCACCGTACACGTGGCAGTGGGTCCTTCCGTATTATGATGGTTTTCCCTAATGAAAACAATCATCGATCAAAAAGTTCTTCTCATGAAATAAACATGGAATTGACTTGCATATGAAAATATAAGAGACGGTCCATGTGGCATATTTAAAATGGAAGAACAGACACTTTTTTTATTGATTTTGCTATGTCTATTACTATTCCATTGTACTGTGGCATCAATGCAGGGACACCATGACCCATGCAGGTTTCTTCTTTGATGTAATGATTAGCGATGTTTTGATTAAAATTCAGGGTTGTTATCTATCAAAAAACAAAAAGACACGGGGTGCGCCCTCACTGAGTGTGTTAAGAAACCAGGATCCAAGGGCAGTATCCAGCATTCACAAGATAAACAGGTCATTGCCAGAAACCAAAAAGAGACAAGGACATAATCCGATGAAGAATACTAGAATAGGCAATCTAGCTTAAGAGCTATCCTGTGTAAAGAAAACCTCAACAGAAATCGAGTAAAGTTTTTTAAAAAAAAGGTGATGAAGTTCCACAGTTTGACACCTCTATTCAGAAGAAATAAGTACATCAGTGATACAGAACCCTAAACATATAACCAAGAGGAAGACAACAGTTATTGAAGGACTCACAGTTCCATGCCAGTCACCACGATACACCTCCCCATATGAACCTGGATCAGAAAAAGATCAATAAAGATATAAAATGCATATCATATATATTAGGACAATTTTTCCATTTCTTAAAATGATTATCACAGAAAACAGTATACTTCAGAAAGAGTAAGCTCAACAAAACAATACCCATTCCGATACGCTCGCCACGTGTGATTTCTTCCCAAGGTATTTCCCATTCCGCAACATCATCAAGTGCAACGTCAGATTTTACACTATCATTTCCAGTTGATTTATCTGAAATTCTCTCCCCTGGTTCAGGTCCAACATCTTGTCCCCGGCAACTTCCTTGCGGCTCATTCTCATCAATTTTTTGAGTACAATCTATTTGATTGAACCGTGAAACACCACTGGGAAGATGGGCACAGGACTCCAACAGATCATATTGCATAGTGACAGCCGCAGTAGTGGCCATTACCGCGGCAGCAGTAGCCGTGGCGGCAGCCGCCACGGGAACTTCGAGATTTGAATCGGGGGCCGATTTTGCAGCGGCAACTACCATTGAAGATGCCACAACAGCAGCAGTTGCAGCAGCGGCAGCAACTGGCACGTGCTTTACAAATTTCACTTGAGAAGTTCCCTGACCTAATACTTCAGACTGTGATGAACAAGGAAGTCCACTCGACTCTCGCAAATCCTGTGAGTCCACTTTTGATTGACCGTCTCGGTTAGGCAAAGGAGGCAAAAAGGGGATGGGACGACTTTTTCTCATTTTCTTTTCATTCTTACCTGCAATTTGATTCTTCGACTCAGCTACTGGAGCGCCGAGATTCTCTGTACAAATTTCAGTAAATAAGTTAGCAGGTGCAACAACACCACTTTCCAGCAATACATCGTGGAGCTTTTGAGCTAATTGTGGGTTTTCCTTTGCGGCATCAATCATGTACTGTGAAACATCCTTCACTTTCATTCTACGTGCAGCTGGGGAACTAAGACCTTCTGTCCAAGAAGGAGATCTTGCATGGGTGAAAGGATAAACTGGCCTTCCAGAGAGTTCACAAATAGTTGCCTTGTCCCCTTCATTTTTACACCCCTCAGATGAAGATTCCTTACATGAAGACCTTCCGGCTACATTCTCGTGACCATTAAACTCATCCAAAGTACCTCTGTTATCAAATTCATTTTTTGCGTTGTCAAGATTGACGGGCCTGGATCTTTTGTCCAGTGGCCCATAGTCTGAATACCCACCAATTGAACTTGTAGCACCACTGCTAGGGGAGCCTATATATGAGTTGTTAACTTCTCTATGAATGGAATTAACAGCTAAAAAAGGTTCTTCATAGTCCACCTGAGCTATTGTTGCGTCAGATGGGATAAGAGTGCCAGGGTCTGCCATCAGATCGACAATGTACTCCCTGTCATATACATTATTCATTAGCTAATTGAGTTCCCATTAACACAAGTGTAACCAAGTTCTAATGTGTAAGTTAAGTAGGTAGAGGTATATATATATATATATATATAGAGAGAGAGAGAGAGAGAGCATTTCCTACACACTTGTGTAGGTAAGTTACCTACACACTACCTTAAAATACAGTGGGGGCCCACATTGTTTGGGTGATCCAAACCATTCATTTGAATGGTCCTCACATAGATAGGGTGTCCACAAAAAATCAGATCCATAGGATCATCCTAACCATTCAAACTATGGAGGCAAAAAATGGACTAATTTGTGAAGGTTTATACACGTCCATTTTACGTCCACAAATCGTAGGGTTGGGATGATCCTATGGATCTGATTTTTTGTGGACACCCTATCTATGTGAGGACCATTCAAATGAATTGTTTGGATCACCCAAACAATGTGGGCCCCCACTGTATTTTAAGGTAGTGTGTAGGTAACTTACCTACACAAGTGTGTAGGAAATGTTCTCTCATATATATATATATATATATATATATATATATATATATATATATATATATATAGAGAGAGAGAGAGAGAGAGAGAGAAAAGCGTAGCTACACACTCGTGTAGCAAACTTAGCTATAGCTACACTGCCGGCTTAAAATACAGCGGGCCCCACATTGTTTGGGTGATGCAAACCATTCATTTGATGGGCCCTCACATAGATAGGGTGTGCCCAAAAAATCAGCTCCATAGGATCATCCCAACCCTATGATTTCTGGAGGCAAAAATGGACGTGTAAAAACCTTCACAAATCTGTCCATTTTTGCCTCCACAGTTTGAAGGGTTGGGATGATCCTATGGAGCTGATTTTTTTAGCACACCCTATCAATGTGAGGGCCTATCAAATGAATGGTTTGGATCACCCAAACAATATGGGCCCACTGTATTTTAAGCCGGCGGTGTAGCTAAGTTAGCTACACGAGTGTGTAGCATATATATATATATATATATATATATATATATATATATATATATATATATATATATATAGAGAGAGAGAGAGAGAGAGAGAGAGGGAGAGAGAGAGAGAGGAAATGGTTTGTGAGCAGCTGCTCAGATAAGCAGGAGCTCACAAACACATGTGGCCCCACATTTTGGGGGGGATCCAAAGCATTCATTTGGAAGGCCCTTCCATGGATAGGGTGTGTACCAAAAATCAGATCATTAGGATCATCCTAACCCAATCAAAGGTGGAGGGGGAAATGGACAGACACTGTGTGTCTATGTTTCTGCCCATTTTTTCCCTCCACAAATGGCAGGGTTAGGATGATCCTATAGGGCTGATTTTTTGTACACACCCTATCCATGGAAAGGCCTTCCCAATGAATGCTTTGGACAACCCCCCCCCCAAAAAAAAAAAAAAAAAATTTGTGGGGCCAGATGTGTTTGTGAGCTCCTGCTCAGGTAAGCTTATCTAAGCAGCTGCTCACAAACCATTTCCTATATATATATATATATGAGAAGGGTTCCTGCAAACGTGTGCAGGTAACTTACCTGCACACGAGTGCAGAAACAGGGTGGGGATCAAAACCATTCATTTGGAAGGCCCTTCCATGGATGAGGTGTGGCCCAAAAATCAGCTCCATTGGATTGTCCTAACCCAATCAAAGGTGGGGGTGGGTGGGTTGGCGGGGGGGGGGGATGGACAGACACTGTTTGTCCATGTTTCTGCGCATTTTACCCCTCCACAAATGGCAGGGTTAGGATGATCCAATGGGGCTGATTTTTGGTCCACACCCTATCCATGAAGGGCCTTCCAAGTGAATGCTTTGGACCCCAAAAAAATGTGGCCCCCCACCCTGTTTCTGCACTCGTGTGCACGTAATATTACCTGCACATGTGTGCAAGAACCCTTTCCTCTATATATATATATATATATATATATATATATATATATATATATATATATATATGGGAACGTTTTCTGCACGATACCTCAAATAAGTTATCTGAGCAAGAGCTCAAAAAAACATATGGGCCCACATTGTTTGGATGATCCAAAGCATTCATTTCGATAGTCCAAAGATAGATAGAGTGTGCACAAAAAATATGCTCCACAGGATTATCCTAACCCTTCGATTTGTGGAGGTTAAAGTGGATAGGTATAAACCTCCACAAATCTGTCCATTTTTAACCTCCAAAAATCGAAGGGTTAGGATGATCCTACGGAGCTGATTTTTTGGGCACACCCTATCTATGTAAGGGCCTATCAAATGAATGCTTTGGATCATCCAAACAATGTGGGCCCACATGATTTTTTGAGCTCTTGCTCAGATAAGTTATCTGAGGCATCGCGCAAAAAACGTTTCCCCATATATATATATATATGGGAAAGGTGTGCGTACTCGGTCGAGTAGATAAGCTTATCTACTCGGTCGGGTTAAAAACAGTGAGGGCCCACATTTTTAGGGTGATCCAAACCATTCATTTGAAAGGCCCTTACCTAGATAGGGTGTCCACAAAAAATCAGCTCCATATGATCATCCTAACCCATCCAACAGTGGAGGGGAAAATGGGTAGATTTGTGGACAAGCTGTGTTTGTCAATTTTTCCCCATTTTCCCCTCCACTGTTGCATGGGTTCGGATGATCCTATGGGGCTGATTTTTTGTGGACACCCTATCTAGGTAAGAGCCTTTCAAATGAATGGTTTGGATCACCCCAAAAATGTGGGCCCCCACTGTTTTTAACCCGACCGAGTAGATAAGCTTATCTACTCGACCGAGTACGCACACCTTTCCCTATATATATATATATATATATATATATATATATATATATATATGAGATAAGTGTTCCTACACGGCCGTGTAGATAAGCTTATCTACTCCTCCCTTAAAAAGTACAGTGGGCCCACTCATTGTGGATGATCCAAAGCATTCATTTGATAGGTCTTATCATAGATAGGTTGTGCCCAAAAAATCAGCACCAAAGGGTCATCCTAGCCCTTCGTTTTGTTGGGCCTTGTACAAACAGAATGGACGCACTGTGTAAGATGCGTAAGATGCGTCCATTCTGTTTGTACAAGGCCCAACAAAACGAAGGGCTAGGATGACCCTTTGGTGCTGATTTTTTGGGCACACCCTATCTATGATAAGACCTATCAAATGAATGCTTTGGATCATCCACAATGTGTGGGCCCACTGTACTTTTAAAAGGGAGGAGTAGATAAGCTTATCTACACGGCCGTGTAGGAACACTTATCTCTCTATATATATATATATATATATATATATATATATATATATATATATATAGAGAGAGAGAGAGAGAGAGAGAGAGAGGATATAGTTGCTGCACTAGAGCGCAGCTAAGCTTAGCTGCACTAGAGCGCAGCTAAGCTTAGCTGCGCTCGAGCACAAAAACAGGGTGGGGCCACATTTTGGGTGGGATCCAAAGCATTCATTTGATGGGCCCTTTCATGGGTAGGGTGTCCACCAAAAATCAGCTCCATTGGATCACCTTAGGGTGTCCATTTCTGAGGCAAAAAATGAACATATTTGTGGACAAACAGTATCTGTCCATTTTTTACCCCACAAATGGACACCCATTGGCGATCCAATGGAGCTGATTTTTGGTAGGCCCCATCCATGATGGGGCCTTCCAAATGAATGGTTAGGAGCACCCCCCCAATGTCCCCACCCCCTGTTTTTGTGCTCGAGCGCAGCTAAGCTTACCTTCGCTCGAGCGCAGCTAAGCTTACCTGCGCTCGAGCGCAGCAACTCTTTTCTCATATATATATATATATGTGTGTGTGTGTGTGTGTGTGAGAGAGAGAGAGAAAAGTGCTTCTAAGCACGTGCTTAGGGAGCTCCCTAAGCACAAGTGGCTTAAAAAGTCACCGATTGGTCGCTTTTTGTGGACCCCGCAAAGGTAGACCCGCTTTACGAACCAATTGGTGGCTTTTTAAGCCACTTGTGCTTAGGGAGCTCCCTAAGCACGTGCTTAGAAACACTTCTCTCTCTCTCTCTGTATATATATATATAGGGAAAGGTGAGCGTACTCGGTCGAGTAGATAAGCTTATCTACTCAGTCGGGTTAAAAACAGTGGGGGCCCACATTTTTTGGTTGATCCAAACCATTCATTTGAAAGGCCCTTACCTAGATAGGGTGTCCACAAAAAATCAGCCCCATAGGATCATCCTAACCCATCCAAATGTGGAGGGAAAAATGGACAAATCTACCCATTTTTCCCTCCACTGTTGGATGGGTTAGGATGATCCTATGAGGCTGATTTCTTGTGGACACCCTATCTAGGTAAGGGCCTTTCAAATGAATGGTTTGGATCACCCAAAAAATGTGGGCCCCCACTGTTTTTAACCCGACCGAGTAGATAAGCTTATCTACTCGACCGAGTACGCTCACCTTTCCCATATATATATATATATATATATATATATATATATATATATATGTATGAGTAAAGGGTTGCTGCGCTCGAGCGCAGAAAGCATATCTACGCTCAAGTGCAGGAAACAAGAGTGGGGCCACATTGTTGGGTGGTCCTAAGCATTCATTTGAAAGGCCCTATCATGGACCAAAAATCAGCCTCATTGGACCATCATAGGATGTCCATTTGTGGGGGTGAAAATGGAGAGATACTGTTTGTCCACTAATCTGCCCATTTTTTCACCCCACAAATGGACATCCTAAGATGATCCAATGGAGCTGATTTTTGGTGGACACCCTATCAATGAAAGGGCCTTCCAAATGAATGCTTTGGATCCCCCCAACAATGTGGACCCACGCCTGTTTTGGCACTCGAGCGCAGATAAGCTTATCTGCGGTCAAGCGCAGAAAACCTTTACTCTCTCTCTCTCATATATATATATATATATATATATATATCTGTGTGTGTGTGTGTGTATGAGAGAGAGAGAGAGAGAGATCCCCAGTTTTCCTGTTCCTAGACCCATTTGAAGATAAGATTCACAAGGAAGCAATAAAACCATGCTTTGAAAGACATAATGGACAACATGTTTTATAGCCGACATCGCTACAACTACTAGAGCCTTCATCTGCCTTGACAATCCATAATTAAATCTGTGAATAGGATTACTTCCCCCACATTGGCAGTGCCAAAGTAAGGATGACAAGGGGACTGGAGGTATAGTGACTGACTTCGTGAGCTTTATCTACAGCTGATTTTGTGGCAGGTATCGTCCTCACAGGAAGCCTAGGCTTCTTGACTCCCAGAGCAGCAAGGCCCCTTCCTCTGAACCAATGGAAGAGGACAAGGGGTGACAAGTGACAACCATAAAAACAAAAAACAAAAAACAAAAAAAAAAAAGGACTGGTTCAGAGGCTCACCGGGAGAATGGAGCCAGAAGTCACCCAGAATGGTGGTGTGGTGACTTTAGCTACATCAACTTCTGGTGAAGTTCTGTTGTCGGTGTTTTCCGTCAAAAGTAGGGGCACAAGCAATGGGCGTGAAGGGCCTGAAGCAAAGGGAAGGTAAATAGTGCACCAGATGGTTTGGGTCACCACTTTCCTCCACTGAAAGGCTCATACTTGGAGGTTTCCTAGTTCTGAAGTGTGATGGCCAAGTGATGGGAGAGCTCTTACCCCTCAAATATGAACGAAAGGGTGGTGATCAAGGAGGCTGCAGCCCATAGAAGACTAATTTTCCTGCACAAGTGCCTGGTAGGGAAAGCAAATAATCGTGTGATGAAGAGGAAGTTCTAGATCCTATCGTCCAAGGGGGAGGGGGACTGCTAGAGATCAATATAATAGAGCTAGGCTTTTTCTAGTCGATCTTCATATCGGAAAAGGAAGTATTTGAGACAATACACTGGGAGTAAAGAGGGGAAATGGAGCTTTTGGGGGGATAGACGAAGGGTTTTTCCTCTTGATCTTCATATCGGAAAAGGAAGTATTTGAGATGATTCACAGAAACGAAAGAGGGGAAATGGACCTTTTTGGAGGATTGAAGCACAGACCACCTATAATCCATTTGATCCCTCAGGAGTGTTGGGTTCGGCTCTCAAAATCTCGCCCCATGCATGGGTTCATCCAACGTTGATTACTAGCCTCATGGAGAGTTGGGGTATCAGTGGGTTTTGGACTTTGGGTTTGATCCTTTGGGAGATGAATCCCTTTGCAGTGATGTTGGAAATTTGGGTAGAAAGGAACGCTCGCACTTTTTAGGATCGGTGCTCCTCCATAAATTCAATCGCTTGGAAGATTAAGTTTAATGTTGCAAATTAGGCACCATTCGAAGAAAAAAAATGTTGCAAATTAGGCATTGAGATGTAAGGAATTTTGGGGATGTTAAGCGGATCTGATTATTGGGAATTGTGCCTTAAGATGAGACCCAAGGCCATTTGGAGTCATCCTCCTCCCAACTCCACTAAGCTAAACTTCAACGGTTTCACCCTTGGCAAACCCACGCGACAGGCATTATTGGAGGCTTTCAGGGTGTAGAAGGCAACATTCTCTTCTCGTTTTCTAGTCCGTCCAATTGGTCATTCTGATGTGCTAAGAGTCTGAGGTGACGGCCCTTCATTTCGATTTGTGTTTATTTTTCCAGTCAGATGGAGGGAAAGATTAGAGGTGGAGGGTAACTTGTCAAGTTGTGTGTGTGTGTGTGCGCGGGTGGGCGCGCGCGTGGTGGTCGGTTTGTGTGCGTGGGTGGGTGCGTGGGTGGGGGGGGTTAACTTCGGGCCGTGGAGACTGACTGGATTCATGGATGAGATTTTTTTATTTACGTATAGAATGGGATATTGTCTTTGCTCACATCCTGAGGAGTGCTAATGACCTTTCTGATAAGTTGGCAAAAGTCAGGAGTGGTTAGGCAGCACAGCAGATGTATAGTGGGTCGTTTTGCCCAATGACTTATCTTTGTAATCTATTTATGCTTTCTCAATAAAGTTCTGTTATCTTGGCCCAAAGAAAAAAATATATTGGCATATCAGAAGGAAGCATAGTAAACCACAAGGAATAGGACCTCTGATAATTTCAGATTTGACCTGACAAATAAGTAAACAAGTTCCAATCGAAAGAGATCCAAAACATAAAGAATTAAACAAAACAAAAAAAAACAAGAGTAACAAAAGGAACCAAACAGACTAGATTTCAGTGGCGAAATGAAAACCTGAGACAGAGAAACACAAAACGGAAAAAGAATTACCTTCCATCATCAACGTTAACAAAGTTCATGGCCACATCATCTGAACCTGTATATTGCTGCCCTTTCACTAACCGGCATGGAAGGCCCACACTGTCTGCCAAAACCTGCACAACAATTTAAAAGAGATAAAACTGGCAGTTTTCCATAAGTTCTACAACTACATCAAGGTCCCTACAGAAAATATCTTCAAATAAAAAGGAGTCCAAACTGGACAGCAACTGATCTCAAAAGTAACTAAACAAAATCAGAGAGAGAGAGAGAGAGATTTCCTCTAAGGGCTAAAACACAAATAAGCAGCACCCCCATAGGTTTTTGTCCAATTGTGTTGTCTTCCTTTGTTTGTCTAATGTTTTCTATCTTCCTAGCTATGAATTTGACTTCTGTGGATCAAATTGTTGAGGAAAAATGTTTTTCTCTCTTTTCGGGCGTCTTGTTCTTTTCTCCAGGCCCAGCTCACAGGCAACCTGATTGGGACCAAGTGTAAATTTGGAAGGCTCTTCTACCATTCTACTTTGACCTCGCAGCGTCCAAACATTGGAATACTTATTTGTGTTCCCCTGCATCTGAATTTTAATAATAAAAAATGTGAACTTTTTTTTGTAGAGATAACAGAAAACCATTATAACGAAAAGGAAATATGGGAATAGAAGAGAAAGGGCAGATATGGCTCCAACAACAAACAGAAAAAAAAAAAACAAAAAGAACAGGTAAAATCTTCTATTGACTCCCACTAAAAGATCTGCTCTCATTAGTGCTTCGAGAGATGTGCACAACTCGAGGAGATGAAAGCCTATTCAAATATCAGATTTCCAACTTGAAATTTGCAAATCTCCAAGACACACTTTCTGTTTAGTCGCTAAAGAGATAACATAGGCATGATTACCTACCAATCAAAGGGTAGAGCTCTTCTTTAATACGAAGACCTACTAGGAGCACATACATTCACTTCACTGGATCCAATTACCAAATTGGCCCCCAGTGTGCTTCAACAACCAATTTGGTCTCATTCCCAAATACTCCTCCAATGCCGTTGGTCCTGGATTGCCTCTAATATAGCATTACGCAGATCAGAAGGAAAGAAGCCACCTACCTTCAGTTTTATCCACAGGTGGAGAGCTCCAAGAAACTTCCACTTATGTGATAAATAACTAATTGAAACTCCCCAAAATTCTTTCCATAATATGACCCAATGGATGATAGAAAGATTAATTGTCACTCGTCAAAGATTCCTCCACTTCCCGCAAAAAAAAAAAAAAAAAAACCTATTAGCAAATCTAAATTTCTTCATTAGAAGAAAATGTTCAATGTCCATATTTTGGTCATTGGTGGGTCACTGGATCATATACCATCACTCATATCCAAGAAATATTCGCCAACCACATGCTGTTATGGTAAAAAAAAATGAGTAGAAAATACGAGTCGAAATGCATAGCCATATGAATGAAAAACTAGAACAAATCGAAATAATAATGAAGCCAAGACAGCATAACAGATGAGACATATAAACTAAGTCTCTACACATCCAAAGTAAGACAAGAAATAGACCAGGGGTATAAAAACAGGTCTGATGGCAAAGAAAAAACATATTAGCAAATCTAAATTTCTTCTTGTGTGTTCAATGTCCATATTTTGGTCATTGGAGGCTCACTGGATCATATACCATCATATCCAAGAAATATTCGCCAACAACATGCTGTTATGGTAAAAAAATGAGTAGAAAATACGAGTCGAAATGCATAGCCATATAAATGAAAAACAAGAACATAGCGAAATAATAAGAAGCCAAGACAGCATAACAGATAAGACATATAAACTAAGTCTCTACACATCCAAAGTAACCCAAAGTAAGACAAGAAATAGACCATGGGTACAAAAACAGGTCTGATAGCATGTGCTTTTTATATAAAAACAGGGTAAACCAATTATCAGTGACTACAATAACATTTAAAAGAGGATTTACTAACCTTGAACAACAATGCACGATGACGAGCCAGACCAATCTTTAATTGACCCAGAGGCAACACCATGTTTCCAACTGATGCACGTAAAGAGTTACTTAGATTCCTCCATGCTTTCAACATGCTGTCAGGATCCCCAACTGGTCCACCCATGTAGTCAGCAACCAAAGCAGCAATTTTGCGCACCAAATCACTACCTACAAAACCTAGAGATCCCGACCTTGATTCAACAGCCATCATTAGAGCCCTCTGTTCAAGTTTTAATAGGTCGGCATCGGCAACCCTGTTAACCAGTACAGCTTCCCAGCTGATACTATCAGATACCGGTGTCCCTTGCAGATCAACAAGGGAAGGCATCTTCTCTGAAGTTGACTCAGCCAAAATTCCAAATAGGTCATAGAAACCATCCAGGATCTTGTCATCATAGCTAATAGCATTGTAATTCTGTGAAGCACGGACAAATCTATGATATGAGATACGTTAGAAAGGAATAGAAACATGACATTAATGATATTTTGAAAAATAAATTAGAAATAATGAAAGCACCCCATATGTTACAGTTGTAAATACAAGAACATATATTTTTGTAAATACAAGAACATATATTTTATCATATTTTATGTAAAACTGTTTATCGATGGGAAACTAAGAGATGGAGCGAGAAATAAAAAGGCACAAATTGACAGTCACCCACTTCGATTCAATGTTTAAGAAATCAAACTTGGGTAACGGCTGGCCCAAAGGCCATCCAAGTAAAGTCAACTAAGGCAACTATCTGAGTGTAACTAGAGTACATTAAATCCCTGAAGGAAAAAAACCTAAAAAGAAAATAAAATTTAATGGGACAAAAAGATAGACTCATATAAGCTTAAAATGAACTGTCAACCAACCAAATAGGCACTGAGTACATGACTATTTGGCTTTAAAAGTTAAGGGGATTGCAGCATTTGTTAAAGGTAAGGGAGTTATAAACCTGGCCAGACAAAGTATAATTTTCAACACTAACGAAACAGAAATTTTACACAAGTCATTGGACTAGTGTTTCTTTCATTAAGACTGAATTCTTTAGGAAAAATCCTTAGTAACAATTCTATTTTGCTTGTTCAGGAAAAAAGAAAGTTAGCTTTGGAGTTAAGGTGATCAAGAAAATAAGTTCACTTGGTACATTGGAAAGTGGGTGGCCTAGGAATTAGAGCCTGTGAAAGTTCAAATTAGTTGTATTGGAGAAATGCTATGAATTAGCCAACATTTTGAATTTACTGCTGACATACGCATCGACGCTCCTTTCAACACTTGTAAATGTACTGCTAGAAGTGACAAATAATGTGGGCATGTCAACACATTTCTGTACCATGAAATGCGAAATATTGTTTTATTATTGAATATGTGTGTTTACCTAGTCTGTTGTTATTAATTATTCTCTAATGAAATATTTGTTGCCCCCCGCAAACACACACCCACCCACGCACCTCTAAACCTAAAATCCTAAACAAACTCTTCTTCTAATATTATATTCATTGTATATTGTTGGTCTCTTTCACGCTGCACATTGGAGATTGGAGAGAACTAGATTAGATTCGTGAATACATTGTTATTTGATTATCTCGCTTAATCCTACCATTTATTAGTTTGTTAAATGAATGCCACATTTATCTTATTTCAAATTATGATTAGTAATTATATTTTCTATTATTAAATAATGGGTTTAATAAGTAGGGGTAAGGCTGCATACATCTAACCCTCCCCATACCCCGCAATAGCCGGAGCCTCGTGCATTGGGCAGCCCTTATTATTAAATATTGGGCACGCACGCACGCACACACAAACAAACTCTTCTTCCGATATTATATTCATAGTATATTGTTGGTATCTCTTTCACGCTGCACATTAGAGATTGGACAGAACTAGATTAGACTGATGGTGTTAACTAACCAACTTCTCCACTCCCCCGCACGTGTGGCCTACTTGGCAAACACCTGGCACATGTGGTCCCACTTTGGGCCGACCATCGCATGTGGATTTTTGCTATCCGGGAGGTTTGAACTCGAGACCTTTGGCTCTGATACCATGTTAACTAACCAACTTCTCCTTAAGCTTTTGGAGAAGTTGGTTAGTTAACATGGTATCAGGGCCAAAGGTCTCGAGTTCAAACCTCCCGGATAGCAAAAATCCACATGCGATGGTTGGCCCAAAGTGGGACCACATGTTCCACGTGTTTGCCAAGTAGGCCACACGTGCGGGGGAGTGTTAAAGTATAAAAGATAAATAACGCCTTTCTCCAACAGCTTAAGCTTTTGGAGAAGTTGGTTAGTTAACAGATGGATGCATTGTTATTTGATTATCTTGTGTCTGTTTTAGACTTATAGTAGCTTAATCTAAATATTTGTTTGTTTGGTAATTAAATACCGCATTAATCTTATTTCAAAGGGCGATGATTTTTTCAAACCCCCATCCCCGCCCCCTGGTAGGATTCTAAGCCCCCTTTCAAAGTGATTTGACGTCAAAAAGTGTTAAAGTCTGCCCACTATTCCGTTAAAAGGGGGGCGCATAATCCTACAGGGGGGTGAAAAAATCATCTCCCTGTTTCAAATTATGATTGATAATTAGTAATTATATCTACTCGTGTCAACATTCGACACACGATTCCGTGACCACATATTATAGGAGATATGGCTGGGAATTGCATAGAATTAAACATATGATTCAATATATTTATACTGGGTATGAGAAGTGGGGTTAGCTGCTTCATCGTGATGTAATAAAAAAAAAAAAAAAAATTTTTTTTGAATGATCGCGATGGAATAATGTAGACCGTGATACTTAAATCCATAAAAAAAACTGGAGAAACAGATTAGGATAATAGTAAAAGGTTGCTTCTATCGAGTCCTTCAAACCAATGTATGAGGGTGACAAATGTAGAGAATCCATGTACTCGATCCTTGTTGCATTAGATATCAATATCCATATCGGGTCGGGTGATAGCAGGTGCTGCAATATCAAACGGGTGGGAAATTGTTACTGATCATCTTAATGCAACTTATTAAGTTTAGATACCGGTTGTTAGATTCTGTTTTGGTAGAAGAGAAGTTCTGGGAAGGCACCCCTTGCCTTCCATTTTCCATTTACATAAAAAACAATTAGCACAATATTAGAGTCAATGTGCGGCTAGAGAAATCTGAAGACAGATTATGGGTCTAAGATGTAGGGAGGTGATGCAGAACAAATCTACAATTCTCTTGTTGTCTCCTAGCAAGACTAGGAGAGATGGGGGGAGGTGGAGGGAGAGTACTTGGGTTTAGGAAACTAAGTTATAGAAGGTATCGTTATATCTTTTGCAACAGAGGAGAAAATAATGAGAGCTAGAACATGTGGGAAGCAAAAGAGGTTACGCTTGGACATTGGGTCCTCTTGGGTTATATCTTTTGGGTTGTGAGCATTGAGCCTGTAAGGATTGGGTAAAGGGAATGGCGATTATCCCCATGTAATCTCTTGTGATTGTTGCTCATAGTTGAAGATAGTTTTTCTCCCGTAAAGGTAGGCAATCTTGTCGAACCACGTAAAACACTCTGTTATCTTTGTGCTTGTCATTTGTTTACTATTTCCATTATGTATGCTCCGAGTAAATCATGTTAGGATGGACAAATTCAAAGTGGTATCATAGTTATGGTTGGGGCGATTGTCGGCGAAGCTCGATCAAGAATGACAAAGATTTGAAAGCTTGACGGAGATTCAAACGAGAGGTGAGTTCGTGGAGTTTCTTTGCTAGATAACCTTCTTTCAGATCTCTACGTTTTTTTATTTTTATTTTGGAGTTGGAGCTGTGTGAATCGATCAAAGGAGGTTTAGGTCGATTGGGAGAGAAAATAACTGAAACTAGATCGGATTTCTGAAACTTTTCATCACGGCATTCTCTGTATAGTCAATCGGAGTATCACCTAGCCAATTGCCAAGGTATAATCAATCGTTCAAACATTGCTCCAATCGGATGACCATGGTCAAAGTTAAATTGTTTTCTTTTAAAATTTATACGTAATCCACGGTTGATTTGAAATGACGACAAAGAGATCAAGGACGGTGCCCGAGACTGAAAATTTTAATAGAAAAGGCATATGACAAAGGAGAGTTAAGGACATCCTAGTCAAGGATTTAAATGTGGGTTTTGGTGGAAATTTTGTGAAAATTTAGGTAATTTCGGTGGAAATTTTGGCAATTTTGGTAGTCTCGGTGGAAATCTTTAAATTTCAAAGGTAATTTTTAAAATTTTGGTAGAAATATTTAACATTTGAGTTGAAATTTTGTAAATAAGGGTGAAAAACAAATTTTCGGTGATTCAGAATTTCAATGAAATTTCCTAGAAATCCTGTACTTTTTCCGATTGAATGTACTTTCAATTTCGGTCCAAACCAAAACCGAAATATTTTTGGCCGAAATTTAAAACTATGATCATGGTTCAATAGGGCCTTGCTAAGGCGTTGGTAGAAAAGGGTGGCAAGTGGAAAATATTGAGTCGGGCAAGTGGAAGAAATTGAATTAATGGCAAGGTTTATATGTCAAAAAGCTTGGCCAACCGCTTGTATCTAAAGCGTCAATTGTGTTGGAGATGCAGGAAGGTAGAAATTTTCTTGAGCACATGATGGTGTTCAATGGGGCATGCAATCAGCTCCACAGGTTGATATTAAGAGGAAGCCCAATCTTGAGGGTAGTTAAGAGCTTGGATAGTTGGATTGGTTTTTCGTACTTTGTAGTGAGAAACGGGCAGGACAGTCGCCTTATATGAGATCTGAAAAGGGAAGGTCGAGATACACAATCGGCGAGAAAAGCATACAATATTATCATTGCAATGGTTACGGCCACATGAAACAAGATTGCCCGAAGCAAGCGGACAATTAGGACAATGGTGCTGAAAATTCAGTGGTGGGGATAACGCATGGTTGATATAAAGATGAAGGAAGAAAACAAGGCCTTATTGCTTCGTACTTTTCTTCCTTATTCTTACGATAATCTAGTTGCTACACTACTGTTCAGGAAAGAAACAGGTTGATATAAAGATGAAGAAAACAAGGCCTTATTGCTTCGTACTTCTCTAACTGATTCTTAAGATAATCTAGTTGAAACACTACTGTTCAGGAAAGATACATTGAAGCTTGAACAAGTTACGGTGGCACTCTTGTCAAACGAGATTAAGAGGAAACCCAATCTTGAGGGTAGTCAAGAGCTTAGATTGGTTGTTTGTACTTTGTAGTGAGAAATGGACAGGACGGTCGCCTTACACGAGATCCGAAAAGGGACGGTCGAGATACACAATCGGCGAGAAAAGCATACAATATTATCATCACAAGGGTTACAGCCACATGAAACAAGATTGCCCGAAGCAAGTGGACAAATAGGACAATGGTGCTGGAAATCCAGTGGTGGGGATAACGCATGAGCAGAGCAAGGCGCGGTTGGAGAGGTCCTCACAGGCTCTACAAATATATTCATTTCTCAATATGAATGGATTCTAGATTATGGTTGCTTTGTTCGTGTATTTATATGAGAATATTTTGCTACATTCTAGAAGAGAAGGTTTGTAACCACATTAGGTAGGATTGTCCGAAGTGAGCTGACAATTTAGGACAATGTTGTGGAAATACGGTGGTGGGGATAACACATGGGCAGAGCAAGGCGGTTAGATCAGAAGATTTGGATTATGAAGATCAGAACGTTCTATGGAGTAGTATGCATTATAGGTGGTGTAGTGTCTCAAGGATGCAAAGAAATCTGGTGTCACTAGGCCAGTTGGGCTTTAAAGGTTGCAAGTATTTAGCTGCTGGCAGAGCCATAAAAATCACATGTGGCTTTATGATCTTCATCGAAAAGAAGTGCGAATGTTTGTGTTGTCTGGTGAGAAACAAGGTGGCAGATGGTGTTCGTGGAACCTCGAGGATGATTAGAATGGAGTGACGTGCACGCGCACTGTGCCCCTTTCATAGTTAGTGCAAATACGAGTTTTCAGGCTGCAGATGATGGTAAAGTGGTGATAGTTCCTGCTGGTGGAGAAGACAGGTCAAGGTCCCTCTCCAGAGTTGACCAGCCGAGACTTGACTCAGGGCAAGCTATACATATGCATTAGTGATAGAGTCAGGTAGAGTTAGGACCCAAGTGAATTTGATGATGTATGTGAGTGCAGAAGGCTAATGGATATTTGCGATGACGGAAAACAAGTGGAGACACCAACAAAAAATCTTCAGGGTGATAAGATTAGGAAAGAGAGAGTCTTGGGTCATTGCAACTACCGTGGAGATTCTCTTGTTTCCTAATTAGACTATGAGAGAGAGAGAGAGAGAGAGAGAGAGAGAGTTACGTTTAGGAAGCCTAAGTTATATAAGATGTTATTATACTTTATGCACGAGTGGAGAAAAATAGAGAGCTACAATCTGTGGCAAGCGAAAGAGGTTTCACTTGGACATTGGGTGCTCTTAAGTTAGATCTTCCAGGTTCTGAGCATTGAGTGTGTAAGGATTGAGCTAAGGGAATGGCAACTATCTCCTTCTAATCTCTTGTGCTTGTTAGTTGTTACTAATGGTGGAGAATACTTTTTCTCTCATAGATATAGGTATAGATAGTTTTTCCCTCATAGATGTATGCAATCTTGCCCAATCACATAAAAGACTATTACAGTTTGTTTACTATCTATAGATGGGCAAATCCCACAGCTAAAAATATCATAAAAAATCCATTTTTTTCTGGGCAGAAATAAAACCTATCAATATATACAGAGAGAGTTTGTGGGAGAGAGAGAGAGACTAACCCAATACCGGTAAGCAACGACTTCGGCAGGCGTGTTGTGGGGAGGGCAAGAACCCAAACTAATCTGCTTCACAGCCTCGATCTGAACAGCCTCTGGATCTTCCCTTGCACTCAACTCCAAAGCTATCTGTACCTGATACTCCTCCTCCAACTCCGGATCCCTCCTCTCCCTCGACTCCGAATCCCGCCTTCCCATCTCTGACCCAATATCCAAACTCCCCAAACCACTACTACCCAAACCATCCATAGCCTGCTTCCTATCCTTCCCCACATTCGAACAAGACAAAGGAGGACTAGAACTATGCCTGTTAGTCTTAGAATTCAACCACCCAGAAAAACCCGACAAAGGCATCTGTTCCGAATGGCGATTGGACAATCGAGAGGGCGACACTGTCGGACTCGGGCTATCATTTGACCTATTGCTCTTTGATGATGAACTGTCTGAGTATTCGGATTGGTTAGGCCCGATATGGAGCTTCTTGAGAAGGTTTTTCATTCTGTTCTTGAGAGTCTATAAATGTAAAAGAAACTGATTTTTCACCATCTCAATCATGACAAGAATTCAGGCTATCCAAGAAAAAAATTTTGCTTCTTCTTTAGGATTTCCACATGAAACCCACCCGGGCCCCAGAAACCCAGAAAGAAGAAACCCTTCTCCCAGTAAAACAACACCCAAGTTCTAAGATTCATGGAAATCTGAAAATAAAAGGAGATAAGACAATGAAATTAATCAAACTTTTGATAACCCAATTCGGTTACCTGAGGAAGAAAACCACTTGGAAAGTGTGTGAAATGGATGTGGCTGGGGATTGAATTGCATTTTTGGTAAAATCAATCGATTTTTTCCTTTTCTTTCGAGTGAGGAAAAGGTCAGATTGAATAGGGTGGAAACTGGAAAGGGAAAGAATTAAAGAAACATAAACAGCCCGCAGCAAAGGCCAAGTTGAAGTGGGTCCAAAAGCAGACCACTTGACCCAGCTATTTCAGTATAAAATGTTCTACGAAAGTACCTGAATAGGATAATGCATGAAATTAAATAGTTGCTGATATTTGCTCTCCCATGTTTTGATAATTGCACTGACTCATCTTGTCTTTTATTATTTATTCAGCTATCAGAGGTTATTCCAATTCTCAAAAAGATGAACAAGCCAATTAAAAAAGAAAAAGACAAGCCAAGTTATAGAGGGCTGGTAGCAAAATGGGATTTCGTTTGCAAAATAATGGCAGAATCCCATGTTATGACAGACGTGGAAGAATACAAGGAAGTGCAAAAACAACAATGGTGTGAAACAACCAATTACTCCGAAAGCTTAAGCAGTTAAGCGTGGAGTTATTTAATGATTTATACTTCAACATTCCTCCTCATGTGTGATCCTACTCTTTCTGGGTTGGCTGTACAAATAGATTTTTAACAGAATCCAAGACTTGCCGTGGGCCAATGGCTCTCTGATACCATGTGAAACAAGCAATTACTCCAAAAGCTTAAGTTGTTAGAGTTGGTGTCATTTTGTCATTTATACTTCAACAACTGAAATGACCAATTTTTTGTTAATTTCACTTTTGTCTTTATTTTCAAATGAAATCCCTTATTTGGAAGTGTTTCTCATGAACATGTATGAATAAAGAGATTTGCTAGGCAAATAGACAGAAAGTCATTTCACAGCTCGCTTTTGTAAGAGAGGACAACCAGACAGGCTCACTTTGGGGAATGGTATCCCCTTCGGACGTTAGTAGTTAAGTTTCAAAAGGCAAAGAAAAATGTTAAAGGGGGTGAATTTATCCTGAAGCAGTGAGCCATTCTCACAAACCGTGTGTGTGTGTGTTTTTTTTTATTATTATTGGGAGGGGGGGTTCATTTCCCTTTATTTTTTAACAGATTCTATCATATCCATCTAATTCATGTGAGGTAGTTTGTTCTCATGCAAAAGTGAGCTGCGAAATAGCTTTATGCAAAATTGCCTAGCAAATCCCATGAATAAATCTAAAGTAAACAGATATAACAAATGTGTTCAAATTATATAAATATATCTCCCACGGCTTTTAGATTGGTAAGAGGAGACCATGGAGAGGCCGTACTCCTTTGGCTTCTAAACACCCAGAGGATGCCACTGAGCTTCACATCGATTGAGTACCTTATTGCACACCTTGGCATATGCCCTCACAATCCCTTGTTGTCTCAAGTGTAGAATGTGTACCATGTGTTGGTTGACTAGACCATTTGTTACTGACACGTGAGATTCACAAAATTTTCCTTACCCTATGGCTCCCTTCGGCTACCATTCATTTTTTTTCATGATAAATCGATGTTTCTAAGTGGAGATGAGGGTGAAATTCCTAAAAATGAAGAAACAAAATCTAGGAAACTAGTGTCTCCAGAGATGATGATGTGGCTAAAAATCAGGAAACAAAAAACTCTACTCAAAATCAGATCGACCATTCCTGATTTTCAACCACATCTCATCACCGGAGACACTAGTTTCTTAGATTTTGTTTCCTGATTTTTAGCAACTTTACCCGCATCTCCACTTGAAGAGACTGATTTATCATGGAAAAAAAAAAAAAAAAACTCATGGCAGCTGGAGATGGCTATATCTAAGCTAAAATTCTGGAGGCTATTCAATACTCAACTCAACTCAACTCAACAAAAGCCTTTTGTCCCAAACTCTGGAGGATATGCAATGAGTGGAAAAATAGACCGTAGAAGTATTTACTGATATAAATTGAGAGAACTCTAATCTCCCAAAAATAGAATCAAACACGATGTGCAGCGAACAACAAGATACGTACAAAAGCCACAAAGCAATAATACAAAATTTACATGGTTCAACAGTGTGCCTACATACACAGAAGAAGAGAGTTTCACTATTTCGATTAGGGTTACAAGACTCTCCTTTCTTTCCTCCTGGCCAAGAAATGCACAAAAAACCCTTACTTCCCATAACCTAATATGTGGCTTATATATTAACATGACTACATCATGAAATTACTGAAATACCCCTTTTTTTAAAAAAAAAATTGAATTAGTGTGCAAACAGGAAAAATTGAATCACTACTGAAATTCCTTGCGACTGTATCCGCGACTGTGTCACGCACATTAGTTTCTCGAGGTGATGAATCATTGCCAGAATACAAGACATGTGCATAACATTTAATTATTGAAATTGTGTGTGTGTGTGTCGAGCTCTCTATGACTTGGACATGATCATTTAAAGCTGATAAAGAGCGAGGTAATTTCTAATCGAGATGACCTCCCTCAGTTTCGATTACATGTGTAGCGGAATGGTTTTCAGTGAAAATTATAGCAATGCCAAAGACATGTGAGATTCAATATCCGTTATTATCTTTGGAGTTTAGCTACAAGTTTTAGGGATTCCCTGGCATCAAAAGGGTCTGGAGCCCTTAAATTGGTAAAATGTATATAATTTTCTTCACTCATTTGCTTTGACAATGGCAATCAATACTTTATTAAATGCTTATCTGATAGGCTATTGGGAATTATAACAAAACTAGTTCTAATTATTATGTTGACAAAAACATAAATTATTAATGAAAAATTAAATCAAATAATTAATACGTGCTTACTCTTGTGTAGGGACTCTTAATAGGGTAGAACTCGCCCTTAAAAGCTAGCCATTAGAGGGAGGGTGCCCATCCCTTATAAGCAAATCCACATCCATTGACTTTTCCGATATGGGACTATTTTTGCTTTCACGTGGAACCCCTAACATCTTGTAAAAAATTAACACGAGTTTATATACAGTTCTATAAAGTTTCCGATAATGCCAATTTATTACTATTTATTATGGGAGTCATCGAACTACTAATTGCATATAGACAAATGTGAAGTGCCTTTTTCTTAACTCTTTTATTTTTTGTAGTTGCTACCTTATGGCATGTAAATAAGTTCATTTTAATTTAGTATTATATCTAAAGATGATTGTTAACTTCCTGTGAAATTTATGGGATAGGAGTTTTGACCTCTGAAATTTACGACCTTTTAATGCTTCAGCTGAAAGCGAGTTCCTCTTATTATACTTGAAAGATGGTGATAAAAAAGGGTTTCTTCTAGATGTTTATTGAGAAGCCCCTATCAGTTATGATCACCCCCCTTCAAGAATTCAACTCTCTCTCTCTCTCTCACACACACACAGAGCAAGGGGAAAGAGTAAAAAGTAAAGACAGGGTATATCTATTAAAAGAAAGGATGTAAAAGTATCATCTCCCCTCCATGAATTCAACTGAAACTTCATCAATTTTTCTTTAGATACAAAATCCAAGGCTTATGAATGAAACTGTAAAAAGAGGAATTACCATTCATACATTGGTAAAAATGCCCTTAATGGTTCAATGTCTTTGATTTGTATAATACTTTTGGATTAGGGTTTCCTTTTGGCTGTACCATCAAATGGATTCCCATATGCAAAGTTGCCCATTAGAAAAAAGAAGGCCAAATTTCCATAGAGAATGTGTCCCCTTTTTTTATACGAAAGCTACGGTAAGAAAATGGACTATCTCTCTCCACAAGTACAGCAATTTGCTCATTCTGCCTAGTGGTGAGAAAATGTTCTCATACTCTTTAAAGTTTTTGGGTGTACTGTCCCTTTCTTCCTTGCTTTTGCCATCTTTAAACATTTTTTTTTTGGAAGAATTCATGAACAACTTTCCTGCCTCTTTTTATTTATGCAAGCTAAGGAAAAATAAGGGCATTTCTGCAAAGATACTACAACAACTACTATTTTCTTCAAAGAGTAACTTTTTGAAGGAACATTCAAAACTGTGCACCCATGAATAGTTAAGAAATACAGAGGGTATAAGGATTTGGGGTTATCAGGCTAAGGACTAGGAATAAGAGAATCAGTCAACAATATCCTATAGCCTTTTATGTTTTAAGTACTGATGGGCCCACTCCTCCACCTCCCAATCCATATCTTCTTCCAGCCTCGCAATCATTTGTGGGAAAAATATTTTTGGGATAGTGAAGTAATATTAGTACCAACCTTTATTAAAAAAAAATAGAGTGAGATAATATAGAATAAGGTTTATTCCACACTAACCAATTGATTCTACGCATGCATTAATAATACATGACATGGATGTTGGGCCTCTCATGGGAAGGACCAATAGGAGTCTCTAGTTCCACTCAATAATCCAAAGCCAAAAAATATAATTTATCATAGATGATAGCTTTCTCTCCCAACTATATTAGCATATTAATGCGCCTTGATGCATCAATCTAGTTCACCTAACTTCTTTATTCTTAGCCATATAGAGAGCAGATTAATGCCCTTAATATAATCTAGGGAAAAATACACTTATACCCCATGTGGTTTCTGACACATTCAACTTAACCCCTAATGTTTAAAAAGTTACAAGTAGACCCCATGTGGTTTCAATTTGTGTAAGGTAGGCCCCCTCAGTTGACGGTTTGTCCACAGATTGAAGGGTTGGGATGATCCTATGGAGCTGATTTTTTGGGCACACCCCATCTATGTCAGGGCCCATCAAATGAACGCTTTGGATCATCCAAACAATGTGGGCCCACTGTGTTTTTGGTAGTGTTTGGATTCGAAAATAGAGTTTGGAGGGGTGTATGGGGTCTTCATTAGCGTTGATAGTGTTTCAAAAGATGGGGTCTGCCTTATACAAATTGAAACCATAGGGGGTCTACTTGTAACTTTTTAAACGTTAGGGGTTAAGTTGAATGTGTCAGAAACCACAGGGGGTCTAAGTGTATTTTTCCCTATAATCTATTTATAGTTCTATTCTAATATGACTAAAATTTTCGAGTTACCATGAGCAACTCAAAAAATACTTACGAGCAATAAAGTCAAATAAATAGGAAAACCTAGTTGTCATGGCACATGCCCCTAGGTCATTTAAATCGTATAAATGTAAATTTCTACCTTATAAAGCTCTTGCCATCCTTGATATTTGATCCAACCGCAGCTTTTAGTTTGGTTTTTTGAAGAACCACCTTTCACCGGCCGGAGGAAAATTTTCATCCGACCCTGTATCGGGCTGGTGGACAGACTTTGGTCAGTGTTTCCTAGTGGTAAACATTGGTAGCATCAGGCTGCCGAAGGTTGCCAGGTTTTACTTTGAAAATTTACCCTTGAAATATGTTTTGGTCTTTTGGTATATCCCAAATTTTGATCCACGTTTGGTTCTCCCTCTCTTTCTCATTGTGCATGTGTGTCGCAATAAGAATCCCTTTTCTGAGCAAAACAGATTCCCATTTTGCCTCTCTCTCTCTCTCAACTGAAGGGCGCCCTTGCAAAAACACAGCCGCAAGGCTGTCCCATTGGATCCATGTCACCCAACTCTATTTATAACATCACCGAAAAATGAAAATTTTAAAGGAATGATAAAATGCCATTAGCTGAAGTGGACCCAATAAAGGGCTCTTACGATTGAGTTTTTTACAAGGGTGCCCTTCAATATAGCATTCCAAATATTTAACATATTAAGTGCTCTATACAATGAAAAGGTTATTTAAGACCATATAAATGTAAATTTCTCTATAGATAGTAAATACCTAACAAATAGTTAGATTAAGAAAAATCTAAATTTATATAAGCTACACTGTGATGTGATTTATGTACATACCAAAAAACAAAAGAACAAAGGTGCATCCCATTTGGTCTTGCTGCCTCGATGACAACTAAACATAGCCTCTTCTAAGAAGGCCAAGGTAAAGGGAAATGTTCAACATAGGTTTGCCATGTTTAGTTGGCTTTCTTAGAAGCTCGGTCTAACTAATAAAAGTCAAATGATGATAAGAAGTGCAGCTAGCTACTTGATCCGACTACCTCTTGAGAAGTTAAAGTGCAGTGGGACTAGATCACATGCTGATCCACATCAAATTGTGATAAGATTTTACCTTTATATATTTTTTTGGCCCGGTCCAACCATACTCTAAAAAGATTAGAAAATGAGTGGGCCCCACTACCCATTGATCATATGACACTATGACCATAAGCTTCAACCATAACAAACATTTTGCACATAATTTCCCTTTTACATGTTGAAAGGCTTTTCTAGGAAAATACAATGAAGTGGTTATTGAAATTCCTACTGTTGAGAAAATCCGCCGGGCAATTCGATCCGATCGGGCTCAAATTAAACGAAAAAGTAAAATAAACAAACAAGCCACAAGATGAACACCGATATTTTACGTGATTTAGCCAAGCCTACTCTACGGGCGAGAAATACGATCTTCCACTATGAGAAAAATAATATACAGCGATTACAATAGATTAATCACAAACCCACAAACCTGCAACCCTTTGCTTGCTTCTCAAACCCAAGACCGTACATAAGAGATAACACGAGAGATAAGCCAGAAAAAAGAACCCAAGAGAAAACTCTGAGATGAAAAACCTCTTCTCCCTTTCTCTCTCCTTTGGCAGCCGACACACCAAAGACGTGCAACCCAAGAGAACAACACTTCTCTTTTTATAATTTAGTTTTCCCCAAAAGCTAAAAGTAGAAATCTCTATTTTTGCCTTTGCCTTCCCACCCAAGCAACCACTGTGGGTGGGAAATAAGGCAACTTTCCCAACACCTATGAATCCGCTTATGGAAAGAGTAAAAGAAACGTGAAGATTACAAGGGATTTGGTGTCCTGTAGTTCCTTGGGCGGCTACTTGTCTGTGGCTTTTAGTGCAAAGAGTGAGGTTGCTATCCGTGGTCAAGAAGAGGACCACCAATCCATGTTTGGCCAGAATCAAACCGATTTGGACAGAAAAGTTCAACCAGAATTCCTGAAATTTGATCTCGATTGATATGAAGAAGGATTCAGGGTGATTGATATATGGTGGGACCTCGTTCAGGACCGTCTCTAAAGTGTGATCCACCATTAATTGTCGAAACTACAGACATTATTCTGCTTGGATGATCTTAACCGTATATTTTGTAATAGATCGGATGTCTAGGATCATTTCTTCATGCAATGTTCCTGGTGAGTAATCCATATTGGGGCTTTTCTTCACGGGGATAGCTAGCCGGGGTTTGTTTTATCCTAAGTTTTAGACTTTTAGTAGGCCTGTTATCTATACAAGCAAGGGTAGCCAATGTAATCCAAGTAGTTTATTCAAGATAAAATTATCCAACAAGGTAGCTAATCCCATGAACAGCTTATCCATGGATTTTTTATCCTATCCCCGTGTGGTGGAACAGCCCCAATGAGTAGAGGTGTGAACGTGAAAGGTGAGGACCAATCTTTGGTCATAAGTCCAGCCTGGCCCAATTACAATGTTAAGCGGATCCTCATTGTCATGCCAGCCTGTTGACAACCCTAAATAGTGGGTCCCACTAGATGGACGATCTAAATCGAGGTTTTGACAATCCAAAACCCGGCATAATTAAATTCATTTGTAATGGGTCATTCCACTCCAAAAGCACTGTCCTTTCTTGTAAAATATGACTGTCCATCACCTAGTGTGTGTCACTTTCAAGGTAAGAATAGAGTAGAGGGAACCTATTCATCGAATTTTTATATGGTTGTACGTAGGTTAAGGTTAGACCTGGCAAAAGCGACCCGTGCCCGCGGGTCGACCCGACCCACCTGCAAATTTGCGGGCACGGGTCTGAGTTTTAGTGACCCGTCAAAACTAACCTGCGGGTGACCCAACCCGCAAAAACACGGGTCGGGTCGGGTCAACCCACGGGCACCCGCAAGTCACTTGGCTTTTTAAAGGGTGGTGATTTTGTTACGCTAATCTAGTTAGATTTTGTCATGCTAATCTATTTTTTAAGGGTTTGATGCCTAAATAGGTTATGGCTGGCACCATAGAATATAAATAGGTTGTGGCTAGCACCATAGGTTGATCCTAACCCTCCGATTTGAATGTGGGTTGATCACTTGATCCTACCCCTCTATAGATCGGAGGGTTAGGATCAACCTATTGAAATGATTTTTGGGGCACAACATATTTAGGCTGCGGGCCATCTAATGGACGGTTTGGATCATCCCACGGTGCCGGCCATACCCCCCTCATCAAAATCCAGTGATAATATTTTCCAAAATAAACTACTGTTTGAATTTGCGGGTGACCCGCGGGTTGCCCCGGCCCACCTGCGGGCCGCGCGGGTCACCAAAATTCTGACCCGCAAAAATGCGGGTCATCTCCTGACCCGATCCGTGTGACCCGCACCCGCATCACCCGCGGGTTGACCCGGCCCGACCCACCCGTTTGCCAGGTCTAACGTAGGTGCAGATATATTTTTTTTAAAATTATAGCAGGGCTGGCCTTCGAAGATCCAAACCACTCATTTGTTGGGCCTCAGTGTAAATACAATGTGCCCTGAAAATCATCTCATCCTAACCCCCAGATTTATGGGGGTTTTCTACATGGTGACACCCCTCCGCAGATCAGAGGGTTAAGGTCATCATATGGAAATAATTTTTGGGGCACAACTTATTTACGTTGGGGCTCGGCCCCCAACTAACCAATGGTTTGGATAATGTAACAGCGTGGGCCCACTGTATTTGTGTCCCTACGTAAATAGTTAAGTTCACTTTATCCTAGTCATTGTCACAATTCGTTTTCAACTCGCTGCTCATGCAACTATGCTCCTACATGTAAGTGCGCTTTTGCATGAGTGTCGGACGGCTTTCTTTCTTGACGGTCAAATCGAATATTAATTTATCCAATCGCCAAGCCACTCTGGTGTAGTGGTTGGAGGATAACGACTATTCTTTGTTTGATATCACTCTCATCTCCACGTGTGTGTGTGTGAATACAGATTATAGGGTTTAGAATCTCATATACAGATTAGGAGTTCTTGAGCCATATCTGAAAGTTTATTTGTTGGAAAGCTAAATGGAAGAGCTTTCAAATGAAATGAGAATGAGGGTTTTTTTTTTAACTTGGAAAGAAACGGAGCCCCATTGAATCCACAGCGATATCAATTTATTACTTGACCTTTTATCCTTGTAGAAATTGATATTTGCACCCCTTCTCCCCTTCTATAGCGACGGGCATACTTCTAATCTATTTGAGACTTTTCTCCTTGTGCTGTCATAATAATTAAGAAGATGACACAAGTCCCCAGAACAAAAAATAGATTGCCTTTGGCCTGCCGAGGAGGGCAGTTTAATGTGGGCTAAATCGTATGGTCTGGCCCCACATGCAGTGCGGAAATTGTGGTAGGAACAGAGGAGAAGATCACTTCTACGAGCTTAAAAAGGGTCCCTTGGATCAACAATGATCCAAGAAAAGTCTATACAGTTCCTTCACAACCCTTATAAGACTCTTATTAACCCAATTCTATTCAACTACTTACTAAAAATAATAACGTTCGGCTTTCAAAAATAGTAAAATTTGGGTCCATCCAAAATTCACAAGAATTTAAGTGAGTTCGCACTCGGCACGCCAAAACAACCTAAAACATGAAAAGATTAGAACTTATTAAAACAGTAAGTATTGACATCAAATTGAAATGTAACTCTCAAAATGATCTCTTTTTTTTTCATTTTAGGACACTTTTAGTAATTGAGAATTGAGTTTTGAAATCCCAATGGCGCGCATACAATTTTAGTAATTCGCACAACTGCCACTGAGCCAAGGATACAATTATAGCATTGAAATCCCTAGAGACTACCAAGGATGCCTCCTGTCTACTGATGTGTCACCCTTGTCTCCTCCCAAAGAAATCCAAGCCAAAAAACATCACAAAAAGGTGCATTTTGCTTAGATTTCTTGTGAATGGTGCTCTCTCTCTCTCTCTCTCTCTCTCTCTCTCTCTCTCTCCATATTGGTAATGACAGTCCCTACCACTACTCTACGATGTTGATAACCAAACAATACTTACCTCTATTTCTACGGACCAAGTATTAGGTATATCCAACTCTTGTCTCATCGTTTGTTGACTACTTAATATGTTACGTGCCTAGATGGGTTCCACTTAGAGTGGAACAAATTAGTTGGGTTATCCTTATGGAAACACATTTCCAATAGAAAATGCATCCATGGTCTTCAGTTGTATTTAATATCAGAACATTGCCTTGCCTCAGATGAATACACTGAAGAATCAAGAAAGAAATTAAACCTTTGTAAGAAGGGTAAAACCATCTGCCACTGCTCTAGTCCCATTTCCTGGTTTTTGGAAGCAAATCGCAGCGTTGACTCACCTCAATCCGATTTTTCCAACAAATGTGCTTTTCATCACATCTTCCATCTTATGTTTTGCTTTGTTGCATCATCTTCTCGGATATCTACTTCTCCATTTTCCATTTGGCCCTAAGATTAGGATAGCACCAACAACTGAAGCTCATCATCTTTAGATATGGTAATGTTCTAATAATGGGGAATTGTGTGTTCGGAGTATTTAAAATTTTTATTTAGTAAAAAATTAGTCAATGGGCTAAATGAATTATCCATATTTTAGAAAAATTTCTAACTTTATAGGTACTAACTTTTGGAAAAAAAAAAAAAACACTAAATTTTCGAATATTTACAAATGATAAACTGATATAAAGTGCAGACTAGGAAAAAAAAAATTGAGTTTCAAAATCATTTTTTAAAGCTCAAAAGCAACGATCAAGAGAGGGCTAATATGTGATGAAAATTGGTGGGGAAAATTCAGATGAAAGAATTGCATGTAAAAAAGATGAAATCCTCCATCAGGTAGGACTTCTTGAAGATTCGTTACACATGCATTACAAGATTACCCTGGGCGAAGAATATTTACATACAGGCAACATTACATGATATTCTTTAGGAGAGGTTGTTTCCTACTTTATCCATTTATTGGTTGTCCTTTCAAAATACCTCTAATGGGAAATCTCATGTACCCTCACTTTTGCACTTAAACACAGACAAAAAAAAAAGGTTCAATTGCAACTCCAGGTTAGAGTTGGAGTTGTGTTTACCCACATTCTTAAGGAATGAACGGTATTTGGGGCTAAAGGAGATCCCCTATTCCCAACTTCGCTAGCAGTCAATCACTTCGTGAGCCCTAAAAGCCCTAAAATGCCCACTTTTTAGTAGATTGTCATCTTCATTTAGGCCACGTTTGGATACCAACAAGATTTAGATTTGGATTTAGTTGATATTTTGAACTGGATCAGATCCTTAGATTTCCAAATCAGCTACAACAGTGTAAAAAAATCTGATTTTCAAATCTGTTCTACGAAACATTATTTTGAAATCAATATTTGTGGCAACTTCCTTCACCATCGCTGCTCCTCGACATTGCTCCGGCAGTAGCAAGGCATCTCTCTCTCTCTCTCTCTCTCTCTCTCTCTCTCTCTCTCTCTAAACGTGATCATGAAGATGATTGATGTGTTTTGTATCCAAAACTCAAATCCAAATCAAAATATAAATGCATGAGGTATCCTAACGGGCCCTTACTTCATCTGACGTCGATGTTCTCTCATGCAAAAGTGAGCCACGAAGGTTCACTCCAAGCTAACCTAGCAAAAAAAGTGAGCCAACAAATGGCTTTCCGCGGAACTGCCTAGCAAATCCCAAATTAAAAATACAAATCTCTCTCTCTCTCTCTCTCAAAACATAAATGGGTAATGATAGAAAAAACAAGTCAGTTCTACACTACATCTTAAAAGATACTTATTGGGCCGCACTTCTGTCTTGCTTCAGTAAAATGATCCATTGGTCCAAACGGTAATATTAAGTCCAGCAAAATGTCGTTGAGAATATCTTGATCGGATGATCTTAGAATCTTGATCGATCAAATCTCAGTTAGGGCTCTAACAATAAAAGCTTACTATTGTTTTGTAGTCTTTTATCTTATACGTGGGATGTCCATTCGGGGTGAGACCAGGACCATGTGGGTCGCCTCATAATGCTTATGCTCTACAAGACCAACCATCTTAATTTCACAGACATGCTCCCCCGGGACCTTATATAGGACCCAAAAAACAGCATCATTGATCCTAAAAGTGATTTTATCTTCCTAATGGTGAGATGAACGGTGTACCACTTACAAAGACATGAATGCCCACATAACATAAAAATATATACTTCTCTTATATCTGAAATTAGGGTTTTATTGACAATAATGCATCTAGGGGTGCAACCAGGTCAAATTTTGGGAATTCGAGTTGAGCTTTTACCATAAAATCAGGTCAGGTTCGGGTTGATTCCAATTCATTTTTTTAGGAAAAACTCAACTCGACCTAACCCAAGTTGCTTTGAGCTGTTAAAACTCTCCCGTATCGTCGCTGAATGTCCTCCGTTGTAAAATCAATCAAAATTGTGCTCGTATGACTGCAATACGAGCACTCAATCACTTCAACCAAGTACTCAATCACGACTTGGCGAGTTGACTATGATTTGTTTTTGCTGCATTTTGGCCCGCATCCGCATTTTGATCGAAACAATAGAGATAGGCAGATAGCTATCTTTGTCCCATAATTTTCACAAGATGAAGAAAAAGTGGATTCTGATCCATTGAAAAGCACAATATATTGGGTTGGATCATTGATCAAGTGCCCCCCACTTGTACACAGTCTAACAATGAAGAAGACACTGATGTTGAGAGAGAAATGATAGTGGAAATCGGGGACCCACTTAGAAGACTTAGGACCTTAATATTTTGTATTGGGCACTTGATTTTACCAAATATGATGAACACAGAATCTCAAAAGAGAAGGAAAATTGATATCTCCACGCCATGAACTAAAGTGAAGCTCCAATGTTATCCTCGTCACTCTGAGCTGGAATCCCACCATCCAAATGAATCCTGAATTTCAAAATTCGCAGAAAACAGCTCAGAAAAAAACTGGAAATGATATCTCCAAGCCCATTTACACCTATTACGTTTGTCTTTTCTTGAAAAGTCAAACAAATGGCATTAGAAATTCAATATTTTTTTTGTCATTTCAAAAAAAAAATTGGCGAAGAGAAGCACAATGGTACAGATCCGGTGGCTTTTCCCTTCCCAATTGTGAAGCAGAGATTATGAAAAGAGTAAAAATGCCAGAGAAATAGATAGAGTGGGTTAATTCGAGGAAAACCAAGCCTCCAGTAACAACACAAGTGTTGAGAATAATGACCGTTCTCCTCTCCATTATTTTCTCAACTCTTTAAATAGAGTTCTGCAACTACATATTACATCCCATGAAAATAGCTAAAAGCTAACAAATTACCTAATAAAAAGGAAGATTACATCCCATAAAAATAGCTAAAAGCTAACGAATTAACTAATAAAAAGGAAGACAAGTAAGCAGCTAACTAATTGCTAAATAAAAGGAAAAGATAAGTGAGAAATTCAGGTTTTAAAAATCTCTCGTGCATCCTGAGATTTCTAAAACCTGGAAATATGGGAAGATCTGCTACCCTCTTGCTGACGGAAAGAAGGGCGAGAAGTCAAAAACGACGGCTGGTATGCTTCTTCTCGTCTCTTAGCTACAATTTCAAAGAAATCCCCGATTCTAAAATCCACGTTCCACAAGAAAAGTTAACCCATTGTTTTTGGCTACTGATATTAGCACTACCATATTTTAATAATTACACAAACTCAGTTTGTCTATTCTTTTTTAATAGGCTTCTCAGAGCCTCTTGGGGAATGTAATAACCTCTGACCACTTTTTAAATAAGAAAAGACAACATGAGTTTAGTGCAATTATCAAAACACGGGAGTGATGTTTTTTGTGGTCCTTCTTTATATGCAATGTCAGTTTATGGGTTGCATCATCATGTACCCTATCAATTGTCTTGATTTAATTGTGAAATTCGATCACAAGACTATACAGAGATAAAACCTGTCCCTGCTAGGTGTGACACCTGAACCAATCAGGGACTTCCACCTACCCTTCCTAGGTATGAGACCTGGTCCATACAGAGACCACCACCTATCCTGAACAGGTGGCTCAGAATCACTATAAATAGCCTTCACTTGTGCTAAGGTGAGGGATCTGAAAATAAAAACCCTAAGCTTTTGCTCTGATATTGCTCTGCACTCCTGCTCATACTGACTTGAGTGTCGAAGCGCCCGTCCGGAGCACCACTCCGGGTTGGTCCTCTGACCCTTTCTCTTCTTGTCTGTGCCCTTGTGCAGCGCAGGACTCCATCAGCCCTTCAGGCCCAGATCAGCCCTTCAGGCACAGATCAGCCCTTCAGGCATAAATCAGCCCTTCAGGCCCAGATCAGCCTTTCCGGCCCTATCATAACCTGTTACCAATTTTCGCCCTAACACCACGTGTGTGTGTGAATACAGATTATAGGGTTTAGAATCTCATATACAGATTAGGAGTTCTTGAGCCATATCTGAAAGTTTATTTGTTGGAAAGCTAAATGGTAGAGCTTTCAAATGAAATGAGAATGAGGGTTTGTTTTTTTACTTGGAAAGAAACGGAGCCCCATTGAATCCACAGCGATATCAATTTAATACTTGACCTTTTATCCTGTAGAAATTGATATTTGCACCCCTTCTCCCCTTCTATAGTGACGGGCATACTTCTAATCTATTTGAGACTTTTCTCCTTGTGCTGTCATAATAATTGAGAAGATGACACAAGTCCCCAGAACAAAAAATAGATTGCCTGTGGCCTGCCGAGGAGGGCAGTTTAATGTGGGCTAAACCGTATGGTCTGGCCCCACATGCAGTGCGGAAATTGTGGTAGGAACAGAGGAGAAGATCACTTCTACGAGCTTAAAAAGGGTCCCTTGGATCAACAATGATCCAAGAAAAGTCTATACAGTTCCTTCACAACCCTTATGAGACTCTTATTAACCCAATTCTATTCAACTACTTACTAAAAATAATAACGTTCGGCTTTCAAAAATAGTAAAATTTGGGTCCATCCAAAATTCACAAGAATTGAAGTGAATTCGCACTCGGCACGCCAAAACAACCTAAAACATGAAAAGATTAGAACTTATTAAAACGGTAAGTATTGACATCAAATTGAAGTGAATTCGCACTCGGCGGACCGGTACAGGGGGCTACATAGCTTGGACATTCTGCTCTGATACCAACTGTCACGGGCCAAATATTTGAGCAACGGAATAACCCGTGCGACGCCCCAACATGCACGAATGCTAGGGCCAGCCTTCAATCGTGCAAGCCTTTAAAGGCCCTACACGCCAACACCCCTTGATGCTTCAAATGTGCACACAAACTCTAAGCTGTTCAACAGGCTACTTGGCTCAGATCTTGACATGCGCTTCTAGATACCCACACTCATGATCAGCCTGCATCACGAGTACATCGAACATAAGGCCTTGGGGCCTAATGCAAAGTCCATCGAGTACGAGGCATGACGATGCCACGCACCAATCCGCCAGGCACTAGGGCTTGGTCATCCAAGGAGCAAGATGCCCCATGGACTGATCCGCAAGGTGTACACCTCGCGAGGGCAACCGAAGTCGCCCCGGCACGAACCCATGGAAGACCTAGAGAATGGCCTACCCACGAGACGTACCGCGGTGCAGAGGGGCAAACAGTATAAGTAGCCCCCTGCACCGGTCCGCCGCGCAATGCATGTGGGAACCCAACCCAACATGCACTGTCTTTGGCCCCCATCCTCAACCAAAGAAACTGGAGCATCCCTATGGATAGCTCACAGTCCGCACCCAAAGCTCCCTTAGGGCACGCCTACGAGTTGAAGTATGATTTCCTACTGTGTGCAACAGATGCACAAGTAAGTCCTCTTGCAACCCATGAGCAAGCCACCAAGGCTCCTGCCCACACCTGCTGGGCCTAACGGGGGAGGAGTCAGCAAGTCACGGGGTCAACTCCTCCTATAGAGTTTGGCCAACCAACCAGCTTAGCGGCGAGTGGCGACCAAAGGTGCTATAAACAACGCATTTCCAAGAAGCAACGAGACAAGACGAGATGGATTTTAATACCGGTTGTGTCCTGGACTGTTTCATCGTGACACTCCCCCACCTGATAACGTCGACGCCCTCGTCGACACTGAACGCTCTGTGAAGCTCAGTTCCACAATAACAATGACTTCTCAATCTTGAAAACAGCTGCCACAGGTACTTCGACAATCAGCGTATTCTGACTTCTACTGCATACCACACTGCCTCAAGTTCTGTCAATCACTGCACTATAGCTCTGCTGGAGTTATCTTCAACAACGATGGTTTTCCCGGACTCCATCAAACTAGGCGAAGGTTTTCTGACGGTGCCTACAAACGCTGTGGATGACGTGCCATCACTTTCGGCACGGAAGGTTATGGCTCACCTACAACCGGATGACGTGCCACCACTTTCGGCACGGAAGGTTTTGGCTCACCTACAACCGGATAACACGCCATCACTTTCGGCATGGAAGGTTTTGGTTCACCTACAACCGGATAACGTGCCATCACTTTCGGCACGGAAGGTTTTGGCTCACCTACAACCGGATAACGTGCCATCACTTTCGGCACGGAAGGTTTTGGCTCACCTACAACCGGATAACGTGCCATCACTTTCGGCACGGAAGGTTTTGGCTCACCTACAACCGGATAACATGCCATTACTTTCGGCATGGAAGGTTTTGGCTCACCTACAACCGAGTAGCGTGCCATCACTTTCGGCACGGAAGGTTTTGGCTCACCTACAACCGGTTAATGTGCCAACACTTTCGGCACGGAAGGTTTTGGCTCACCTACAACCAGTGATGATGGTTCTGAGCACTCCACCAAACTCCATGAGGGCAGAGCGACCAAACTTGAATCCTTTCCTCAAGCAACTCTCAAGTTCCTCCTCAGCTCCACTCGAGCTTCCTCTGGAGTGGTCTTCCGAAATGGCCAACTTGCACCGCTTCGTCTCTCCCTGAATGTGCCACCACTTCTGGCACAGCACCTGCCTTACTTTCGGCCAAGTGCAGCACTTGCCACCCGCAAAGTGCAAGCCAACCACGGAGTCCAAAAGCACTCCCAAGCAAAGAGACCACCACATCGGTCTCGCCTCCTCCTGAGGCCAAGAATCCCCTGTTGGGATCAATCAACGCGACGCTTAGTCTTGCCTGCTTCTGTTCAACACTATAGAACTTGATTTGAACAATCAACCCTTATGCCACAAATGGTCTCCTTGGGCACTTGCGGCTAGTACTCACACTGCTAACCACCCAAATATTCCATCATTCAGATTGAGCTGTCCTTTCAATTTCGACAAACAAAGAGATTCTAAAGCAGCAAGAAACACACAAACATACCATGTCGTCCCATACCAACACAGTCTGCCCATATGCCATCTGAGCTCACCACACTGTCCCATATCAGCACAGCAAACCCATTATCAAATCTAAGCGGCCTTGGCGTTCGTTCCAAGGTCTTTCTGAGAAGAGCATCACGCATGCTCGATTGTAATTGTGAACTGACATAAAAGTAATTCAGTCATTGACCAGCTCTTCATCCTGAGCATGTGTGCTAATTTGTCAAACTGGTTATGCCATCACACTGAGCAAGCAAATTCACTTCGATGAGCGCTTTGGTGCCGACACGTTCAACACCTCATCTGATAGGGGAAGGCTTATGCCAGCAGCCAACCCTTTTTCCATAGCAAGCCCTTAAGGCCATATGCTAACACATCAATGTTAGTCAACACTGCAACGGAGCATTCACAACTCCCCAACTGCCACTTCTGATCTCACACATCGGTGGGTCACTGAAAGATGCCAACCTGTTCGCTGACGGTTGCAGCTCTAACACTGTATCAAGCTTCGAGCAAATTCATTGTGCAATGCTTGAACAAACACTGATGGTACTAGTCTTTGCAGGCTATCGCGCCTCTGTTGCGCGACTCAAGTAGAATAAGGGAGAGTCCCCCGAAAGGAACATACCCACGCAATTTCAGCTCTTCTTCGGCTGACTAATGGACTTTCAAAGTGTTAGATTCAAAGACATCCGCAACTTAGCACTTCCAACTTGGTGTGCTAACATTCAAGCTCTTTCCAACTCCGCCACAACAGAAAGCATTTCCCGTTCCTTTGTACAAAGCAACATGCACTAGAGATGCGCTAATCATAGCCACAAACACTGCCACTTGCTGCAACTATGCCAACACAGACACCAACTGTATCATAGCTCCTTGAAAAACTCTTGATTCACAACCTGCTCTGATCTGGCACTAGATACCATCTGGCACCAATTCTCAAAGCCCACTCTGAATACATAGCTTGGACATTCTGCTCTGATACCAACTGTCACGGGCCAAATATTTGAGCAACGGAATAACCCGTGCGGCGCCCCAACATGCACGAATGCTAGGGCCAGCCTTCAATCGTGCAAGCCTTTAAAGGCCCTACACGCCAACACCCCTTGATGCTTCAAATGTGCACACAAACTCTAAACTGTTCAACAGGCTACTTGGCTCAGATCTTGACATGCGCTTCTAGATACCCACACTCATGATCAGCCTGCATCACGAGTACATCGAACATATGGCCTTGGGGCCTAATGCAAAGTCCATCGAGTACGAGGCATGACGATGCCACGCACCAATCCGCCAGGCACTAGGGCTTGGTCATCCAAGGAGCAAGATGCCCCATGGACTGATCCGCAAGGTGTACACCTCGCGAGGGCCACCGAAGTCGCCCCGGCACGAACCCATGGAAGACCTAGAGAATGGCCTACCCACGAGACGTACCGCGGTGCAGAGGGGCAAACAGTATAAGTAGCCCCCTGCACCGGTCCGCCGCGCAATGCATGTGGGAACCCAACCCAACATGCACTGTCTTTGGCCCCCATCCTCAACCAAAGAAACTGGAGCATCCCTATGGATAGCTCACAATCCGCACCCAAAGCTCCCTTAGGGCACGCCTACGAGTTGAAGTATGATTTCCTACTGTGTGCAACAGATGCACAAGTAAGTCCTCTTGCAACCCATGAGCAAGCCACCAAGGCTCCTGCCCACACCTGCTGGGCCTAACGGGGGAGGAGTCAGCAAGTCACGGGGTCAACTCCTCCTATAGAGTTTGGCCAACCAACCAGCTTAGCGGCGAGTGGCGACCAAAGGTGCTATAAACAACGCATTTCCAAGACGCAACGAGACAAGACGAGATGGATTTTAATACCGGTTGTGTCCTGAACTGTTTCCCCGTGACATCCAAGCCAAAAAACATCACAAAAAGGTGCATTTTGCTTAGATTTCTTGTGAATGGTGCTCTCTCTCTCTCTCTCTCTCTCTCTCTCTCTCTCTCTCTCTCTCTCTCTCTCTCTCCATATTGGTAATGACAGTCCCTACCACTACTCTACGATGTTGATAACCAAACAATACTTACCTCTATTTCTACGGACCAAGTATTAGGTATATCCAACTCTTGTCTCATCGTTTGTTGACTACTTAATATGTTACGTGCCTAGATGGGTTCCACTTAGAGTGGAACAAATTAGTTGGGTTATCCTTATGGAAACACATTTCCAATAGAAAATGCATCCATGGTCTTCAGTTGTATTTAATATCAGAACATTGCCTTGCCTCAGATGAATACACTGAAGAATCAAGAAAGAAATAAAACCTTTGTAAGAAGGGTAAAACCATCTGCCACTGCTCTAGTCCCATTTCCTGGTTTTTGGAAGCAAATCGCAGCGTTGACTCACCTCAATCCGATTTTTCCAACAAATGTGCTTTTCATCACATCTTCCATCTTATGTTTTGCTTTGTTGCATCATCTTCTCGGATATCTACTTCTCCATTTTCCATTGGGCCCTAAGATTAGGATAGCACCAACAACTGAAGCTCATCATCTTTAGATATGGTAATGTTCTAATAATGGGGAATTGTGTGTTCGGAGTATTTAAAATTTTTATTTAGTAAAAAATTAGTCAATGGGCTAAATGAATTATCCATATTTTAGAAAATTATCTAACTTTATAGGGACTAACTTTTGGAAAAAAAAAAAAAAAAAAAACTAAATTTTCGAATATTTACAAATGATAAACTGATATAAAGTGCAGACTAGGAAAAAAAAATTGAGTTTCAAAATCATTTTTTAAAGCTCAAAAGCAACGATCAAGAGAGGGCTAATATGTGATGAAAATTGGTGGGGAAAATTCAGATGAAAGAATTGCATGTAAAAAAGATGAAATCCTCCATTAGGTAAGACTTCTTGAAGATTCGTTACACATGCATTACAAGATTACCCTGGGCGAAGAATATTTACATACAGGCAACATTACATGATATTCTTTAGGAGAGGTTGTTTCCTACTTTATCCATTTATTGGTTGTCCTTTCAAAATACCGCTAATGGGAAATCTCATGTACCCTCACTTTTGCACTTAAAAACAGACAAAAAAAAAGGGTTCAATTGCAACTCCAGGTTAGAGTTGGAGTTGTGTTTACCCACATTCTTCAGGGATGAACGAAATTTGGGGCTAAAGGAGATCCCCTATTCCCAACTTCGCTAGCAGTCAATCACTTCGTGAGCCCTAAAATGCCCACTTTTTAGTAGATTGTTATCTTCATTTAGGCCACGTTTAGATACCAACAAGATTTAGATTTGGATTTAGTTGATATTTTGAACTGGATCAGATCCTTAGATTTTCAAATCAGCTACAACAGTGCAAAAAGTTCCGATTTTCAAATATGTTCTGCAAGACATTATTTGGAAATCAATATTTGTGGCAACTTCCTTCACCATCACTGCTCCTCGACGTTGCTCCGGCAGTAGCGAAACATCCCTCCCTCCCTCTCTCTTAAAACATGATCATGAAGATGATTGATGTGTTTTGTATCCAAAACTCAAATCCAAATCAAAATATAAATGCATGAGGTATCCAAACATGCCCTTAGTTCATCCGACGTCGCGGTTCTCTCATGCAAAAGTGAGCCACGAAGGTTCACTCCGAGCTAACCTACCAAAAAAAAAGTGAGCCAACAAATGGCTTTCCGCGGAACTGCCTAGCAAAATGCCAAATTAAAAATACAAATCTCTCTCTCTCTCTCTCTCTCTCAAAACATAAATGGGTAATGATAGAAAAAACAAGTCAGTTCTACACTCCATCATAAAAGATACTTATTGGGCCGCACTTCTGTCTTGTTTGAGTAAAATGATCCATTGGTCCAAACGGTAATATTAAGTCCAGCAAAATGTCGTTGAGAATATCTTGATCGGATGATCTTAGAATCTTGATCGATCAAATCTCAGTTAGGGCTCTACCAATAAAAGCTTACTATTGTTTTGAAGTCTTTTATCTTATACGTGGGATGTCCATTCGGGGTGAGACCAGGACCATGTGGGTCGCCTCATAATGCTTATGCTCTACAAGACCAACCATCTTAATTTCACAGACATGCTCCCCCGGGACCTTATATAGGACCCAAAAAACAGCATCATTGATCCTAAAAGTGATTTTATCTTCCTAATGGTGAGATGAACGGTGTACCACTTACAAAGACATGAATGCCCACATAACATAAAAATATATACTTCTCTTATATCTGAAATTAGGGTTTTATTGACAATAATGCATCTAGGGGTGCAACCAGGTCAAATTTTGGGAATTCGAGTTGAGCTTTTACCACAAAATCAGGTCAGGTTCGGGTTGATTCCAATTCATTTTTTTAGGAAAAACTCAACTCGACCTGACCCAAGTTGCTTTGAGCTGTTAAAACTCTCCCGTATCGTCGCTGAATGTCCTCCGTTGTAAAATCAATCAAAATTGTGCTCGTATGACTCTGCAATACAAGCACTCAATCACTTCAACCAAGTACTCAATCACGACTTGGGGAGTTGACCATGATTTGTTTTTGCTGCATTTTGACCCGCATCCGCATTTTGATCTAAACAATAGAGATAGGCAGATAGCTATCTTTGTCCCATAATTTTCACAAGATGAAGAAAAAGTGGATTCTGATCCATTGAAAAGCACAATATATTGGGTTGGATCATTGATCAAGTGACCCCCACTTGTACACAGTCTAACAATGAAGAAGACACTGATGTTGAGAGAGAAATGATAGTGGAAATCGGGGACCCACTTAGAAGACTTAGGACCTTAATATTTTGTATTGGGCAGTTGATTTTACCAAATATGATGAACACAGAATCTCAAAAGAGAAGGAGAATTGATATCTCCACGCCATGAACTAAAGTGAAGCTCCAATGTTATCCTCGTCACTCTGAGCTGGAATCCCACCATCCAAATGAATCCTGAATTTCAAAATTCGCAGAAAACAGCTCAGAAAAAAAACTGGAAATGATATCTCCAAGCCCATTTCCACCTATTACGTTTGTCTTTTCTTGAAAAGTCAAACAAATGGCATTAGAAATTCAATAATTTTTTTGTCATTTCAAAAAAAAAATTGGGGAAGAGAAGCACAATGGTACAGATCCGGTGGCTTTTCCCTTCCCAATTGTGAAGCAGAGATTAAAAAAAAGAGTAAAGATGCCAAAGAAATAGATAGAGTGGGTTAATTCGAGGAAAACCAAGCCTCCAGTAACAACACAAGTGTTGAGAATAATGACCGTTCTCCTCTCCATTATTTTCTCAACTCTTTAAATAGAGTTCTGCAACTACATATTACATCCCATGAAAATAGCTAAAAGCTAACAAATTACCTAATAAAAAGGAAGATTACATCCCATAAAAATAGCTAAAAGCTAACGAATTAACTAATAAAAAGGAAGACAAGTAAGCAGCTAACTAATTGCTAAATAAAAGGAAAAGATAAGTGAGAAATTCAGGTTTTAAAAATCTCTCGTGCATCCTGAGATTTCTAAAACCTGGAAATATGGGAAGATCTGCTACCCTCTTGCTGACGGAAAGAAGGGCGAGAAGTCAAAAACGACGGCTGGTATGCTTCTTCTCGTCTCTTAGCTACAATTTCAAAGAAATCCCCGATTCTAAAATCCACGTTCCACAAGAAAAGTTAACCCATTGTTTTTGGCTACTGATATTAGCACTACCATATTTTAATAATTACACAAACTCAGTTTGTCTATTCTTTTTTAATAGGCTTCTCAGAGCCTCTTGGGGAATGTAATAACCTCTGACCACTTTTTAAATAAGAAAAGACAACATGAGTTTAGTGCAATTATCAAAACACGGGAGTGATGTTTTTTGTGGTCCTTCTTTATATGCAATGTCAGTTTATGGGTTGCATCATCATGTACCCTATCAATTGTCTTGATTTAATTGTGAAATTCGATCACAAGACTATACAGAGATAAAACCTGTCCCTGCTAGGTGTGACACCTGAACCAATCAGGGACTTCCACCTACCCTTCCTAGGTATGAGACCTGGTCCATACAGAGACCACCACCTATCCTGAACAGGTGGCTCAGAATCACTATAAATAGCCTTCACTTGTGCTAAGGTGAGGGATCTGAAAATAAAAACCCTAAGCTTTTGCTCTGATATTGCTCTGCACTCCTGCTCATACTGACTTGAGTGTCGAAGCGCCCGTCCGGAGCACCACTCCGGGTTGGTCCTCTGACCCTTTCTCTTCTTGTCTGTGCCCTTGTGCAGCGCAGGACTCCATCAGCCCTTCAGGCCCAGATCAGCCCTTCAGGCACAGATCAGCCCTTCAGGCATAAATCAGCCCTTCAGGCCCAGATCAGCCTTTCCGGCCCTATCATAACCTGTTACCAATTTTCGCCCTAACACCACGTGTGTGTGTGAATACAGATTATAGGGTTTAGAATCTCATATACAGATTAGGAGTTCTTGAGCCATATCTGAAAGTTTATTTGTTGGAAAGCTAAATGGTAGAGCTTTCAAATGAAATGAGAATGAGGGTTTGTTTTTTTACTTGGAAAGAAACGGAGCCCCATTGAATCCACAGCGATATCAATTTAATACTTGACCTTTTATCCTGTAGAAATTGATATTTGCACCCCTTCTCCCCTTCTATAGTGACGGGCATACTTCTAATCTATTTGAGACTTTTCTCCTTGTGCTGTCATAATAATTGAGAAGATGACACAAGTCCCCAGAACAAAAAATAGATTGCCTGTGGCCTGCCGAGGAGGGCAGTTTAATGTGGGCTAAACCGTATGGTCTGGCCCCACATGCAGTGCGGAAATTGTGGTAGGAACAGAGGAGAAGATCACTTCTACGAGCTTAAAAAGGGTCCCTTGGATCAACAATGATCCAAGAAAAGTCTATACAGTTCCTTCACAACCCTTATGAGACTCTTATTAACCCAATTCTATTCAACTACTTACTAAAAATAATAACGTTCGGCTTTCAAAAATAGTAAAATTTGGGTCCATCCAAAATTCACAAGAATTGAAGTGAATTCGCACTCGGCACGCCAAAACAACCTAAAACATGAAAAGATTAGAACTTATTAAAACGGTAAGTATTGACATCAAATTGAAGTGAATTCGCACTCGGCGGACCGGTACAGGGGGCTACATAGCTTGGACATTCTGCTCTGATACCAACTGTCACGGGCCAAATATTTGAGCAACGGAATAACCCGTGCGACGCCCCAACATGCACGAATGCTAGGGCCAGCCTTCAATCGTGCAAGCCTTTAAAGGCCCTACACGCCAACACCCCTTGATGCTTCAAATGTGCACACAAACTCTAAGCTGTTCAACAGGCTACTTGGCTCAGATCTTGACATGCGCTTCTAGATACCCACACTCATGATCAGCCTGCATCACGAGTACATCGAACATAAGGCCTTGGGGCCTAATGCAAAGTCCATCGAGTACGAGGCATGACGATGCCACGCACCAATCCGCCAGGCACTAGGGCTTGGTCATCCAAGGAGCAAGATGCCCCATGGACTGATCCGCAAGGTGTACACCTCGCGAGGGCAACCGAAGTCGCCCCGGCACGAACCCATGGAAGACCTAGAGAATGGCCTACCCACGAGACGTACCGCGGTGCAGAGGGGCAAACAGTATAAGTAGCCCCCTGCACCGGTCCGCCGCGCAATGCATGTGGGAACCCAACCCAACATGCACTGTCTTTGGCCCCCATCCTCAACCAAAGAAACTGGAGCATCCCTATGGATAGCTCACAGTCCGCACCCAAAGCTCCCTTAGGGCACGCCTACGAGTTGAAGTATGATTTCCTACTGTGTGCAACAGATGCACAAGTAAGTCCTCTTGCAACCCATGAGCAAGCCACCAAGGCTCCTGCCCACACCTGCTGGGCCTAACGGGGGAGGAGTCAGCAAGTCACGGGGTCAACTCCTCCTATAGAGTTTGGCCAACCAACCAGCTTAGCGGCGAGTGGCGACCAAAGGTGCTATAAACAACGCATTTCCAAGAAGCAACGAGACAAGACGAGATGGATTTTAATACCGGTTGTGTCCTGGACTGTTTCATCGTGACACTCCCCCACCTGATAACGTCGACGCCCTCGTCGACACTGAACGCTCTGTGAAGCTCAGTTCCACAATAACAATGACTTCTCAATCTTGAAAACAGCTGCCACAGGTACTTCGACAATCAGCGTATTCTGACTTCTACTGCATACCACACTGCCTCAAGTTCTGTCAATCACTGCACTATAGCTCTGCTGGAGTTATCTTCAACAACGATGGTTTTCCCGGACTCCATCAAACTAGGCGAAGGTTTTCTGACGGTGCCTACAAACGCTGTGGATGACGTGCCATCACTTTCGGCACGGAAGGTTATGGCTCACCTACAACCGGATGACGTGCCACCACTTTCGGCACGGAAGGTTTTGGCTCACCTACAACCGGATAACACGCCATCACTTTCGGCATGGAAGGTTTTGGTTCACCTACAACCGGATAACGTGCCATCACTTTCGGCACGGAAGGTTTTGGCTCACCTACAACCGGATAACGTGCCATCACTTTCGGCACGGAAGGTTTTGGCTCACCTACAACCGGATAACATGCCATTACTTTCGGCATGGAAGGTTTTGGCTCACCTACAACCGAGTAGCGTGCCATCACTTTCGGCACGGAAGGTTTTGGCTCACCTACAACCGGTTAATGTGCCAACACTTTCGGCACGGAAGGTTTTGGCTCACCTACAACCAGTGATGATGGTTCTGAGCACTCCACCAAACTCCATGAGGGCAGAGCGACCAAACTTGAATCCTTTCCTCAAGCAACTCTCAAGTTCCTCCTCAGCTCCACTCGAGCTTCCTCTGGAGTGGTCTTCCGAAATGGCCAACTTGCACCGCTTCGTCTCTCCCTGAATGTGCCACCACTTCTGGCACAGCACCTGCCTTACTTTCGGCCAAGTGCAGCACTTGCCACCCGCAAAGTGCAAGCCAACCACGGAGTCCAAAAGCACTCCCAAGCAAAGAGACCACCTGTGGAACCAGATCCGGGACGGGCGTGGAGGACGGGCCCCCGCGCGAGTCTCAGGAGATCGTCCACGTGAAGGAGAGCCCCACCAAGGAACTCTCGAAAGAGTGCCCCTCACAGCATGAGCGGCGATGTAAAGTGAGATACCTCTCGATTCGGGGACTAGCCCAGATTCGAGGCGTACCTTAAACAAAGAAGAGTCGCCATCCAAGGAAGTGGGCCCTGGATCCCATGCTGTGCTCTGTTGCAACGGATAACCAGAGATATAAAATAGGGTTCGTGCCTGATGACGAATGGGGAAGGGATTAGGCGCCCCCAATTCGCCCAAGTGCTAGCACCTGGTCTCTTATGCCATTTATTATTAATTTTGAAGAGTTTTGGGCGAAAATCATGCGAAATGGGAACGAATATCTCCGAGATAACGTCTAGCTAATCATGCATGTCTCGGAGACGAATAAGAAGCACACACAAAAGAAATGAAAGATATGTCGCCTAAGAATAGCTAGGTTATGAGTGACATGCCTGATTGGTGTCTAAGTTCTGGTGGGCAAACACATGCATGCTACAGCTAAAGGTATAGGATCTGTACATAAAAATAAGAAAACACAGCAAAACACACAACACAACACGACTCGACACATGACCCGACACGACAAGCCCTAGACTCTAATGCAATACTTGACTCGGACCAGGATGGCCATCCATCCTAGCTGCACTACGTATCCCGGCCTCGGGAAGAATCAGAGCCAACGTAGTTCGGTGCCCTATTCTAAACTACGATGCCTAAAACTCTAGGACCGCTATCCTAGACTCGATCCACTAGACTCGACTGATGTTTAAAGTTTTTTGTGCGATTGCTTAAATTCAAGTGGATTGTAATTTTTAGGACTCTATATGCCCTAACTAATGCAAGTTGATTAGCCTTAAGCTAATGCAGGTGGGCCCTATATCCTATGTGTATCTAGGCTGTGCATTCTAAGGAAAACCATGGGTTGACTATATGCTTCCTAGTCTAGCCATCGGTTCGACTAAATGTCTAACCGATCGACTTGAGGCCTCCTAACTCTAGGGACACTCACACGACAGGACACACCATATCAATACAAATCAGGACCGACTCCTAACTCTAAAACACCCTAAATATCTAGGACAGACTCCTAACTCTAGGGGAAGATCTTTTTTGAAAAGGTTTTGAAGTTTTTTTGTATTTTTTTGGAATATTTGAAATGTTTATTTTTAAAGGTTTGGCTGGACCTGGGATGTGGACCCCAAGCTGCACTACGTACCCTGTTGAAAGGGATCAAGCCAACGTAGTTCGGACCAGAATTCCTAACTACTCTGCACATGACTCAAGATTTTTTTGAAATTTTGATTTTTAAAATGTTTTTGGATTTTGAATTGTTTTTTAGATGTTTTTGAATTTTCAAGTGTTTTTTGGAATGTTTTTGTTGTTTTCAAGTATTTTTGAAATGTTTTTATTGTTTTTTGACACCAGAGAATAAAATCCTATCATCATAAGGGTAGGGAGACTTCTGGAATCCCGCAAAGGTTGGACATCATCCTATACTTTGCGGGGGAACGAACAGGAAAATAACTCGGCAAGGGTTGGACAGCATCCTATACCTTGCAGGAGCGGGTAAAGATCACGATTTGATGAGAGGATGGACAGAATCCTAACCCCTATGATGATAGGAAAAACTCCTGGACTGACTGAAGGACTGACTCCTGTGCTGAAGACTGTTATAATTACTATTTATAATTACTATACAAGATTACTATTCAAAAATACTATTCATAATTACTATTTATAGGTACTATTCAAAACTACTATTCATAATTGCTATTTATAAGTACTATTCAAAACTACTATTCATAGTAGGACTCGTTGATGTGGGACCCGCTGTTGTGGGACCCGCTGCGGGACCCGTTGTGGGACCCGTTGTGGGACCCGCTGTCGGACCCGCGGATGTGGGACCCTCTGTGGGACTCGCTTTGGGACCTGTTGTGGGACCCGCTGATGTGGGACCCGCTGTGGGACCCACGAATGTGGGACCCTCTGTGGGACCCGCTTTGGGACCCGCTGTGGGACCCGTTGATGTGGGACCCGTTGATATGGGACCCGCTGATGTGGGACCCGTTGATGTGGGACCCACTGATGTGGGACCCGTTGATGTGGGACCCACTGTGGGACCCACTGTTGTGGGACCCACTGATGTGGGACCCGCTGATGTGGGACCCACTGTGGGACCCGCTGATGTGGGACCCGCTGATGTGGGACCCACTGTGGGACCCGCTGATGTGGGACCCGCCACTGAGGGACCCGCCACTGTAGGACCCGCTGTGGGACCCTGCTGATGTGGGACCCGCTGATGTGGGATCCGCTGTGGGACCCACTGATGTGGGACCCGCTGTGGGACCCGCTACTGTGGTGTATCGTGTAGTGCAAAGAATGACTAATTATAAAATAAAAAACTGAACTTACACCGGCTATAATAGGAGGAACAGAAGATCCAGGAAGATGTTGACGGAGTCGGCCCGCTGATGTGGGGCCCGCTGATGTGGGACCCGCTGATGTAGGACCCGCTGGAGGTAGGGTGGAGGAGATGGGATGCCGGTGGAGCTCCGGTGGTTGGCTGGGAGGATGCCGGAGAAGGTGGTGAGAGAAGGTAGAGGTGGCTATTTGGGTTTTTGGGTTTTTGGGTGGTTCGAGAGACCGGTTGCAGAGATGGATTTTTGGTGGGGTTTCGGTGGTGGTTGACGGTGGCAAGGGTGGAGTTCCGGTGGAGAAGAAGAGATGGGGGAGGTGACGGTTGGCCGGCCGGAGGAGGTGGGTCTCTCTCTCTCTTTTTCACTCACGCTTCCCTCCTGTTTTCTCAAAAAAAATCCTCCTCCTCTCCTCTACGAACAGACTTTTAGTATATAGATGAGGGGTGTGTTGATTTTGACACCCCCTTGCCTTAGTAAATGCACACCCCCACTTGATTTATACCCACCTTAGTTGTCTATCGGGGCAGCCCAAGCAAAACCACTCTACCTATAAATGATATGTTCACTCTTTTTCCTTCACAGGACAGACCCCTCATGATATATTTCGACTATTTTATTCTAAAGGGGAGGTCTAAGTCGAAAGTGATTAGGTATGGCTTTGACTTCCACCCTTTGAAATATTGGCTAAAGTTAATAACCCAATATAAAATGCATCCAACAACCCACATGCAACCAGGACTTTTATAATGCTCGGCCCCATGGAGCAGCTGTTAGAACCATGACTTAGCGGCATAATTGATGTGTAAATTCGCAAATTTGACCACATTTTTTTTTATAAAAAAACAAAAATTCCACATCAACATGATCTCCCTAATCATGGTGAGAGAGACATCATCCCCATCCTTGGACTACTTGAATTTCTTGATGGCAATGTATTTTCCTCTGTTGGTTTGATGGGGTTTTGCATAAGATTGGAAGGTTTTAGGGCACGGTCAAAATGGGGTGTCTACAGATGCCCCTCTTTGGCAGAGCGTGCTTGTCGCGCGAATGTCAAAGCTGAACAGACAACACATTTTGACTGGCCCAAAATCAGAGGGTTTTTTTTTTTTTTTTTTTGTTTTTTTTTTTTTTGAAAATGATACTCACAAAGATAACATGGTGAAATAGCCTTTCCCCGGACGCTGACTCTACAAACGCTGGTGAGATAGCCTCTCTTGAACTCGTAACTCAATTATGGATATATGGATGAGATGGCCTCTCAAGGGATAGTGAGACAGAGACAGACTCTCACCAATTGCAGAATGGAATGATTAGACAACATCTAATTAAGCCACTCAGGGATTTGGAGATTGTAAAGCGGAATGATTGGACAGCATCATGATCAAACCTGATTCGGGATCCGAGAAGACGGCATCTTGACAAATGAACGCAGCGAATTGATTAGACAGCATCATGATCAAACCTGGATCGGGATCTGAGAAGACAGCATCTTGACAGATGAACGAAGCGGAATGATTAGACAGTTATCATGATCAAACCTGGATTGGGATCTGAGAAGACAGCATCTTGACAGATGAACGAAGTGGAATGATTAGACAGTTATCATGATCAAACCTAAATTGGGATCTGGGAAGACAGCATCTTGACAGATGAATGAAGCGGAATGATTAGACAGTTATCATGATCAAACCTGGATTGGGATCTGAGAAGACAGCATCTTGACAGATGAACGAAGCGGAATGATTAGACAGTTATCATGATCAAACCTAAATTGGGATCTGAGAAGACGGCATCTTGACAGATGAACAGGGCGGAATGATTAGACAGTTATCATGATCAAACCTAAATTGGGATCTGGGAAGAGAGCATCTTGACAGATCAACACGGCAGAATGATTAGACAGTTATCATGATCAAACCTAAATTGGGATCTGAGAAGACAGCATCTTGACAGATCAACATGGCGGAATGATTAGACAGTTATCATGATCAAACCTAAATTGGGATCTGGGAAGATAGCATCTTGACAGATCAACATGGCGGAATGATTAGACAGTTATCATGATCAAACCTAAATTGGGATCTGGGAAGACAGCATCTTGACAGATCAACATGGCGGAATGATTAGACAGTTATCATGATCAAACCTAAATTGGGATCTGGGAAGATAGCATCTTGACAGATCAACATGGCGGAATGATTAGACAGTTATCATGATCAAACCTAAATTGGGATCTGGGAAGAGAGCATCTTGACAGATCAACACGGCAGAATGATTAGACAGTTATCATGATCAAACCTAAATTGGGATCTGGGAAGACAGCATCTTGACAGATCAACATGGCAGAATGATTAGACAGTTATCATGATCAAACCTAAATTGGGATCTGGGAAGACAGCATCTTGACAGATCAACATGGCGGAATGATTAGACAGTTATCATGATCAAACCTAAATTGGGATCTGGGAAGATAGCATCTTGACAGATCAACATGGCGGAATGATTAGACAGTTATCATGATCAAACCTAAATTGGGATCTGAGAAGACAGCATCTTGACAGATCGTAAAAAACGGAATGATTAGACAGCATCATGATCAAACCTAAATTGAAAATTTGATTTGAAAAATGCGTTCAAGTTTTCTCAAATCCTGATTCGTTAAAACTGATATCTCAAACATCAATGCATGCTAGGTATCTTTTATGGTCTGACTTTCGTCAGGACATAAAAGATGCCCCTAGTAAAATTTCGCTTCCAGTTCAGGAGTCTTAACACAACTCAAACAGATCCAAGCTTTCTTTTATGAAACTTGGGTTACAAAGATTTTGAAGGTACAAGAGACCGACTCTTGCCGAAAGGTCTACCACTTTTATGCCAATTGCAAGGGCTCCGGACCTCAAAGGCTTTCAAAATGCACAAGAGACTGATTCGGCTTGAAACACTTTCAATTTTCCACCAGCTGTCAGAATTTCAGGTTACAATGGTTTTCAACCCCCAAGCAGACTGATTCTGCTTGACATATCTTCAACCCTCCGCCTGTCGCAGGAATTTCAAATGGGGTTTCGGTGGTGGTTGACGGTGGCAAGGGTGGAGTTCCGGTGGAGAAGAAGAGATGGGGGAGGTGACGGTTGGCCGGCCGGAGGAGGTGGGTCTCTCTCTCTCTTTTTCACTCACGCTTCCCTCCTGTTTTCTCAAAAAAAATCCTCCTCCTCTCCTCTACGAACAGACTTTTAGTATATAGATGAGGGGTGTGTTGATTTTGACACCCCCTTGCCTTAGTAAATGCACACCCCCACTTGATTTATACCCACCTTAGTTGTCTATCGGGGCAGCCCAAGCAAAACCACTCTACCTATAAATGATATGTTCACTCTTTTTCCTTCACAGGACAGACCCCTCATGATATATTTCGACTATTTTATTCTAAAGGGGAGGTCTAAGTCGAAAGTGATTAGGTATGGCTTTGACTTCCACCCTTTGAAATATTGGCTAAAGTTAATAACCCAATATAAAATGCATCCAACAACCCACATGCAACCAGGACTTTTATAATGCTCGGCCCCATGGAGCAGCTGTTAGAACCATGACTTAGCGGCATAATTGATGTGTAAATTCGCAAATTTGACCACATTTTTTTTTATAAAAAAACAAAAATTCCACATCAACATGATCTCCCTAATCATGGTGAGAGAGACATCATCCCCATCCTTGGACTACTTGAATTTCTTGATGGCAATGTATTTTCCTCTGTTGGTTTGATGGGGTTTTGCATAAGATTGGAAGGTTTTAGGGCACGGTCAAAATGGGGTGTCTACACCACCACATCGGTCTCGCCTCCTCCTGAGGCCAAGAATCCCCTGTTGGGATCAATCAACGCGACGCTTAGTCTTGCCTGCTTCTGTTCAACACTATAGAACTTGATTTGAACAATCAACCCTTATGCCACAAATGGTCTCCTTGGGCACTTGCGGCTAGTACTCACACTGCTAACCACCCAAATATTCCATCATTCAGATTGAGCTGTCCTTTCAATTTCGACAAACAAAGAGATTCTAAAGCAGCAAGAAACACACAAACATACCATGTCGTCCCATACCAACACAGTCTGCCCATATGCCATCTGAGCTCACCACACTGTCCCATATCAGCACAGCAAACCCATTATCAAATCTAAGCGGCCTTGGCGTTCGTTCCAAGGTCTTTCTGAGAAGAGCATCACGCATGCTCGATTGTAATTGTGAACTGACATAAAAGTAATTCAGTCATTGACCAGCTCTTCATCCTGAGCATGTGTGCTAATTTGTCAAACTGGTTATGCCATCACACTGAGCAAGCAAATTCACTTCGATGAGCGCTTTGGTGCCGACACGTTCAACACCTCATCTGATAGGGGAAGGCTTATGCCAGCAGCCAACCCTTTTTCCATAGCAAGCCCTTAAGGCCATATGCTAACACATCAATGTTAGTCAACACTGCAACGGAGCATTCACAACTCCCCAACTGCCACTTCTGATCTCACACATCGGTGGGTCACTGAAAGATGCCAACCTGTTCGCTGACGGTTGCAGCTCTAACACTGTATCAAGCTTCGAGCAAATTCATTGTGCAATGCTTGAACAAACACTGATGGTACTAGTCTTTGCAGGCTATCGCGCCTCTGTTGCGCGACTCAAGTAGAATAAGGGAGAGTCCCCCGAAAGGAACATACCCACGCAATTTCAGCTCTTCTTCGGCTGACTAATGGACTTTCAAAGTGTTAGATTCAAAGACATCCGCAACTTAGCACTTCCAACTTGGTGTGCTAACATTCAAGCTCTTTCCAACTCCGCCACAACAGAAAGCATTTCCCGTTCCTTTGTACAAAGCAACATGCACTAGAGATGCGCTAATCATAGCCACAAACACTGCCACTTGCTGCAACTATGCCAACACAGACACCAACTGTATCATAGCTCCTTGAAAAACTCTTGATTCACAACCTGCTCTGATCTGGCACTAGATACCATCTGGCACCAATTCTCAAAGCCCACTCTGAATACATAGCTTGGACATTCTGCTCTGATACCAACTGTCACGGGCCAAATATTTGAGCAACGGAATAACCCGTGCGACGCCCCAACATGCACGAATGCTAGGGCCAGCCTTCAATCGTGCAAGCCTTTAAAGGCCCTACACGCCAACACCCCTTGATGCTTCAAATGTGCACACAAACTCTAAACTGTTCAACAGGCTACTTGGCTCAGATCTTGACATGCGCTTCTAGATACCCACACTCATGATCAGCCTGCATCACGAGTACATCGAACATATGGCCTTGGGGCCTAATGCAAAGTCCATCGAGTACGAGGCATGACGATGCCACGCACCAATCCGCCAGGCACTAGGGCTTGGTCATCCAAGGAGCAAGATGCCCCATGGACTGATCCGCAAGGTGTACACCTCGCGAGGGCCACCGAAGTCGCCCCGGCACGAACCCATGGAAGACCTAGAGAATGGCCTACCCACGAGACGTACCGCGGTGCAGAGGGGCAAACAGTATAAGTAGCCCCCTGCACCGGTCCGCCGCGCAATGCATGTGGGAACCCAACCCAACATGCACTGTCTTTGGCCCCCATCCTCAACCAAAGAAACTGGAGCATCCCTATGGATAGCTCACAATCCGCACCCAAAGCTCCCTTAGGGCACGCCTACGAGTTGAAGTATGATTTCCTACTGTGTGCAACAGATGCACAAGTAAGTCCTCTTGCAACCCATGAGCAAGCCACCAAGGCTCCTGCCCACACCTGCTGGGCCTAACGGGGGAGGAGTCAGCAAGTCACGGGGTCAACTCCTCCTATAGAGTTTGGCCAACCAACCAGCTTAGCGGCGAGTGGCGACCAAAGGTGCTATAAACAACGCATTTCCAAGACGCAACGAGACAAGACGAGATGGATTTTAATACCGGTTGTGTCCTGAACTGTTTCCCCGTGACATCCAAGCCAAAAAACATCACAAAAAGGTGCATTTTGCTTAGATTTCTTGTGAATGGTGCTCTCTCTCTCTCTCTCTCTCTCTCTCTCTCTCTCTCTCTCTCTCTCTCTCTCTCTCTCTCTCTCCATATTGGTAATGACAGTCCCTACCACTACTCTACGATGTTGATAACCAAACAATACTTACCTCTATTTCTACGGACCAAGTATTAGGTATATCCAACTCTTGTCTCATCGTTTGTTGACTACTTAATATGTTACGTGCCTAGATGGGTTCCACTTAGAGTGGAACAAATTAGTTGGGTTATCCTTATGGAAACACATTTCCAATAGAAAATGCATCCATGGTCTTCAGTTGTATTTAATATCAGAACATTGCCTTGCCTCAGATGAATACACTGAAGAATCAAGAAAGAAATAAAACCTTTGTAAGAAGGGTAAAACCATCTGCCACTGCTCTAGTCCCATTTCCTGGTTTTTGGAAGCAAATCGCAGCGTTGACTCACCTCAATCCGATTTTTCCAACAAATGTGCTTTTCATCACATCTTCCATCTTATGTTTTGCTTTGTTGCATCATCTTCTCGGATATCTACTTCTCCATTTTCCATTGGGCCCTAAGATTAGGATAGCACCAACAACTGAAGCTCATCATCTTTAGATATGGTAATGTTCTAATAATGGGGAATTGTGTGTTCGGAGTATTTAAAATTTTTATTTAGTAAAAAATTAGTCAATGGGCTAAATGAATTATCCATATTTTAGAAAATTATCTAACTTTATAGGGACTAACTTTTGGAAAAAAAAAAAAAAAAAAAACTAAATTTTCGAATATTTACAAATGATAAACTGATATAAAGTGCAGACTAGGAAAAAAAAATTGAGTTTCAAAATCATTTTTTAAAGCTCAAAAGCAACGATCAAGAGAGGGCTAATATGTGATGAAAATTGGTGGGGAAAATTCAGATGAAAGAATTGCATGTAAAAAAGATGAAATCCTCCATTAGGTAAGACTTCTTGAAGATTCGTTACACATGCATTACAAGATTACCCTGGGCGAAGAATATTTACATACAGGCAACATTACATGATATTCTTTAGGAGAGGTTGTTTCCTACTTTATCCATTTATTGGTTGTCCTTTCAAAATACCGCTAATGGGAAATCTCATGTACCCTCACTTTTGCACTTAAAAACAGACAAAAAAAAAGGGTTCAATTGCAACTCCAGGTTAGAGTTGGAGTTGTGTTTACCCACATTCTTCAGGGATGAACGAAATTTGGGGCTAAAGGAGATCCCCTATTCCCAACTTCGCTAGCAGTCAATCACTTCGTGAGCCCTAAAATGCCCACTTTTTAGTAGATTGTTATCTTCATTTAGGCCACGTTTAGATACCAACAAGATTTAGATTTGGATTTAGTTGATATTTTGAACTGGATCAGATCCTTAGATTTTCAAATCAGCTACAACAGTGCAAAAAGTTCCGATTTTCAAATATGTTCTGCAAGACATTATTTGGAAATCAATATTTGTGGCAACTTCCTTCACCATCACTGCTCCTCGACGTTGCTCCGGCAGTAGCGAAACATCCCTCCCTCCCTCTCTCTTAAAACATGATCATGAAGATGATTGATGTGTTTTGTATCCAAAACTCAAATCCAAATCAAAATATAAATGCATGAGGTATCCAAACATGCCCTTAGTTCATCCGACGTCGCGGTTCTCTCATGCAAAAGTGAGCCACGAAGGTTCACTCCGAGCTAACCTACCAAAAAAAAAGTGAGCCAACAAATGGCTTTCCGCGGAACTGCCTAGCAAAATGCCAAATTAAAAATACAAATCTCTCTCTCTCTCTCTCTCTCTCAAAACATAAATGGGTAATGATAGAAAAAACAAGTCAGTTCTACACTCCATCATAAAAGATACTTATTGGGCCGCACTTCTGTCTTGTTTGAGTAAAATGATCCATTGGTCCAAACGGTAATATTAAGTCCAGCAAAATGTCGTTGAGAATATCTTGATCGGATGATCTTAGAATCTTGATCGATCAAATCTCAGTTAGGGCTCTACCAATAAAAGCTTACTATTGTTTTGAAGTCTTTTATCTTATACGTGGGATGTCCATTCGGGGTGAGACCAGGACCATGTGGGTCGCCTCATAATGCTTATGCTCTACAAGACCAACCATCTTAATTTCACAGACATGCTCCCCCGGGACCTTATATAGGACCCAAAAAACAGCATCATTGATCCTAAAAGTGATTTTATCTTCCTAATGGTGAGATGAACGGTGTACCACTTACAAAGACATGAATGCCCACATAACATAAAAATATATACTTCTCTTATATCTGAAATTAGGGTTTTATTGACAATAATGCATCTAGGGGTGCAACCAGGTCAAATTTTGGGAATTCGAGTTGAGCTTTTACCACAAAATCAGGTCAGGTTCGGGTTGATTCCAATTCATTTTTTTAGGAAAAACTCAACTCGACCTGACCCAAGTTGCTTTGAGCTGTTAAAACTCTCCCGTATCGTCGCTGAATGTCCTCCGTTGTAAAATCAATCAAAATTGTGCTCGTATGACTCTGCAATACAAGCACTCAATCACTTCAACCAAGTACTCAATCACGACTTGGGGAGTTGACCATGATTTGTTTTTGCTGCATTTTGACCCGCATCCGCATTTTGATCTAAACAATAGAGATAGGCAGATAGCTATCTTTGTCCCATAATTTTCACAAGATGAAGAAAAAGTGGATTCTGATCCATTGAAAAGCACAATGTATTGGGTTGGATCATTGATCAAGTGACCCCCACTTGTACACAGTCTAACAATGAAGAAGACACTGATGTTGAGAGAGAAATGATAGTGGAAATCGGGGACCCACTTAGAAGACTTAGGACCTTAATATTTTGTATTGGGCAGTTGATTTTACCAAATATGATGAACACAGAATCTCAAAAGAGAAGGAGAATTGATATCTCCACGCCATGAACTAAAGTGAAGCTCCAATGTTATCCTCGTCACTCTGAGCTGGAATCCCACCATCCAAATGAATCCTGAATTTCAAAATTCGCAGAAAACAGCTCAGAAAAAAAACTGGAAATGATATCTCCAAGCCCATTTCCACCTATTACGTTTGTCTTTTCTTGAAAAGTCAAACAAATGGCATTAGAAATTCAATAATTTTTTTGTCATTTCAAAAAAAAAATTGGGGAAGAGAAGCACAATGGTACAGATCCGGTGGCTTTTCCCTTCCCAATTGTGAAGCAGAGATTAAAAAAAAGAGTAAAGATGCCAAAGAAATAGATAGAGTGGGTTAATTCGAGGAAAACCAAGCCTCCAGTAACAACACAAGTGTTGAGAATAATGACCGTTCTCCTCTCCATTATTTTCTCAACTCTTTAAATAGAGTTCTGCAACTACATATTACATCCCATGAAAATAGCTAAAAGCTAACAAATTACCTAATAAAAAGGAAGATTACATCCCATAAAAATAGCTAAAAGCTAACGAATTACCTAATAAAAAGGAAGACAAGTAAGCAGCTAACTAATTGCTAAATAAAAGGAAAAGATAAGTGAGAAATTCAGGTTTTAAAAATCTCTCGTGCATCCTGAGATTTCTAAAACCTGGAAATATGGGAAGATCTGCTACCCTCTTGCTGACGGAAAGAAGGGCGAGAAGTCAAAAACGACGGCTGGTATGCTTCTTCTCGTCTCTTAGCTACAATTTTGAAGAAATCCCCGATTCTAAAATCCGCGTTCCACAAGAAAAATTAACCCATTGTTTTTGGCTACTGATATTAGCACTACCATATTTTAATAATTACACAAACTCAGTTTGTCTATTCTTTTTTAATAGGCTTCTCAGAGCCTCTTGGGAAATGTAATAACCTCTGACCACTTTTTAAATAATAAAAGACAACATGAGTTTAGTGCAATTATCAAAACATGGCAGTGATGTTTTTTGTGGTCCTTCTTTATATGCAATGTCAGTTTATGGGTTGCATCATCATGTACCCTATCAATTGTCTTGATTTAACATGAGTGCCCCCATTTAAGACTTAAAAATGTATTGATTTTAGCTAAATACCACATTTAGTAAGTGTGTCAATGGATGGGATCCACCTATGTCTTGGCCACGATATGTCCGTATTTGTTATCGATTGAATCCCTTTCTGATTATCCTACTTTCTAAGTATGGGGGCAAGTTTAAGAAAAGAAAGGGAAAATAAATTGAAGAGAGGGGAGAATGAGCATCAAAACAAAAGAATTTTCTGTAGTTTTGACTTTTGAGTAGGGGTTTTTCAGTGTTACGAAAATATCCCTCATTAATAGCTCCATACGGGACAATATGAAGGGTAATTTTGTATATCGGCATTCCACTGCAATGGATTTTGTTTTGTGGCCACTCATTTCCGCTTTATTATTTCTCTAATTTTGTATTTTCCAATTCTGTTATAAATGTGGGTAATGTGATCCACCTCAACCAATGGAGCGACCTTGCAATTGCCCCTTGGTTTTTAGTATTACTACAGCTGCCTTCACTTTAGCATTAGCATTCCAGATATTTTAGACAAAAAAAAAACCCAAGTCTTGAGAGAATCAAAGTATTGTACATTACAAATTCCCAACAAATTCCACCACAGAAAAAAATGAAAAAAGCTGAGGAAAAAACAAAAGAGGTGAAGAGATCCGAACCCGTAATCAGGTTATTTTTCACTTTGCCTCATCCGCAGACTTCACCGAAAGAAAGAACACAACCTAACAAAAATAAAACGCAGAGACAAATCCCACAAAACCCTCCCTCACTCCACAGTCACCTTCCTTGGCCGCCCAACAGGCCTCCCCGTACTAATTCGCGTCTTTTTCTCCTTCATCTCACCATCCACCTTCCTAGGCCTGCCACGTGGCCTCCGCCCCAAAGTGGACCCACCAGATACAGCCACATCACCCACTTCCTTAGTCTTCTTTGGTGGCCTCCCTCTTCTCTTCGGTGTTCCCGCACCAACTATAGTGGTCCTCTCCTTCCGTGGCCGACCACGTGGATTACGTGGCAAGATAACTACCGTCGTGGGCTTAGGTTTTGGTGGACGCCCTCGGCCTCTCCGTGTCAACCCTAGGCCAGGGCTTGGGGCAGGAATTGCGGGCTTAGGGTTTGGTGGGCGACCCCGGCCTCTACGAACCGGACCCAGTTCGGATATCATCGAATTAGGGTTTTTGGGGAGCTTGTAAGAGTGTTTGACCATGAGAACTTGGCCTTTTATCTTAAGGCGACGGAGATGGGTTGTGAGAAGTGAAGAATGGGTTTGAGGGAGGTTTGTGTAGGCCTCATCGATGTACTTGGCTATAGCCTTTCGGCTCGATCCGTGCTTCTCGTTCAGTGCTTGGATTGCAGAGCAGATCATCTACCAAAAAAAAAAAAACAACAACAACAAATTGCATTTCATTTCAATTCATTTTGAGAGAATATATTTTATTTTGAAGTTTAATTGGGGTTTTTTTTTTTTTTTACCTGGGAGTAGGGAGGGTGGTTGGGGGTGGGTTTGGGAGGAGCGAGGGCGTGAGCTATGTGAGCTGCTTCTGAGGTCACCGGTTCTTCAGCCATCGGAGAGAGAGAGAGAGAGATGAGAGATTGAGAGATGAGAGAGAAAAAGGAAAGGAAGGGGTGATTTTAAAAGGAATAATTTAGAAGGAATCTAACGGGTGAGAGTGGATCAAGGGGTTATTGTATTGGAAGACGGAGAAGCTTGTAGCAGTGTTTGCACGGATTGATGACGTGGAAATTAGGCATCTATTTTTTTTCCTTTTACATTTAATTTGTCGTACTGCTCCGCGGACTAGTTGTATGACTTGTGTCCGGGCTAGACACCTGACGGAAATAACATGATCCGTTTTAGAAGGGGAAGAGTATGATATCCTATCCGATAAATGCGGCTCAGAGATCTATTTATTTAATTCATGTAGCTACTACTAACTGGGCAATCCAGGCCGGACATTAGCCAAATGCCCAACATAATTTGCCTCTCCTCTTGTGATCCTAAACATACGGAGCGGGTGTTGGCATTTGAAATAATGGGCTCCAAAGAAGATGGATAAAGCCAACCCCGGCAGAAATGACAACCGACCCACTTCTCATCAGATCCGCCTGTCCTTTCATGATCTATGTATAAAGTTAGTGGATAAGATGTGTTTGGTTGCACAAAAATGGGGATGGCTTATGCTGTATGGTTGTCGGAATTTTTTTGGTTCTTTGGATTTCTGTGGAACAAAAAAACTCCCTCCCCGTAAAATAAAATTTTCATGTTCGGTTGACCGGACTATGGTGGAAAAAAAATAATACTTTGTTTGGTTTCTTGAACTGTTGGGAAGAAAAAAAATTCTTCTGCAAGCTTATTTTTAGTTCCGGTTAAGAGTGCCAAAAATAAAGCAATCACTTATCATATAGAACAAAATGATCATTAAACGGAGAAAGGGAACAAAATAAGACAATATGAATTCAACAAACAGAGACAATTAATAATAGTAATCTAAAGAAACATCAATCCAAGATAATAGAAAACATTAGCAAAAGAAACATGCACAGATGGTTCAATTCTATAATAGAAAACTTAGGGTCGGGCTGGGTCAGGGTATCCGAGGCATTAACTCAGAACCCGACCCAACCTAAGTCAGGGTCTAACCCTCAGGGTTGAAAAATCCAGCCTTGACCCTGTTCCGCTAAACTTGCACCCCTAATGACCATAGCACATTATCAAACATGGATAAAATACTTTTTCAAGGTCCCCTAACATGAACATAGTCACATTATCATACATGGATGGTTAACCATCATTTCAAATGGATTCTTGCCGTACATTGGCTCATTTTGAAATAAGAGGAGAAAAGTGCTGAGAGGACTATTTGACAAGTAGATAGTGGACCCAATTGTAGATTGCAATGGCTCATAACGAGTTTAATTTATACGGTCTAAGTAATCCAATGGGAGGCCAATAGAAAATGCCTTTTTCACTCTCCATTTTGTAATTCAGGGATTGGATGGACAGGAGCCAAATTCTTTGCAGGTGGGTCCATCAAGGGCGGGCCCACCCAAAGCTTTAAGGACATCAATTACATAGGGGTGTCAGTGGGCCCGATTCGGATAGGATCCAACAATGTCTAGGTCACTATCTGCTCGGATTGTAATCGGATTAGATCCTTATCAGAAAATTCCTTGGATACTATGCTTGGTTTTTTGAATTGAAGCCTGTTTTGATTCAAAACGTCCAAGATCCAACAACAAGATAAAAATTATCTTACTACCATTACAAAAAATTCAACACCATGTATGTTACTACCTAGTGCAATGAGTGACTATGTACATATTTAATATCAAAATGACTAAAACACCCATACAATTTATAATGAACTACACAAACCATGTGAGTGCATTTTTGTATTTTCATCAACCCTAATTGGATCCGCTATATCCAAATCAAATTTAGTGGTCAGATGGGAACCATCAGGGTCAGTTGACAACCCTACTATTACTTAATCACATGAAGGCATAAGAGCTACAAAAAAATAAGAAAAAAAAAAAAAACTAAAATACTCTTTTTCAAGGTTTTCTTCAACAGCTTCTAATGAAAATGTAAAGAACATCTATTACATTATTCCTTGAAGATCGTAAAAAGATTTCATCAGGGTTTTTCTCCATGGCTTAGATCATTCTACCAAGCTGTGTATCGAAACAAAGATCTACACATATCTTCCAACACAAAAGTATTATTACTGTTAGATATAGTGTTTGCAGATCAAACCATTTACAGAAAACACTAGAAATCGCATCAGCCTAAATCTTACAAATCAATCCAATAAAACCTTCTTCGTATGCTGGTCTCTTGTAATCCACTGCATGGATTAAATTCCTCACTCATATTAAAACCTCTTGGAATTTGGTTACACGTATTTAAGACTAAAATCCAGCAGAAAGTGCTAGTAATAAAATGAAGTCTCGGGCTCTAGCGACAATGAGGACAGGCAAAACTGTCATAGCAATTTGAACAGGGAAAACCCAGTGAAGCATATTACTCTATGAATATTCATAATTTTTTACTAGAATTTTTTAAAGAGATTTTTAAAATAAAAAAATTGACACCATTTCGACTGGTTTTCACTAGATAAGTCTTCTTATTCCATAATCTTAGTTTATCTAAAGTAGAAACAGTTTCGTTAACATTTTTCAGCATTTAAACACTATTAGGCCTTGTTCGTTTAAGATTATGACAACCGATTGTGAGTGCCAAACTGATTATTGGACTCAAAAGTATGTTTAAATTTGAGTCCAATAATCAGTTTGGCACACGACGGTTGTCATAATCTTAAACGAACAGGGCCTTAATGAGTAAATGGAGGCGACAGAATTGGCTCATCTTGAGCCAACAGCTAATTTCTTAACAAGCCACTAGAGCCTGGATAAAATAAAGAGAATTGGCTAATTTACTAACCCAGAGATTAAAAGAAGCTATTGATAAAATCCAGAGCATTAGTTGCTCAAACAGGAAGAGTATTTCTACTTTGGTAAGCAAGAAGGTTTGTTTCATGGTTCAAGGTACAAAGCATAATAACAAGAAAAAGTAGTAGAAAACAAATTGTGATAGAGCTTGACTAATGAGTGGACACATGGGGATAGAGGAAAGTATGGACTTATGGTTGTTTAATTTGAAGGTTTGTTCAAATTAAATTAAATTTGTTCAACAAAGCATTTAAAGGTTGTTTAATTTGTTCAAATGACCCAGTCTGCCAAAAGCTTTTGGTTTGGTGATAGGCTGATTGCATGATGTGTAAACCACGACGACTAGAATTCTCAGCTTATAAAGAGTTAAAAGCTCTCAGTGTCACCCCAAACTGATATTGGCAGAGATAACTCTTTAAGACGAAGCACATAAGTGTTGCCATTAGGTTGGCACCCATTTTCACCATGAAATGAAGGAAGAAATATGTTTTGAACTTTGATATCATGGTAGAGGGACAACACTTATTACCTACGATTTTATTGTGAAATTCGATCACAAGACTATACAGAGATAAAACTTGTTTCAACTCAGCCAAGATATGGCCAGCTGCACTAGTTAATAGTTCCAATTAAACAATTATTTATTAGTTTATTCTTTGGGGATTTTCCCATCAAATTAAAAGTAATCCTTGACTCCACTGACATGATAAGATATTAAAAGCCAGTTCGAATAGGAAAGATTCTTCCACTGGCTTGGCCTAGAGGACTTGACTGGGCTGTGGATGGTCTCCAAGTTGATTATGAGTTGAGCATTAGCAGTCACCAAATTGGCGTAAGAAACCCCATAATAAATTTCACTCAAATGACTTAAAACCAGATCTATGGGAGAAACCCACAAATAAAGTAAGTCAGTTTACACACTGACTAGTAAGCTCCATGGAGTAAACATAATAAACGAATAAGGGTACCTTCCCTGCAGTTCGATTTACACGATCTGCTAAAATGTCCTAGTGCATAAATGCCATTAAGAAATATGCAGAAAAACTAACATTTGAAGAAAAAATTTCATGATGCCTAGAAATTGCAATAAAAAAAAAAGAATAAAAAAAGAATATACAAGTAAAGAAAAGAAAGAAAAAGGAGGACCAAAGAATAAGAAGAATGAGAAAGATGAAAAAGCAGTAATATTATCAATTCAGATTATGGTGGCAAAGTTTGTAAATAATCACTGATAGAAAAGAAATACAATGAAGAATAGCATCTAATGGTTATGAGAGACAGTTCATCTATGAATAGATGTAAGAATGCGTAAGTTATACAATACTAAACTCAACAAGATATATAGCATATGTGCGGCTGTGACACAAAGTCTCACAATGGCTGAGATTGCCCAATAGTTAAATCATTCCTTTAAGCACCCTCTTGTGCAAGAGCACCCGCCTTAAGAAAACCAAAAAAAAAACATAAAATCCTAATCTCCACAAATATCCCCCACTTCGTTGAGTATGATAGCCAATCAGCACAGCCCGTCATTCTTCCTCATCGCCAATCCTATCACAATCATAGAGGAAAGCTCCAGAGGAACCTTTCAAATATTTTCCATAGTGAAATTTATCATATCTGACCTTGTCATCCTTTCAAGGTTCTAAAAAAGGTTTCAGTGGTAGCCAAATGTCATCACAAACTATTTGAAACAAAACAATGTTCAAGCATAATGTCTACAGTTGAAAAAGCACTCACTGATGGCCGATAAGCTATCCATTCACTTCTGCCATTGGGAATGCATTCAATTGTTTCGTTACTTACAACACAATAGTTATATATGATATATATCTGTATCACTGTATGTAGTCACCAATTTCTCCTAATGAATTTTAGACTTTGTAGAGAGAAATAAATGGAACCAAGGGTCGACACCATATTCTCTGAGGTTTTAGACAAATACATGGATATTTTTGCAACTCAATGTCTTATGAGCTACAAACAGGACAAGTGTAAAACTTTGGGAACTTATCTCTGCAATAATCTCAGCTGAAACTATCCCAGTTTCTTCTCGTAGCTCTCTAAGAGCTGCAGATCTTGAATCTTCACCATCATCGATACTACCCTACATGAACAATGCTAAAGTTGATTCAGATTATGAAGAACTAAAAGTATACAGTCAGAGCATAGTAATAGCTTATGTTTTTGTCAGTAAACCAATGTTGAAAAACCTGATTGAGTACTCAAAAAAATAGCCAAGTAGGCTCAATTCACTTGAAACCTGAGTCAAGTTACACATCTAACTTGATATTGTGAACAAAATGAGAAAAAAATCAATGGATGCCCAATAAAAAGAACAGAAAACTAAATCGAGCTTTTTATTGAGTCGAGAGTGTATTATGAAAGGATCATATCCCATACATGGAGGGAAGCGAATAGAGGTGCCGATTTCCTTTCCAAGTATGACTGCCCGATCAAAGGAAAAGACATCCCCAAGCAAAACCTTCCAAAGGATCTTTTATCCATCTGCAATGAAGATTTCTCTGGGAAAATTTATACTAGAAATTGATGTTTACAGGATCTTCCCCTTGACTAGAATCTCTCTTGATTTTTGCCCCTTTAGTATTTTACTGATTCATATCAATGTAATTTCAAGGGTGTGTTCCCTTCCATCAGGCTGTTCAGGTAGCCCTCTATTTGTAATCCTTTTGTTTTTATGATATCTGGTCGGGATCTTGCCTAACCCCAATTTACCTACCCAAAAAAAAAAAAAAAAGTGTATTATGAAAGTTGAGCAAATTTTCCCAGATTATTGTGAAAAGTAAAAAAAAATGAGCAGATTCTGAAAATTATGTGCTTTTAGTTTTCATTTGAGTGCAGTTGGGGTCTCTAGTTCAACTACAGCCAACCTCCACTCCAACCCTTCATTTAGCCATTTTTGCCTACAAACTATCACAATCTTCCAATTTTACTGTTTGGATGAAATTCAATCTATCGCATTTAGAACTGAATCTTTCGTTCATAGATTGTAATGCAAAGATGTGAAGGTAACGGATCCTGAAAATGCACCCAATAGCATGTACTATAGTTGCCATAATCTAAGCATACCAAACAAATGTTAGAGTATTAGGGTTTAAGCAAGGATGCTTAAAGCATTACACCCAAGGTATCTAGTTTGGAATACCAAGTTTGTTGCCTCCAGCCCCTATATATAGAGATACACTAGGGTTACGAGAGGTTAATGGGCTCCAGCCCAAATGGGCCCACTACACCTGGTCCATTACCTATTGGGCTTATATTAGAACATACATGGGTTATATTATATACCCAACAATCTCCTCCTATGTTCTACATATAGCACAATCCAATAGATAGATAATGTGATGTCCAAACAAAATTATTGAATCATCCATGTCACCATATGGTCTATATCATAAAAGATCTGTAATCCAAATGAAAACATGAATCCTTTTATGAGAAACCAAGAGTTTTAGATATACAACAAGCTAAACTCAACCAAAAGGTAATTTCACATATAAGTGAACCCCACTGATCTTAGATGAATTCATTCATGAGGTATGATTCTCATCAAGATCCAAAATAAAGTTCCACAAAAAAGTGAACTCTATGCATACTGAAATGTAAGCATAGTCTTTATGACTTTAGAAGATTTACTCATCAAGTAAGTCATCTTCATCAAAGTCCAAATCAAGACAAGCTCCTCCTTTTCGCCAATCCCTGTGAATTACCAAATATGGATTTCATGAAAATGAATCCAATCATTTGTGTAAAACACTAAAGTATCTAGTTCTACCTGAAGAAGAACTTAGTACAATTCCATAATTCACGAAAGTATCTAGTTCTACCTGAAGAAGAACTTAGTACAATTCAAAATGGCTGAAAAAGTATCAGTATCACTCTCACCATAAGCATCATTGTCAAGTTTCAATAAAGAACAAGACCTTAACAGCTTCTTTTGCAAATAACCATTCCTAATTGTCAAGTTTCATTAAAGAACAAGACCAAATAGTTTCTTTTGCAAAGAACCATTTCATGTTTCTTTTTGGAATGTTACAGTCATCTTATCCATATTTGAGTTAAGCTGTATCATCAAGTTTGGAATGTACAACCTTTCCCAAAAAGGACATGTCATCAAATGTGGAATGACACACAACAACTGTAAACATCGTCGAAACATATCAAGTGCTTATCTTGGCCAAAAGGGAGATTCGAAGATTCAAAATAACATGGATGTAGGTTAAGTCCAGTCTATATAGACTTTAACCCCATCTCCCCCACAGTTTTGAATATTCGATCTTTGGTCAACCCCTATATGAGAGCATCGGCTATATTATCCTTCGATTTCGTATCAATCAAAGTAATAATCTCGTGTTCTTGAGATAATTCAGCATGGCATGTTTCAGCCTAAGATGTCTCCTCTAACCATTAAAGAGTGAGTTCTTCACAATCGTAATTGTAGCTTGATTATCACAGAACACACTTAAGGAACTGATCCTTAACTGGGTCAATGGAATGTCCATAACCATAATCAAAATCTTTATCTCCCCTGCTTTCATTTGCAACTGAAGCTAGAGCATAAAGTTCCAATTCGACTTCCACACGACAGCAGTAGATTTGATGTTCCCTGATTCTGATCCCCATGATTCATCAGAATATTCTTCCATGAGAAGTGGATGGCCACCATAGTTTTGAGCATACTCTTGAGTACACGAAAGGTATCTCATCAGCTTCATAAGGGCATCTCTATGCTCATGGCCAGGATTGCTAGTAAAAACGACTCAGCATGCCAACTATAAAGGCTATGTCTGGCCTAGTGCAACACAAACATGAGGCTACCAATTAGTTTATAATAATCTAACTGACTCACACTGTCTCTTCCTTAGAGATCAGCTTCTTGGTATAATCAAATGGTGTCTCAATCGGTTTACACTCACTGTATCCCCATGTAGAAAGTAGTTTTTCAATATAATGGGCTTGGCTAAGAGTAATCCCTTGCCTTTCAAAACTTACTTTCATACCAAGAATGGTGTCAACCACACCAAGATCTTTCATGTCGAATTCTTGAGCCAAAGTGGTTTTCACGTCACTCACTGCAGAGAAATCGGAACCAAGAATCAACATATCGTCTACATACAAACAAATAATCGCAACCTTATTCGACACAGAACGATAGTAAAGGCATTTATCTGAGTAACTGGTCTGAAAACCAAAGCTCTTTACTACCTTGTCAAATTTTTGATGCCACAATTTAGGTGCTTGTTTAAGACCATACAAAGATTTGTGTAACTTACAAACTCTGTTCTCGAAACCTTCCATGACAAACCCTTCAGGTTGGTTCATGTAGATTTCCTCTGTGAGGTCTCCATTAAGGAAAGCCGTTTTTACATCCATTTGATGCACAACATACTTCTCAATAGAAGCCAAAGCAAGAAGAATTCTTATCGTTGCCAAATGACAGACCGGTGAGTAAACATCAAAGTTGTCTATCCCACTGACTTGAGTATAGCCCTTAGCTACTAAACGTGCTTTATACCGAGCTATGGATCCGTCAGGATTAAGTTTCTTCTTCAAAATCCACTTACAGCCCACAGTCTTAGCCCCTTTTGGCAAATCGACTAGCTGCCAAGTTTGATTTTGTAGCAGAGAGCTCATTTCATCATCAATGGCTTCTGCCCACAACAAAGAGTCCCTAGATCTCATCGCTTCCTTATAGGTTGATGGATCATTCTCTATATGGTAGGTCACAAAGTCCTCACCAAAGTTCTTGGGTACTCTATCTCTTGTAGAAACTCTTAAAGGTTCTGATGTAGAAATCAGTGTAGGACAAGTGTCAGAAGTATTCTGTTCAAACTCTACATGCGATTCTGTAACCATCTCAGTATCGCCAGGTAGGTTCAAACCATGATCTCTGAGGAATTTATTCTCAAAGAATATTGCATCTCTAGATTCTATAACCAAATTGGTAGATAGATCCAAAAACCGATCAGCAGCACTATCTTCTGCACCACCTAGATAAACACAAGTGTTGGTTCTAGGTCCTACCTTAGGTCTCCTAGGGTCTTGTATCCGCACATAAGCAATACAGCCCCAAGTCTTAAGAGTGTCATATCTACAAGGATGGTTATGCCATAACTCATAAGGAGTAGAGGGCAACTTAGAGTGTGGTACTCTATTCAGGATGTGATTTGCAGTTAAAGCTGCTTCTCCCCAGTAACTAGTAGGCATGCCAGCTGTCAATAACATAGAGTTTAACATTTCAGTTAACGTCCGGTTCTTACGTTCAGCTATGCCATTAGATTGAGGTGAGTAAGGAGCAGTAGTTTCAAGTATTATGCCCTGAGAGGCACAGAATTCCTTAAACTCTGTCAAAGTGTATTCTCCTCCTCTATCACTCCTAAATCGCTTAATTTTCAAGTTCAATTGATTTTCAACACGATTCTTGAAAATTTTTGAATTTATCAAAAGCTTCATCTTTCGATTTTAGGAGATAAATATGACAATATCTAGAAAAATCGTCTATAAAAGTGATTAAATACTTCCGACCACCTCGAGTAGTAAAACTTTTAAAGTCACAGAGGTCAGAATGTATTAACTCAAGAAGGTGTGTGCTCCTAGAAACTGAACGAAAGGGTTTTCTAATGATCTTGGTTTGTGCACACACTTCACATTTGTCAAATCTAATCGATGTATCTAAAGGTATATTATAAGTTTTAGCAAGCTTGACCATTTTCCTATAGTTCACATGTCCCAATCTTGTGTGTAACAACTTAGGATCAATCAAAGTAGAACTAACCTGACTAACGGTTTCATTTGCTAAACTCAGTCTATACATACCATCGAGTAAGAAAGCACAGCCAAAATAATAAGAGTTAACAGTTAAAGTTACTTTACCACCCAAAAAAGATGAACACATGCCAGCATTGTCTAAAAGACTAATAGAAATTAAATTCTTTTGAATAGCAGGAACTACTTTAACATTTTTTAAAGTTAGTATTTTACCTGAAGAAAGGACCAGGTTCGCAGTTCCAGTGTGAGTCACCTCTGCCTCAGCTCCACTAGCCACTGTAACGGTCTCTCTCACGCCAACATCATCCGTAAGTAGTTTCTTCGAGTTGCAAACATGGCAGGTGGCTCCTGTATCTAACCACCAGTCTGAAGAAGTACTGGCCTTACCATTGCCTAACATGGCAATAAAACTCTTAGGCGCAGCACTGCCCACCATCATATGAGCTTCCTTTTGTGGTGTGTCAGATTTAGCCTTCTTAGGTTGTTTACACTCTGCAGCAAAATGACCCCATTTCCCACAGTTGTGGCACTTGCCCTTCTTTTTCTGAAAGATAGTCTTTTTGGCCTCCAACTTGGGATGGTCACTTTTAGGTGACTTGGATTTTCGAGGAAATTTCTTGGGATATGTTACCGCGTTAGCAGCAAACTGTTGCTGTCTAACCATCTCCAAGTTATTCCTAGCTCGATTCTCATCTTCGATTCGAATGAATCGTTTGAGATCATCCAGTCCCACTTGCACCTTTTTCCGATACATCTCAGTTTTGAAAGAATGCCATGCAGATGGTAATTTATATATAATTGCACCCACAAGAAACGAATCACAGACAGCTATTTTTTCATTATTCAACTTAGATCTCAAATTCTCTAGATCAGTAACTTGAGGAGTGATTTCCTTGTCTTCTTGAAACTTGAAATCCATGAATTTGTCCACAAGATGGGTCTTGGACAATTCCTCCTCCTTCTTGAATTGAGCATCTAAGTTGTCCCATATTGCTTTAGCAGTGTTAAATTTACTATAGGTTTCTGCAAGACGATCTGAAAGACAATTCAACAAGTAGTCTTTGCAGAAATCCTCATCCCTAAGCCATTGAGATTCATCAACGTCTTCATCCGTCTCAGCAAAGGTACTCAAAACAGTGTAAAAACAGTTCATGTATTTTAGACTGAATTGAGTCTTTCGCTTCCATGAGGTAAACTCAGATCCACCAAAGGAGTGAAGTTTGATAATCTCGAAAGGCATAGAAATCTTTTCCATTTGATATTATTTATATGAAATAAAAAGTGAAAAGATTGCACCTGATTGGCAAATTGCGAGAACCCGATCCAAGAGAGTGGCCGACCAACAAGAAAGCGAACCCAAAATGCAACCGGTGAGGGAGGGTTGCCAATATCTTGAATTGGGCAATGGAAATTTGAGCACCAAATTTTGCTGCACCCGCAAGATCCGGCCACAAGATATTGCAGCTACAAGCTCGAATTCAGCCAGCAATATCCAAATTCCAAGAATTCGACCCCAACAGTGGTTTGGTCCCAAATAGTGTTGTCTATCATAAACCTTTCATGCAAAACACACAGAGCCGACTAGGAAAGCCACGGGGTGAAAAGTACTAAAAATGAGGGGTGAGGTTTTTATCCAAAAAACAAACCCAACTTTATTTGGGTGGGCATGAGCAACAGAGACGTGTTGTCTCCTTTACCTCTCAACACAGACGTGTTCCAATGATCGTTCTACCTCACAACAGAAACGAGAAGGAAGAGTTGAGATCAGGAAAAAGAACAGAAGCATCCCCCGCCGTGCAACAAGGCACAACCAGCTCGGATAACAGCAACGGGCCACCCAAAGAGATGCCGGAAGAAGGATCCAACAAAGGCGAAATCTCTTCTCTGTAACTTGATGGTTCGGTAAGGTAGAGAAGCAAACTTCTCTTATGTATATAGAGAAACGACCACCAAATTTGGGCGTGAGGGATTGAAGCCGAAACCCAAACCCAAACCCAAATCATTTGAAGAGAAACTGAAACGATTCTTGTGTTGGTTTCTCTTTAAGAAATCCTCTGTGGGAGATGGGTTTCACCGACGGCAAGGAAGATGCCGTGAGATGGGTTCACCGGCGGCAAGCAAATGCCGTGAGATGGGTTCACCGGCGGCGGCAAGCAGATTCCGTGAGAAACCCTCTGTTTGAGATGGGTTTCACCGACGGCAAGGAAGATGCCGTGAGATGGGTTCACCGGCGGCGGCAAGCAGATTCCGTGAGAAACCCTCTGTTTGAGATGGATTTCACCGACGGCAAGGAAGATGCCGTGAGATGGGTTCACCGGCGGCAAGCAAATGCCGTGAGAAACCCTCTGTTTGAGATGGGTTTCACCGACGGCAAGGAAGATGCCGTGAGATGGGTTTCACCGGCGATGGTCTATCTCGAGAGGAACCGACGAAAGAATTAGGGTTTTTTATACTGCTTTAAGATTGTTAGAGTATTAGGGTTTAAGCAAGGATGCTTAAAGCATTACACCCAAGGTATCTAGTTTGGAATACCAAGTTTGTTGCCTCCAGCCCCTATATATAGAGATACACTAGGGTTACGAGAGGTTAATGGGCTCCAGCCCAAATGGGCCCACTACACCTGGTCCATTACCTATTGGGCTTATATTAGAACATACATGGGTTATATTATATACCCAACAACAAACATGGTAAGAAAAAACAAAGACAACATAAGAGAATACAGGCAAATATGTGAGTGAACAAAAACTTCATGCAACAACCAAAACATCTTTCACATTTTTCTCATCATCGTCGGCAAAAATCCACAAAATTGAATTCTAATCATTTCCTGACAATTGACAAATTTAGTAGTTTCCTTCAAACCCGGTCACCCAACAAATTCACTTAATCCTTCAGCATAAATTCACCAAATATCTCAAACGGTATGAGACACCCACAGACAGACAAACCCAATTTCTAACATTAAAAAACCGGGTAGAACAAGACAGAAATTGGCAATTGCTGAATTTCGAAAGCATAACTCAAACATTATCATATTCTAACACCTTCCTATGTATTTTCAAGCAATCAACATGATCAGAAATTAATGTGAGAGTTTTTTAGAGTTCCAACTCCCATTAGACACCCAAAAAAAAAAAAAAAAAAAAACAACTCCTAAAAATTCAAGACTATTAAACAAATAGGATCAGAGCAGAGACTCAGTAAATATAGATGAGATATTTCAACCCCAATCTGCAAAATTTTCAACACTGCTGTTAAATGAAACAAGAAGAATAGTAAACAGTACGTAGGCACTCACTCACCTGATTTTCAGAGTTTAGGAGAAAGTGCAGATAAAAGGTTAGAGCAAAGAAGGGGTTATGGGGATTGACTTGGAATGTAAAAACGTATTACTCCAAAGCTCAGGTGGGTGTGGGGAGCACTTTTTCAATGATCCAGATTGTTCACATGATGGCCCAGCATTGATGGGCCATAGCCAAAAAAGAATCTTCCTCTCCAATTGACCCTGAATCTGATCACTGTTGGCCCATTTGATTGTTACAATTTGTAGGCTATGGCCCACAATCTATGGTGGTCCCTACAAAAACCATTTGTCCAAATCTATATCCCTATAGTAACTCTAGATTTATTAAGTTGTTTGGCCACTGATAAATCGACCACCATATATCTTAAATAGACCCGCTATGTCTCTTTCCAATGGGGGGTCGATTTAAGATATATGGGGGTTAGAGAGAAAGAGACATAGGGGTCGATTTAAGATATATGGGGGTCGATTTATCACTCCCCAATTTTATTTTATTTTTTCAGTGTCTTTTTTGGGGGATTTGAAATGACACTTCGAAATATACCGACTTATTTAAGAAAGAGGATTACTAGCAAAAGAGGACCCCTGGTAAAAAGAAACATGAGATCCTATATTGTGACACGTGTGCAAACAAACAAAAAAAGTAGAGCATATTCCCACAAATGTAATAAAAAACGTGATAATAATCAAATCCGATGGCGATATTCACCCCTTTATTTTCTACACGGGATCCCGTTTTAGAAGTGTTTTCCTTTAAGAAAATTTATTTAGAGCATGTCGGTCAGGCAGGAATTTTTTTTATTTTTTTTTTCCATGATAAACTGTCTCCAAATGAGGAGAGAGAGGTCGGGGTTGAAGTGGTTAAAAATAAAAAAACTATTTTGAGTAGAAAATTAGGAAACAACCAATCTTATTTTGAGGAGAGTTTTCTATATCCTGATTTTTTGCCACTTCTCATCACTTTAGTTTCCTGTTTTTTGTTTCTTGATTTTTAGCTACTTTACCCTCATCTCCACTTGGAGACACCGATTTATCACGAAAAAAAAAAAAATCATGATCCTCTTGGATACTCGTGATTTATTTATACACATACATGCATATTGGTAATGAATTTTTTTTGTATTTAGTGGTAAGGCTTTGAAGTCAAATATTAAATATGTGCATTTATGATATAGTTTATAGAGAGTAAGAATCAAAAGCTTAAACTTATGAGTCCAGAACTGAAATTGCGAAAATATATCAATAGATCTCAATACAAATGAAGATTGTCAATACAAATGAAGATTGTCCCTATATAATTTAAATGACCAACTTTAGATCTCAAATAACATAACCTAGATGTATGATCAAAACATTTGATTTGGTTGGTTCCATGTGGGACATACTGGTCCTCATCCCAGCCACATACATGTCACATTTGAAAGATCAACATGCACAACAATCAACAACTTAAAATTTATGTAAGCTCTTAAAGATGTCTTCTGTTGTCAAGGCTCTAACAGACTAACACCCTATTATATAATAACAGGGGATTTGCTAGGCAATTTTGCGGAAAGCCATTTGGCATCTCACTTTTGCAAGGGAGATTTGTGACATGGCTGGTTAGAAAATTTAAATGAGTCTACCTTGGAGAATTCCCTGCTGGTTATTTATTGCGTGTATTAGAAAGTAAGTTGCGCAAGTCTAGATAATTGCTTTAAGTTATGGGTAACATCCTTTCCAAAAGGAAAAGAGTAAATGGTATCAGCAAATATCTTCTTTTCATAGTGAAACTCCTCTCTTTACGCTGCACTCTTTCAAGGAGCTGTTTAAGGCCATTGCAATTTCCAAAAAAGCTGTGTGGCTGATCAAAGAAGTGTTTAACAAAATGTGTGTCATTATCAGAAAAGGGGAATGACAACCCCCTCCCCCCCCCCCCCCCCCCCACGGTTTCTATGTGAATGGTTCACTACTTGAAGATAAATTCACCCCCTTTAACGTTTTCTTTGCCTTTAAAACTTAATGAATAACCTTAGGGGGGGGGGATTTTTAGGTACTTTCATTTGAAAAGAAAGGGTACTTTCATTTTAATAGGTGCCTTTTCATCTTCTATAAAAAAGAAAGGTTGGGGTCTCATTTTAACATGTCTTTATCCACTGTTACTCTTCTCTATTTATTGTTTTTTCAAGGCATACTTGTTGCTTTGAACTAAAGTTGCAACCCTTATTCTTAACGTAGGCATTGTATTCCCGGGACTAATTTCCATGGTGGCCATCTGCATAAGTAGGGAATTAAGTCTTTAAAAGTGAAAGCCCTGGCACCCTGCCTACTTCTCCTTCTCTCATTTTCTCTTTCCTTGTTCTATATAGTTTGTTCATACCATACCAATTTGCCCCAATACTGAGTTTTCTCTCATCTTTGCCCTTGTATCACATGTCCAATTACACATAAATAACCCCCATTTTTGGTATACGCTGGAATTTAAGGACAACCCAAAACCAAGTGGTTCTTATATTCATTATTCTTTCCTAATATTCAAGTTTTTTAAAACTGTATTTCTCATATCGTCTATAGAAGACAAACTTCTTAAGCATTAATGGTGCTAAATCATCTTCACTGTGAAAGTGAAAGACAAGTGAAAATTTGTGCTTTTATTTATCATTTGTCCGGTGGTCTGTTGCTCTAATGATAGCAATAACCAGATTACCTGAAAAGCACATTTGTTTGAAAGATAGAGCCATTTCAAACTCTGATACAAGAGCTTTCAATACCAAGACAAGGACAAAAGGACGCCTACAAAGCGTACTACGTTCAAGTGTTCAACAGCTACATGGTTTGGTCGCATTTGATGGGACAGAAGGCAGCAAACCAAAGGGCTGAGATTTTAAACCAAGAGGGCATTTCAGACAATGTTGAAACAGGTTTTAAAAGGCAGTGAGATTTGTTATCATGGCGCCCATGATACTTGAACTGAGCAAGTACTACAGCCAATCAAAATGCACCCTTTACATTCGTACTGGTATACAAAACGTTTAATACGCCATGGAATTTTTTGGGCTTCTGAAAAGCATTCCACCAACATCAAGCCTCTCTCACATGCCATTTCGAATCTTTTAGTTAATAACAAGTACAAAAAGATCCCCAAAATAGAATGAATTTAATCCCACAAATACAACAAAAGAAACCCACATTATCAATGCCAGTAATTGCATATTGCCCAAATCAATAAGTTAGATTTTGACTAGGAGTCTTCAGAAATTGAAGAATCCACCCATAACTCATAAAACCCAATAAAGAATTTCATGATTACAGAAACATATCCAAAACATTCCCCACCATCATTACAAATCCAAACTCAAGATTGCCCCAAAAGCCACCAAACCTGCAAAGAGCTAAATATATCAAAGCAATGTACATTAGAGAGAGACAGAGAGGAAATAATCAAGTAAACAAAGAAGCTTCAACATGAATCTACAATAAAATTCCAAACACAGCCAATGAAACACTAAACAGAAACTAAACAAAGGGTCCCATAAAAGACACAAAATAGTCAATTTCACTAAGAAGCTTCAACAGCTGCATAATGTACATGCAATTACAAACACACACACACAATTACTAACAAAACCACACACAGAGATCAAAAACAAAAAAAAACAAAAAAAACAAGAAGAGATAAGAGAGTTAGATTGAGTAAGAAACAGAGCCTAAGAAAAAGAAAATAAATTAGTAAATGATCTCAACATCTCAATCAAAACCCACAACAGCAAAAGGAGTCTTGTTCTTAGGTGGCCTTCCACGTGGCCGTCCCGACCCAGTCTTAACCGGTCCCGCTCCGGCGGGCCTTGCCATCTTCGGCGGGCGCCCACGAGGCCTCGGCGGAACAGGACCCACCTCAGCCGCAGCTGCCACGGTGGCAGGATCTTTAGGCTTAGGTGGCCTCCCACGTGGCCTCGCCGGAGAAACAACAGCACCAGCCGGAAGAGGAATCTTCGGCTTTGGAGGACGGCCTCGGCCTCTCCTGGGAGGAGAATTAGGGTTTGGCCTCATGTAGTTATTCTTCACCATTACAAGCTCTCCACTCTCCTTCAATTTGTTCAGATGGTGGGCCAAAAGGGTTGCATGTCCTGCAGGCAGATCACCGTACGATGATTCGATGTATTTCGAAATCGCAGATTTGTTCGATCCATTGCTCTCATTCAACCCCGCAATCGCTGCAAAAATCATCTGAAAAAAAAGGGGAAAAAATGGGTGAGTAAATTAAAATAAAATGAGGGAAAAGGGTTTTAGGGTTTTTTTTTTTTTTTTAGGGTTTTGTTTACCTCTGGGTATGGAGGAAGAGAAGGGGGTTTATTGACCTCTTCTGTAGCCATGAGAAGGAGAGGGGAAGGGTAAAAGGGGGAAAAATAGGATAAGAGATTGATTACAGAGAGAGAACTGTTGGGGAAGAAGATGACAGGGGTTGGGGATTTAAAAAGGGTTTTTGGGATCGATAGAGTTAAAAAAAGAGGTGCCTTTGGGTTTGAATCGACGGTTGGATTGTGACGAGAGAGTGATGATCGGAGCGTTGTTAATAAATGAGCAGGGGTTCACACAGATTGCTGGCGTGGAAGGGTTGGCTTTTGCTTTTTTTTATTTTATTTCTTGCTAATTTACTAAAGTCTCCTTGTAACTTTGAAATTTTTTCCCCAAAAACACTCTGAGCCTACTATAACTACGAAAACACCCTTGGTTTGGCTTTCTTATTACCCAATGAAGAAGGCGTTTTGTTTGGACTTTGGAGACATTGAGGTGTATTGGTCAATCCAGAATATGAAGTGTTTTTTTTTTAGTAAAATATCAAGGCAGTAGGGGTTTTTTAGTAATTTTTTATTTTATCAAGGCAGTAGGGGCCTTTATCATTAACGTTACGATATTTTGCAGCCGTTTTCTCGCGAGACAGGAATAAACCTTCATTCTTCTCGTTATTCTTTTTAAAATTAATTTCTGTTCTTTATTCGAGGAATGATAGATGCAAGGGCTCTTGCATAATTCGCACTCCCTGTAACGTGTATTGTGGCAAACTTTTAACGCTTTTTTACGTCAAATCATGTTAAAAGGGGTGCGAGTTATCCTACAAGGGGTGCAAATTTATCATCACCCTAGTTTTAATAGAAGAAAACAGCACGAGCTAGATGAAGATCATTCATGTCAAAAAAATGTGTTTTTGTGAGTAAAACATCTTAGGCATAAACACACTGAGGAAAGACTTGATGGCTAGTGACATGGCTGAGAATATGACCTTAGATAGGAGAGAACGGAAGAAAATGATACGTGTAGACGAACCCAACTAGTGTCAGGATTAGACTTAGTCAATTTGAGTCGGGCAGACTCTTTCACCTTCTTCGTGAAAATTTTCTAAAAGATTCATTAGCCGATCCCAACTACTAAGGCTTAGTTGAGTTGAGATGAGTTTGAGTAAATTTATATGGTAGAAATAGAGCTACAGCTTAAAAATATAAGGTATTTAGTATCTATAAAGAAATTTACTTATGAGGGTGTTTACTTGCTCTGGAGAAGTTTAAACTTATAAGGTATATATTTAGTTAAAGGAATTTAAAGTTATTAAATTTTATATAACATTGGGGTCATATGTGCGAAGATCCGTCTTATATAAATGTGTTTTGATGACTAAGTTTTTACTAGTTAGACACACTCTATAAGGTATTTAAGAATTATATAGCGGTTTATTTGTAAATAATATAGATTAATTAGGTATTTATTAGTTAAAATGTATAAGGTTTTAAAAACCTTCAAGCCACCCAAGTTTTCCTCCTCATAGAGAATTTTAGTTTTTCATATGGCACACGTGTGTGCAGCAGCACTCGTGCAGTCCAAAGAGGATAGCAATGCCCACATGAATAATGGATGATCTATACCATTCATTTTTCAGGCCCCCGATATTGAGAGGCCATGCTCTAATTAAATATAAGGGGTGTTGATTTCAGTGTGAGGAGTTTTCGTAACCATGGGAAGATCATCCAACTGCCCTAATTTTGGGGGCGGTCCCTATCTATGATGGTAGCCCCAAAAAATAGGGGAGTGATAAATTGACCCCCATTTATCTTAAATTGGACTCTTTTAACGCAAAACGTCAGGACATGTGAGTTGTACACTTGTACGATGTTTAGCGGCAGATGACAACTTTATTCAAGACTTTAGGTTCAAAAGGGGTCAATTTAAGATATATGGGGGTAGATTTATTACTGCCCCCAATAAAAAATGTTTTAAATCATAGATTCATGTGGACTCTGCTGTACTCTTTGGCTGAAAGTTATGTGTGAAAATATAAATTAGGGAGGAATGCAAGACTAAAGGGTATCCTTGTATAGACCAGCTACAAGGGCGCTTGGTTAGGTACCTAATTACTATGCTAAAAGTTCCAGAGCTAATGGAATGCGTTAGGCTAGGGCCCTCTAAACATGTCCTATATTGGGCCGGGTCTCGCTTAGTCTAATACATAGGTAGGTCCCAAGCGGGACTATAACAGTTGGCATCGCCTGTGGGAATCGAATCCACGACCGCAAAGTACCTTACCGTGTTCCACCATAATATGCTCCCATTGGACCATCTCAGTCTAACATTCCTCTAGATTAGGAACGTTAAACTAAAAGGAGTACCCGCAAAAGCCCAGCCAAAACCCAACTGCATTTATAACACCTGTGAAAAATACAAAATTAAAGGAATGATAAATGTGATTGGGTGATGTTGATCCAATGGGGCTGGATTTATGCAAAGGCGCCCTTCAGTTTAGTATTCCTCTTGATAGATATAGATTATAATTAAAGAAGCTGAAAATAGCGACAATCTGACTATACCATAACCAAACAAGTGCAATTTCCAGTTTCAAGATATTTTGGTAAGTGATTTGACAGATTTGGGTGACTCTTGGGATTTTTCGTAAACTAGTAAGAAGTCGGCACCGTTACCTTCAGTGTCATCATCTCCGTAGTTTCTCCGATCAAATCCTTCCCACTTCCCACTACAATCTAATCTTAATCGGACGGTCATAAGATTAATTTTTTTATTGCTAGTAATGAATAATGATACAGTGATACACACGGCTCAATCTTGTACTCTTTGTACTTTGTACACATACTCATAATTAGATGTTGCCCAATAATTCATCTACAAAGCGTCAAAGGTACATAGTTTCATTTGACATGTGGACACGTTTAGTCTTTGGGTTGTTTGGGAATGCAACCCTGCGAATTGAGGCCCGGTGGTGAAAGATGGGTCCAAATTGGTCATCTAGTGGGGCCCATTTGAATGAGCCATCCCCATATGATCCACCCCTTTCTTCAAACGATTCTAACATGCTGACAACCTGAACACTCACCAACATCCTCAAAGTGAGGCCCAATAAATGTGACTTGAAATTTGAATCAATAGAGCATTAGAGCATGATTCCCACTTCTAAATCCCTATTCCCGAGGGAATTTCCATAAATATTGGTGTTTACCATCATATCAATTTGTCTTATTTGATTTGCTTCCACCTTTTTGCCCATAGCACAACATACACAGGTGTCATCCTAACTGTAAATGAGCTTAAATCCTATGATTGGTGACCAGCTTGAGGAAGGAAATTTTTTCCTACCTAACTTGATTGGGAAGTTAATAAGAATGTATTGGGAATTACAGACCAACACAATGATGAGTGTCTTATCAATATGTTTGACTTGAAGTTCGTTATCCCAACAAAAGGGCTATTTGATTGCACACTTGCACGGCATAGAACCAGAGTAGTGGAATAGGCACTAGCATGGAGAATGGTGGAATAGAATTCTCTTTAGAGGATGTTCGGAGTAATCGTAAGTGTTGTTTGGTTGTCAACCTCTTAGGATGGTAGTTGTGGCGTCGTTACCAGTATAGAGAAATGAGTGATAGTCAACGAAGAGATAAAGAGAGAAAATACATCCAGGGACATCCAAAGAAAATACAGCGAAGAGACTCCTTCGGCTAGTGTAAAAGGTCACTTGTACCCAGTGATATCATCTAACTTTGGGACTTCCAGGGACCTGCCTCCCAGCTCTTCCTTGAAAGCTTTTAGTCCTTCAAACTATGGGGGTGATCAAATCATTGGAGGTGGTCTTCCGGCATCTACTGGAGGAAATTCCTCTTCTGCTGGCCTAACAACTCAAGCAAAACCCTTTTGGTATGAAATAGCTTATCAGTGTGGGCATCGACGTTTTATTATGGGCATCGACGTTTTATTATGGGCATCTTGTTTGGGCTACTGGATTTATGTTCTTAATTTCCTAGCGTGGATATTGGCGGGAATTGATTGATACTTTAGCATGGGCTCATGAACGCATACCTTTGGCTAATTTAATTCGATGGAGGGATAAACTCGTGGCTTATTTTAATCATCGCCTTTTCTTTGACTCTTGCCCTTTCTTTACTTTATTTGGAAATGTCCCCAAATGCACAGGTGTGGAAACTATAATTGTACACCACGATCGAATCCATGGAAGCATTGGTTTTATACATTCCTGTTAGTCTCGACTCTATGGATAATTTTTTTCGCTATCTTTTCTCGAGAACCACCTAAGGTTCTGACAAAAAGGATGAAATGATTTTTTATCAGAAATCGTCAAATAATAATCGAGAAATTGCAGTAGAAAAGAAGAAAAGAAAAAAGGGAGGTTTGTGATGATTTTGAAATCTTTTCTACTAGGTAATCTATTATTCTTATGCATGAAGATAATCAATTCGGTCGTTGTGGTTGGACTCTATTATGGATTTCTGACCACATTCTCAATAGGGCCCTCTTATCTCTTCCCTCCGAGCTCGGGTTATGGAAGAAGGAACCAAGAATAAGGTATCAGCAACAACTGGTTTTATTACTGGACAGCTCATGAGACCAATAACTACATAAACATACATTACATTTTGCCCTTTTTGATTGAGAATAGTATATGCGATTATTGTTGTTTTTCCGATCTGTATGTCCCCAATAATTAATTCTCGCTGACCGCGTCCTATAGGGATCATCGAATCAATAACAATAAGCCCCATTTGAAGAGGCTCATATACAGAATGTCTCGAATAATACCCGGAGCGGGACCAGGCTGGGGGAATAAAAGAACGTTTCGGACGAAATCAAAGACGTACTCTTTCTATTGGAGATATCTGTTATCGTTATTCAAATTGAACTGCGGATAAAATTCAGATAAAATTATATATCTGCACGGCTCAATCAACACGTCAAGTCATACACTCCCATAATCTATCTTCTCTTCGGAGAAACGCCCCTTGTTTCAAAGAGCAGAGAACGGGTTATTCACATTTCATTCGATGGTCAGAGGCGAATTGACCCTTTTGTATTCTATATGGATGATCCGATCCGCAAGGACCATGATCGGGAATTCTTTGATCGTCTTTCTCCTTGGAAGAAGCGAAACATAATCAACTTGACCCAAATCCGATCCTCCTCTGTAGGTTCCCCCAAATCCTTGGAAGGACCTGTTTCATAACCCTTTGGAGGCATCTGTCATAACTACACTTGATTTCATTGGCCCGGCAGAAGTTGAAGAAGAGAATCTTGAACTATTCTTTGAAGACGGTGCCATACAAGAATCTGAATCCAAATGGGATAACTGCCTTGCTGGATATTTTCTACGAAAAGGCCTTATTTCATCACTCTAAAGGAGATTCTGACATGAAAGTGGAAACCTAAGGGAGATCTTCAGCTTTTCACTCTAGAAAATGGGTTTCTTCTTATCAAATTCTCAAATCCTAAAGACTCTACCCTAATTCTTGAGGAGCCTTACCACTACGTTGGAGGAAGACCTTTCATTCTTCAAATATGGAGCCAATCAGCTTCATTAGAGAAAAACAACTTCCTGAAATCCCAGTATGGGTTAGGCTCCATGGTCTTCACCTCAAATTTTGGACAAACCATTGTTTAAGTAGGATTGCAAGCTTAATCGGACACCCCTTTACATGAACACTCAAACAGTTGAATCGACAAGGCTCAACTATGCTAGGATGTGCATCAAAGTGAAAGGAGCCTGCCACCTTCCGGATTCGATTAATCTCATGACTTGTTCCGGAGTGATCGCTCAAGAGATTGTATATGATTGGAAACCAAAGGCATGCTCAAATTGTAACAACTTCAGTCACAGCGCTGCAAAATGTACCCCAGAACCAATTCCAAACCAAATCAGGAAGGAATGAGGCCTCGTTAGAAGAAGCACTGTAAGCGAAAAGAGTCTTTCTTTGGAATCTGAGAATTTGAGACCTACCCCAGCTGTTGACCAAAGATTGACACTAGAAAAAAACCTCTTCTTCAAAAATATCAACATGGTTTTGATAACAGATTCTCCACCCTTGCCATCCATGAGGAAATCTCCAAAGAGAGTGATGGATTTTCCAATCTTCAATTAGACACGAGAACATTCGATAAAAAGTATGACTCAATTCCTTCTTCTTCTAATGGGGATTCTTGGAAAGTGGTATCAAAGAAAAAGGGGGATTTTTTCCATTCTTTCCCACCATGCCTGGCCACCATCCCCCCCCCCCCCCCCCCCCCCCCCCCCCACACACACACACACACACACACTCTCTCTCTCTTCAAGGATCTCATCCATGAAAATTCCAAGACTTGAAGGAGGTTCGATTTGCTGCCTCTTCTAGTTCTAGGCTTTAGCTTGCCTTGGTTGCTTGCTTGGGTTTGCCTCCGGTGCTTTGTTTTTTGTTCATTGTTGTTTGTTTATCTGTTCCCCTATTGTTTGTCGGGGTGGCTTGCGTTTGATGTGTTTCATTTTGCTTCCCCTTCTATGTCTGTTGGGGTTTTGTCTTGAGGTATATTTTTTCCTTCAATACATTTGGTAGGGGACTTGCCTAACCCCAGCTTACCCATCAAAAAAGAGAGAGAAAATACAACTTTCTCAAGAAATTCAAGTACAATTCCTTCTTTCTGTGATTTGGGGCTTGGATCTTATGGGGAGGAGACAAAGATGGCGCATCAACAAACATGCAATGATTAGCCCGGAAACATCCCTGGTAGTCTCTAGGGATTTCAATGCAATGTTGGCCACCAACATGGAGATACCTGTGATGGTGATCTTAGACCAAGTTCTTTAACATTTCTCAACAACGATTCTCACCTTTTTGTTGTCTAGAACGAAAAAGAACCTAAGAATAGTGTTCTTCAGCATTGGCACTTTCCACTGGTTTCTTCTTCTCTTTTTTTTAGTACTATTAAGACATTCTACTAAGAAGAAAAGAAATATACAACAAGACCGAATTGGTCAGATCAAGGGAGAAAATAACATACAGGGAGGATTAGATGAATAACACGACTCGGCCTTAAGGTGGAAGGGAATCGAACATCTCTAAACTAAGCCTAGTCACCCCCGCTTGAGCAAGAGCATCGGCATTGCTATTTGCCACCCTCCCAGCATGACAATACGAGATAGGGCAAGAGAGAATAACTTCCACCACCAATGATATGATAGGATATTCTCTTCGACAAGCAATACTCCTTAAAGGATCGCTTTCAACTCAGCTTTACTGGAATCGGATCTACCAATTTGGCTGAGAATGCCCATTTAATGGATCCCCTCCCGCATCTAAGAAGGCCTCGAACACCTGAAGCCCCTGGATTGCCCAAACTGGATCAGTCTAAATTTAGCTTGAACAAACCCGGGTCATGAGGAATCAACCTAGGGAATGGAGGATTCCTAAACTCCCCATTAGAACAGATCTAGCGCTGCCGTCTCATAAATTAGAACTTGAGATAAACCTGAAGCAATTGCAGTCGGAACACTTATATGATTGACCCAACTATCATAATCTTCCACTCGAGACACTTTTACAATTGCAAACAAGAGATTGGGCTAACTTATGGTAAGTAGAAATCAAAGGCTGCTAATTGCTACTTGTCTCCCAAGCAAACTGAATTGACAGAAGAAAGAAAACACCATAACATAATTCTGTAGTGGCTGGATTCTATCAGTATAGGATATTGATTAATGGTGATGCAAATTAGCCCCCACTTAATTTTGTATAGATCATATATCAGTAGGATCCTATAACTTCAACGTCCAATTCTCTGGTGAATCCTTTCAGTTGCCTAACCTAGATTGGTGGAAATAAGCAGGACCCACAATATCATAAGCTAATATCAAACAATTGATAAAAGCCCCTCATGATGAAATTAATAAATTAGCTTATGGATGATTTACCCAAATGATCTTAGCATTGTCGACAGGGTAAGAGGGCCCTACATTAAGGCCCCCGTAGTTTAAACTGGGGCCCACATCGGTTCACCACCAGATCAAGGTTAGACAATGTGCATTGACATTGACAGCATTCGGATGTCGTTATTTTAAACAAACTTAAAGGGTAGTTTGGTAAAAGTCAACATTTTCCTTCTCTCATTTGAAACCCTAAAACCCAACCGCAGTCACAAACTCCAGCCTCTCTCACCTTCTTCCTCTATCATCTCTGGTGGTAAGAATCTAGGGTTTTAGGGCTTGTATCAGTCACTTTTTTTTCAACCATATCCCCTTTAATCATCGCTTTGATAAATCGGAGTAGATTTATGCTGTATATTTTGGATTTCTTTTTCGTCATATCTTTTATATCTGCGCTATTCGTTTTTTGTGAATCAAAATGAAACAAACGAGATAAATTTTCAATGCCTCAGTCTATTCTTATGTGTGATGGATGTTCTGTGGTAGATTTTATGTTTGTGTGGGTGGTTTGATTACGAATTGACGAAAACTATGAGCTCTGAATATCTTAATTTATGATTTTGTATGTCTTATGTCAATTGAGATTGTTGTGATATAGCTTTTGGTTTACACCAAATTGCAATTTAGGTTTAATACCGGCTTTTTTTACAGTAAATTGACAAGCCCATATTGCATTTTGCGCGTACACATCCAGATGTTCCTTTGAGAGTTGTTTGCAGACTGTTGAATTAATAAAACAAAACTTGGCCTGGTTGATTTGCTTGAGCCCCTAGGAGGAGATCTCTGAGTCGAGTCTTGGGTTTTAAAATATGGGAACAAAGGATCTTGTGATCTTTCCCTATTTATTTAATTTTACAACTGTTCCTCACTGTATAGCACAGTTATTGATTTATTACAGTTCAGAAACTTCAATACTAGCTGCTGTAGTGTAGCCAAGAAAATATAGGATAATATAATCCAACATCTTAAGTTCCTAACAAGAGTAACATGATTGGAACATGCCCATCTGCACCCCCTCTATTCAACCCTTCTCTGAAGCATTTGCATCTGGTTCGTTCAGAAAAGAATTTACCTTTTTGGCCTTGATCTTCTATTCAGCAAGCCATATTCATTTGTATGTCCAGCTGTATCATTGCCATCTACTGTCTCCAATAGCTATATATGATACCCGAATCCTTAAAAACCCTTGAGTATCCTAGTATCGGGTAAGGGGAAGTGATTACCCTCGGTTACTCCTGATCCATGTCCTTCTTTAGTTTTCTTTCCTTGACAACTAGATGAGGCTTGGTTCATGGTACTTGCTTTGGATGCTTTTATTCTTGTGTAGGATACAATGTGTCAGATTCTTTCGCCTTCTTTTATTCAAAGCATCAAGAGATTCTATTTTTTATTTAGTCTAACAATGCCTTTGTTATGTTCCTACCTAGACAATTTATGCTCCACTAGTGACATGACTACATGAGTCAATGACCCACTGGACAAATGCGAGAAACTTACTACTTGGGCATGCGTTACTAGCAGTTAAGTTAGACACCATAATGTTTAGAATAACTATCTTAATAATTACCGCAATTTAAAGTGAATATTGATTTATTTGCCCCCTTTTACTTGGGCATAGAATGTCGTAATATTTTCATTCATTAGCATACCTTACTTGTTTAGTTCAACATTGCTGTTTTTCTTCTATTAGTTCCGTGCCATTTTTTACAATTTGGAAGATTAAACTTTGATATTACCATTCAATAAAAAAACTTTGATATTGGAACCAAAGACAGAGAAATGTTAGTTTTACAGTGGAAACATATTCCCATATATCATGGTTTTGAATTTCCACCAAAACTGAAACAAATCAAATGGTTCCATTTCCATCTTGTCAAAATGCATACTGACACTGAAACGCATACTGAAAGCAAAATCATGAGTGTATTAGCGGTATACTATTTCGGTATGTATTACGTAATCATATTTATATTAATTGCATGTGAATTATGGTATATGTAATTTGTATAATATTTACATCAATTACATGTGAAATGTTGTACGTAAGTCTTTCCCGATAGCGCGTCAGTGCGTCACTAGGTGTTAAACCATTATGGATGTTTGTTTTGCTTATGTGATGGCTTCTAAGTGTGTGTATATGCTTATTCGAGCATTTCCTAAAGTTTAATCTTAAAATCACACTATTTGCATATCCTTCCATACATTTCTGTGATTTTACAGGATTTCCGTCAAAATTTCTCATCGAAACTGAAATGTTTTCATTTCCATGGCGATTGAAACTGATATTTAGAACCTTGCCATATCTTAGGTTATTCTATTACATTGAGTATTAGGGAATTCCTGTATTCAATTCCCAACTGTGTATCAGATACTCGTAGCTGTATCTTGGTAGCAGGGATAGCTATTTCTCTCGCAAATAGGATTTGTTGTATGATCTATCCATATAAATATTGCTTATTAAAAGTATAAGAAAATCCATTGTGGATAAATAGATGAATTCTATAAATTGTATATGCTAGTATGTTACTATTAAAAAATGATGGACAGTGTAAATTAGGAGTTGGACTTGTGGAGCTTATTGCCTTGTAATGAGGAATTTTGTCCCCTGTTGTGGCTTTGAATATTTCTGCATCCTTTTGATTCTTTTAGTCAAAATTGTTTAATTATACAAAGATGTAAGTCGTCTTGTTCTTCTTCTTCTTCTTTTTTGAAATTGGTGTAAGTTTTCTTCATATTCTTCTTCTTCTTTTACTCATAGTTTCAAAACTCACCCGCGTCATTGTGGACTCCCCCGAATCGACTCCCTATTACCTTAGCCGTGTTCCGCGTTTTGCCTTGTCCGTGTCCCGTGTTTTGCCTTAGAAAGTCAATAAAAACTCCTCTGACTCTCCCGAGCTATGACTGCGTCAATCGAGTACTCAGCCCCATCAACTGAGTACTCGACCGCGCCATGCCGAGTTGACTACGATTTTCTTTGGCCACGTTTTGACCCACATCCGCGTTTTAAAGCACTGCTTTTGCTAATACTATGTCCTTGTCTCCGCCTTTCTTTTTAACTGTTTTCTACTGATACCATAAACTTCATTTGACCTTGCATGATTATGGATTTGGATTCTCTACTTATTAATTTTGCTTTGTTTGTCATTTCTGAAGAGTTATGTATTCAGGGTGTTTTCGTTTTACTCACTCTGGAAAATGTAGAGTTTCTTGTTATTTTCAATTAACTTTAAGAGTTGTCTTTATATAAGGCTAGTTGTTAATGTTATTATTGAATTTGTGCTTTTACAGAGGCTACTTGCTTCAACAATGGTATCCCTGAAGTTGCAAAAACGCCTGGCAGCTAGTGTCCTTAAGTGTGGCAAGGGCAAGGTTTGGCTTGATCCAAATGAAACCAGTGATATTTCAATGGCGAATTCCAGTGAGTCGATCCTTTAACTACGTTAGATTCTTGATATCTGGTGAACCAAAATTTTACGCGCACACACCTGCAATTATTTTTCACATGGACTCCATAAATTGCCTGATACATATGCTTTTTTTTTTTGAAATGGTCGCCTGATACATATGCTCTCCGTCGCATATATCTGTATGATTTTAGTTTTAGTGTTTTTGGCATATTGTTAGGACATATCTATGCTTTGGTGATTTTGAAGTAGTTTATAATGTTTCTACTTGGATGGTGAGCATGTTAGCCTGTCTTTTCTATTTGCCTTCCAATTTTCTTTTTCTACTATGACTTAGACGTGTAGATTCTATACCCAAGTGAACAACTGAAGCAATGTCCGTTCTAAAAGTTTGATTGACACAGATAAATATTGATACATGGTATTCATGTCATATTGTTTGATGCGGTCGGCCTGCCGGGTTTTGATACTGTTGTGTTGCTGTAGCTGTAAGCACTATATCAGCTTGATATGGCTGTTTTTTATTTTATTTTTTTGAATGATCAACTTGGTATGGCGATACACACAATTTTCAACCAATATTGGTATGAGGTCTTTCTATCATATTGGCTAATATTTTTTATGGAGACCATCCTTGGACACTTATTCTAATTAAGTTATAGGAGGGGCACCACATTATTTTTTCACTGATATCACTTGGTTCATTTAAGTTGTAGGTGCTTAAAATGGGGCCTGCATGTTTATTACGCAAAATCATAAGTGATAGGGTCATTTAAGTTATTTTTAATTAATCACTGTTAAGTGGCCACAAGGACCTGCATTGCAACCTAAGAGAGTCCTTGTATTTGTGAGACTCATAGTTTTAAAACTCCCATGGGTCATCGTGGACTCCCTTTTCTCTTGGCCGCGTTCCACGTTTTGCCCCTACAGAGTCACTAAAAACTCCTTTGCATCTTCTGAGTTATGACCCCGTCAATCGAGTACTCAGCCGTGTTGACCGTGTTCTTGGTCGCGCCCACTCCGAGTCAACAAATATTTTTCTTGGTCGATTTTGACCTACATCCACGTTTTTAAGCACTGGTGAGACTTGAAATGGGTTAGTTTACATGACGGGTACGAAGAGTCCTGGTTTATTTAATGGGAGTCATTGAGTCATTAGGAGTTGACTAAGTCGTTCGGCACTTGTCTTGTTACTATTGGTAGAAAATAGAAGTCCTTAGAGTGTTAAGAATTTTGTCTTAAGAATGAAAGTCCATGAAAATGAGTCTTAAATTGATAAGAGTCCTAACAGGAGTATGAAACGGCATTTACAACTTGATTTGGGTGAGGTTAAGGACTCCTAATTGTCTCCTAATCATGAATTTTGTGGGATCTGAAGTATCTATAAATTATAAAGCTCTCTTGCCTTAGCTACCATAATATGATTGAATAAAATTGAATTTAACTCCCAAGCTTGGTTGCCCACCATTGCTCTTGAATTTATACTCCCAAGCTTGGTTGCCAACCATTGCTCTCTCTCTCTCTCTCTCTCTCTCTCTCTCGGGAGCTTCAGTCCTCTGTCCTCATTTTCTTTCTTTCTTTTTCTCTTCCCAAAAAAGTAATTTCGGAACCCGGGATTCGAATCAATTTTTAACCGTGATATAATGAAAATAATAATACTATTCCTTTCTTACTTTCGGCAATCTCTGATCTGATTTGCAGATTGTCATTCACTACTGTCACTTGCATGTCATAACAATAATAATACTATTCCATTCTTGTTTTCAACAATCCCTAATCTGATTTGCAGATTGTCATTCACTGCTGTAACTTCATGTCATGCAAGCACATTTCTACCCTCTGTGATGCAGGACGATCAAATGTTGGAGTATACTTTGGTCTGACACCAGGCTGATGTAGGATGGATCTGTGAGAGAGGATTTAAAAAATATTTGCAGACTGAGGGATATAAATTTCTGTAGAAATTCTAAGAGCAGATCTGGAAAAATGGGTCGTAGGGAACAATCCTACCATTAGATTGTCTCAATTCTTGGATATGTGATAGTGGATATTATGGGAATGAATATATCCAATTTTGGTGCAAATCCGATATTCCGATCTTAAATATGGGTGAAAATACAGAATCTGCACTTTCTGTAAATCGATGGCCGGTATGATTTCGGGATCAGTTACAACAGTTCCAAAGGTTAGATTACTTCGGATTTTGGATATGTGATAACAACCTATAAACATCAACAAATCCTAAAGTTTGGCCTTGATTAGACAGTTGAATATAGGTCTGATTAGGAGTGGACTGCAGGAATTGATTAAGAAAGGACGGATTGGGCTAACGACTGTAAAAGGTAGGACTGTCGAGATAAGAAACAATAAGGGAAGAGATGGGGTGTAGGGATAAATGACCGGGTTGGAAATAAAGGGTTTGATATTCTTGATGGGGTTGAAAATCTATGCAAAGGGATCATAGGAGGCTAAGCAAAAATCAAAACTGATAAAGTTGTTTCACTAGAAAGATGAACAAGAAGATAAACCTGGAATCACTCCTGGATCCTAAGTCGTCACATTCTAGGTTTAGGGCATCTCACCAAAACAGTGTAAAGAAATCTCGGCTTTGGTTCTAGGCTTACCCACCTCGAAGAACAAGCTTTGCACTTGTCAGAATACAAGAGGTTTCACGCCACTGAAAAATAACAAGGCAATAAAGCTTCTTTTTTTTTTAAATTCCATCAGCCATAGCATAACATTGCATGATAGAAAAGTGCCCTAAGGCTTACAATATATAAGAAGAAAGAAGAGAACTAGAAAGTTCTAAAACCCTAAAGAAACCAATTCGTTTGGACCAAAATACCCTCTAACGACTTAAAAGACTTGCTTCCTACTTAAAATTCCCGTAATACATTTGTGGTGCACTGGTGCCTAATTCCTTGATTCTTCATGGCATCTTGGATGGTCCCCCATCACTCTTGCTTTGCTGGCCATGTTAACTTGACAGCTTTTCTTGAGCAATTTGTAGTCCTCTTTTGTTCAATTCACTTCCCTTATCTACTTTTGAACAATTGCCCTTGTCCCAAGTAGATTAAACTTTTAGACTGATTTTGTGGACTTTGTTTTTGGCCTACCTCGAACTCAAGTAGTGTTTGACTCCATCTTTGTCATCATTGTCTGGTTTTCTAAAATGGCTTGTTTTGTGTTATGAAAGAAAATTTGTGATGCATCTCATATAGCTACTTCATTTTTTTGTGAAGTTGTTTATTTGCATGGAGTTCCAAAGTCAATTATATCAGTTTGTTACGTGTGTTTTGTGTGTCACTTATGGTGTACCCTATGGAGACTCATGGGAACTTGTCATCAATTTTCTAGTATTTTTATTCACAACTTGATGGCCTAACTGAAGTTGCGAACACATCTCTTGGTAGCATGCTAAGAAGTGTAGTGGGAGAGAATCCAAAAAGATGGGAGTTCCTAATACCACAAGCCGAATTAACTCCATTAATCGATTGACTAATATGGCACCATTTAAGGTGTTGTATGGGCTAAATCCTCATCATGTCCTAGATTTTCTTTTTGTTCCCAAAATCACATCGAAGAAGCATGGATGCGGAATAGCTTGTTAATCATACAAGAGGTGCAGGTGCAACAAAATTTGTAGCAGGCCACACAACTCTATTAGATTAATGCCGTTGGACACAGGAGACATGGAGTTTAAGGGAATCTTATGGTTTATCTTCCCGAGGAAAGATTTTCAGTTGATCTGACACCTACAAGTTAAAGCAAAGGAATTTTTTGTCAAATCATGAAGTAGGAGTAAATGCATACCCCGCCTGTAAGTAGGATAATCTCTGATTGGTATTTATGCTAGGGTTAATGTTTATGGATTTTGTGCAAGTCGTGTTCTGCATAGTATTACACTGTTGTGGCATGCGTTTATTTTTTTTAAGATAAAAATTTAACTAAACACATGAGTCCAACTTCATGTTTATTGCGTTATGCATTTATTGTGCAAATCTCTCCAATCTGACGTCTTTATATCTGTCCTTGCTAGAATGTTTGTTCTTGGTTTTTTGTTTTGATAGGTAAGCTGGGGTTGAACCTCTGACCTCTAGGTATTTTCTTTATTATTATTTTTTTGATAGGTATGCTGGGATTGAACCTCTAGGTTTTTTTTTGCTAGTGTGTTCTTTATTGGTTAATGTTGGCCTTTTATTAGTTCTTTGGACGTTTTACGATTTGCATGCTTCATTGTTAGGTATTATCATGAACTAGGGGATGACTGGACTGGATCCAGCAGTGATTTTGATAGATATATTATAATATTGAAGCATCTAGTTTGTTCGATGAATCAACTTTTAATTGGTGAATCGGCATTCCATGTATTGCATATAGAGTTGTGTGGACCTTCAGTTGCAGGATTTAAGAACATCGTGAAGTGGGGTTCTTGTATAATGGATGTACATATATGCCAAAGATGGGGTTGGAAGGGGATGACACTCAGATCGTACAGCAGGATTAATGCACCTGGTTAATTGGCGGAGTCAGCGGAACTATAACCTGCGGTGCTGTCGGCGGGTTTACTGCTGCGAAAAATTAAGCCCGTGCTGGCATTCCACAATAATGGAGCCCTGCTATTCATAATTTTCTCTTGTGCAGGCCAATTTGGCACTGTTCCAGCAGTTCTGATGGGGTTTTCATGGGAAATGCTCAAAGGGGTTCACGATGTAATCTTTGGGTTGTTTGGACTGTATTCACACACTTGGGGACGCCTCAACCCCTTGGTTGTATTCCGATTCTAGTTTATCTAATAAAATCATCAACTTTCAAAAAACAAAACATTCCAAGGAAAAATACAAGTGGGTAGAAGTACAAGTGGGGCCCACTTGTTTAATGATCTAAACCATTTATATCTTAGGCCTTGCTATGGATGGACCATGCATCAAAATCCACCCTCATCGGACGATTGTAACCCTCCAATTTATGGATTTTAGATGGATGGTGAGAAAATAAGGAAGCAATGGTTTGTATTATCGGCCACAAAATGGAGGGCTGGAATTGTCCAATGGGATTGGATTTTGATGCATGACCCATTCATAGCAAAGCCTAAAAGTTAAATGGTTTGGATCATTGAACAAGTGGGCCCCTCTTCTATTTCCATCCACACACTTTTTTACTTGAAAAATTATGCACAGGGCTCATATAAGAACCCCATTAAGTGGAGGGAACTTCTAATGGTTTACATTCGTTATTTATTGTATGTCTGGTCAAACTTTGCTGAATTCACCCCTAGAATCCGCAGAATATTAAATAGTCAATGTGCCAAAATTGGTTGATCCTAATGAAGTTGCATATGGCTAATCTTTGGTATTGGCCTTCTGAATCCCGTAAGAAACTATATCAACGTAGAGATTGTCCATGTCATTTTCCATGTCTGCTAGGTTCTGTCAAAAGAAACTGTATGAAAGCATGCATTACAATCTTTGGTGCACTTTTCTGGGTGTACTCCTTGGACAGCTTTTTTATTTTATTTTTTTGGTCCTGTCTTACTTTGACAATTTGCTGTGTTACATTCTCTGTCATGTTTCATGCAGGGCAAAACATAAGAAAGCTTGTTAAAGATGGTTTTATTATCAAGAAGCCAATGAAAATCCACTCCCGTTCTCGGGCTCGTCGGGCTATGGAGGCTAAGAGGAAGGGAAGGCACTCGGGATACGGTAAGCGTAAGGGTACTAGGGAAGCTAGGCTTCCGACAAAGGTGCTGTGGATGAGGAGAATGAGGGTACTGAGGCGCTTATTGCGCAAATACAGAGAGTCAAAGAAGATCGACAAGCACATGTACCATGACATGTACATGAAAGTCAAGGGTAATGTATTTAAGAACAAGCGTGTCCTGATGGAGAGCATCCACAAGTCGAAAGCAGAGAAGGCTAGAGAGAAGACTTTGTCTGACCAGTTCGAGGCCAAGAGAGCCAAGAGCAAGGCTAGCCGAGAAAGGAAGATTGCACGAAGGGAAGAGCGATTGGCCCAGGTTAGTTTATGCTTCCTTCTGTAACATTTATTTTCCTTCATTCCTTCAATTCGTCATCACAGATTATTCCCTTTTATTCAAGGAAACAAAATAGGAGCATGTTTGTCTTAATTAAGCAATGAGACCATGATGAAAAAAATGTCTCTGAAGAAGATTAAGAAGGGAACATTTCACACTAGCTATGTCTATGTGATTTTATAAATTTTAAATAGTATTTGTGCTAACATCAAAGTTTATGGGGGCTGTAACAGGGACCCGAAGAGAGAGCACCAGTGCCTGCATCACAAGCGGCAGAGTAATTATCAAACCCTTTTTTGATTTCTTCTCGTTGCTTCAGGTTGGTCAGCTTGTAATCACTCGATTTGTTGGTGTTTTGCAGGGGAACCAAGAAGGCAAAGAAATAAACAAGCCCAACTTTCTTCCGAGTCCCAACTAGTCTTTTCAGTACCCATGTTGAAATTATTTTATGTTGGAAAACCAGATTACTTCCAATAGGACCTATGCGTTTGGGGTTTTTTTTTGAGAAAAAATATTAAATGGAATACTGTTTGTTTGGATGTTATTTTAATCTTATCTACACTTCTGGCTGTTTAAAGTCAATTTTCCCTCCATTTTGTTAGTCATATCCCTAAATATATAGTGATTGTGGGCTAGTGTCATATGATGATTAGTTCAATTTTCTGTCTTTCTGAGTTCTGATTAACATCTAGTTTAACGCTGTGGCGTAGCTTGGATGCTCCTATCTCTATTACTTGCAGAATAGTTCTAATGGAGCTCGAGTATTCTTGCACCAGCTACAAGAATGCGCTCTATGCGTCTGTGAGCTTATGAGGGCAGGGCCAACAATGCCACTCCCTGCTCGCTATGGGCGTCTTCAAAATATTTTCGTTATAATGTACATGGGTGTTTGCAAAGATGAGATAAGCCAGATTTGAACTTGATGATCCATCTGTAAATCAGTTGTGAACTTGCTCTCTTCTACCAACGCCGAAGAATAATACTACCATATGGTGACAGCCCAATTCATTAGTCTACCTGATCCATCCTAAACCAAAAATACTTCTCCCTAGCCTGAGGGTTTGATTTATATATTTATTTATTATTTTTTTTAATGTCCCCATTACATAAATATATAGAATTCAGGTAACCAAAACGTTGTTTACATAGGGGTCACACCCATAACATCCGCCAGATCGATAACAATAGTCAAATGTTCGATACCTGTCTTAGCCAATTCATCCGCCAAGCTATTCGCAGGCGAATGATCCTCACCATTCCCATGTTTCGTCAATCTGCTAGCCAAGGACCACAATTCTTGTTATTTGCCCATGCAATTGTATTAGCCAAATTGCCCTTGATAATTATGTTTTTCAAACCATCTCAAACTGAAGGGAGCCATTTCAGTTCTCCAGAAACTGATTCTGAGGGTTTGATTTATCTTCAACCGGAAACTGATGGACTCCAATCTGATAGTGAACTTACATCTGGCTCTGGCCCTTTCACTTCTCTCAGCTCTTCCCTGACAAATACATGGGCTCCCCTATGCTCTGACATTGGCTTTATTCTCTTCAAGATACTATCACAAAGCATGGGAATGTAATATTGAGAATTCCAAAACTGATTATTGGCAATGTTATTCTCTTCAAGATACTATTGAGAAGTCCAAAACTGATTATTGGCAATGTTATTCTCTTCAAGATACTATCACCATGTTTGTTTTGGATGTTGAGAACCGATTGTGGGTTTAACTTCGAATCAAATAATCTGTTAGTACTCGCGGTCGGTTCTCAAAATCCAAAACAAACCTGGCCGTCCTGAATTGTTGGACTCATTATTGAACTCACAATCTGTTATCAAAATCCAAAACAAACACGGAAGTAATTTTGAGTCTAATAATCAGTTTTGGGCTCACAAACTATTCTTGAAATCCAAAACAAATAAGGCCTAAATAGCTCTCTTTGGATTGTAGGAAATTTCTTGAAAAGTCTGAAAAAAAAAAAAAATCCCAAAATTTCCTGCTTTTTCATTGTATGTAACTTGAACTACTAAATAAGCCTTAACCGTTAAATACTTAAATTTTCTTCTAAATTTTGGAAATGAAAAATATGTTTGCTGATAAAGGATTTTTCAACTGCAGGGTTTCTTAAAATAAAAGGGAAATGATATCCACACAACCATCTTTTGATAATAGGTGTGAACTCATCTGTTCTATAAAGCTTAAAGAGTTGTTACAATTCCCAACCGGCAACAGCCTTTGACAGCCGCCTAAAGCATATGCAAACAAGCTGAGTTTGTGCCTATTATCAAAATATGATTGTGCCTATATCACTTATTCGGTGCATCGATTTATCTCTATTGAAAATTTTACATCAGAAATTTTTCTTTTTCAAAAACGATTTTTCCCGGGCGCTGATATTCCTCCCCCTCCCCTCTTGACGGCTGGCTAACGTATTCCCACCATTTGACCGGTCTCTCTCTCTCTCTCCACAGACACACACAACAGGAACAGTTGGTGGGCCCAACAGAAACCATTGGTGGAATGGTGGGCCCATCTTTGAACAACGTAGGCCCCGCCCATACCACACCATAGGATAATCCAAACCGTCCATTTGATGGGCCATAAACGTAAATAGGTTGCGTCCCAAAATATTTTTCATTGTGGCCCATCAAATGAATGGTTTGGATCATTCTATGGAGTTGGTCGTAAAGTAACATTAAGGCCCGTCCACAACATAGGAAGATCCAAGCCGTCCATGGTTTGGATAATCCTATGGAGTTGGTAACATTAAGGCCCAATCGTAGGCCCCATCGAATTTTTTTCAAATTGAAGCGTGCTGTCCACAACATAGGATGATCCAAGCCGTCCATGGTTTGGATCCTCCTATGGTGTGGTTCGTACAGTAACATTAAGGCCCAATTTAGGCCCCACCCACATTTTTGAAAATGAAGTGTACCGTCCAGACCATAGGATGATCCGAGCCGTCCATTTGATGGGCCATAACGTAAATCAGTTGTGCCCCCCCAAAAGGGTTGGCCCATCAAATGAATGGTTTGGATCATCCTGTGGTCGTACAGTAACATTAAGGCCCATCCACAACATAGGATGATCCAAGTCGTCCATGGTTTGGATAATCCTATGGAGTTGGTCGTACACTAACATTAAGGCCCAATCGTAGGCCCCACTGATATTTTTCAAATTGAAGCGTACCGTCCACAACATAGAATGATCCAAGCCGTCCATGGTTTGGATCATCCTATGGTGTGGTTGGTACCAATTTAGGCCCCACCCATATTTTTGAAAACGAAGTGTACCGTTCAGACCATAGGATGATCCGAGCTGTCCATTTGATGGGCCACAATGTAAATAGGTTGTGCCCCAAAAATCATTTCTGTAGGATGATCACAACCCTACAATCTATAGAGGTTGCATAAGATGTAGTTTCTATTTAGATCGGAGGGTTGGTTGTGCCCCAAAAATCATTTCCACAGGATGATCACAACCCTACAATCTATAGAGGTTGTATAAGATGTAGTTTCTATTTAGATTGGAGGGCTAGGATCTGCCTATGGAAATGATATTTTGGGACGCAACCTATTTACGTTTATGGTCCATCAAATGAACGGTTTGGATTCTCCTACAGTGGTATGGGCGGGGCCTACGTTGTGTAAAGATGGGCCCACCATTCCCCCAACGGTAGGGGTGTAAACGAGCTGAGCCGAGCCGAGCTTGGCCAGGCTCGGCTCGGGCTCGGCTCATTAAGCTCAAAAGCTCGGCTCAGGCTCGGCTCGGCTCGGTCAGGCTCGGCTAGGCTCGCGAACCTTATCGAGCTCGAATTATATTAATTTCACACCTCTCATCTTTCCCGGGCAGCCCTATCTAGTGTTATTTTACTACTCTTTTTACACTACGAGGGGTGGTCTAAGTAACAAATGGGGTTCCAAAAAAGAAGTGACATATTTTGCCTCCCCCTTTCACTCCCTAGACAACCCTTTTAGTGTATATATTAATATATAATATATATATTTAAATATATTAAATTCTTAACGAGCCTTAACGAGCCTGGCCAGCCGGCCCGGCTCGTTAAGGATTCGAGCCGAGCTTTTTTTGAGCCGAGCCCGAGCCAAAATTGACACTCTTACCCAACGATTTCTGTTGGGCCCACCAACTGTTCATGTTGTGTGTGGAGAGAGAAAGAGAGAGAGTGTGAGTGTGTGGAGAGAGAGACCGGTCAGATGGTGGGAAAGTGACATATCCTAACGTTTAACGTTAGCCAGCCGTCAGGGGGAATATCAGCGCCCTTTTTCCCAAACCCGCAAACCTTCTGTATTTCCGTCGAAAATTGCAAATCTACTAGACATTGCAAATTTGTTTTTCCATAATTTTTTTCCCCAGATCCAAACACCGGATATTTTTTGTCAAAAAAATGAATTTTAGGGTTGCTGTATGCGGTGAGTGACCCCTTCTAAAACCCTAAATAAAAGATACAAAACACCCCCACCCATCGTTTTAGGGTTGCAGAGAAAAGCTTAAGGTCCTGTAAAATTCCATGGCGTCGTCTTGTAATGCGCGCGATTTTCTCTTCTGCAGCATGTGTGGGACGTTGCTTTCCTTGAATTCTCTCAAGCACGCTATTTGCCCTCTCTGTGGATTCAAGCGGGATGTCAAAGGTTAGACAATTTTTGTGTTTCTTATATTTTCACTTTCCTAAACTGTCTTTTTTTTTCTTTTCAAGGTGCAGTTTGGGTGTCCTTTAGGTCCCTTTAGACTGGTTATTGTTACGTGCTTAACCTAGTCAGGCCCCTACTTAGCGTTTTGCAATCTTGGTATATCTTCTACATTGCAGTTTACACTTAAATTGCAATTTGTATGTTCACCCAAATGCAGCACCTTTAGTAGTGGATTATAGCTGACTTTGATTGCTTCAAGCATAGAAATTTTCCGGCACGTAATGTCTTTAGTCAAACAGCAAATTTTGGATGAAAAATCTTGTAGTGGCATACACAATATTTTTTATACAGGAACACATAGCAAAAGGAACTCCAGTCTGGTTTGATACAATCTATTCTTCTTCTTTTTCCTACTTTCTTTTGTTAATTTCATGAACTGTGTACGCCAAATTCAATTCAGTCAAATGGGTCTGAATGGGTTAGTCCAAAAATTTACTTTAGGGGGAATCTTGTATATATATATATATATATATATATATTTGTTTCTCTAATGCCACAATGGCTTGAGAATGGAGAATTTTATGTTCTTTTTTTCTTTTCATATTATAGATTAAGTCGGATTGGGAAATAGATGGGTCTAGTAGGCATGGGGTAGGAAACATGCACCACTTATTGATAACATATTTCAAATAGTGAATCTAGACTCCAGAGGTTGGTAAATGATGCAAGTGTACATCTTCCTTCCCCCCCCCCCCTGGCTAGAAATTCTCAAGCAGGTGAAGTACCTTATGACCTCCTACCTAAACCACAAGGGGGTATAATTTTTGTCAAGTTCTTTTTAGTGGGCTGTAATCATGGGATTGATGAGCCAAGGCATGAGTGGAATTACAATGAGGTTATTTTTTAATAATAACTTTTTATTTTTATAGGAATTCCCAACCAGTGTCAAAATGAGGGTGTTTGGGGAATATACGAGTACAATTATACTTTTGGCGCTTCTAGAAATATGATACTTAAGCGACCATCAGGGCGTTGATTGAAATCCTGGTAGTAGTAGCATAACAAAAAAGGCATAAACCATTCGGGCTAGGAAATTAGAAATGTGGAGGGCCAATTATATAGAATGGTAACTAGATTGTTTGCTAAACTTTATTAACTTTCTTGAGATGTAAAGTTTGGAGTGTGACGAATGCTTCTAAGGCTGAGTAAATGTATTATCGATGCTCTAGTCTGGACCTTCTGTTTGGTACCACTTTACATGATAGAAAAATATTGATTTTGCTTATATTTTTAGCAGATAGGAAAACATATAAATTTTGTTTGGGAGTTTTCTTTGAGGATGTTGTGTTATTGGAGTTTGTGGATACTGAACAATTTCTTTGATTGTATATTTGATGGACTTGAAGGCACGACTATTTTCTAAGTTAGGTTGCTGAAGCTTTCATGTTCTTAACTCTTAACCCATTTTACCTGGCTACGGGGGCAAGTTGGATAAGAAGTCCGTAAGGTTGGCTTGAGTTAATTGATTCTCTTTTATTGTTAAAAAATGGCTCTTTTCTGAAAGATAATAGAAATGATTTTATCAATAAATCAGGAAACAAACATCTGCTGGCATGGTGGTCCCATACCCAAGCATAAAGAAAACAAACAGAATAAAAAGTCTCAAACACAAGAAAGAAACATGCTAAGCAGCAATACTGGGGAAGGGTATTCCCATTACACAGTGGTTTTATCTTTTTTTTGGGGGAGGGGGGGTTTATCTTCTGGCTTCACCAGCTCTCTCTTATTTTTTTAGTAGGAATGGCGGCTGCAGCCCCCAAGTGCGGAGCTTATGACCCTAGGAATACTCCATGTGGCAATAACTGTACCTATAATGATTTCATAGCACCGAGAAGAGAAGAAGACTTCTGCACCATTATTAGGACATATGTCAAACGTGCTTTGGATAGTCTTCTCAAGCGTGAAGAAAATGCCGATTTTCACGTAGTAGTTTTTGACACTCTTGCGCGAGAAGCCTAATCCAAATTGAATAATACCGCAAGAGGGATTGTTGCACTGGTGGACTAATTGGAAGCTGAAGGAAATGCCTTTTGATGGCATCTGAGACCAAGTGAAAACATCCTTCAGTTTGCCGACAGTAAAAAAGAATCTGGCATTAATGGTAGTAAAGAATCTGGCAATATTTGATGCCTAAAATCTACTAGACCTTGCAATTTTTTTTTCCATGGATTTGTTTTTCCATAATTTTTTCCCTAGATCCAAACACCGGATATTTTTTGTCAAAAAAAAAGATTTATGGGCCTATATAGCCTATAGAAAATGAGTTTCCAGTGACTAACCGAGAGCCTAGTCGTTTTAGGGTTGCTGTTATACGGTGAGTGACCCCTTCTAAAACCCTAAATAAAAGATACAAAACACCCCCACCCATCGTTTTAGGGTTGCAGAGGACGTATTGAAAGCGTAAGGTCCTGTAAAATTCCATGGCGTCGTCTTGTAATGCGCGTGATTTTCTCTTCTGCAGCATGTGTGGGACGTTGCTTTCCTTGAATTCTCTCAAGCACGCTATTTGCCCTCTCTGTGGATTCAAGCGGGATGTCAAAGGCTAACAATTTTTGTGTTTCTTATATTTTCACTTTCCTAAACTGTCTTTTTTTTCTTTTCAAGGTGCAGTTTGGGTGTCCTTTAGGTCCCTTTAGACTGGTTATTGTTATGTGCTTAACCTAGTCAGGCCCCTACTTTGCGTTTTGCAATCTTGGTATATCTTCTACATTGCAGTTTACACTTAAATTGCAATTTGTATGTTCACCCAAATGCAGCACCTTTAGTAGTGGATTATAGCTGACTTTGATTGCTTCAAGCGTAGAAATTTTCCTGCACGTAATGTCGTTAGTCAAACAACAAATTTTGGATGAAAAATCTTGTAGTGGCATACACAATATTTTTTATACAGGAACACATAGCAAAAGGAACTCCAGTCTGGTTCGATACAATCTATTCTTCTTCTTTTTCCTACTTTTGTTAATTTCATGAACTGTGTACCCCAAATTCAATTCAGTCAACTGGGTCTGTATGGGTTAGTCCAAAAATTTACTTTAGGGGGAATCTTGTATATATATATATATATATATTTGTTTCTCTAATGCCACAATGGCTTGAGAATGGAGAATTTTATGTTCTTCTTTTTTTCTTTTCATATTATAGATTAAGTCGGATTGGGATATAGATGGGTCTAGTAGGCATGGGGTAGGAAACACGCACCACTTATTGATAACATATTTCAAATAGTGAATCTAGAACCCCCCCCCCCCGTGGCTAGAAATTCTCAAGCAGGTGAAGTACCTTATGACCTCCTACCTAAACCACGAGGTGGTATAATTTTTGTCAAGTTCTTTTTAGTGGGCTGTAATCATGGGATTGATGAGCCAAGGCATGAGTGGAATTACAATGAGGTTATTTTTTTAATAATAACTTTTTTATTTTTATAGGAATTCCCAACCAGTGTCAAAATGATGGTGTTTGGGGAATATACGAGTACAATTATACTTTTGGCGCTTCTAGAAATATGATACTTAAGCGACCATAAGGGCGTTGATTCAAATCCTAGTAGTTGTAGCATAACAAAAAAGGCATAAACAATTCGGGCTAGGAAATTAGAAATGTGGAGGGCCAATTATATAGAATGGTAACTAGATTGTTTGCTAAACTTTATTATCTTTCTTGAGATGTAAAGTTTGGAGTGTGACGTGATAGGCTGGCATAGTTCATCAATCACCAACAAGGTGACTTTTATAAAATGTGTCTCACAGCAAAACATCAAAAGAGAAATGGAGGTTGTAATCTAAAGAAACAGGAGAACCTAAAAGAAATTTCTAATTGAATAAGCAAGGATTTTGAAATTGACTCATGTAAACCTTTTTGCGTCATAGTCCTTTCCAAACAAGATATTGTCACGTATTGTGCCTGAGAGAATCCATGGGATCTACAGTTGCCATTGAAAGCAACTAGCATGAAGATAAAATTGAAAAGAGATATCAAAAAAGTTTATGCCAGGAAAAAATAAACCTGTGGTACATATGCTATTGATCCATGTGAATGTATAGATCCATGAATGAGCCTCATTTCTCCTAGAATAGAATTTAAAAAGGATGACTTGCCGGAACCAACCTGACCACAAGCAGTTGTCTGTTAAGGATAAAACATGAATGAAATGAAGCAGATATGAGATCTTCCACACGAGAAATATTTACCAAAATTCTTAGATGATCAACATTCCTGGAAAAAAATCATTTTTTTCATTTTTAAGATTTTTATATTTACAAGAATACAAGAATTGGCTTTATATTATCCTAGCTAAACAAATGTACATATAATGAGGTCTTGAACTTGCATTGTATTGTAAGTTTGTAACGATAGATTACATTAAAGTATAGGTAAGCTTAACTTGTAGCTTCTGTGGAAGCAACACTTTATGGAAGTCAAATAAAGTAAACCTTCATTTCTAGTTAGAAGATTTTCTTCCTACATGCATCTTCCTCACGTGGGTGATATTTATGTCCCTTTAATCTAGGACCTAGGTCATCAGGACAGGCTTAATATATTTAGTGGGTTGTGGAAAAAGGTTGACAAGCTTGGCATGAAGTGTCCTATCTTTTCATAAGATTATTTAAGCTAGGTCACTTAAACTCTTAAACTCTGGAGCCAACATAAACTTTCCTCTATATTTAGACCCAATTTGGGTGTTCACAAACCTTGGGTACTGACATTTGAGAATGGGCTTATTGCCAAATATTGGGGCTGGCTTATTTGGGCGTCCACAAAAATCAAGATGAAATGGCAGCTTCACATGCATCGTTTCAATAAAACATGAACAAAATGAAGACACCTCCAAGTTGGTCTCATCCCATTAGCTGGTGTGACAACCACAAGGGGCTGCATTCCTAGAAAGCATGACAGCTAAACGGGCACTTAGTCTTTTATTTGTTTGCCCACATTGCATGGATGAAGCGAATAGATAAGATTTTGTCAGAATGCCCATTGATACAACCACGCTGGGGACAACAAAGTGACTTTCAAGCAGGCAGTTGACCACCCAGGCATGCACCGAATGGGGCATGCACCTTTTTATAGCACTGTCAGGACTCCTAAATGGGACTACCACCACCTACATTAAAGAGATACTAGCTGGAAGAAAGAATTCTCCTTTGAGAAATACTTATTCTTTGTTATAGGGAAGGAAGGAGAAGAGGAGACGAAGAAAGGTTTGGGGACAAAGGAGAAAATGAAAGTGAAGTGTGACTCACTATATCTAGCATTTATTCTTTATAATAAACACTAAAAGACTAAAATTTCCTCATGGGATTATTAAATAAATCTATCTCAATAGATCTCAACAGTGTCATCATAGGCCCAATCGAGGGTTACTTCATTATGTTCATTAGTTATTTATGTTGTCAAGGGCCCTATCATGGGACTAATTAGAGATTATATTATGTAGATGGGGCCTATTACACATAAGTATAGCTTATGAGTGGCATTTTTTTTGTAATTTCTTCAAGTTATCTTCATATTCATATGGGTTTTCGTGAATCTGATTATATTATGTAGATGGGGCATATACAAAATAAGTCGCCTGTGAGGGCATTTTTGTACTTCTTCAAGTTATGTTTATATTTATATGGGTTTTTGTGGGTTAAGACCAATGTTTTAAATTTTGGTCTCGGTTTTGGTTTCGGTCACCATAGAAACGGAAATGTTTCGGATGGAAATTTCAGTGGAAATTCTGTAAAATCAAGGAAACATATAGAAATATATGCAAATGATAGAATTTAAAGATGAAAATTCGAGAAATGCTAGAATAATCATAAATACAAATTTATAAACCATCACTTACAGAAGACAACCATCCATAATAGTTTAAAAATTAAAACATCAAACACCTAGTGAAATGTATTGTCGTGCGTGTATGGTAATTTTGTACATGCTAAATTTCACAGGTAATTTCATATAAATATTTATACATTATACATGCATCACATTTTGTATGACATTGATATAAATATAATTATGTAATACATACTAAGATAGTATACGGTATACCACTATTATACTTAGGATTTTGGTTATGCATTTCAGCCGCTTCAGTTTCTAATTTGGTGGGGATGAAAACAGAAACATTTTGGTTGTTTCTGCCGGTTTCGATGGAAATTTAAAACCTTGGTTAAAACTACGCATACAAATTTCTCTGTATTCTTCTTTTATTCTTCACTTTTCTCATATAGTATAAACCCTAATTCAACTGCTTCAACCACTCACTAAAAATTACTAATAAATCACATAAAGTGTATGTGATATAGATCCTAGGGGTTGTCATCATCCCAAAAGTGCAGCCATATGATTCCTGAGATCAGTCATAGACCCCTGACTTCATCTCAAGGCTCGAAACTTGAAGAAAAAGAAACATTGTCCTTTGGATCATGACGATTGATACCAAGTTGTGAATCAATCTTGCAAAATAAACCAAGAAGGGAACAATGGTGGGGAAGAGAGAAGAGGAGAACGAGTGTTCATGAGATTTCAGAGTGAAAACCAACGGCCACTTAAGTGGATTATATATAAGACACATATTGCATAATTACAAGAATCCCACCCATACGAGATTGTCCCCGTCAATGATATATAATGTGCAATATATCAGCATTGGACTTAACTGGCACTCCTCACTTCTAGAAACAATGGTCCCAACACAAACAAGACAAATAGTGGTTCGTCAACGCAAATTTTAGTGCAACTGATTACAAGACACATGTGCCAACTGAGTTTCCATGAGAAATAGACTCTAGGCATGGGTAGGGAGAGAGTGGGACATGGTTACCCATTCCTAAAAAAGGAAAAATTTATTGGATGGATTTTAGTGGTATGTATTAATGAGCCACTGATGCAAAAACCTGGTAATCAAATTCTATTAATCAGTTAATGGCATCTAAGATCATCAAGTGACCAACAAACATTGGAATTCAACTCTACTAACAGATTAGATCATTTGAGGGTTTAACAGAAAAGAACTAGACCAATGCAAAAATGTTGAATCTTTATTGAACGAACATGGTGCATATATTACTAAATACAAGCTGATTCACAACACATTTTAGCATGAACCATTAGATGAACTAAATTCAATGGTCAACATCTTCTAGAACTAAGTTGCATGTACAATTTACAAATTCATTTTCATGCACAGCATAAAAATTAAGTCATGTGAACTAATAATCCATTCAGAAAAATACAGTATGCTTCCATTATTGATTAAGGCTACATGATGTGTAAGCTACGAACAGATAACAAGGAACTCTCAAAATTCCTGAAGGCAGAGAAATGACCTCTCCAATTACTGCAATAAGGATCCCTTTAGGAAGGTCAATAGTTATGTGATTTAAGACTGCGTTATCTCCATCTTCATCACTTTTTGACCAAGTACAACATGTATCTTGGAAAATAATGGCCATAAGTTCAGGTGAAGTATCAACTTGGCCTTCAAATGGACATGAAGATGAATGATCTGCTTCACATAACAGTTCACCAGACGGCTGTATCACTTCAGAATTAAGCTCAGAACAGGAGAGGAATTTGCCCAATCTCCTGGTAGATATTATGGCCTGGAATGCACTCAAGATGGAACATACCATTTCAATTAATAAAATTCCTACAAAAATGTGCAGCTCACTGACAATATAACATTCAGAGGCTTACATCAATCAACCCATTAATCACCCATGGGAATGAATTTAATGGAGAGATGAGAGTGTTGAATAAAGCAACACATGTGAACACCTGCAAGTGTGGCATGGTAACTGGAAAGGTATTATTTTCCTCAACAAGAAACACAGTGCTCCATTGAAAATCACTGCCAGACTGAATATCACTGTGCTAAGAAATAGGTCTGTAAGTAGTGATACCGTAGCAGCATCCAGGGGATGCCCCATCAATGCAAAGAGTCCAAATGTGAACAGAGAAAATAGTGTTGGTGTCGTTGCCCAAAAGAATACACACCATGCATCCAAATACTTTCTAGTCTGGTAAAGACTGCTACAAATGTTAGTAAAGTAATTTACACAATAGGCTGAAGAGAGAGGAGTTTCCATAAAATTGAGGAGCTTAGCTGCAAAGCAGCATTGCTTACCGATAGGTGTTTCACCTCCAATGCTCTCGTTTCCATCAACCGATTGGCAAATAGAAGCTCCCAACTATACATCTTCAAAGTTCGGATGTATGTCAAAAGTTCCCCAGTCTTTCTGATTCTGTCCAGAATGTTATGAAATGCACAATTGCTAGGATAATTAGGAGAATATCTGCAAATCTGTTATAGAACTTCATAAAGCCAAAAGAAATATCATCAAGCACTAGGTCTATAAACAGATGCAAAATTTAAGCTTTGAGTTTCATTCATGTAATAGAGAATTTGTATGATTTAAAAAGAAAAAAGAAAAGACAAAGACATTATGGTGGTTTAGAAAGTCTGTCATAGAACTTCATAAACCAAAAGAAATATCATCAAGCACTACGTTAATCAGATGCAAAATCTAAGCTTTGAGTTTCATTCAAGGGATCAAGATTAGTTTGATTTAAAAGGGAAAATTAAAACATAAACACATCGTGCTGGTTTCAATAATGAGAAATACAATTCAAAAAACTGAAAATTATATATAATTTCATCTGTTTACATGCACCAATGTTAGATACTCAAGTAATGTAGAGATTGTATCTTTGGGTTTCAGAAAAATAAAGTAGAAAACAAGCAGAAAGATAGATGCGAAAAGAAAAATACTTGTATAGCAAGAATAACTGGAAATACTTAAAACTCAGACAGCTTGAATTTGCTGAATCCAGTGATGCATCCGCTGTTAATCCATCATCACCTCCAGATTGATCTTGTAAGTCTTGTGTTGTAAAATTTGCACATTGGATGAGGAGACTTACGCCACTATCTGGTCTTGTAGTTCCTCAGTTATGCAGCCAAAGTATGGCGTACCAACCATAAGGAGGATTCACACACTATCAGATAGGCCCTAGGCTCGATTTCTATAAAAGTCAAGGGCATAAAAGGAAGAGGACAAAGAATGATAGGAGCTGCAATTAAAGCAAAGATGCAGTTTTGGAATCACTACAAAGGAGTGAATAGGAAGAGATTACGAAGGGAAAGGTAGTTTTGGGATTTTACCAGGGTAGTCCAACCAAAAAGGGGTGCCCTCCATATTCCTCCTTCTTTTCTCTCATTTTGTTGTCTCCCATGGCCATGAGTCCACCTTGGTTTTGGGGAGATAGTTTTTACTATGCCTTGAAAAGTGATGTTTTCTAATTTCCTATGTTTAGAACTTACCATTAGGAATTATTTTATATTTCTCTTTTCAATGTAAATTTCTCCACTATAACTATGGGAGCAAGGGAGATGGAGTTTAACCTTAGAGATTATATTCAAGTTGAAAAGCTTTGAAGTTCTGGAAGCTTGAATGAATCGAAGATGTGGTGGATTACTCTTCTTCGTATTTTTGGGTAATATTAATCTAATTTTCAGTAAGTATTGTTATACCCAAACTTGGGGGTTCAAACTCTTGGATCTCCTTTATTTGTATCACTCAGCTTCTTCCACATCATCAAAGCGTTGGGTCTACTTTGAGCTCTTTCTAACCTTTCTCGTCATTTTTCTCTTCTTGAATGAAATTGCCTACATTTGCAAATTTTCTTTTTGGACACATGAGAATGATGGCCAACTTCTCTACGCTCAAAACATTTAGCAATTGTTTTATGTTGGCGTGATATTAATCGCATGCACCTAATTTAATTATCTACGGCCAATTGATCCTCTATCATAGCGACTTGATTCAATTCTTCCATTTTTACAATATGGATGCCTATCATGTATGAATTTCTCAATCAAGTTTCCACTTAAGTAGTCAATCTCATTGCATCTACCATCACCCGTATAACGTAACATGATCCTGGAAAGGCAATCAAAGTTTTGCAATATAGCACGAAACCAATTACACCTTAGATCTAAGTATATGTTTAGAGAGTTGGAAAAGTTTTGTATATACTTTCACACTCGTATCTTCTTGCTATAGATTCTAATATATCTAAAATAAGACATGGACTTAAATCAATTAGAAGAAATTTACCTTTAAGTTGTTTCTTAATCTTCTCTCATGCAAGTTTTCAGGTTTCAGTTTCGAAATACATTTTGGTCACGACGGAAATGGAAACATATCGGTTTTTGTAACAACTCAGATATTAGGTTTAAGATTTGATTTCACATCCTCCAATCTTGGACTCATCATGCTCTCCCTAGAAAAAAATAACTTTAAGAATAAATGAAGTGACAAAAGGAGTAAACTAGACCAGTGACTGAGTTAGGGATCAAGTGATATATTTTTCATACTAAATGAGAGTGGGCAAGAATTTTCTTTGGCCATCCAACATTTTTTCATGATAAACCATATGAGCCTGAATATTTCCGAGGTGATTATAATATGATAATGTGTGGAGCGGAGTGGATATGACCCAAAATTTTGGCTGCCACAACATAAGATACAACAACTTTTAGGATTACTCGATTTATAGAACAAGGATTGGTATCTATCTCGATTACAGAACCAAAATAGGAAAACATGATAGAAAAATATTGATTTTGCTTATATTTTTAGCAGATAGGAAAACATTTAAATTTTGTTTGGGAGTTTTCTTTGAGGATGTTGCGTTATTGGAGTTTGTGGATACTGAACAAGTTCTTTGATTGTATAGTTGATGGACTTGAAGGCACGACTATTTTCTACGTTAGGTTGCTGAAGCTTTCATGGTCTTAACTCTTAACCCATTTTACCTGGCTACGGGGGCAAGTTGGATAAGAAGTCCGTAAGGTTGGCTTGAGTTAATTGATTCTCTTTTATTGTTAAAAAATGGCTCTCTTCTGAAAGATAATAGAAATGTTTTTATCAATAAATCAGAAAACAAACATCTGCTGGCATGGTGGCCCCATACCCAGGCATAAAGAAAACAAACAAAATAAAAAGTTTCAAACACAAGAAAGAAACATGCTAAGCAGCAAAACTGGGGAAGGGTATTCCCATTACACAGTGGTCTTATCTTCTTTTTTTTTCCGGGGGGGGGGGGGTGTTTATCTTCTGGCTTCACCAGCTCTCTCTTATTTTTTTAGTAGGAATGGCGGCTGCAGCCCCCAAGTGTGGAGCTTATGACCCTAGGAATACTCCATGTTGCAATAACTCTGCCTATTTTCACATCTAGGATTTACATATACAACATATCTCACTGTCAAGAGCGAATTTCTTATTATTTAGATATTTAGATTCAAAAAGAAAAGAAAAGAAGGGGATCCGTTAGAAACTTGCAAAACAAAACAAGGATTGGGTTGCGCCATACTACCTATAATGATTTCATAACACCGAGAAGAGAAGAAGACTTCTGCACCATTATTAGGACATATGTCAAACGTGCTTTGGATAGTCTTCTCAAGCGTGAAGAAAATGCCGATTTTCACGTAGTAGTTTTTGACACTCTTGCGCGAGAAGCCTAATCCAAATTGAGTAATACCGCCAGAGGGATTGTTGCACTGGTGGACTAATTGGAAGCTGAAGGAAATGCCTTTTGATGCCATCTGAGACCAAGTGAAAACATCCTTCAGTTTGCCGACAGTAAAAACGAATCTGGCATTAATGGTAGTAAAGAATCTGACAATATTTGATGCCTAAAATCTACTAGACCTTGCAAATTTTTTTTTCCATGGATTTGTTTTTCCATAATTTTTTCCCTAGATCCAAACACCGGATATTTTTTGTCAAAAAAAAGGATTTGTGGGCCTATATAGCCTATAGAAAATGAGTTTTCCAGTGACTAACCGAGAGCCTATTCGTTTTAGGGTTGCTGTTATACGGTGAGTGACCCCTTCTAAAACCCTAAATAAAAGATACAAAACACCCCCACCCATCGTTTTAGGGTTGCAGAGGACGTATTGAAAGCGTAAGGTCCTGTAAAATTCCATGGCGTCGTCTTGTAATGCGCACGATTTTCTCTTCTGCAGCATGTGTGGGACGTTGCTTTCCTTGAATTCTCTCAAGCACGCTATTTGCCCTCTCTGTGGATTCAAGCGGGATGTCAAAGGTTAGATAATTTTTGTGTTTCTTATATTTTCACTTTCCTAAACTGTCTTTTTTTTCTTTTCAAGGTGCAGTTTGGGTGTCCTTTAGGTCCCTTTAGACTGGTTATTGTTACGTGCTTAACCTAGTCAGGCCCTACTTAGCGTTTTGCAATCTTGGTATATCTTCTACATTGCAGTTTACACTTAAATTGCAATTTGTATGTTCACCCAAATGCAGCACCTTTAGTAGTGGATTATAGCTGACTTTGATTGCTTCAAGCATAGAAATTTTCCGGCACGTAATGTCGTTAGTCAAACAGCAAATTTTGGATGAAAAATCTTCTAGTGGCATACACAATATTTTTTATACAGGAACACATAGCAAAAGGAACTCCAGTCTGGTTTGATACAATCTATTCTTCTTCTTTTTCCTACTTTCTTTTGTTAATTTCATGAACTGTGTACGCCAAATTCAATTCAGTCAACTGGGTCTGAATGGGTTAGTCCAAAAATTTACTTTAGGGGGAATCTTGTATATATATATATATATATATATTTGTTTCTCTAATGCCACAATGGCTTGAGAATGGAGAATTTTATGTTCTTTTTTTCTTTTCATATTATAGATTAAGTCGGATTGGGATATAGATGGGTCTAGTAGGCATGGGGTAGGAAACATGCACCACTTATTGATAACATATTTCAAATAGTGAATCTAGACTCCAGAGGTTGGTAAATGATGCAAGTGTACATCTTCGTTCCCCCCCCCTCCTGGCTAGAAATTCTCAAGCAGGTGAAGTACCTTATGACCTCCTACCTAAACCACGAGGTGGTATAATTTTTGTCAAGTTCTTTTTAGTGGGCTGTAATCATGGGATTGATGAGCCAAGGCATGAGTGGAATTACAATGAGGTTATTTTTTAATAATAACTTTTTATTTTTATAGGAATTCCCAACCAGTGTCAAAATGAGGGTGTTTGGGGAATATACGAGTACAATTATACTTTTGGCGCTTCTAGAAATATGATACTTAAGCGACCATCAGGGCGTTGATTGAAATCCTGGTAGTAGTAGCATAACAAAAAAGGCATAAACCATTCGGGCTAGGAAATTAGAAATGTGGAGGGCCAATTATATAGAATGGCAACTAGATTGTTTGCTAAACTTTATTAACTTTCTTGAGATGTAAAGTTTGGAGTGTGACGAATGCTTCTAAGGCTGAGTAAATGTATTATCGATGCTCTAGTCTGGACCTTCTGTTTGGTACCACTTTACATGATAGAAAAATATTGATTTTGCTTATATTTTTAGCATATAGGAAAACATTTAAATTTTGTTTGGGAGTTTTCTTTCAGGATGTTGCGTTATTGGAGTTTGTGGGTATTGAACAAGTTCTTTGATTGTATATTTGATGGACTTGAAGGCACGACTATTTTCTACGTTAGGTTGCTGAAGCTTTCATGGTCTTAACTCTTAACCCATTTTACCTGGCTACGGGCGCAAGTTGGATAAGAAGTCCGTAAGGTTGGCTTGAGTTAATTGATTGTCTTTTATTGTTAAAAAATGGCTCTTTTTTGAAAGATAATAGAAATGATTTTATCAATAAATCAGGAAACAAACATCTGCTGGCATGGTGGTCCCATACCCAGGCATAAAGAAAACAAACAGAATAAAAAGTCTCAAACACAAGAAAGAAACATGCTAAGCAGCAATACTGGGGAAGGGTATTCCCATTACACAGTGGTTTTATCTTCTTTTTTTGGGCGGGGGGGGGGGGTTATCTTCTGCCTTCACCAGCTCTCTCTTATTTTTTTAGTAGGAATGGCGGCTGCAGCCCCCAAGTGCGGAGCTTATGACCCTAGGAATACTCCATGTTGCAATAACTGTACCTATAATGATTTCATAGCACCGAGAAGAGAAGAAGACTTCTGCACCATTATTAGGACATATGTCAAACGTGCTTTGGATAGTCTTCTCAAGCGTGAAGAAAATGCCGATTTTCACGTAGTAGTTTTTGACACTCTCGTGCGAGAAGCCTAATCCAAATTGAATAATACCGCCAGAGGGATTGTTGCACTGGTGGACTAATTGGAAGCTGAAGGAAATGCCTTTTGGTGGCATCTGAGACCAAGTGAAAACATCCTTCAGTTTGCCGACAGTAAAAAAGAATCTGGCATTAATGGTAGTAAAGAATCTGGCAATATTTGATGCCTAAAATGTCCTTAACAATTTGGGTACTTTAGTGGATGTTGCTTATTGGGAAACTGAACCTTGGGTGTCAATCATTCTAAATTCTATCTGAAATGGGTGGAAGCATGTAGACACTTGATAATGGATACAACCAATTAATCATTTCTTAGAATGTGTTGGCTTTGCGTGTTGCTTTCATCCTTTCATACCGAATCTTCTCTTTACATTTTAATATTGGGTGGCTCTTTTGTTCCGTTGCTCTTATGTTAGTTATATTATTCTGGCATCCTGTCTTGCTTATCAGCTTTTCTGTGTGTAACACTGAGGTTGCGAAATATGTTCATATGCTTGTTGCATCACTAAATCAATTATAGTTGCCTTTTTCAGAGATTGAAGGAAAAGAAACGTCTTACACTATCACTGCTGAGGTATGTTGTCACTTCAGCTAGTATTATAGTGGATCTTGTGCTATGTTACCATGTCTTGTCGCTCACATGTTGAACATCAATGCATCTTGAAACTTGGAAAGACAAAAACACGCTTGTCTAGGAACACCCATGCCATGCTGACTCATAAATTGTATAAACACTAAAAATGATTTTTTTTATTTTACTTTTACTCTCTTTTGCTATTTCTATTTCTTTTTCATATTTATCTTTGGTGGATGATATACTATGAATAAATACAATTTACATGATGTGAATAAGAATGAAATTTTTGAAAATGAGCATGGTCATTTTCTACAGGGTATTAATGATTATTGTTCCTGAGCTATAGCTCATATAAGCTTATCTGAGCTATAGCTAAAAAACACATGTGGCCCCACATTTTTGGGGGGATCCAAAGCATTCATTTGGAAGCCCTTCCATGGATAGGGTGTGTACCAAAAATCAGCCCTATAGGATCATCCTAACCCTGCCATTTGTGGAGGGAAAAAATGGGCAGAAACATGGACACACATTGTCTGTCCATTTTCCCCTCCACCTTTGATTGGGTTATGATGATCATGAGGGCTGATTTTTGGTACACACCCTATCCGTGGAAGGGCCTTTTGAATGAATGCTTTGGATCCCCCCAAAAATGTGGGGCCACATGTGTTTTTGAGCTATAGCTCAGGAACATTTTCCTCATTATCAAATTCTATTTTGAAACTGGGTTGATTATTAATAGCATGGTTTTTGGGATTACTCAAGATATTGTTTGTTCTAGTAAGTCAAGTCTTAATTCAAGAAAGTCAAGTCTAAATTCAAGACTCGGCGTCTAAGTTTGCTCAAAATCGGCCGGTTGACAGGTAAGCTGACATTAGTTACCTTGCTGAAATCTCTTTGAAAGAAATTTTTGTGCAATGGTTTTTTTTTTTGTCGTTATTGTTATACTATATTGGGGGCCTTATCCCTTTCTATCTTGAATGGGATCTGGGACTATCTGGTTCGGGGTACCGGGATCGCCCCCACCCTCTGACCCGCAATCCAGGGTCACCGACCCGAAATGTGTGTCAGTTTTTACCCGGATCGCCAAAAATGGAGACCCAGGCGACCTGCAGGAGAGAGAGAGAGAGAGAGAGAGAGAGAGAGAGAGAGAGAGAGAGAGAACAAAAAAACAGCAAACTGGGAAGAGGTAAAGAGACTAACCTGAAACATATGTTGTTCCACAGAAAATCGCCAATCGAAATACAATCCATGTACAGTATTGTAAAATCTCCTTCCCTGCTTTCTTGCTTTCGCAGAGAGATGAAGGAGAAGGGAAGCCGTTGAAGGCATGCAACCACTTAAAATCCCAACAAAAAAAATCCGACCACAGGCCTACTGATATCGGCACTTCAAGTTTTAACCTATTTTTTAAACAATTGTCAAGCCTTTCCCAAATATTGATATGGGCACTACAAGTTTTAATTTCTTTTTTAAACAGCTGTCAAATGTGATTACCTTTCCAAAAACTGTCATCAACCACCAGTTGATATGCTTGACCGTCATATTTAAGATAAGGCCGCTTTAGCATCTCTTGGCATAACATTAAATTAGAGAGAGCACCAGAGCGACCCGGATTAGCAGTCCAAACCGACCCGCGACCCCATATAGCGAACCAACTTAGCCTATCCTCATCGTACCGCGTACCGGGCTACCATCGTATACTGTACTCGTTCCCGTACCGCGTACTGGAACGAGCCGCGTTCCAAGTACTTCTGACGAGTGAATTCAGGAACTGTTATCAGTTCAGAGCCACTTATGAGCATTAATTGTATGATCCTGCTAACTTCAAACAAATTGGGGCTGGTTTAACTTTCAATTCGCATGAATGGTTGACCGCTGCTTCTGCCCTAAGAACATAAATCAGAATTGCCATTAAAAGAAAACATAAATCAGAATTAACTTTCAGTTCACAGGCAATGAATGGTTGACCACAGATTCTGGCCTAAGAACATAAATCAGAATTGCCATTAAAAGAAAACATAAATCAGAGTTAACCAGGAGCTTGGGAATGCATATCTAACTGAAACCAACGTGAAAATCCCTGCCCACTTTAATCAGTATTTGCTATCAGTTTTGGAAATAAAGTGTTGGTCCAACCTCTTTTTTTTGGAAGGAATACATGCAGGGACTGGATAGAGAATACATTCTTGCTTTTTGATGAACTTAAATGTGAAATTTTCTGGGCATTGCTTTGGATGCTTAGACATCTTATCTAATTTTTTTGCCTTTACGGAAATTTGTCCCATCTAAATATAATGGAGCATGAGAAAATGATTATGTATTTGGGCCTTCAGGAACAGAGTTGTTTCTATTTAATCATGTTTTGAAATGCACATCTCTTTTCGTTATGGCTATGAAGTCTGTCGAACGCTTCCTATTTCAGGATATCAGAAGAGAGCTAAATATTGAGAAAATGATTATGTATTTGGGCTTTCAGGAATAGAGTTGTTTCCATTTAATCATGTTTTGAAATGCACATCTCTTTTCTTTATGGCTCTGAAGTCTGTCAAATGCTTCCTACTTCAGGATATCAGAAGAGAGCTAAATATTGAGCCTTTTGTGCAACTTGGCCGAATCCCCGCTGCCGCAGACAGGGTGCAAAGGGCAGTGGTAAGTGAGCTAATCTGGTGAAAGGCTCAAGTTATTTATTTTTGTTTTCAAATGCCATTTATTCTCATTGTACTTTTTTTGATAGGTTAACGAAGCATGTCCTCAGTGCCACCACCCGCAGCTTGAATATTACACTAGACAGGTATGTTGAACTATAAGAGCTGCATATCTTCTAAACTAGCATACATCTTAATTATTTTTTTGGACTCATCTGTCATCAATCTTGATCACTCCATTATTCTTTTCCGCAGTTGAGATCGGCAGATGAAGGGCAGACTGTTTTCTATGAGTGTCCAAAATGCAAACATAAGTTCTCAGTCAACACATAAATTTCAGGTGTTTTTTTAGTCAGGTCATGCTTGATAGTGTAGTGAAGGAAGAATTCCCTGCCGTACTCTTGTTGCATGGTAATGGCCAAAATTCATACTTGGTTGGCACAATGAGTTACCTATGGTCTCCAATTTGATCAGAACTTTGATAGAAAAGTCATCTTCTTCAAATATTCAAGCGGTTGATCACAGGTCTAAGATCATCTGATGAAGGTTGGATTGAGAAAGTTTGATAGACTAGTGGTGCTTCACCAGCCAGACAGCAGGCAATCTTTGCCTCGTATTTTAGGCCCGGCTTGTTTTGGACTTTGAGAACTGATTGTGAGTCTTGGATTGACAATCGATTAAGTCTAAAAATGATTATTGGACTCTATATTAAACACTTTTTTGGGTACAATAATCAATTTGGACTTGTACCCGGTTCTCAAAGTTTAAAACGAAGGAGCCTAAACATAAATTTGAGTCCGATAATTAGTTTTGGATTCAACCGGTTCTCGAAATCTAAAAGGAACTGGGCCTAAACGTAAATTTGAGTCCAGTAATTAGTTTTTGACTCGCAATCAATTCTCAAAATCCAAAGGCCAAAACCGAAATTTGGCTGGTGGAGACCGAAACTGAAGTTCGGCGAAATCCGGAATTTCGGACATTACCAAATTTCGGCCGAAATTACAGGAATTCCGGTCTGAAATTTTGAGAAAATGTATTTAAAAAAAGAAGAAAGAAATGTTACCAAATTTCGGCGTTTCGTTTAGAAATCTCGAAATGAATTAAATGTTCTTTTTTAATTTTTACCAAATTTCAGCCCGAAATTTCAGATTTCGGTGGGTCCGAAATAGGTACCGAAACCGAAATTTAAAACCTTGTTTACGCGTTACTGGTTCCCGGAAGAGTCAATATCTCCATTAGCTAAGCCCTTTCTGTCCCTGCCTTTGGACTCGTATTTTGTTCGTACACAAACACAATCAACGGAGGACTCTTTTACACTACAATGAGGCAAATATATCAAGTGGATTTCACCTCCATAGCAACTAAGTAGCGACGCCAAATCAGCCCATTCACTTTTCCGTGAATGGTTGAGCTTAATATAACTGGAGAGAGAGAGAGAGAGAGAGAGAGAGAGAAGGTGGTCTAAAAGGAAAGATATTATAATGTTATTGGAGTGGGGGGTTGGTCTACTCAAACTTGTGGTATTGAGGGTGAGAAAGACTACAGGGAAAGATATTATAATATTATTGGGGTGGGGGGTTGGTCTAATCCACTTACCCAATCTTAGGAAATCAATTTTAACTAGCCCCTTGAAAAAGAAGTAGGAGTGGGCTTCACTTTTTGGGTTTTATAATCAATTTTTGGATTTAAAATTGATTCTCAAAATCCAAAAGAAAGGACAAGGTCCTGCTTGTTTTGGCCTCAAAATCCAAAAGAAAGGACAAGGTCCTACTTGTTTTGGATTTTGAGAATCAATTGAGTCCAAATCTTATTATCGGACTTAAAATTGATTCTCAAAATCATAAGCCCCTGTTTATTTTGGATTGATTAAATAGCCGCTTCTCAGTCCAAAACTAATTATTGGACTCAAGATTGCGTTTAATTTTGTGTCCAATAATTAGTTCTAGACTCACAGCACAATAATAAGTTTTGGACTCACAATCGGTATAATTGAGTCCAATGCGGATGGAGGATTTCAAGATTCAACATCTTCCTCAGTTCCTTTTTTTTTTTTTTTTTTTGGTGGGTAAGCTGGGGTTAGGCAAGACCCCTACCAGGTTCATAGATGAATAAACAAGTACATCAGGAGGGCCTTAAGAGCCAAAGCAAAGGGAGGAAAATCCCAAAACAAGAACTAATGAAAATGGCAACCAATGCTTACAATCTTAAAAACAGAGTTCCATTTCGGTCTTCGTCAACGGCCGAGAGAAGAAGGGGGGAGCAAACAGCACTTGGGTGGGGCAACCTTTCCATGGGAATGATCTTTTGGAGAGGAGGTCAGCAACAGAGTTACCTTCTCGCCATATATGGGTGATGCACCATTCATTGAAATGCGAAAGGAGGTCCCGGATATGAATAATCACATTTATCTTCTTCCAGGGGGGAGGTATGGTTCCTTGAACAACATCCACAGCGTATTTTGAATCAGATTCTATCCAGATGTTGGTGTGGTCCAGGCACATAGCAAGGCGAATTCCTCTTTCGATAGCGAGAATTTCAAGTTCAAATATTTCTTCTTTGTCAACATTTTCTGAGAACATGGTGTGAACCATTCCTTTTGAGTCCCTAATGAGTCCTCCCAACCCTCCTCCCTCTGCTTCCAAAGAAGCATCAGTATTGAGTTTGAGCTCCGACTCCTCCGGAGGAATCCATGAGCAAAATTTGTTGGTGCAGGTTTCTGGATTGAACTTATATTTAAAGTTAATCGCCGACACAATGTTCCATGGAGATGCTTTGTCTTTGATCATCAGGGCATTTAACCTGATACTTATCTCTGATAGAATGGCTGTCAGCAGAATACACTTGTGTCTTGATTTGTTCTCAAATGTTCTCTGGTTTCTTTCTAACCACAGGTTGTGAATTAAGGAACTAAAACAGAGCTTTAAGGCTGTGTAGGCTTGACCTTTACCTTTTGAGTGGAGATGGATCCATTCTTCTTCATCTTCAAGAGATCGCAGGAGGTTTCTGTGATACTCGCTTCTCCAAAGAATCATCTTCCATATCCAAGCGGAGTAGCTACATTTTATTAGCCTTAGCCTACTGAAGCTGAAGTTTTCAGCTGAATAATGGACTCCAAACCACCTGATCCCGGCATACCCAACGTAATAGATTTCAGCTCGGCTTCCACTTTTGAAGATAGTCTTCGTGAACCCACTCTAAAAATCCCTCCCCAAACCTGTAAAGAAGACAAGTTAAGTTCTGAATCTTCTTCCCCCGGCATTTTTTATGTCGGGAAACTTTGGGCGAAGCCCTCATCGTCCCCCTTGTTGCTATCAAGCCCCTGTATCCCGCAAGCTGTGAAAGAGTTTAAGGTTGAACATGGGTTTGGAAACCCTCTTGCCCCCCCCCCCCCCCCCCCTGAGTGGGTGGAGCAGCCCTGTCGCTCAGGCACCAGACCATTTAGAGGCCTGGAACATGGTGAAAGAATTCTGGTCTAATGAGGAGATTCCTGGAGAAATCCAAAACCCCCAGAAAAAACCCCTAATCCTGCAAGATCCTGAACCTATCACCCATTACAGAAGGGGAACCCGAACACATAAAATCTTTGATAAACCATCAAATCCAGCCTCACCATCCCATAATTCCTCAAAGACAAAGCCAAATCAAATTCTAGGTCACCCCTATCAAAGAGTCTCTTTTGACCCGGACTCCTCACTCTACCTCAGGTCTCCTCCCCCACCAAAGCTTGGAAGCTTCCTAGCTTCCCCACCCCTGGAAAGCCTCAAAACCCAAAAAATCCACCCCAAGTCGCTGGTATTTGAGAACCAGGATCCCCTAAAGCCCCGCCTGAACTCAATTCATACCGCTGAGTCTACTCCCCTTCGAGCAAACTCACCGAGTCAACTCAAACTCGATACCCCCCCATCCTCGGGCCCACTGCCAAATCAAAATTTGGTAAGGGCGGGAAAATTTGAAATTTTGTCGGGAATACAATCTGGGCGCCAAAGCGTTTTCAAAAATAAAAATGGGTTCTTTTCAAAAATCAAATACTCAGGTCTCCTGCCCATTCCAAACTCAAATCAAGAGTCACCCATCCTTTCTTCCAGCTCTCCCACCCTTTCTTCCAGCTCACCTGTCCTTTCTTCCAGCTCACCCATCTTCTCTTCCAGCTCACCCTCCCCTCCCCCTGTTCGACTCTCTCAGCCCTACCCTCAACATAGCCCCCCCTTGCCTGAAGGCCCGTCTCCTCTAACCCTCCCACTTGAATCGACCTGGCCTCCTTTAGCTCCGCCCCCTCAGGTCAAGCCCAAGTTGAAAAACCTGTATCTCACCCCGCGCCCCTGTGGAACTCTCTATTCTCCTCCCCAAAACCAAATGTGGTTGATACAAAAATAGAGTACCATTCCCCTATTGATTCTGAACCTGGTCCAAAGAGAGCCCAATTCGAAGAACCAGACTTTCAAAAAGGAAAAATCATGTGGAATCATTGTCTTCTCTGCTATTTCCTGGGCCGAAGACCTTACTATCATTCATTAAAAGAAAATCTAATGAGGAAATGGCAACCAAAGGGAGATTTCAGTCTTATGGCATTGCCAAACAACTTCTTCCTCTTTAGATTCAGCAACGAAGAAGATTGCTCAAAGGTGTTGGAATCCCCAACAACGTACGGAGGCAGAACCTTGATAATTCAAAAATGGACGCCCGAATGCGCATTGGAGAAAAAAACCCTTACCTCTATCCCTCTTTGGATCAAATTCCCTGCTCTTCACTTGAAGTATTGGACTCCTACGGGTCTAGGAAAGTTGGCAAGTCTTGTGGGTAGACCTCTTTACATGGATTCAAAAATAGCTGAAGGTACAAGGCTTACTTTTGCTAGAGTATGTGTCGAGATTTCAGCAAATGACATCCTCCCAGATATCATCCACATCCAAACCCCCTCAGGTCTAGAGACTCAGGAGGTCGAGTATGATTGGAAGCCCAGAGCTTGTACTCAATGTAACGAGTTCAGTCACCCATTGGAAAGATGCCCTCAATCTCAGACCATTAGCGCCCCAAAAAATAGGCAAAGGCAAGAATGGATTCCAAAGGCAAATACTGAGGAAGCCACAAAGCTAGCAGAACCTATCCATCCAGCTATCTCAAAAGAAGATCCATCCAGAAAAATCCAACTCTCAAATCCTTTTGAATCCCTCGGAGAACTAGAGGAAGACCAATGCATCCTAGAACCTTCTCCCAATAAATCCATTCCTCTCCTTGTTGAACCCCTCTTAGAAACAACCAACCCTGTTTCATCTCCACCAAAGGACCCTGCTTCATCTTCAATCCCAACCCATGTCTCAAATCCAATCTCAGCCCCTGCTTCATCATCCACCGTTTTTACCCCAATCTCAACCCCTGTTTCTAATCCAATCTCATCCCTTGTTTCTATTCCAAACTCAGCCCCCGTTTCATCCTCCCTCAAAGGACCCTTAACCAAATCCTCCCATAAAAAGGATAAGAAAAAGAAACTTGCGAGGCTCTTCCCCCCCAAGCCCCAAAACCCAAAACCGCCTTGCTCTGATGTAGAAACTGTCCAATCCCCTCCAAAAGTGATTCTTCTCAACCTTACCCCCCCATTGCCTCCTCCTTCTGTTGTTTTGGGTGACCAAAAATGTGAACTCCCTCCCCAACAGATAGACTCCTCAAAGAGCCCCCCCTCCCCCTCTTCCAAAGTATCCCAATGAAAATCGTAAATGCCTGGAATGTTAGGGGCCTTTGCACAAACAAAAGGAGGAAGGAAATCAAAGAATTGATCAGAAAAACAAGATCTCCCATCTGCTGTCTTATTGAAACAAAGGCAAAAATTCACAAATTGGCGGAATATTCTTCCCAAATCTGCGAAGGTTGGCAAGTTCATGGAAACTTCTCATCTGTCATAAAGGGTAGAGTCTGGATCCTATGGAACCCCAAGGTGATGGACCTCAACATTATTGAAGAATCCAGCCAATATGTCCACTCTCTGGTCAGAATTCTTCAGACAAATCAGTCTTTCAACCTAACTACTATTTATGTGCACAACTATTATATTTCTCGTAGGGCTCTCTGGTCAAATATTGAATCCCTCGAACCTCTCATAAATCTTCCATGGCTGGTGATTGGTGATTTCAACACTGTGAGGTTCGCAAACGAAAGAATTGGGAATACAAATCATCATTTGAATGAAATGGAGGAGTTCAATGAATGCATCTCAAACTGCTCCCTATCCGATCTCCGCTCAAATGGGCAAATTTGGACTTGGCACAACAGATCATTGGACAACAGAAAGCTTGCAAAGCTGGATAGATCCTTGGTAAATGACCAGTGGTTCCATACCTTCCCTCTCTCTTTTGCTGATTTTCTAGCCCCCAGATTATCGGACCATTGCCCAATCTCTATCTCCCTTGAAGCTCAAATTAGCTTTGGCCCTAAGCACTTCAAATTCATGAATATGTGGATTAATGATCTTTCCATATTCCCAATTGTTGAGAGAGCATGGAGCAAAGAGGTTAGTGGCAACCCTATGTACAGGTTATGTCAAAAGCTTAAAGAAGTAAAATCTGAGCTAAAATCTTGGAACAAAAATATCTTTGGCAGAGTTGACATTCGAGCCCCTCTTATCCGAAGTAGCCTTGAGGAAATTCAGAGGAGTCTCCAGCTAAACCCCCTTGATTCTACCCTCATTGCCCAGGAAGACAAGCTGAGATCTGACTTCATTAAAACCTCAAACCTTGAAGAATCCTTATACAAGCAAAAATCGAGAGTCCAATGGCTCAATCTGGGCGACTCGAACTCAAAATTCTTTCACTCTGCTTTGAAATTCCGTCAACACCAAAATAGTACCTTGGCTGTAAATAGAAATGACAACACCCAATCTACAGATCCAAAAGAAATTGCAGACTCTTTTGTCAGTTACTTCAAAAAAATCCTTAACAATGGAAAGCCACAAAACTGCAATGCTCCCTCCCCTCTTAGAGTCCTTAATCATGAGGAAGCCTCTTTTTTATCAAGGCCTGTTACCAATGAAGAAATCAAATATGTAGTTAGCAAAGCAGATAGAGAAAAGGCCCCTAGGCCAGACGAGTTCAATGCAGTATTCTTCCAAACTTTTTGGTATCTCATTGAGGAAGACTTCACCAAAGCAGTTCTAAATTTTTTCAATAAAGGAACTCTGCTCTCTGAGATAAACTCCACTTTCATTGCTTTGATCCCCAAATGTCTGGATGCCTCCACCCCAGAGAAATTCCGTCCAATCTCCCTTTGCAACTTCGTATACAAAACCATCTCAAAAATCCTTGCAGAGAGGCTAAAATCTGTAATGGAATCTCTCATTCATCCAGCCCAATCTGCATTCATTAGAGGTAGGCAAATTCAAGAAAATATCCTTCTTACTCATGACCTGCTGCACAATTTCCACTCCCCAGATTCCCCCAAACCCATGTGTCTAAAGCTTGACCTAGCTAAAGCCTTTGATAATGTAAATAGGAGAGTCCTTCTAGAATTTATGAAGTTGCAGGGGTTTGATGATAGATGGTTAGGTTGGGTATATGAATGTATAAACAAACCTACTTTCTCTATCATCGTTAATGGAGTGCCACATGGGTTCTTCTCCTCCTCAAATGGGTTGAGGCAAGGTGACCCTCTATCCCCTCTCTTGTTTTGTGTTTCCATGGAAATGTTATCTATTCTATTTGAAGAAGCCCTGACCCTTAATAAGATCTCTTCCCCTTATTCTCGAGGAGATATCACCATAACTCATCTACTCTTTGGAGATGATTTAATGGTGTTTGTTAATGGTAGCCTTTCTTGCGCATATGGGATCCTTGAATGCTTGGAAAAAATTTCTCATATTACAGGTCTTGAGATAAACAAAGAAAAAAGTGAAATTTTCTTCGCTAGCATTGGTGATAGAATGAAAAGAGATATCTCAGACATGTTGCAAATCAGGGAAGGAAAGCTCACAATCCGATATCTGGGCCTCCCCCTGATATCATCTCGTCTTTCGGCTAACGATTGCACTCCTCTCATCTCCAAGGTCAGGAAGAAAATGCAACAATGGAGCTGCAAATACCTCTCTCAAGCAGGAAGGATCGAGTTAGTAAAATCAGTGCTAAGCACATTCCAAACCTTTTGGGCATCTGCTTTTGCACTTCCAAAAGGCATCTTAGCTCTCCTTGAAAAAAAATTCCGAGATTTTATTTGGGGTGGCCCTGATTGCGCGAAGAAATTTCATTCGGTCAGCTGGACTAAAATGTGTAAACCAAAAGAAGGAGGTGTAGGTATCAGAAAGCTGGAAGATATAAGCAAAGCACTTCAGGTAATACTGCTCTGGAACCTGCTGATCAACAAAAAATCATTATGGTCGAGGTGGATCAACCAAAAATATGTTAGAAAGCAGAACATCTGGACAATTCCAATGCCTTCAAGACCATCGTGGGGCCTCCGAAACATCCTGAAAGTTCGAGATCAAGCTAAGCCTTTCATCTGCTACCAGATTGGAAAGGAAGAAGACATAAATCTTTGGGACCAGCCTTGGCTACCTACAGGCACTCTCAGTTCGAGCTTCTCCAGGCTCTCTACAGACTACTCCCTGAGTTCGATGAATCTGCTATCAGAAGTCTTCAAAGATAGGACCTGGAACCCGAAAATCGATAATCCATCGCTGAGGGAAGAAAAATTAGTGATAAAAGAGGTAATTTTGAGTACTGATAAGAAAAACTATCTAATTTGGATGCCAACCACAGATGGAGTTTACACTACAAAGAGTGGCCGAAATACGTACAGAGAAAAAGCTCTAAAACCCCCTTGGATTTTTACTGTTGGTTCGCAGGTCATATTCCCAGACACGCTATCACTGCTTGGAAAGCCCTGAAGTACAAACTGAGCACCAAAAACAAAATCCAAGCAATGGGAATAGTCATCGACCCCATCTGCACCCTCTGTAAATCTGAGCGTGAATCTATTGATCATTTGTTCTTTAAATCTTCCTCAATTCCTTCTAAGTCTTCTAAATGATAATTCTATTCATAAATAAAGACTCATCTTCTTTTCAAAACTTTACTGTGAAAGCATTGAGGTTTCATTGACCATTGCAAGAATCATATGCTATTCCTTTCCAATTAAAAATCTAACATGACCCACATGGGTCTCCCCATTTGAGACGTCACATGCATAAGAAAATGCTATAAATCAGTTGAAAAAAATATATATCTAATGGTGGGTCTCCTTTCTTTTAAGTGGGCCCCACACGTTTTTCCCACGTTAGGGAAAGAATCCAATAAAGTAATGATAGCAGTAGCACATCACGTGTCTCTCTCTCCACAAGTTTCTTACCGCGAGCTTTGCGAGTTGTATTGAAAATTACCCATTGACTTCTCACACGTGTCTAAGCAGTAGAATCATTCCTAACTCCTAACGTTCTTCTTATCTTTATCTTTAAAAAAAAATATTAAAAAATCTTCATTCCAAAAACATGTTTTGAGTACGAGTAAGGATTTATAAATCTACCCTCACGTCTCTCTCTCTCTCTCAGCAGTAAGCACTACCCTCTATGGGGTCGATTTAAGATATACAGGGGTTGATTTATCACTGTCCTAATAATATTATTAAAGAAAACCCATTTCTTGTTTTGTCAATGAGATTATTAAATGTCAAAGAGAAAGGAAAGGTGAGTCTCGTGTTTGTTTTTTCAAATGGGTTGGGGCACACAAGAGAGTCATGAATTGTCTATGTCACACATGAATTTTGTGGCCAACCACATGGCTATGGCGAATAATTCTATGCAAAATAAAATTAAAAAAAGGGCACTTGGATTATCGTGGTAGAGACTAGAGAGGGTCCTCTGTTCTCCTTTGGAGAGGCTTTTTTAACCATTGGACATAGAATATTCAAAAATATAAGATCTAAGCATTGCAAGAATTAGGGCTGCAACTCGAGCCGGGTAAAACCCGACCCGCATCGACCCGACCCGAAAATAGCCCGGGTCGGGTTCAGGTTTCATGGGTTTCGGGTCGAGCCGGGTTCAGCATTCAAAAGCCCGCATGAATCTCGGGTCGAGCCGGGTTTGAAGGGGCCCGACCCGACCCGACCCGAGTTACATAAGTTATAGTATGTATATTTTTTTCTATTGTTAGTTAAAAGTTAAAGGGATAATTACATTTACACCCCCTCTAGTTTCTGACACATCCACTTCCACCCCTATAGTTTAAAACGTGACAAATACACCCTTGTAGTTTCAATTTGTTTAAGGTAGGCCCCCTCAGCGGAAGGTTCGTCCATAGATTGAAGGGTTAGGATGATCCGATGGAGCTGATTTTTTGGGCACACCCTAACTATGTCAGGACCCATCAAATGAACGCTTTGGATCATCCAAACAATGTGGGCCCACATTATTTGGATGATTTTTTGGTAGCGTTTGGATTCGGGTAGGGGCCCACATTATTTGGATGATCCAAAGCGTTCATTTGATGGGTCCTGACATAGATATGGTGTGCCCAAAAAATCAGCTCCATCGGACCATCCTAACCCTTCAATCTATGGACGAACCTTCAGCTGAGGGGGCAAACCTTAAACAAATTGAAACTACAGGGGTGTATTTGTCACGTTTTAAACTATAGGGGTGGAAGTGGATGTGTCAGAAACTAGAGGGGGTGTAAATGTAATTATCCCAAAGTTAAAAGTGAAAACCCACACGCACCCACTATTACTGTATGTCAGTGTAATTTCTGCTTCTATGAGTTGAGTTGATTCAAGTGTTTGATTCAGCATTATTTGATTGTAATTACAACATTGTTTGATTACAGCATTGTTTGATTCAAGTGTGATGTGAGTGTAATTACATCATTGTTTGATTCAAGTGTAATGTGAGTGTAATTTCTGCTTCTATGAGTTGAGTTGCCTTGCTAAACAAGAATTTTCCTTAAAAATTTGCGTCAACGTGAAAAAACCCGACCCGACACGAACCGACCCGAGATTTATCATGGGTAGGGCCGGGTTTGGGAATCGTGGGTTTTCCGAAAAAAAACCCGACCCGACCCGACCCGAGATATTTCTCGGGTAGGGTTGGGTCCTCCAAAACCCGACCCGCCCGACCCGAGTTGCAGCCCTAGCAAGAATGCCATGTGTTGAGTAACCAGTGCTTCACATTAATGCAGATATATAAGATAGTTATAGACACGTGAGACTTGCCAAAAACCAGCTGCTACATGCCTACATCTATTTAATTTTTCCCCGGAAAGAAAAAGAGGATTCACATGCATCTTTGCTTGTGAAAATGATTTCATTTTTTCTTAGAATGACTTTATATTTTCAGTAAAATAGTCAAACCAAAGAGTATGGACATGCATTCATATTCGAGAAAAGCCAAGTAGGAGAGTCTGAAAATATTGAGAAAGGGGGTGTGAATATCATTATATACACAGAAAGCCATTTCGGGGGTCACCATGTTAAGAGAACAACCACCCCACTGTGAATTAAATGAATATGACAGATTCTTTTTTGGATAGAACAACCAACTCATATGAATATTAAGAAATTTTTGGAAAAGTTTGAAGTAGAGTCATCGTCACTGATATTGGCACTACCATATTTTAAAAATTGCACAAAATCAGCGCGTCTTTTCCTTTTAACAACCTTTGACAACTGTTTAAATAAAAAAAGACAAAATGAGTTAGTGCAATTATTAAAACATGTTAGTGCCAATACCAGTAGCCTAAAAAAATTCCCCTATTTTCAGGAAATTTTTACCCTGGTTGGTCCCTAGATTTTTATTCTTAATTTTTTTGTTTTTCCATTCTAGAACCAGACGACCCTTTTAATTTGTAACCTAAGACCTTGACTGTAATACAAGAAATGCAATGCTCTTACCCTTTAATTTATTTTGGTGGGCACTTGGCTAATGTTTGTCTGCATTCCCTTTTTTATGATATGATTAAGACAATAATAGTGACTATTTTTATAAGTTATGATTCCAGTTAATTTAATTTTTGGGATAACTTACATAATTACATTCATGTGGATAAGTATTCTCTAAGTAATAAATAAATTTCAGAGTAAATAACGTAAACTATTTTAAAAGAGCGTTTAGAAATTGTATGTGAAATGAATCTTCTCTAAGAAAATAAGCAAAAATTAATTAATTAGCATTGTTCACAGTATGGCGATTTGGTACATGAATTAGATGGTCTGCACGGTTGAACTGACCCGGTTAGAAAAGAAAGAAAGCGTGTTTCCACATTTATCTAATCGAGTCATCGATTGTACGGTTAGGATTGTCCCATTAGTGTTAGGACCCACAGATTTGATGACAGATTTGATGATCCCTTTGTACGTTTCTGTTAGTGTGATGATTGTACTTCACGATCCCCACTACTCCTGGGACCCATACACTAAGGTAGATCTGTACCCCACCAAGGTTTTAAATTTCGGGTTCGCTACAGGTTTCGGGCCACACAAAAATCGAAATTTCGACCGAAATTTTGAAATTTCCCTCGAAATCCGGCGACTTAATAAAAACTATATTTTATTTGTTAACAAAATCCCTGAAATTTCGGGATAATTAGAAAATAATTAAAAAATCTAAAAATAATGAAATTTCGTACGAAATAATTATCTATTTCGGGTAAGTGCCATTTCGGTTTTGGTCTCTGCCGAAACCCGAAATTTAAGATTTCGGTCGAAATTTAAAACCATGACCCTGACAACAAAGGGAATCCGACCCATCCATCAAACAATTAAATTGTTCAATCAGCGAAAATTTTTGCCGTGGGCCCACAACTCCAATTTTGGACCATTAATAACCTGTACATTGGGGCTCACCTATTTGGATGATCTAAACCATTTATTTGTTGGTCCTAACTCCTAACTCCTAACATAGATGGACCGTGCCACATCTCATCCGTAGGACCATAAGATGATCCTAACCCTTGGATTTAAGAAGGTTTTTATAGCAACATTATTTTGAACATACTAATACAAAAGCAGGAACTGTGGAGAACGACTTCGGAATCCAAAGGTTTTAGACTGAGCAAGACTAAGACAAAGTATATGGAGTGCAACTTTAGTAATGTAAGGAGGCGGAGTGATGACGTAGTAAATATAATTGGACAGGAGGTACCTAAGAGGGATATCTTTCGCTATCTTGGTTCAATCCTATATAAGAAAGGAAAGATTGAAAATGATGTTAGCCATAGAATTGTTGATTGAAGTGGAAGCATGGTTCATGAGTTCTGTGCGACCGTAAAATACCTACCATGCTCTACGGCTTAGAATATTGGGCCACTAAGAAGCAGCATGCGCATAAGATGAGTGTAGGGGAGATGCGAATGCTTAGATAGATGTGCGACCACACAAGATTAGATTGAATTAAAAATGAAGCATCCGTAAAAAGGTGGAGGTGGCACTAATTGAGGAGAATATGAAAGAGCACCGCTTAAGATAGTTTGGGCATATCTAACATAGGCCTTTTGGATACACCAGCAAGAATAAGTGACTCGTGCCAAGTTAATGGAGTAAACTAAAAACAAGTTGGGTAGAGACGATTAGGAAAGACTTGAGGGCTAGGAAATAATAGAAAATATGATCTTAGATAGGAAAGAATGGAAGAAAATGATCCTTGTAGACGAACTCAACTAGTGTAATGATTAGACTTAGTCAATTTGAGCTGGGTAGATCCTTTCATCTTCATAATTTTTTTCTTTTTTCAAGGATTCACTAGTTGACCCCAACTAGTTTGGGGAAAAGGCTGAGTTGAGTACTAATCTGTTCATTTCAGGCCAAAATTATCCGAGGATAAACTTTCTCCGTATGTTGGCGAGCCCTGAAGAGCCATAAAAAAGTGTTAATTGCAAGAAATCAGAGGCACATACAGCATAAAAGCAAAGGAGCTCCCTGAAAATAGCATCACGTGGGAGAAGAGAAATGCCTCCAGGCCAAACCGAACACGTGCCAACCAACACATTTGGCCTCTTATAATGGGCCACGTGTTTACTTTCCATTAGCGGATACTGACAAGTGGTATTCACTGGATAAGCACTCCCGCACAAGAGAGGAAAATCCCACGTGAATAGAGATCTCAATGGACACGTGTTGAAATCTGGTAAACCTATCAGTCAATTGAGGCTAGGACAAGAGCACGTTGTTTGGTAAAGCGAAAGCGACATGGAGTAATCACGTGACTCTTATCAATGCACATGCCCGCCTTTGCCACTTGGCAACTTGGCAATACCACATTTTCTTACCTTCTCCTTTAAGTTCTCTTATTTCAGAACGTGGTTTCAATCGGTTTCTACAAAAGCGGTTTTGTGGGGGTATGGGAAATTCAGGTGGGACTACGACACGTGGCAGCACGAAAAAGTCCGGTAATTCATCGGCGAGTTTTTGTTGAATGGCTGAGATTAGTCTACCTGAAAACAGGGTTTTTATTCTCAGCCAATGATTTAGGGAGACGTACTTAGTCGCGACGGAGAGGGAGAAATATCTGTTCCATGTATTGGATTGAGACATTCTTGAAATGCGAAATTCTTAATGTTTGAAGTCAACATTCCAGACATTCTTGAAATGCGAAATTCTTAATGTTTATATCTGATAAATGTGTTGGAGAGAGAAGAGAAGTATCCCAATTAATCAATTCGAGGATAAGGGCCCACCGTAGATGTGACTTATTTTGGGCCATTATTTAGCGTCACCGTGGGTCGAGATCCCATGCATTTTAAGGTAATATTTGTCTGACCTTAATTCCTTCCTAAATAAATACTTATTTAAAAATAAGATTAATATCATTGTTTTTGCACTATATCAAGAACTACTAATCTAAGGGCCCCACCATTGGTGGATATTTGACTAAAAATTGCAGCGATTGGATAATCCTAGACGTTCAATATGTAAATTATTAAATGGGTAATTTAGAGTAAACATGGGAATGCTTAAAATCGAACAATCCGGACCTGATTTTTTTTTAATTTCCCTATAATGTTGCATTCATGGATCGGCAACACGCAACACGATCTAAAAAACATGATGTTTGTCTCATGCTCTTTCATAATTTATTTTAATTTTATTTTATAGAGTAAATAGATACATGCATTGCGTATGAAAATATTATATTAATTAAATTTCTTTTTGAGTATTTATTGCAGATGAAATCCATTGTAAACCCTTTTTCGGTTCCTCAATAGACGGGCAAGTACTTTATTTTAGGGAAAATCATTAAAAAAATGTAAAGTTTATGCGAAATTGTGGACAAAGGGTATTGATTTGAAATTTATAAAAAATATATTGTCAGGTGAGAGAAGATGGCTTTTAGGACAAATATACCCCTCCTACCTCTTTTTTCTCCCACCTTTTTGCACCTATCCCTATGCACTCATTACCTTCTCACCTACCACCTTCTTCTTCCTCAAGACTTTTCTAACGTGGAAAACTCCATGGAAGGGTTTTGAAGGTTGCCATTTACAACAGGATTTGGTAATTATGAGGGTTTATTCATGATAAACTTATCGAAGCAGTGTTACAAAATGCAAAGAAAATGAATTTTGAGCTTAAAACTGAATTTTGTTGTTTTCCCCATTTTCAAGATAAATCCATTTTCTTTGCATTTTTTTATTTTAAAACATCAAAATCAAGCTTCAATTTATGGTTGCCTGCATGACACTAAGATCACAATGTATATCCCTATTATCCTTCGAATTTTTACTCAATTTGAAAATAAAAATCTTTGGAATTATCCCTATTCTACTGGCTTCCGGCGGAAGTCCGAACACTTCCGAACAAACGTTCGGACTTCCGACGGAAGACAGTCAAACTTTGTAGTTTGGTAATTGTCATATGTTAGTGCATCATTTTAGTATTTTTTCGTAATTTTAATACTTTACTTCTATTTTTTCATAATTTTTCATTTAAAACTTAGCACTTCAGCCACAAATCCGTAATGATTACTATTTTTTACAAGTAATGATTACAATCATGCTTTTGCTAGCCACCTTTGCACCCATATTACTTCTGCCAATCTTTGCATCAAAGGATGGGCCACAAGCCGAGAAGTTGCCTCGGCAAAGGTTGCTAGCAAATTCCCATACAAAAAAAGAAAAATGTTATCCACACTACTGTAGTTTGATGAGGGCACTCCTCATTTAATTAAAAGTACGGTATGGCCCCCCATAGGATGATCCAAAGCGTCAATTAGATGGGCCACAGCCTAAATTGGTTGTGTCCCAAAAATCATTTCCATTGGTTGATCCTAACCCTCCGATCTATATAGGGTTAGGACCAACCCTCTCACATTCTAATCAGAGGTTTAGGATAAACCTACGAAAATGCTTTTTGGGGCACAACCTATTTAGGCTGTGGCCCATCTAATGGACGGTTTGGATCATCCTATGGTGCGGGCCATACCGTACTTTTAATAAAGTGAGGAGTGTCATCATCAAAATACGGTAGTGCGGATAACATTTCTCAAAAACATCTTAAAAAATACGGCAAAAATTCGGGTGACATGCGGGTCGACCCGGCCCGTACGGGCCCGGCGTGGGAACCACATTTTCTACCCCGGAACCACTAGGGAACCAAATTTTATACCTCGAAACCACTATGGAATCACATTTTATACCCCGGAACCACTAGGGAACCACATTTTCTACCCCGGAACCACTAGAGAGCCACATTTTATACGCCGGAACCACTAGGGAACCACATTTTATACCTCGGAACTACTACGGAACTACATTTTATACCCCAGAACCATTACGGAACCACATTTTATACCTTGGAACCACTATGGAACCACATTTTATACCTCGGAACCACTAGGGAACCACATTTTATACCCTCAAACTACTACCGAACCTCATTTTATGCCTGAGAACCACTAGGGAACCACATTTTCTACCCCGGAACCACTAGGGAAACACATTTTATACCTCGGAACCACTAAGGAACCACATTTTCTACTCCGGAACCACTAGGGAACCATATTTTCTACTCCAGGACCACTAGGGAACCACATTTTCTACCCCGGAACCACTAGGGAACCACATTTTATACCCCGGAACCACTAGAGAACCACATTTTATACCTCGGAACCACTACGGAACCACATTCTATACTCTGGAACCACTACGGAACCACATTTTATACCCCGAAACCACTACAGAACCACTAGGAACCACATTTTATACCCCGAAACCACTAGGGAACCATATTTTCTACTCCGAAACCACTAGGGAACCACATTTTCTACTCCGGAACGACTAGGGAACCACATTTTATACCCTGGAACCACTAGGGAACCACATTTTCTACCCTGGAACTACTAGGGAACCACATTTTATACCCCGGAACTACGAGGGAACCACATTTTCTACCCCGGAACCACTACGGAATCACATTTTATACCTCGGAAGCACTAGGGAACCACATTTTATACCCCGGAACCATTAGGAGGGGTATATTTGTCCTAAAAGCTATATTCTCTCACCCGACAACACATTTTTATAATTTTCAAATCACTACCCTTTATTCACAATTTAGACAAAACTTTGCATTTTTTTAATAATTTTTTCAAAAATAATTTGTGATCGAATCAGATTCAGCCTCAAGGTATAATAGACCACATTATTTTATTAGACAGTATGTCTAATGGGATTTGCTGGGGTCTTGTCTGTCGCAGACCGGCCACCTTGTGAATGGAGACAAAAGCTATTGTTTTCATTCATGAGGTGGCAAGCCTGAAGTGCGACAGAGCAGCCACGAAATGCCTTTTGCGATGAATCTACCAATTCCCATGGCTAATAAAAGAAGATAATAAAAGTTAATGATTTTTGACAGAGAGAAAGATAATAAAATGACCAAGGAAGAATGATTTAGAAATATCCACCTATTAGGATTGATGTAATGCTAGAAAGACAAAAGCACTCTCATTTTCATTAAATTTTTTAGCATATTCATTAATTTCTCTCCCTCTGTTTTGTTTCTCTCCTTCTGCCATCCTGGTCGTTGGTGTTAGAAGGGTCGTATAACCCCCCCGAGCAAAATCGCCATGTGCAGCAGAATAAAATCGCATAGTATAACATTATTCTTCAATTTTGCCCATAGCCCATGATTTCTAGGAACTAGATTATATTTTGGTGATAAAATAAATAGATAAAATCATACCTTTGAAGAAGTTACCACGAAGAAGATCGTCTGCTTGATCTACTCCCCGAGTCGCCACGACCGAACTTTTCGCTACGGACACCGCAAGTTGATCCGATGGGATCCTTTCGATCTTCACAGAAAGAATAGAATAATATTTATTTTACATTAAGAACTGATCTAAATGAGCCCTTATTTTGAATTGGGAATCTAAGATATTGATGGAGCTTTTGATCTCAAGTTATGTCTTTCAATGGAAGCTAGTATTTGAACTTGAGAAGAAAAACAAGAGAGAGAGAGAGAGAGAGAGAGAGAGAGAGAGAGAGAGAGAGAGAGAGAGAGAGAGATGGTTGGACGTTTTTCAATGTGGGGAGATGGACGAAATTTTCACTTTTCTAATTCTCTCATCTTGGACGTCCACTCCATGTAGGGGTTTTATAGAAATCCAATTCTACTATTTTCTAATCCTAAAATCTCTCACTTAAAGCTTTATCTAAAAGTAAAGAATAGGTTTTCAAAAACTAACTTTTAGTAATTATTAAACCTCCAACAAGGGTGGGACGTTTTTTCCTTGTTGGAAACGTAGGATGTAGAGTCCCAAATATGGTAGACTTAAATAACTTTCCAAAAATCTCTCCCTTGTTCATAGTTTCCTTTCCTAAATAGACTTTCTATTTAAATAACTTTAATGTGGGCCATATAGGACGAAATCTACATGTCTAGGGCACTATCACTAACAGTTGGGTCGCCACCCTTTCATACAAATAGAAAAAATATCGAGGTAAGTTAGGATGCAGGAGGACCAAGGGGAAGAACAAGAATGTTAACAGAAAAAAAAATGAAGAAGTCGTGCCCAACAAAAAAAGAGTCATGTTCATCAGTAAAAATATCGATTTTGATCGGTTCAAACAACAAATGTAACGGAGAAGAGATTGGAGGGACAACCAAACACTTACAAAAAATATAGGTCGGGTGTAAATTGAGAAAAAAGGCATAAATAGTTTAAAATAAAATGGTGGCAAAAAACGATAAAAATCAGTGGAAATTAATAAAGCATTGGTTGAATTAGCAACAAATTGAGGCGGAGATGAGGGCCGCTCACCAAGGCATAATGGTGTTGGATCAATGTGGTTTAAACAATGTGATAGTAGAGGGTGATTCCTTATGGCCCTATTTAAATTGCAAGAAATAAATTTTTTATGGAATATTTTTTTTCTTTGGAAATTTTTTCTTACCACGATTTAGAAGGAAGCAATATGATTATGGTTGATTTAGAGGAATAACATCGTAAATTGAAGGTACCCCAAAAAAAAATTGAATAAGGTTGTTACAAGTTATTTTTTTCACGGGGGTAAAAAGTTGGCAATTTTACAAATATTTGTTCCTTTCCAAACTTTTCCACAAAATTCCAACAATCCAAACATGGCTTAAATGTAATTAAGTGGATGGAGGGTTCTTCTTGTCCTCCTTGGAGGCGGGCTCGGTGGATGGATGAAATATCCGAGCGAGTAGTGGGTCACTTCTTTTCATTCCACTATGTAAGGAGATCAGCTAATTATAGGGCAGGTAGGTTAGCAAGGGAAGGGTGCTCTAGGTCGGAGTTGGAAGTGTTTGATTTCCTAGTATCTTGAGAGTATTTTCGTGGTAGTGTATTCTTGTCGTCTTGTATTGTTTTGATCATCTCGATCGGCGGAGGTTCCCATGTTGTTTTGCTTTCATAAATAAAAAAAACTTTGCCATTCAAAAAAATAAAAATAAAAAATAGCAACAAAACACTATAAAATTAGAAAATTAGCAAAAATTGATTAAATGTACTTGATATTAGTAAAAAAATCATCCCGAACTGTAAAAAACAGGTTAAATTGATCAAAATCTGTTTAAATTGACAAAATAAGGCACCACTCAAATAAATGGAAAAAATAAGGTAAATCAATAACGTCGATGGGCAAGGGTAGCGGTGCAATGACTAGGACAACATGAGGGGAGAAACAAAAGTGAGGAAGAAAGATGAGGGAAATGCAGTAAAAAATTAAAAGTAAGCAGGGTATTTTTCTCTTTTGAACCGTATGAAACCCTAATTGCTGAATATTTTTCTAAATTGCCCTTCTTTAATTATTTTTCAAACATTTTGTCACTACCAGTAAAAATTCCATAAGTTCATCGCATATGGGCGGGTATTAAGATAAATTGAGATATTGACCGGTATCTTAGTCAAGATAAAAAAAAAAAAAAACACAATGGGTAGAATATTATGAAAAAAAATCTTTTTCATATGAAAAATTATTTCATGGATAAAATCCGAGGGTTGAAGAGGGTTGCAGCTTTATTAGGAAATCTAGAAGTTTTTATGTTGAAAAATTCATAAAATGTGAGTTAGCCAAGCACCCAATGCCGTGCCAAAGCTATCCAGAGGAAATTCGAATACTATAAACAAAAGAGAAGAGTGCCATTGTCAAAACTAGGGAGTGTGGATATCATTTAGGACAAAAATACTATTATCACTGATAGAGATAGATTTGTATCATATAATCTCAATATATGATTAATATATGAACAAATGGAGTAGATAATTGGAAGAATTTATATACCTTGGAAGAATATTATCTTAGTGTTCAAAATCAAGCACAGTACAATGCTTTCATATTACTTATTCCCCACATGATTTTGAAGGTATATACACCCTAAATATGGTACTCTTGAAATGCTGGAAGTGGTTTTGTCCTAAAGGAAAAAAACTTTAAATTTCCCATGGTGAGAGCATTCCAACGGTTAATAGATGGAGTTTCCGTGTAAAACTGTCAATAACAATCGTATCCCATGTTTGGTTAGGTAGTCCTTGTACTACAAAAGCAACTGTCAATATATAACAATCTTATCCGATCTTTGGTTGCCGCCTCTGTACGTAGAGCCCACTGTTTGGTTGCTTGGGGTGGCTCAGAAAGTAGTGGAATATGAAGTCAATAGAAGTCAAACGGGAGGAGACAAGCATTAAAATCTGCCTAGAATTACCTCGGAAAATAGTCAAGCAATGTTTGGTTGCATGGCATATTCTCGGAAAATAGGAGAATAAGTAGGGGTGTCATTACCAATATAGGGAGAGAGGGAAGAGAGAGAAAGAGAGAGCATCATTCACTAGAAAATTCAACCAAAATTCTTTAGTTGGGGAAGAATTTGCTTTTAGAAGGGACAATGAATCCACATCATCACACAAGTAATTATTAAATGAGATACAAGCGGTTCCAATGCTATTTTGGCAACCAAACATGGAATGGCTCCCGAGCTTTTATGAATCCAAATGAAGCTAGACTAGTGGCCCTGTTTGGTTGCTGGTATTTTTTTGGTTCTTGGGACTTTTGTGGAACAAAAAACGTCCTGGGAGATTGGTGGGGGAAAAAATCCCAGTAAAATAAAAATCCCATGCTTTGTTTGGTTGCTTGAATTGTTGGGAAGAAAAAAGTTCTTCTTTTGGTTATTTCGATTCCCTCGGATTTCGTGCGGGATTTTTTTGGTTCCTGGGATTTTTTTTCCAGCTTTGGGTTTCGTACGGGGTTATTTTGGTTTGTGGGATTCTTTTTTGCCCACTATATAACTAGAAACCAAACGTGGGTTTCCTGCGGAAATTCCACAAAAGTCCCAAGAACCAAAAAATTCTGGCATCCAAAAGTGTTTAGAAATTGTCATTTGCCAACTCTTATGTAGAAAGGGAGAAGATAAATTCACACACCCCAAGATAATTCACACCCATTTTAAATGACAATAGGTGTTAAAGTTCCTTAGTAACAAATCACTTTAAGAGGGATGCGAATTATCATACAGGGGGTGTGAATTTATCATCACCCGCGTAGAAACTGTCATATGCCCACTATAATGGGACCCACAGACAAATTCTAGCAAAACAGGTCAGGTTGCACATGAGAGGTGTACGGGTTGCAATGTCCAGTCAGCGTCAGAACGATGACAATTGATCTGGTGGGCCATCGCCAAGAGGCTTCTTTTGTCTCAGTATCGAACGGACATCATTCCTTAAGATTAAGATAACAAAAATCAGCGGTTAAGATTCTTTTGGTGGAGTCTAAAACGACACTATCTGATTAAGGGTCCAGATCATACAATGAATGCAGGGCAACAAAAACTTGCAGGACTTTGATGGCATTCATCAGATAAATGAAGGGCCTGAGCATGAGCACGTGGCTAAGATGGTCGTTTTCAACCCTTAAACAAGGGCATTTACGTCAATGTGAGGGAGTTTAGGCTTCTTCGATCATTAGTCAAGCATTTAAGCATCTTATTAATGACCAATTATGTCCGCATTTTCTTCTCATTATTACCCACAAATGATCGATACGGAGGAAAATCACAGCTGAATCTCATCGCCGACTTACATATGACTCCCCACGTGTCAGCCATGGGTTAAGGAAAAGTAGATTAATGTGAAAATCGCCGGGGTGACCCGATTTTTAGAATGTGGGATTTTATAATCTGCGCACGTGGTCAGTGACCGGATGAACCGGTTACCTGACCTGAAGGATGGGTATCCGTTGGATGGGGATTCCAAGATCGGACGGCTGAGATAGAGCGTTTGGTGAACCCTCGTTAATAAAGCTGAGGGGAGCGTGTCTTTACAGAAACGCATTTCTCATATACAGTTTTCATCTCCTCCGGGGTTTGAGTTCTGTTCAGAGAGAGAGAGAGAGAGTTTTAGGGTTGTATTTTGGTAATCAAAGATCTAGCTGTTTGGTTTTGAAAGATATCAGTTTGATTTTTATTGATTGATTTTGTCTGAAATGGAGAGAGATTTTCTGGGTTTGAATTTGAAGGATTCAGTGGTTTTGGTGAAAGAGGAATTCAAGGATACCGGTATGTATCGATCTGTTTGTTATTATTCGTTTATCTTATTTTTTTAATATCTGCACTGAATTTCTTTTTCTAATTTATATGATGCTATGTTTCTGCTCTGATCTGAGGTTTTTCTAGGTTAGGGATTTTGGACTTTTCTTTTTTCCCCCTCAACTCTCTACTGAATTTTGGGATTTTATTATTACTATTTTTACTATTAAAATTGATTATTTTTTTCCACATATTCGGGACTCGGGAGAAGGTAGAGTAATCAAAGGTTTTTTCTTCTAGATTGTTTTCGCTAACGTGCGCATGGGTTGCACAAAAAAGAATAAATAACATTCGGATTATGAGACCCTTCCTTGGATCTCTGAATATTAGTCTCTCTCTCTCTCTCTCTCTCTCTGAATTTTACTTGATAGGGTTTTTTTTTTTTTTTTTTTGGCATTTGCTAACATGCGCTTAGGAGGGGAAGAGTTTATTGAGGAGGCGGAACTCAAAAAACTCAAAACCAAATTGTTTTCCTTCCTTTTGAGTTCCGTCTTTTTCCCCCCGTTTGGCGAAAGAAAACAGTGTCCGTTACAAAGGTTTTACTGGCTGATGTCCGGTTTGTCTTTTTCTATTTCGGTGTGGGCGCCTTGCTTATTACTGCCTGTTCATCGTTCGATCTTCAACTAAAGGTAATCATCCATATACGGATTTATTTTACACTCGTCTGCATGTATGATTTGTGACATAAATTGTATAATCAGGTCGAAAGGGCATTTATTTTACTGTAGCCATGACCAAGAATTTAAATCTCAGTTTAGGTGGAAATTTCGGCCGAAATCATGTAAAACCTTGATATAAAAATTCCGGTTTTTTTTTAAATTTCCACATAAATATTTAAAATTTTGGTAATTCCGGTGGAAATTTCAGCGATTTCAGTCATTTCGGTTGAGATCTTTAAATTTTGGTGGTAATTTTTTAAAATTTTGGTGGAAATCTTTAAATTTGGATGGTAATTTTTAAAATTTCGGTGGAAATCTTTGACTTTTCGGTGGATTTTTTGTAAATATGGGTGACAGAATCCTGTATTTTTCCAACTTTCGGTTTCGGTCCCAACCGACATCGAAATATGTCGGCTGAAACTTCGGATTTCGGCCGAAATTTTACATTACCGCCATTATATTCCCACCTTTTTTCCCGGTTGTGTTTGGTATATTCTGTTGAGGAATTGTAAGAATATAGGTGAAGCATCTCTCATGTTTTCGACCCAGTAACCTAGTAGCTTGAAATTTTGATCATAATTCACATAATTTTTAGTGGAGAAGAAAATCAAGATTTTTCTTGGGTGTTGGTTCCTTAGATTCTCTCTTTAAGATCGAAGATATTCTATTTTCTTAAGCAAAATCATTTCTTTTACAGTGCTTTGAAGATATAATGTAACTTTGGAGTTGAATTCCTTATTTTTGAGTACGACTTCTGATTAAGACAGTCAAAATTGGAGAAGGGTTTTGTAGATCTTACATGGAATCTGTTGTACGTGGTGTTTTAATGTGTAGAATCGTTCATATTTGAGAGAATTTGCCGATATCATTTTCACTGGAACCATCTCATTTATGTCTCATGCTGCTATGAGTATTTTCTGGTTCACTATCTGTAATTTCTTACTGTGGAAGAAGGATTGTAGACGGCTTTTGTTATCTTGAGTGGAATTTATTTTCTTTTGTGTCAATATTACCTTCTATTATGCCTAAACATCTTATTTGTGTTTACTTGAAATTATTTTGTCTTACTTTTCTAATCTCTTATTGTAATTCAACTAAGACAATTTGAGGACAGTTCAAGTTTTGATTAATATCCTTCATCCTTTTGGTTCGCAGCATTTATGGGCAGTTCTCCAGTGCAGTGGCCTTTCTTAAATAAGGTATCTGCCCTCCCTCAGTTCATGCCTTTCAAGGTCACACAAGATGAAAGGGCAAGGAAGATGATATTCGATCCACACTCTTCATCTGGGTTTCAGCCTATGTTGAATGTGGATGCTTTCGAGACTAATAACAGATCTTCATCAGGAGTACTAACCCAGGTTTGCTTTACCACACATTTTGAGCTGGCAAAACACGAAAAATATATAGATTTGGTATAGTCCTCTTGAGTTTCCTTGAGCACCGTTTAATCCCTCTTTTTCTCATTTGGTTTGTAGAAATCCTTCAATCTTGACAGAGTAGGCACCCAATTTGCGATGCCAGCTTATCATGCTCAATCCCATGATGCTCATGGAATTTCGGCCCATCGCTCTCATGAAATGAGAAGCTTTCCAGTTGCGATGAGCAATCATTTCTTCAAGATCCATGGCAGCCCCAATGCTGCAACCGCTTCTATGAAGCAACAGCCCCTCGGTGGAGTTCCAGTGACAATGCCACATTCCATGGTACCGACCATGGGGTCTATGGCTGGTACATATCCCCCAAGTCCAAGGTAACAAAATAACCAGAATTATAGTTTGTGTCTCTTATCCCGAACTTTCCTAGTAAACGGTAAATTGAAAGATATTATCCCATTCATAGGAACATTTCCAAGCCCTTGGCTGCACCAGCGCAACTGACCATATTCTATGGGGGAACAGTGAATGTCTTTGATGATATCCCGCTAGAGAAGGTAATTTTCATTTATATTGTAGCAAATTAAGTCTGCTAGTGTGAACCAATGTACTGACAAAATTTTATGCTTTTCTCCTTGCGGGTGCAATTAAAATTCAGGCTCAGGCGATTATGTTCTTGGCGGGAAATGGGTCGTCCATGACTGCAAACGGTGCGAACCTTAAAGCCCAAATGCAAGCATCAGCTCCAAAACCAGTGGTGAGTGATGCTGTTCATGGGAACCAGTCCCATGTGACATCCCCTTGCTCAAGTCTTCCGAGCCCAATAGCTGTTACTTCGCACTTGGGTACTCAGTCAGGGTGTGGGTCAAGCAGTACTGGCGGAGCTCCGAGCAGCCAAGTTGAGACGCCAAAAGTAGTCACATCTGTAGCTTCTGGTGCTTCCTCTCTGATGCCAGCAGGTATTGCTTTTTTTGATGTTTTAGATTAGATTTGGGAAGTTTTGTATGTTGAGGTTAGTTATTTGAATCGACTATTTTTGTCTGCAGCCGTGCCTCAGGCTCGCAAAGCATCTTTGGCTAGGTTTCTGGAGAAGCGTAAGGAGAGGTAATTTGTTATCTGATGAAGTCTTTCAACTTAGTTACAGTAATGGGTTCTTTAGTTTCTTGTTTTTCCCCATCAACCCCGTGTTACTGCATTTAATTCTAGAAGGGAGTGATACAGTTTGGGACCACAACGTTGGTGGATCTTATCATTGTTCATTTTTTAATTCAACTGTTATCCTTGATGACCTGATTACTTTTTCACTCATTGTTAGAGCCCTGTTTGTTTTGAATGTTGAGAACCAATTGCGAGTCCAATAATCAGTTCTGGACTGGCAATCTATTCTCAAAATCCAAAGCAAACAGGGCCTAAGGGGTTCTATGAATCAAAACCTGTCATTACATTAGTCGGATATTTTAGATTATTTGCACCGGGAAATGATGGTGCGATGAATTTTAGAATTGGTGGATCTTTTTGCTGTTAATCTTGATCTGATGATTATCAGAAATTGGGTCTACTTGCATCGATCTTTTTAGGAAGTGGTATGATCAAGTGGATCTTATCTTTTCTTGGCATGTGATAAGTTTTATACTGTATTAGGCGCAGGTTCTTGTTATGTCCCGTCAATTACTTGATGACACTATGTAACTCGGTCTTTTTTTTTTTTTTTTCTTCATGCAGGGTGATGAATGCTGCACCTTACGCGTCTTGCAATAAGCCATCGGAGAGCCCACCTTGGTCAGAAGCATCTGGGATTTCTGGTAAGCCGCCCATGGCAGCCTCGAGCGCTCTTCCGGGCAGCAGGGATCAGTCATGGTGCCTTGGCCCTCGTAAAAACCAAGTGGACAATGCAAAGCTTGCAAACTAAGTTAGAGATGTAACACGATTTTAGGAGTTTTGTTTTTAATTTTAATTTTGATTCTTTTCGCTCTGAAATCTTCCAATTTTAGTCTTTTTAAATATATTTTTTGTTAGGTTGGCTTTCTCTGTTATGTGATGAAGATGAAAGCCTTCTGGTTTTTTTTATCGGACTAAGCTGTGTAATTTATGTAACATATGTTACTTTTTGTCATATTTGTAGAAATAATACAATAAGGTTAAGCATATCTATCTGTTGCTACGAGTTATCTTTACCTGCACTGTGAAAAACATGTGATTTGAGATACCCGTGAGACCCCCCATGTTGTTAACACCATCCTAGTCCTCCATTTGGTAGGTCTCATTATGGAGACGACATGTGTTCAAAAGTCTACTTAATTAATTTTGTGCTCAATTTTACTGTGAAAAACATGTGTTCAAAAGTTGCTCCTGATTAATTGCGTGCTCTAATTGTTAGATCACTCCTTGAAAGGGTCCAGCTTTTAGTGTTTTGATCGAATGGTTGGAAGTGATTTGTCAAGGTGATCTTCATCAATAGGATAAAGGCTAGGTAATGCTGGTGGGGTCCATTGGAGAAGGGTTAGGTAGTGTTAATGTCACGTTAGTTGTCTATTAGAATTATGAAGAGTACCAAGGCGACAAGATTTTAAATTAGGGTTTTGTTAAGGTGCATTGGAAATGTAAATCTATACATTGTTTGAGAAAATAAAGGGTCAAAGGCCATGCAAAACTCTTAATTCTTATGTAGATTTACATTTTCAATGCACCTTAAGAGGCAGAGTCGTTAACAAAACCCTTTAAATAAACTCCCCAACGCATCAAGTTTTGAGGATTTTATTTTATACGATTTTTTTTTTTTGGAAACTGAAAAACAAGAAAAAAAGATAGAAATGAAATTTTAAAATAGGGGAAGACCAAAAATAGAAAAGAAATCGCAGAGTCTCAGGTTTGATCTATCACAACTGGCCACACAATTAGCCCACAGGTGATGTTTTTCCAGGTTGAAAAACATGGTACTTTTCTATGTATGGTCATGGTAACCGAAAAAAGAAAAGAAATACTCTTGTTCTAGTTGGTAAGGTAATTTTGATTTTTGACCGTCCATTTTGAAGGGTCATTTTCTTGTGGGCCATGGTAAGTCAGTGTTTGGCCCATCAAATGGATAGGCGTGTCTGCCAATTTGATGACACCACTTGAAATTGAAGATTTGGTGCAACTGATTAATTCTCTATTGCTGGTAATCCCAGTGATCTGGGATTAGGGTTTTATAGCATAGGATGATCCTAGCCCTTCACTCAGTAATATGTGGTCCTTCTACAGATCGGACTTTTGAGGAGGGTTACCAATATACTATGGAGATGATTTATGGGGGCACGGCCTATTCATGTTGGGCAAAATAAATGAACAATCTGGATCATCCAATAATGTGGCCCCCCCCTAAGAAAAATATGTTAGCTATCTTGTATACGTCCAATAATGTGGGCCCAAAAAAGAATCCCAATTTGATTACTTAATAGGAAAAATATGTTATCTGAATCACCTAATGTGGTAGTGTTTGGAAAAGTGGATTCATCTCTATCTAACATGTTATTTTGATGCATACATTATAACATGCAATGAATGAATGGTTGGGGTCACTTGGTCCTTTGTAGATAAATTAGGTGGCCAAATTATAGGTAGGGGCCATCTAGTCGATTATTCAAAGGGAAATGATACATTCGCCCATTGGCCACCCTCTTTAGAGTAAAAAAGAGCGGTCACAATACACTAGAGTGGGGTGGCCCTGGGAAGACTTCCCTTATTGAAATCATTCATCTTGTTTGGATAATGATGGATCATGCCCCAAAATCCTCTTGTCAAATTGTCACAATTCTCTAATCTGGGGAGTTTCTCAATTTTGTTGAATGCTGGATTCTCTTATTTTAAACCGTCCATTTCAAGGGCAAAATGGGCAAAGAGTAAAGGTTAGGATAACTCCATATATGAGACTCTCCGCAACTGGTGAATGTTTTGTATCTTTCAGACGGGCCCACTTGTATACTTATCTGCTAATATATTTTCGAAACACATACATCATACATGCAAATGCATATACAACATAATTAATCCGAGCTCTTATTTGATGTAAGTAGTGCCGACGAAGTTGGATGATCTAAACCATTCATTCGTTGGTCCCCATAGTTTGTGTCAAAAATCATCTCTATAGTGTTATCCTAATCCTTTGATTTGTGAAGGTTCCTTATATCCGATTCTAAAATCACACGAGCCCTAGTAAGAAACGTCTACAAGGGCTGCACCAATGGATCCACATCATCCTGGGTGTGGGTGCATTTATGATGGCGTGAATCCAATTCCAATGCAGCCGCTCTTGTAGACGTTTTCTACAAGGGCTCGTGTGAGTTTAGCATCCTGCATCCCTCCATGATTTTTTAAACTTTATGAACCATCATCAAATGTATCCTTCTGGTATGATACTAAAATAGAGCTCACGTGGGATAATAAGGCCATAGTTGGCAGCCTTGGAAATATATTGAATGGAATGAGTATATATATATATATATATAAGTTAAGTGAAGCTACACATACGTGTAGCTAACTTAGCTACACCAATGGCTTAAAATACAGTGGGCCCACATTGTTTGGGTAATCCAAACCATTCATTTGATAGATCCTCACATTGATAGGGCGTGCCCAAAAAATCAGCCCCATAGGATCATCCCCACCCTTCAAACTGTGGAGGCAAAAATGGACAGATTTGTGAAGGTTTTTACGCGTCCATTTTTGCCTCCACAAATCGTAGGGTTGGGATGATCCTATAAAGCTGATTTTTTGGGCACACCCTATCTATATGAGGGCCCATCAAATGAATGGTTTGCATCACCCAAACAATGTGGGGCCCACTGTATTTTAAGCCGTTGATGTAGCTACAATTTTCTCTCTCTCTATATATATATAGAGAGAGAGAGAGAGAGATGCGCCGTGATGGAGAAACTTGAGAGGGTGGGAGTGAGGGAGCATGAAAAACTCCTAAAAAATCAGGAAAACAAAATACCAATTTCAAATAGGCAATTTTTATGTTCTCTACACTCCCACCAGCTCAAGTCTCTCCCTCTCCCTACTTCTCCCCGCTCTCACACAATTGGGCCCATGAATATTCCATGGTTGCCAACACATGGCCTAATAGAAGAGATGAAAATTAAAGTAGTTAACAAGTGGGAGATAGAGACTTTGGGCAACGTGAAGGTGGGCCTTACATCGCTTCCAAGTTGCCCTTGTAATCATGGACACAAGCTGTGAGGAGTGTCACCTACTAAAGTAACAAGAAGAAGAAAAAGAAGGAGCCTTCTACATATTCCAACGCATTTGTAATGGCATGAAAGAAAAAAAAAACACGGAACGATCTTTTTCTCAGACTTTTCTTTCTGGGCGTGCTACAAATCGATCAAATTGCCTTCCTTTTCTTTGAGATTTTAATTCCTCCCTTTCTAAACTTTACTGCAACATATTTACCGGATGAGAACAGTTTACAAGCAGATGGGTAGATTTTAAGAGAGAGCCAAAAGCAGGTAATTGATTTGATATGGGAATTGGCACATTAGGAGAGAACCTTCTTGCCATTGGTGGAACGAGTGGGACCTGCTTCACAATGAATTTCAGATAATGGGTCCGCTAAGTTTGGACGACCGATCTCTTCAGACAAAAAATCTTGTATTATAGTGAGGTGTGTCTATAACAAATTGGTGGGGTTCATCTCTATTGATTTGGATCATTCATCATAGTCTCAGTGGCTCAGTGCCTAATGAATTCATTCTACTTTTGGCAATTGAATATGGACCGCATTTTTTAACGTTTTCTCAGTTATGGATCAGATATTTGGATCATCCAATCATCCGTATTTCCAGTTATGGATCAGATATTTGGGCCATCCAATCTGCATGGATCTCATCAGATTAGGATCAGTTATAGCAATCAATTTTTGGACATGCGTGTGTAATCTAGACCGTTGATCGTGTAGACAATCACCAATCAACCCACATGGACCGGGTCCCATGCCAAACAGATATCTTAGGCTTGAGTTTAGTTTTTTCTGGGTGGAAATAAGGATTGTTAGATCAAGGGCCTAGGATTATCCAATTCAGAAATAGGTGGGAATTGCAGTTTCTGGTCTGATCAATGTGAAAATTGATTTAAAACTCAGATTTAACTAAGAAAATTGGCATTTAATTCGAAAAATATAAGAAATTTTAAAAGGGGCACCGAAAATTCAGACTTTTCAAGAATTTTTCAAGTGTCTGGAGAATTTAAGTACGAGTGGGGCCCAATTTATTCAATGATACAGACCGTTTGTTTGTTAAGCCATTGCATCAATTTCTCCTCCCATTGGACGGTTCTAACCTTCCAATTTGTTGCCTCATTAAGTGGCCCGAAGTCACATCTGGTATTCCCATTAGTACAACAGTGGGGCCAATGATAATTATTTCACGTGGGGCCCATTGTCTCGCACAACAAAGGCTTAAGCGTGAAGGAGTGATAAATGGTTGACAAAAATGACACTATCTTTGACCCTTGATGATCCCCGACATGTGATTATTTTAATTTAGCTTCTATTCTTTCCCGTTGATTTTTTTTTTATACCGTTGATGTTTCCAGGCCTTTGATCGAGCTGATGGGATATGATGGGTGGCCGTGAAAACACGTGAAGTCTAAAAAAGTAGGTACGGCTCACTTTTTTTTATGATCCAAACCGTTCATCTGTTTGGGCACAACGTAAATACGTTGTGTCTCAAAAATCATTTCCATAGGATGATCCTAACCCTCCGATCTGTAGAAGATTCCATAAATGATTTTTGGGGCACTCCATATTCAGATCAGTTCAGATCGGAGAGTTAGGATCATCCTATGGAATTGATTTTTGGGGCACACCCTATTTACGTTGTGCCCAAGCAGATGAACGGTTTGGATCATAAAAAAAAGTGGGCCATACCTACATTGTTAGACTTCACGTGTTTTCACGGCCACCCATCTTATAAATTCTCGTTGTGTACAATCGGCTTGAATGTCTCCAAACCATGGCTTAAATTTCAGCTCAACTCAAGTACTCAACTAAGCCTTTGTCCCGAACTAGTTGGGATCGGCTGGTTTTAAATTTCAACTGAAAGCACTTGAACAGAAATTTGGTATTAAATAAAATTTTTTTTTTTATGGAGTAACCCCATTTTGGCCGAAATTTCAGCTGAAGTTTCGGTTTCGGTATTTAAAAGTTAAAACCATGCTCCAAACATGTCATGGCATCGCATAGTTACATAGTTCGGATTTTGTATAAAAAATAAGAGTTGAAAATTTGGAGAAAATGTATGTATTTTTCTATTTACATTATCTTTTGTCTCTCTCGTTATTTATGAATTTCTCACTATTTGTTCAAACAATATAACAGATTCTTAAGAAGTATTTGTAAAATTTGCATTTAATTCAAAAAATTGGGTCTAATTTGGAAAAATCACTATTAATTCAAAGTTTGAAACGAGCACAAAAAATTGGATATTTTTAAAGAATTTTCAATTATTCAGAGAATCTTGTAACTGCTTGTTGTACTAGCTGTCATGTTCGCTGGTAAAGTGACATTATCCGCGGGTAAAATCTATACTGGCCAATTTCAGGCGGTTGCCAATTCACCGCTAAATATGTTAGAGTAATTAGGTCAAGCAAGAGGTTGCTTGAAGCATTACACCCAAGGTATCTAATTTGGAATACCAAGTTTGTTGCCTGCAGCCCCTATATATATTAGATACACAGGGTTTTAATAGGTTAGTGGGCTCTAGCCCAAATAGGCCTACTACACCGGTCCATTATCTTATTGGGCTTATATTAGAATATACATGGGTTATACTATATACCCAACAAAATACACCATGGGTGAATATTTTACTGACGGATTATAGTGTCTCATGGTATTTACCGTTAATTACTCATGCTGCAAGAAGCCTTTGAAGAATCGTTGGTTTATTCCATTTACCTACGATCATGGGCACTCTCAAGGCATTGAACTATTGCATCCCCACCAAATCCCAGCTTACCTACCCAAAAAAAGGGACTGTCGGTGGTTTATGGGTAAAATACTATATGATAAATGCAAGGTAGACCTTGCATGAAGAGCCGAAAGAGGGCACTTGAATGGATAACTTCATTTTCGGTAACCTTTTAAAATCGGTTGAGAAAGCAAATTCGGATGCACACTTAATTAGGGCTGCAACTCGAGCCGGGTTTTACCCGACCCGCATCGACCCGACCTGAAAATAGCCTGGGTTGGGTTCAGGTTTCATGGGTTTCGGGTCGAGCCGGATTGAGCATTCAAAAGCCCGCATGAATCTCGGGTCGAGCCGGGTTTGAAGGGGCCCGACCCGACCCGAGTTACATAAGTTATAGTATGTACATTTTTTTCTATTTTTGGTTAAAAGTAAAAAGTGAAAACTCATGCACCCACTGTTATTGTATGTGAGTGCAATTTCTGCTTCTATGAGTTGAGTTGATTCAAGTGTTTGATTCAGCATTGTTTGATTGTAATTACAACATTGTTTGATTACAGCATTGTTTAATTCAAGTGTAATGTGAGTGCAATTACATCATTGTTTGATTCAAGTGTAAAGTGAGTGTAATTTCTGCTTCTATAAGTTGAGTTACCTTGCCAAACAAGAATTTTCCTTAAAAAATTGCGTCAACATGAAAAAACCCGACCCGACCCGAGATTTATCATGGGTAGGGCCGGGATTGGGAATCGTGGGTTTTCCAAAAAAAAACCCAACCCGACCTGACCCGAGATATTTCTCGGGTAGGGTTGGGTTCTCCAAAACCCGACCCGCCCGACCCGAGTTGCAGCCCTACACTTAATGCCATGGATCCAATAAAGTGCCATTTTCCGGCTCTTTATGCAAGGCCACCCTTGCATTTGTCATTCATTGGGTAAATTATATTACTTAATGTACTTTTGCCATCATTGGGTATTTTGGTTTGACACTATTTCACACCCAAAAAGAAGCGAGCTACGCCCTTACTAAACTCTAAACTAATAGGGCTAAGCTTGTCTTTGACCGCCAATAAAAGTGTGAAAAAAAGTAGTAAAAAATTTACCAGTTGTTAGGATCACCAGATAACAGATTTTTTCTTTGAGAAAGTTAAATTATGAAAAATCGCCAAAATGGGTACAATAAACCTGTAAAAGGGCATAGTAAACCTGTACATCTCCAAAAATGATTACAATAAACTTGTAATCATCAAACCCACAACCATCTATCTCAACATTCCATACAATATAAAGTCGATCAGTCATCTTTAGAAAATAATCAACAAATCATTGATTCCTGGTTGGGGTCATTTGATAGGTGCAATCTTAATCAAGAAATGTTAAAAGTATAAAAAGGTTAAATAACCCCATCTCCAACAACTTAAGCTTTTGGAGTAATTGGTTGTTTCACATGGTATCAGAACCAAAGATCCTGAGTTCAAACCTCGTTGATAGCAAAAGTCCACATGCAATGGCCAAAGCCAAAAGAGGGGCCACATATGCCACATGTAGGCTAACCCTAAAAAGAGGGGCCAAAATCACGATTTCTTGTTAGAATGTCCTACCAAGAAGGAGAAAACACAAACACAAGGGATCCATAACCAAGAGCAATTCATGCACGCTTCTCTTTAGAAGATGGTGAGCAAAGGCTACTTAAAATGGGCATTATCTTAGGGAGAAGTTTTGTAGTCACTTTATTCCACTTTGCATTGACGCGTAATCATTGGGACTCCTAGGTATGGCATCATCAACTAAGGAGAATAAGCATTATCTTAAGAAGAAGTTTTTTAGTCCCTTTATTCCACTCTGCATTGACATGAAAGTCATTGGCACTCCTAGTAATGGCATCATCAACCCATCAAGCCCTTGCACATATAGAAAAATTAATCACTAATCTATTCGAAACAACACACAATTGGTAATTGAAGCCCTTGCACACAGGGGCGGAATGGCTAACATAATTGGTCATTGGCACTCCTAGTAATTAATCACTAATCTATTCGAAATAACACACAATTGGTCATTGGCACTCCTAGTAATGGCTCTGTTCCAGCTTTTTCCATGGTAAGCTAACATAAGTATCTAGGAGTAGTAGTACTCATTACTATGATAGACCACAACGTTTATTTCAGTTCTAGCGAGTCGAACATATTTTCTTTCTCCTGTAACTTTGTTTGGTTGCCTTTTGCTATTCACATGATGGTAGGGGTGGCCAGCGGATCTACGAACGCGGATCCACTTCGTACTGGATCCGCCTAGGTCTTAGTCGACAGACTCGACACATTCAAATCTCTCAGGCCCGGTTCCTTTTGTGAAAGTTTAAAATTGCGTGGGTTCAAACCTCTTTGATGTTAAAAATCCATATGTAATGGCCAACCCAAAAAGAGGGGTGTAGGCCAACCCTAAAAAGAGGGGCCACACTTGAGGGGGGGTGTTGAAGCATAAAAAAAGATTAAATAACGCCATATGAAACGGGTTAAACATTTAGAGTAATTGGTTATTTAACACCTTTGAGATTGTGGCAACCGATTGTGGTGGGTCCCAAATAATTCGTCTTTAACCTTCCAGTAAATCTGAAAAATCATTTTTCAAGAAAATAGAATCCATACCTCCAAACATGCCCCGTAATTCATACGCAAGGGATATATCCGTTCGGTATGGGTTTAAGACCACTGTACAATAAAATTGATCCCTACCATTGATCCCGACAGGAGGAGAAGACCTTTCTACTACTTTCTCTTTTGTCTCTATTAGGAAGAAAGAAAGGAGAACGGGAGTGAAAAGAGCCCTAAAACGGTTTATTTTTCCTATATTCGAAAGAGAGAGGTACAGAGAAATGGACGCTGCGAAAGTCGCTCATCTGAAACTTTTTGTCGATCAATGCAAATCCAACCCTTCGATTCTCAACGACCCTTCTCTAGGGTTTTTCACGACCTATCTCCAAAGGTGTTTTTTATTTATTTTCATCTTCTTTTTTATATTTCACCTTTTTATCCCATTCTACTCGTAAATTTCATCAAAGTCTCCCCCTTTTTGTTATGCCGTTGGTTTGATTGAGGCTTTTGAACTCTTGTTTCAGTCTTGGGGCACGGATTCCGAAAACCCCAAAATCGGTAAGAAGTTTTTTTTTTTTTTTCCTTGTATTGTATTGTTTTTTAGGAGATGCTTATTAATTTTGGAGTGTCTATGGCCATGCTAGTTCAATCATTTCTCTAGACGCATATTTTATATTTTCTTTAATTTTTTGCATTTTGATCTTTTTTAGTTGTTACTCTTTGTCATTCTATTGAATTTTGGGGAAATTATGCTTGAATTATTAGTAGTGTGAAAACTACTAAAAAGTTAAAAATTTAAATACGTTTGAATTTTTGAACTTTTGCATTTGTAGTAATTCAAGCGTAAATGGGTTCGTTTATCTCTCAAGTGATGAAAGAAGCACGAATCTGAAATGTAAGTGTGTAAATTTGTGTTCAGAGAACTTAATTATGAAAATAACAATATGACGTTGAAAATAGTGATGCAAGTGTGTAAAGAAAATTCAGATAGCCAAGTTGTTATATAATAGTATTGAGCAGGAAGTCTGATGTATTGTTGTAGATGGGTTAAAACTCCAGTATATGTTATACAGTAAGATTAATAAAGGGATGTTTTCATGAGGATAGGATTCCACTAATGTTTTATCCAAAGAACAAAATACATTAAGCAACCAAATATCTCAGATGTAATTGAAAATATTTATGAGCCAAGAGGCAATCAGAATTTTAGCTACGATAGAATGGTGAGAAGAAAAGGTAAGGTTGCTCCATTGTGACCGGGTGGTCACGGGTTCGAGTCACGGAAACAGCCTCTCTGCAAAGCAGGGGTACGGCTGCGTACATCTCGCCCTCCCCAGACGCCGCAATGGCAGGAGCCTCGTGCACTGGGCCGCTCTTTTTGCCGAGCCCAAATAGTTTGGGACAAAGGCTTAGTTGAGTTGAGTTGAGTTGAGATAGAATGGTGAGAAGAAGCCTATCAACGTTTCAAAATGCCAAATAGATATAATTATAAGTGCCAATTAAAATAGAGTATCCCATATGTGGCTGAAAATAATCGTGTGTTTCTGGCATAAACCGGGATTTTAGTTAGGCAACAGAGTAATTGAAAGAAATATGCAGATTCTTAAACCTTCTGCTTGCTGCGGTAGACTAAAATACAAGAGAATATGAGTTGTTATTCAGTAATGAACATAAAGAAAGGAAAGTAAAGGAGTAAGTTTAGGCCTTCTCCTTCCTGCTTTGCCAGAGTTGCAGACGAAACGGTGAAGAAGGGTGAAGGGGCTTTGATGGCGTTGGTGATGGAGATTGTGACCCGTGTGGGGACATCTGAAGATGGTGAAGACGTCGTTGATTGCTGCCCCGGTGTAATAAATGGTAGAGAAAATGAAGAAAGTGTCGAAAGCTTGAGAGATGGAGAAACATAGCCTGTAAGTGGCCTTTGCTTTGTAGTTTTTCATGTCCAAGGAGGCTCTTGGGGAGCCTATTTATAGGTGACAAAGGGGGAAACTTTTCTGTTTTGGGTAAATCAATTAGGGTTTGGGCGTGAAAACAAGCTAACTGAGAGATATTTTGTGTGGTGATGGAAGGTTTGGGTGGAGATAAAGGATTTTAAACCGATTTGGGCCATTTGGGAAGGTTATTAAGAGGGGAAATTGGGTTTTTTCGTAGAAATGGGAATCTAAAGGGAAGCTTTATGATTTTGAGTGGATTTGGCTATAGAAGGAAGGATTCCATTCATGTTTAGGGGTTGCATTTATATTGAGGAAGAAAACGCACATGGAAAGTGAAAAATCTCCTTTTCCAGTGTTGGATGGCACCCTTCGGTAAATTCGAAGGGTTCTTTGGGTTTTCCCATACTTAAGAGGACATAGAGGTTGTAAATAGGGGAAACTCCAAGGGCAATTTGGGTGGCTGTTTAAAGGGATAAAACATAGATTTTTTTAAAGTTATTTTTTAAAATAGGGGAAACCCATTGCTGTTTAGATGCAATGGCAATCAATGTACGGACTTTGGTCATTTTAGCAAATGCAGCAAATGTTTCTTCACTGTTCATCCCTTATTATTGCTTGCAAGATTGAGCTGCTATACGAGCTCTGTGTCAATCCAGGCTCTCATCAGAATTGAGTTTTACGGAGTAGGCCCACTTGCTTCTAATAATAGATGCATGAGGAGGGCATGGAACTAAATCCCAATTTTTACTTTCATGGATAGCACAAAGCTCCTCTTCCGTAGCCCGTTTCCAACAATCCTGTTTTGGTGCTTACTTATAGGTGGAGGGGACATGTTGGTCAAGGTTGTCAGAGAATTTTTGATCGTAAACCATGACAAGAAGGAGAATGAGTCTAGCATTTAGAGTGCCCATGGTAAACCAAGACAGTAAGGATAATGAGTCTGACATTTAGAGTGCCGTAATGGACATTTATACAAGGGAAGTAGGTTCTAAAGAAAGGAAGTAGTACTTGTGAGGGGTCAAACATCTGAGCTTGCTACCGGTTGTCTTTCTTCCATGTCTTTTGATAAGTGATTATTAGTTTCAATATCAATATTGGACAAAATGTCATTATCAACAAAGAAGGTAGGTGTGAGATAGGTGTAGATGGCCATTGGCGTAGGGAATAAAAGTATGCATTTTCAAGAAAGATGACATGATCTGAGACACGCAAACAATGCTGTCCAGGTTCATAACAACAATAGCCTTTTTGAACATTTTCGTACTCAATAAACGTATACTCAAGGTTTTAAATCTGGGTTTCAGTTTCGGTGGGCATGGAAACAGAAACATTTCGGTTTCGGTGGAAATTTTGGTGAAAATTTTGTAAAATCACGGAAACGTATATATTATGTAAACATATGCAGATGATGAAATTTTAAGATGAAACTTTTGAAAATGCTTGAATAAGCACAAATGCGTACTTAAAAATAGGGGTGGTTATTCGGTTTAAACCGAACCGAACTAACCGAAATTGTGAGACCGAAAATATTTCGGTTACCATATTTTTCAACCGAAATCGAAACCGATGGGGTTAGCCACCGAACCGAACCGAAACCGAAAACCGAAATCTGTTTTTCGGTTAAAATCGAAAATCGAATTCACTAAAAATCAGCATAATTCGGTTTTTCGGTTTCGGTTCGGTTCGGTTTCGATTTTAGTAGAAAACTTCATTGTTTTTCTAACAATATGAGCCAGTGCAGTGATAAACCGATAATTCATTTTTTCTATCATATTATCATCCAATTTGGGCAAAAATACATTACAATTCTACAAAGTTAGGCATAAAGCCATAAACCATTGAAAGTTTGGGCAAACCATGCCATTGAAAGTTTAAACCATGCCATTGAAAGTTTGAAAGAACAATACAAAGTTAGGCATAAAGTCATAAAGCATTCCAGTTTGAACCTACCACGGTGCCACCCCTAATTTGAATTTTAAACCATTCCATCTGAGCAAAAATACAATACAATTCTACAAAGTTAGGCATAAACCATTCAATTTGGGCAAACCATTTAAAGTTTAATCCATTCAATTAGGCATAAACCATACAAAGTTAGGCATAAACCATTCAATTTGCGCAAAAATACAATATGAGCAAGCCAAAGGCCCGAAGCCATTCAATTTTTCTAAGAATCAATTTATCTTCTATTCTTCTTCCTTTCAGAGAAGATTTTCAAATGCCATAAACCATAGTTGCAAGCCAACAAGCAAGTCCAAAACCCCAACAGGCAACAACCATAGAATAGCAATTGTTATTCTCTGTTGCAAAACGCAAACAACCATAGAAGAGCAATTGTTATTCTCTGTGTTGAGATGAGTAAAATAACAAACGGTACATATAACAAAAGCCGAAAGTCCAAAATGCAAAGAAAAAGAAGCAATGCTGAAACAAATAGTGCAAATCGCCAAACATCCTAGTAGAGAGTCTACAGACTAGACTCTAGAGCTGCTGTGCCATGAATATCCTCCAAAGGACTCCAGATATGCAAAAGACATTCAACCTGCATATAAAAAACAATAAGAATATAGGTTAAGAATGGAATAGAAGGTTTGTAAATGAGAGTTTTTATATGATGCCTGACCGTGAAGTACCGTCAAAGTGGTACCACCCTTGATATTTAATCCAACAGCAGACCACTTTTTAAGAGTCTGCTGTTGGATCAAATATCAGGGGTGCTACTAGTACCTCTGACGTACCACCTTGAGGGTACTTCACAGTCGGGCATCATACAATTTCTCTATAAATGAATAGGTTGTAAATGAATTGTAACAGAATCCAGGTTGTAAATGAATTGTAAGTTTGTAACAGAAAGAAACCAAAAGAGGAGAAAATGTGCATTTACCCATCTTCAGGCAATAGAATATGGTGGTGATTTCTGACATACAATCCTTGAGTTTGCTTGAAGAGAAATGTCAATCACTATAAACCAAAAATTATAGGCAACTGAGTCAACTGACTGAACTAATTATTTTTTACCTTCTAGTGTTTATTATTCTAGCAGGTTCCATTCTATTTCATTGCATTTATGCCACGGCTACTCGCCTACTCCATTAAATAAATGTCCCTTGCTTGTCACATGGCTCTTTTACAGCAACAGAAATACTACCTTATTGGAAGACTTCATTTATGATATATATATGGATGCATTTTTATAGAAGACAACATAGGCAATTGAAAACAAATTATAGCCACCCAAGTACCCAACAATGTTTGAAAGCAGAAAAAGAAAGGCATTAGAGACCCAAAAAAGAAAGAAAGAAAGAAAAGAAGACATCAGGAAGGTAAAGAACAAAACAAAGTGAATAAGCATTACTTCAGTTTATTTGTTCTTTTCCTTTTCCTTTTTGAGCATTATTAACATAAGCTTTATTGAAAAAGAAGATTCATACAAAAATAAACGGAGACAAGCTGTCCCAAGGAAACATAAAAAATCAGCAGCAAAACTAAAAACCTGAAAATAACAGAAAAAACAGTGCAAGCTAGCTTGACAAAATCTCAACAAAGAGTGCCATGACACAAGTAATCTATCCCACTAGGAGCCAGTGTTTGTCAGCTCCCACGCTGGAAAAGATTGACAGTTCCTAATATAGTATTTGAAAAATGCCATGGACCCAAAGAAGGGATAGGAGCACAGGCAATGATATTGGCTCAGTTCCACTCCACTTATAAGAGTTCCAAAACGATGATCTTCAAAGTCCAGAGACCGGGAGCCGTGGTTTTCACTTGTCTAGAATCCTTCTCACTGAGTAGGTCAAAGAATGCTTTGATGTCAACACCCAAATTTCTAACCACATCACAGCACCAATTCTAAACAAACCAGGATCACTTCTGTTCTTTCAAATGAAATTTTGAGACCATCTTTGAAAATAGAAAGGATCCACTACTTGCGGAGTTCGATTATATTCCCAGTATATGCTCCATGGATTTTGAATATCTTGTGTTTCATTCTTTTGAAATTAATAAAATAAATAACATGACTAGGATGGCCTTAATCGTGGGAAGCAAGACTGCTTGGGGACTAGATTGCGAAACCTAGGAGGTGATAAGATTACTCGATGAAAATGTGATGGAACCTATTCTACCTTGAGTAGATCACTCTTGGAGAACAGTCTGGAGAAACCTACGAGTACCAGCACATGTTAAGTCAGAGTTTAAGGTATCCATTAAATTTAGTTTAACATACCCATTGGCAGAAACTTGACAGAGACTTTCAACTTTTTACTGCTTTGAAGAATTGAAGCCCTAATTTGAAGTGATAAAAACTCCAGCTACTCAAGAATGAAGAGTTAACAATGTTTCATTTGCCTCCTTCGATGGATGAAAGAATATAGGAGAATATAAGCAATGTACTAGTCCACTTCTGATTGTAGCTTTCTATCTCTAACACCAAATTTGTAAGTAATTCAAAAATTCCAGTATTACAAAGCAAAGATGGGTCACAAGATATGAAGATAACTAGTAACTACACAATTACAAACCTGAAACCATCTTCCACTCTTCCATGCTTCAACACTCAAAATTTGAAGAAACATAAAACATCCCCAACATTTGAAAATTCTGAAAATAGGAATACAAATAGTTAAATATAACAAACATCGAGTTCCAAGTCAAAAGCAATATATAGAAAATTAGAAACACACTGAAAAAATAAAAAATAAAGTAAATACAAATTTACCATTCTCAAACTTTTCAAGGTCCTCTAATGCTTCTTCGACATTAATTGGCATTGGCGATGATCGAAGCCAATCTTGAGCACATATAAGAGCTTGTGCTATCTTAGGAGTCAAAGAGCTCCTAAATGCATCAAGAACACGCCCCCCCGTGCTAAATGCTGACTCCGAAGCAACGGTGGAAATGGGAACCGCCAACACATTCCGAGCCATTTCTGACAAGACAGGAAATCTAGGATTGTTAACTTTCCACCACATTAAAATATCAAATTCATCGGGACCTTCTTCGGTGTATTCACTTAAATATCTTTCCAACTCCAATTTGTTATCCCCACCTCCGGAGTCAATCTTATGCTTCTTAAACTTTTCCTTCATCATCTTCCTCACATGTTGTCTCGGTTCTTCAGAAAGCTCTCTTGAAGTTGATTGCCCCAAGTTAACTTGATTCTCTTGAGGTGTGTTGACTGTGTTCTTATAGTTGAACTCGTTAAACAATTCAACTGTGGCATGGAACACTTTTTCTGGCAACTCGTTGCCTTTTCCCTCTCCATACATAGAAATAAGTGCAAACTTCACAAAAGCTAGTTTGTGACGAGGGTCAAGAATAACCGCGATATAAATTAATTTATTCACTTTTTCAATGTTGCCCCAATACTTTTCGTACTTATCTTTCATTCTCCTCGCCATCATTACCAAGTGAAAGTCGTCACTCTCAAGCCACTCTTGCAAAAGGCACTCAACCTCAACAATTTTAGGAAATAAAGTATTGGATGTAACATATAATGATCCTGAAACCCGTACAGTGAGCTCATAAAAGTTTTGAAGTAAGGTCGCCATCCTCCTAACCTTTTCCCAATCTTCATGATCTGGCTTCCTAATCCCATCCACATCACCTGAATCAAGTTCACTACTAAAAAAAAGGATCTTCAACTTCAAACTTATCAAATGCTTTTTCAAAATTTTCGGCCGCCTTTAACATTAAGTATGCCGAGTTCCATTTAGTAGATACATCTAGGCATAACAAACTCTTGCTCTGAATCCTTTCATTCTCAATACACTCTTTGAAGAGCTTCAACCTAGCTGGAGAACTTCTCACATATCTGACCGCGGTCCGAACACGATCAACTGCAATTTCTACTTCTTTTAATCCATCACACACTACTAGATTAATTATGTGTGCCACACACCTCACATGTAAAAATTTTCCTTGTAAAATGCTAGACCCCCAGTTGACAAGTCTTCTCTTCAAGTATCCAACCGCAACATCGTTTGAACTAGCATTGTCCACAGTAACAGTGAACACCCTATCAATCCCCCAATCAAGAAAGCACTTCTCAACGGCCTTACCAAGAGCCTCACCTTTATGACTAGAAATTGGGCAAAAGTTAAGTATCTTCTTGTGCAATTTCCAATCACTATCTATGTAATGAGCCGTGAGACACATGTAGTTAACTCTTTGTAGAGAGGACCATGTGTCTGTAGTGATACAAATTCTTTGACATGAGTTTTTAAACAACTTTTTCAACTTCGACCTCTCTTCCTGGAAGAATTGATAGCAATCCTTCGCAACCGTCGAATGTGACGGAATATGAAACCGAGGGCATGCAATTGATACGAAATGTCTAAACCCTTCCTTCTCCACGGACTTAAATGGAAGCTCATCAACAATTACCATACGGGTTAATGCATTTCTAATGGCCTCTTGGGCAGACTTCCAAATAGAAAGGGTGCCACTACAATCTCCCTCTTGACCCTTGATCGACTAGTAATTCAACTATGACTGCGATGTGTTCATATTGCCAGGGAACTTTTTGCATGCAGTGGTGTGATTCTTAAGTGAGGAAGTTCCATTTTTCTTCGGATCACAACAAAACTCCCTCTCACAATACATACAACTAGCCTTATGTTCACCCATCTCATTAACAAAATTTTGTAAAATGGTCCCACACATCTGACCTTGACTTCATCGTCTTTCTCTTCTGTACGGTCCCAAATGTTTGGTTTGTGTTTGTTGGATTTGATGATTGCTCGCTAGAAATAACATTAGGAGCTTCTCCTTCTTGCAACATCTATGGAAAAAATAGAATTATAGAAATAAGATAATAAGAGTATAATACTAGGGGTGAGAAAATAAGATACGCAGCAAAAGCAAGATACCCAACACAAATATCACTATCCTAAGAATTAAGAATGAGATGAGTCATAAGTGATTAAGTGTTACCTTTGTACCCAATAACAAAGAGCCAAAGAAGATAGAATGATGCTAACTAACTGCCCCTTGACTCCTTGAGTGGTGGCTCGAGGTCGCGGTAAATGAATCTATGGTTGAACAATCAAGAAAATCAATAAAGAAGTAAGAACCCTATATTGAAACTTAAAAATCAAAGAGATCTTCACATCGAAGAACAACAATAAATAATTAAATAGGGGTGCAACTTGGGTCAGGTTGGGTTGAGCTTTTGCTAAAAAAGAATAGGAATCAATCTGAACCAGTGAACCCTACTGGATTTTAAGGTAAAAGCTCAACCCGAATTCCCCAAAAATGGCATGCTTTGCATAATTCAATATTTGTAACTGTAACACAAGAAAACACATTATACAATTGTTGCCTGTTAGAAGAAAATGTAGATTCAAAGAATCACAATTCACAACAGTCAACACCATATTTGTCTTCATATCAGCATGATAGGTAATCTAATGGAAATTAAAAATCCTAGAAAGCTAAATATACAAAATAATAAACCTTGGAAAGCAATATGTGACTACAAAGGATGAGAACAACTGAACAAGCACCGAATGAGAAGCAGATGTATTACCTCGGGATCTCAGATAGAGAGAAGTAGAGAGACTCAAACTAGAAGTACAAATTTCTCTTGAAAGTTGAAACTCAATACCACCAACAGAAACCCTAACCCTTCCCTTCGACCCTCAAATCCACTTTAAGAAACACCAATAGCAACCAAAGCTACCCATCAATCCTCACGAAAACAAAAGCAGTAAAGCAGAAAGCTTTCCAACACAAGATTATCAAGAAAACACCTAAATCGTAAAAAAGAAACGAGAAATAAAACCTAAAATCCTGTGAAGAGAGAAAAACAGATCTATAATGTTTTTTTCAGAATTTTCCTAAGCTATGGATAAAAAACTATTCATAAAAAATTAAAAACCCTAACTCATCCAAGCTATGCATAAAAAATGCATTCAAATCAGCTAAAAAATCCAGATTTACAATTTTCTGAAAGCATTTCCTCAAAAACTCCATAGAAAAACCCTAATCTAGAGCCTATGTTACCAATACCTAACTTAATATACAGAAAACAAGGAATCCAACAAGATCTAGCCTTACAAATCAACGAAACACGTTTCTAGGTCCCTGAGAGTCCGAGACAAAGAAAACAAGACATTTTCTTGAAACCGAAACTCTAGAGAAAAGAAAAAGGTAAAAAAAAAGGAGAAAAAAAGAGAGAAGGGAGAAAAACATATCAGTTCCTACAAATCAGAGAGAGAGAGAGAGAGAGAGAGAGAGAGAGAGAGAGAGAGAGAGAGAGAACCTTGAAGAGTAGAAACTTACCTCGGAATAATTTTCAGGGTTTCAATGGCCGTGAATCTGCCGATCCGGAGTCGGATGGAGGAATGGTGGCTCGATCTGAGGTCACCGGTGAGGCATAGAAGGGGTCGCCACTCGCCGGAGTCGGAGTCTCGAAGAGGCGGCTGATCTAGGGTAGAAAGTAGAGAAGAAGAAAAAAACCCTAGCTTTGGGTTTTAGACCTTTGGGTTTTGGTTGCTTTGTTGAATGAAATGGAAAAAACGAAAATAGAAAGGGTTTTGTGACTTACTGACTTCTGTTTTTTTTTTTTTCATATGGGTATTGAGAGTTTTACTTGGGACAACCTCTTGGCTTGTGTCTCTAGTGTAGTGGGGGTTGTACCAAGTGAAAAGGGGGGTTGGATCATAAGTTCAGTTTGTAAAACCGAAACCGAAACTGACACCGAAAACCGATATTAAAACCTTTTCAGTGAAATTTCAGTTTTCGGTTAAACCTAATGTTTTTCCCTTGCAAACCGAAACCGAAACCGAAAACCGAAATTTCATTTATTTTAAACTGAATCCGAACCGAACCACCTCGGAATCGAACCGAATTGACCGACCGAATTCAGTTCGGTCGGTTATTCGGTTCTAACCGATTAATGCTCACCCCTACTTAAAAACCATCATATAAGCAAGAAAGCCATCCGTAATGGCTTAATCGCATCGAACAACTAGTGATGTGTTGTCACACATTTCTGGAACAATAAAGTCAGTAAAGAAGTACAATCTAATGAAATACAAGAAAGTACAATGACCAGTCTCCCCTCCAAGGACCCCAACTCTCTGTCAATACCTCATAGTTACAAGGTATTATCGGTCCCATGTCGATCTAACATCCCATGCATAAGATGCGGTTACTTTGGTGTTGCTAGCCAATATAACACAATATTACACATCAGACATCAGTTTTTCTATGATTTCAGCATATGTTTTATGTTCTTTGGGGTTTCCTTTGATTTTTAGTGGTTTGATGCATTTTTCGTAGATTTCAGCATATGGTATGTGTTTTTTGGGTTTGACTGTGTGGATGAGACATTGATTTGGAATAAATGTGGATTTTTTATTCTGATTTCTCGGTTCTTGCTTGATTCTTACTTCTATGTTACGTAAATTTTAGGTTATTTGATACCTTATGAGGGGAAGCCCCAGAATCAAGATGGCCTAGTTTTCTAAATCTTAATATTATTTAACCATCTTGTTCTTTTTCAGATTCATGTATTTATTTTCAACTATGATTTTGGGTTATTTTACATCTAGCCCTCCACTGACCCCGCAATGTTGGGAGCCTCGTGCATTGGGCTGCCCTTTTTCTTTAACTTGTGATTGTGGATTATTCGGGCATTATTTTACTTGTTTAGAAATTAGATTAGTTATAGAAAAATGATTAATTTATTTGAATAAAATGCATAGCGACACACAAATAGTGGAATAAACATATTCCACTACTTTTTGAAATTTTAATTGTGTACAATGCTTACTAGGACCTGCTAGAGGAGACTCTGATTTGAAATAGATTGTAACCATGACACGGAGAGTATGATCCAAGAACAATCCGAATCCGACCTGACCGATAAGGAATTTGAATTAATCATGATTGGGACGTAGGTGGATCCAATCCGAAGTGGATCCGTTGGACACCCCTATTGATACATGCTATGATGGGCCCACTTGCATAGTTTCCTTTTGTTGGATAACTTGGACATTGTGGTTGAAGTTCACTTCTTTCTTTGTGGTTGAAATTTAATTCTTTCCCTGTTTTGTTTCATTACTAGAGAGTTTTAAGGGTCAAATTATATATGCTAATTGCAATGTATATGCACGGTTATTTTTTCTTTTCCTGGATAGTTGAATTTCTAGTGAGGCTGATTTCTGAAGGGTAATTAGGAACCCTAACCTTTTTTGTCTTCATAGGAAAGTGATATGTTGGATGATAGTGATGATGACACTGAAGATGTTTATGCTGATGCCGAGCAACCCAAACAAAAGACTGAAGATGATGATATGGAGGATGACATTGTTGAATCCGATATTGAGTTGGATGGTGAAGTGGTAAAACCTGATAATGATCCTCCACAAAAGGTTAGTTTTAAGTTCTTATTGTGATAAAATTAAAGGCTGGTCTGATCCTATGTCACAAATATCCCTGATATTTTCAAAATATATCGATTTTATCGCGATATTTCGATAAAACGACAAGTCCCATAATAACCCCGAATTAAAAATATAGTGATATTTTCATTTACCACGATAATATCACGAAAATTTACAATATTTTACAATTTGTAAATAATTTTATTTTATCGTTTTTCCCTGATTTAAGCCCGAAAAAATAAAAAGATTAATATATCCTGAGATTTTCCCTTGCCGAGAAATTCCTGAGAACGATATTTGTGACATAGCTCATAGGTCTAATCCTTCTACAATATTAAGGTGTGTTTGTCAATATATCACATGTCGTTCTGCTTTTAGATGGGAGATCCTTCTGTTGAGGTTACTGAAGAAAGTCGTGATGCTGCTCAAATGTCCAAAGCAAAGGCCATGGATGCAATTTCTGAAGGCACAATTTAGTTCTTTGATGGGCATTTCTCATTATCTTTTTGGATTCATATTTCTTCATACTTGATCTTTTTGTAACCTAAAAATCAAAATGCATGCACCAGGCAAACTTGATGAAGCCATTGAGCATCTAACAGTAGCCATCGTGTTCAATTCAACTTCGGCGATTCCGTATGCTAATAGAGGTGAAGTTCTGTATCACAATTAGCTTATCATTAGCATTTTTCACATATGAACTTGAGGGTTTGCCATAGTGTTGATGCTCTTAAGCATGGATTTCAATTTCAGTTTTGGTTTCGGTTTTGGACAGCCTAAAATGAAATTTTGGCCGAAATTTATACCGAAATTTCGGCTGAAATTTGGTAATTTCATTATAGTACCGAAAATTAAGCCAAAATTATCGAAATTTCCTAAATTTTGGCTGAAATTTGGTACTCTGGCTGAAATTTCAGGTTTGGGTGATTTCGGTTTCAGTCCCAACCGAAATCCGAAATTTAAAACTATGCTCTTAAGTTTGTAGTGTTGAGCTAAGGGGTTCAAACTTCATCCTTACCTGTAACAAAATTAATATTTTTCGCAGTTTATTTGTTTCTATTTTTTTGGATATTTTCTCAGAAATCCAACACCTTTTTTTGCAGCTAGTGTTTTTGTGAAAATGAACAAACCAAATGCCGCAATACGGGATGCAGATGCTGCTATACAGGTTTTCTCATTGCCCTTTCATTAAGTATCATTAATGCAACTTCAGAAAGAAGTTTGATGTATCTAGGCAGTGATGTTTATGTATTTATATTTATCTTTTTTTAGGAAACTGCTCTCTCATCCATAACACACTTGTTTCTCTTAGATAAATCCTGACTCGGCAAAAGGGTATAAAGCTCGGGGAATGGCACGGGCCTTGATGGGCCAGTGGGAAGAGGCTGCCAATGATCTCCACATAGCGTCAAAGTTGGATTATGATGAGGAGATAGGTTCTGTGCTTAAGAAGGTAATAATATAGGGAAATGATATCAGCACAACTGTGTTCTGATATTTTCACTAAAGCATCTTGTCATTTAGTATTTAAAAAGATGTCAAAAGGTTATTAGTTATTACAGTTCCCCAAAATCTTCAAAAAGGCAATTAAAAAAGAAGAGAAAAGCTGGGTCTGAGCAATTATTAAAACATGGTTGTGCTAATATCATTTCTCATAATATATTCTCAGGAGGAGACATGTTGAAAAATTTGTTCCATGATAATTTTTTTTTCAATCTGTAGGTTGAACCAAACGCACACAAAATTGAAGAGCATCGCAGAAAATATGAGCGCCTGCGCAAACAGAGAGAACTGAGGAAAGCCGAACGTACAAGACAACGCCGGCGTGCTGAAGCTCAAGTAAGTATATTTGATCCATCCCTCGCAGAAATTTGCTATGTATCAGGAAAATTATCTGTTATTTTGGTTACATATTCTTACTTTCCTTCAGGCTGCATACGAGAAGGAGAAAAAGACGGATCATTTCTCAGAAACTAAATCGCCTGTAAGATTTTGATTTTGTTAGGCTTAGGTCAATATTCTTGGTCTTCCTTAACATGAACTGCGCTCTTGAAAGTGCCTTTAGTATGATCTGGTTTTCTTTGTTGAATTACAAACCTTTTAGATGGGTGGGGAAAGTTAACCGAATGCATTAATTTCTTTCTGTTTCAATGCAGGACCCTGACCCAAACTTCTCGGCCGCCCTACAAGAAGGTAAACCTTTTTTACTTCAAATTTTCTATTTTATACCGCAAGAGTCATATCTTTTACACTCTTATAAACACTGCTTAGTTGCTACTATGGTTTTGTAGGATCTGAATTGGTTAAGGTTACCATGCTAATGGAAACATTAATATGATGGAAACGGTTCCCTGTGGCTGTTAACCTGTATGAGCTTAAGGCTTGCAACTATACTAGCATTAACTAAAATTGAGTGGTTCCTCCAATGTATGATAAAATTAATATAGGGAGACCCCACTACACAACACAATGTTAAAAATAACACTGAGTTTGAGTGTGGCACATACTAAGTGTGTTATGGTGTGTTCTTGAACTAATTTCAGTTATATGATTACTGTAAATTGTGTTATTACATAAGTTGGTGATTAGGGTTTTAACACGTTCTGAAAGAACATGATACAAGCCCCATGAATTGAGTGAGTTCTATCATCTTCTTTTTTCTTTATGTTTCACTCTGCCTCTTTCACACATCATATTGCAAGAGTTTTTATATGGTATCAGTGCATAGGTAATCAAATATTCAAGAGAATATCTTCTGATGCACAAGTGTCAGCAGAAGTCCCAATAACCTCAGGACACATAAGAAGAGAGAAGGGGTCCAGAATTTTGGGCCTGGGGGCAGGACTGCTGATGCTAGCATGACATCAGCTTGAGGGGTTACCGAATTTTGGGCACAAAGGGGGCAGACCTGCTGACGTTAGCAGGAGGGCTCCACATTGCCATAAGGTGTTGAAATAGGTTTTGATGAGCTATTGAGGATGGATTCTATGACTTGCAAACCAAGAGGCTGGGAGAGCTCAGGATTAAATCAAACAAAACAACAATTTATTCAAGTATTTTGGTAGGACAAGGATTCTCAAACATGAAGACTGAGTAGGATTGAAAATTATAAAGATTTAAGGAGTTATAGGTAGTTTATGATTGTGTTGAAGTCAATCAGTGCATGTTGCTACTCCCGAATCAGGTAGGACCTAGGGAGCATATCAAATGCGATAATTTCAACAATGGCTGATAGTATCCCTAAGGTGTTCCCCTACAGGTTGAATCTTCATGTTCCTTTGGTTGCAAGACCTGATTAAGACAATGAATGAAAGCTGGGCGCGAGCGGGGGATGTTTTTTTTTTTTGGGGGGGGGTGGTGGGGGGGCGGTCGTAGTAGGTCACTTGTTAGATGAAGTTCCCATTTTTAGTTAGGAATATGAGAGCATTTCTATGAATAAGGAGAGTGAGCTTAGCAACGACAAATAGATGGCCAAGGAAAGGTAGTGAATAGAAGGAGTGGAAAACAGTTGCGGAGTATCATTGGAGATCATAAAATTCAATGGGACTTGGCGCTTCACCAAACAGCGTGGCCTGATGTCATGTGGGTGGCCTCCACATGTGGTGCTAAACAGAACATGCTGCATTATGCAGGGTGCCTCCCCATATTGATCCTCTATATGAAATTGTTGAAGAATAAAACGAGAAAGGACTTATATTGTCTAGGTACATAAAACTGTCTATCTAGAACCACTCCCACCCTAACATAAAATGATTTAAGGATTACCAACTTACTCAAAGCATCGGCACAATTAGTGAGGGAAGTGATAAAGCAGACACCAACTTACTCAGGCTATCTTGATGGTCTATATTGTTCATGATGTGCTGAGCATTCATATGTTTACATTACTTGGGCCATTGATGATCTGCTGACAATATGAACTGCATGTGCTGTGGGTTGACGAGTGATTACCAACTATACATAGTCCCGGCAGTCAGTTGCCTATATTGAGTAATTGACAGAACTCGTTGGTACTGTTATGCTTCTTTCAGCTCAGGTTCAGAGTCAAACCACTTTGGTATCAGTCAGATGAGTTTGAGCTGACCGTTGATATTATGGAAAGGTGGAAAACACAATGAAAGATGGTGAAACCTTGGAGATTGATCTAGAGTTTCATTGGAGGTGAGGGGCAAACCCTTTTAGAATAATTACACCATACAAGAATGGGCAAGATTGCTTACATGCCCTCATTTCCAATATCAAGATTACTACGATCCGGTGGGCTAAAATGATTCTAACTAGTCTTTTACACTTTCTGAAACTCCCAGAAATTGGTACAATGTTGACTGGGACAGACCTGGTCATTCGAAAAAGTTGGTGAGATTGATTCCTCCACCCGATGCGTTGAAACTGAATTTCCACGGAAGTTAGAGAGAATTCAGGTATCGCTGGGATTGGAGTGATGTTGAGAAATGAATTTGGGGGCATCATTATTATGTATTCTGGCCCTAGGTGCACTGCTGACTCAAATGAGGCAGAGGTGAAGGCTCTATTGGAGGGCTTAAAAATTGTCTTGGACTTGCCGAGAGGGCATATCTGCATTGAAGGAGATTCTGCTAATGTTGATAGTCTTGGTCTTGTTTTGGTGTTTTGTTTTTGGCACTGCTCGTCCCCTTGCATTTTTTTTTTCAGTACATTTGCCTTGTTTCCAGAAGAAAAAGGAAGATTGCTTACATGCTGTTAAAAATATTAAAAAACGAAAAACTATTTGATATTTTATTTGTGTAACATTATACCATCATATCAAATTTGTTTATGAGATAACAGTCTTCAACACTTCCCCTGAAACTGCATAGAAGTAGTTGTTTCCAATTTGTCCATGTGGGATTTGTCTTGATCCAAAGAAAGAAGGTCCTTCAACCAAATAAATTTTGCATGACCAAAGTCGTTGCCTCGCATTTCGCATCAATGCTAGAAATTATACATTGCTTATTGCTCTTCCATCTTGCAACGAGGAATGCTCTTACCAAGAGAGAGACATACTCTGGATGATGGATTATTTGTGCGTGTCCACGTTAACATTCTCACTCTAATGTAGAATTTGACTAAACGTGTTCACACGCACACATGGTCTTTCATGTGTAGTGCCGTTATTTGTTTCTTTTACTTTCCATGTTTTGCACTGTCAGATTATAGGGTAAAGATCATTAGTGATTTAGTTTGAGTAACAGCTCTTCTCTTTTGATGCAAGCGATAATTTTCATCTTGTGTTAGTGGGTGCTGATAAGAGTGGACTGGAAGTGTAGTGATGTTTCACAAAATGATTTAAATGGGTGTCATAGATTTCTGTTTTCATCTAACTTGTGGGAGGCCATGTTCAGGAAGTGTTCTTAGCATCCACTCTGCCAAGGAATTGGAAACCAAATTCAATGCTGCTTCAAGTTTATCTCGATTGGCCGTTCTGTATTTTACTGCAGCATGGTGTGGGCCCTGCCGTTTCATCTCTCCTCTCTATGCAAACTTGGCAGCCAAATACCCAAATATTGTCTTCCTCAAAGTTGACATAGATGAACTTAAAGATGTGGCTGCACGTTGGAATATTAACAGTGTTCCCACCATTTTCTTCACAAAAAATGGTAAGGAGATTGACAAGGTAGTTGGTGCTGATAAGAATGAACTGGAAAAGAAAATTGCACAGTATGCAGGTCAGTCATGAGTGGATTTATCAGCTGAGTACCCTTTAATAATTCTGGCTGGTGTTTCCTGCAAGAGGCAATGTTCATTGTAGATCCCTTGTAGTATGTTTTACTTGTCTGAAAAACAGTGTGACAGTCAATGTTATACCTGTGTTTCTTTAGGTTCTCTGCTGGACTCTTATGTTCAATCTACAAACAGTTTTTAATTTCTTCCAAATCTATTATTCGCTGTTAGAAATCTTACTTCATGTGAGGTGAAAAATGGACTACCCAATTTTCAGATTATCTTTAAAAATTAACCTTTGTCTGTCCTTGATTTTAGTTATACTAAAGTCTAAAGACAACTCCTTAGCTGAATTCAATAAAAAGCTCAGCCGTGTTACGCATTGATTTGGGCCTTGGGGAACATTAGGCGGAGTTCTTGTCAGAGTACACTGATATGACCTCTAGCGGTTGGTAACTCCACGACAATTTTTTGATAATGGGACGAATCATCTTTTTTTACACTTTTTTTAATTGGCTGCTGAGGGCTTTTTAGGAATTGTAGTAGGGGATTTGCTAGGCAATTTCACAGAAAGCCTTTTCGCCACTGACTTTTGCATGAGAGAACAGCCACCTCAGAAGAATTAAATGAATGAGACGAAATCTGTTGAAAAGTGAGCATATGTTACTGTTCTCTCATGCAAAAGTCAGCCGGGAAATTGCCTAATCCCTGGTAATAGTTTTTGACAGCCGGTTTAAAAACTGTAAAACAAGGTGATTCGTCCGATTCTCAAAAGTTGGTAGTGTGGATATCAGTCTCCGAACTTTATTATCTTTCTAAATGAACATCTCAGAATTTTTCATCTTTGATATTTTCCACTTTAGTTTTTATTTTCTTCATCAACGTGATCCCACACCTCCAATTCCTTTCATTTTCAAAGGAAGCCGTCTCATGCTTTTACACGGAGACAGTACTGAGTGCATCACATCAAATATTAAGTGTGTACGCTATTCAATCACTTAGTTTCAACACTCAAATAGGAAATTAGAAGTATAAAAATGTCCCAGAATTGGTATCATACATTGCTAGGTTGCTGCTACCCATTACAAGATTAGAATGGTTAATTAGAAATTTTAAGAAAATAATATGAAGAAATGACCCATAAATTGTGTATTAAAAAAGGATCACAATAAATTGTTCTTTGCTCTACAAAGAAGATAATAAAGAATGTAATCCAGATCACTAAATTGTGTATTAAAACAATAAATTGATCTATACTGTACAAAGCAGACAATAAAGAATGTAATCCAGGTCAGTAAATTGTGAAGAATGTTCTCTCTGCCACGGCCTCCAAAATTAATCCGTTTCTGTGTGATTAATGTCCTAAATTCGAGTGTTTGATAACCCAATTGAAGACAACATCTACGTTGATGCCTTCCTTGCATGAGATCATGTAACAGTACACCTTTCTGTCTGTGATGGATTTCAGATCTCTGTTAAACACCAGCATCAAGAATGAGAAGAAAGATTACAAAACTGAAATAATTTCTGGGAATTGATTATTTTTTGAGCTGCAGATTGAGTGATTATTTGGTTCTGAACTTACAGCTTATCCATCAATGCTTGCTTGGAAAGAGCTTCAGATTTATCAATTTTGGTGCCAATAACTAGCAGAGGGATCTGCTTTAATGATGAACGTTTTACCAGCAGGTCATGCAACTCAATTCTGGATATGGGGATGCTATCCCTATCAGCAGCATCTACTACATATCTGTCATATCCAAAAAAAAAGAAAGAAAGTTAGCAATCAAGGTTAATTACAAGAAAATACGAGATTTAGTATTCAATTTTTGTAGGCATTTGCACATTATCCACAAAGACACATTTTTTTAGTAGTTTTATAAAATTAGAGGCTGTGAAACAACCAATAACTCCAAAAGCTTAAGCTATTAGAGTTGGTGTTATTTAATCATTTATACTTTAATAGAGGCCAAGATAAAATCCTGGCATCTAAAATGCTGGTTGGGAGGGAGTAATTACAGAATAGCAGAGACGCCACGACAATAACGTTCCCATATGGAGCGGAACCTTTGCTGTCCTCCAATGTCCCAAAGTTTTAAGGTCACATTTCCCTTTGTAACTTTTCGCATGTTGAAACCCGCCTGATTTCCAGAAGGCAGAGAAGTGTACTCAGATTTCTGAAACTCTGAAGCACAGAGCAGTTAAATTTTGATGAAGAATGAGCAAATGGTACTTACAGTTGGAATCATGTCCTCTCTGTAGGCGTCTTCCTGACAAAAACAAAAAGAATTGTAGGTGAGTCTAAGATGATAAACTTCTCAAGGATTAGAAAGTGAGGAAAATATGTAAGATTCACTCACTGCTATGACATTCACTAGTGTGGTCTTTCCGGCATTCTGAAGGCCTATAAGGGTAAGCTCCATTTCTCGCTTTAAAAATGTTCTGAAATGTGGAAGAAATCAGAATTGGGAGAGATTATGAAGCATGATGAACTTTGGCTGTCCATATATGGAAAATACAGAACCTGATCTTCCCCTTTTGGATTGGTACTAGTGTAAATTTGAGGTATGGAAATAATATAACAAGAGACAAAACCACGTTATATTTTCAAAATGTGTAAGCATGTAAGTATGTAACACGAAATCCATTTTCTGGGAAAACTGTGGGCAACATTTCTATGAACTCAAAGGACCATGCTGTTTGCCGAAAATACATGTTCAGGCCTTGAAACACGTCTCATGTGGAAAATCTGAACAGACCACACTTCCAACTGACGAAGGAGAAGCATTTTATGGTTGGAAAGTTATAGTGGTAGCATATTCTATGCCCAATTCTCAGCAAAATCCTTAGCCATGACCTTTGGTTCTTCCAACAAACCAAATAAGTTCGACAAGGATACTGACACAGTGTACATAACAGAGATTCTTTTCAGGACATAGTTGAAAATACTTTCGAGATTCTTCTCAGGACATAGTTGAAAATATGTTTCAATTAGAGTTGACACCATTTTCAACTTTAGTTGGAGCTGGATTCAATTTGTTTGATACTGCCTCCAGCTTCACTTGTAATGGATTCCAATCAAAGCTGAAACTAATTTACGCTTTAAAGATGCCGTATCTTGCTTCAAAACCCTTTTATAATGGGGCATCGCTGTACGGCGAGCTACACTTTCAAAGCAAAGTGAGCCCCTATTTGTAAGTTGCCCGTGCGCAACGGAAACACTAAGCTAAATTAGATTATTAAATTTTAATCGTATATATGAAAAGTAAATTCATTCTACATCCTTTCTACTTAAATCCAAAAGGTTGCCCATCTTGCTTTACTTTCTCAAGCAAAAGTATAAGAAGAGTTTTTTACTTTAAAATTAGTGAAAATACCTTACAAATAATCAAAATACCTTGGCTACGTATTGTGGAAACGAAGAATAATTTGTAAAATAACTCAAAGATGTGAAAATCAAGATTAATATGAGCTTTGTCGCAAATTTGAATGACGGAATAAAGTCAACATCAATAAGAACGAAATAAATATGCAAACAACATAAACATCCAAAGATATTTAAGGTTACCACCGACTAATAGTAAAGGCTCAACTCAACTCAACTAAAGCCTTTGTCCAAAACTAGTTGGGGCCGGCTAATGAATCCTTTAGAAAATTTACATGAAGAAGGTGAATGGATCTTCCCGGCTCAAATTGAGTAAGTCTAATCCTGACACTAGTTGGGTTCGTCTACATGGATCATTTTCTTCCATTCTCTCCTATCTAGGGTCATGTTCCCTGTTATGTTCATAGCCATCTAGTCTTTTCTCACTGTTTCTACACAAATCTTGGTCAAAAAGTGCTCTTGTGTTTACATTTGAAAGTAGTTTCTCATTAGCATTACAATTTTGAGTAGCAGCCTTTACTATCTGAATTAACATATAATCATATTCAGAAATAAGGAACATATCTCAAAAAAAAAAAAAAAAAATAAAAAAATCTGAACTAAAGTTTCACTACAAAAACAGAAATAGAAACCCTTCAAGCTAGAAAAAGGAAGACAGAGAGACAAATAGAGAAAGCAAGCAACTTCTGTGTAGATATTTCGAATTAGAAACCCTGAATCGATAAGAAAAAGGAGGAGATGAGAAGAAATACCTTCGAAACCAATTGAGAAACCTATCCAGAATGCCCATTGAAAAGAGAAATGGATTCGAATATGAATAAGGAGAAGTTGCAGAAACCCTAACCCTAGTTTTGGGATGGAGAGAAACTCGAAGAAGGAAACAAAGAGGGGAATAGAGAAGGTTTTGTTCGTTTTGTTGTGAAATTAGAAATCCGTATTTTATTTAAATGCCAAGAGAGAAAAGCGCGCTCGTTTTAAACGGTTCCTAGTCGGACTCCGTTTCCTTCTTTGCTCTATCGATGAGGATTCTTTTGAATCGATTTTGGCGCTAAAAAAAGTAAGGGAAATGATTCGCCTCCTTTTCTTCCCCGCGCCAGCTCCTAGTAGGGTAGAAAGAGCTGTCATAATTAAACTCATAAATACAGTGCAGGTGGGTGGCCTGAGAAGAAAGGGGGGAAATATATCACTTTCCAAAATAAATATTCGGAAAGTGGAGGCGGTCCCACTGTTTTTTGTTGATCCAAACCGTTCATCTACTACCCCACTCCACTATGGAGATGGTCCTATGCTTCAGAAATCTCCTCCATTAGATAATCGTAACTCGCGACCAAGGAAAGTTTCTAAATTCTCATGCATGATTTAAAAAAAAATAAAATTATTTTAACTTTTTAGTTTTCAAGCCACAAATTCGAGGGTTAGGATTGTCCAATGGGATATTAATCCTTAAGTGGGCCCAGCAGATGACCCATTTGTATCATTGAATGATAGGGATCCAAACAATATCTATCTATTATATAAAGGGAAATATTATCAGCACTACTGTATTTTGATGAGGGCACTCCTCACTTTATTAAAAGTACGGTATGGCCCTCTCGATAGGATGATCCAAACCGTCCATTAGATGGGCCACATCCTAAATAGGTTGTGCCCCAATAATTATTTCCATAGGTTAATCCTAACCCTCCGATCTATAGAGGGTTAGGATCAACCCTCTAACAATAAGATTGGAGGGTTAGGATAAGCCTATGGAAATGATTTTTGGCGCACCTATTTAGGCCATGGCGCATCTAATGGACGATTTGGATCATCCTATGGTGTAGGCAATACCGTACTTTTAATAAAGTGAGGAGTGCCCTCATCAAAATACAGTTGTGCTGACAACATTTCCCTATCTAAATTAGTATTGCCACTAAGAAAAGATGATTAGTGGAACTTGGACTCTGAAACGATCTTTTGTTGAAGCTTGGGTTCTAAAGTGTTTTATGCCTGTAAAATAATAGAAAATTATTTTAATCTTGGATGTTTACATTAAGAACAAGGAGTGTTTTTATAGAACACTCAAATGATAAACATAGCAAGAGAATAAGATAATTATGGAAAAACACTATCATAATCTAATTCACTTGCATAATCTAACCCAACCATCCAATATAGCCTAATCAAATCAAATCTTCTAATATCAGAATATTTGATCTCGATTTGATTTCATTATCTAATATGCCCCCTCAAACGTATATGGATTGAAAATCGATATACGTTTGATTACAATAGATATCCCCTAAAAGAAATAGAAAAATTTGTAAATTTTGATGCACACTGCCACGATTGATGTTTGTTCGATGTATGTTGTCGGTATTGTCGAAGATGATTATCGCATGTTGTTGAAAAATGTGTTGCATGAAAGATGAGCCGCAAAGAGCTTCAATAAACTGGATTTGACTCAAGCCTGAATGAGTGAGTCATATTTAGGCCGATTTTGAATACCGAACCTTCTGGAAATAGGTCACTATGGACCGATGCCGGAATGGGCAAGAAAATGGTTACTATGGACCGATGTCGGAATGGGCAAGAAATGGGTCAAAATAGACCGATACTGGAATGGGCAAGAATAAGCCACGATGGGCGAGAAATCATGGGTCAGTAAGTACCGATCCTCATGTAAATTGACTCTCTGAGGCACGAACCTCAAAGAATGGAGGCGCCTCAGCTGAGTAGAGTAATCAATTTCAGGCACACACATCGAAGAGGTACATCAGCTGAAATAGAAGAAATAAAAAAGGATGGAGAAGGCAAAAAAACGACAACAAGCTGCTCATATGACAAATATCGGGACAATGCGTGAAAACAATGCATATATCAAATATGGGGTTGTTTTGAAAGAAAATGAGTGCATTAAAATACTAGGAGAAATATAGAAAATGAAAATCAAGGGGTGCATGAATCAAAAGACTAGATTTTGAAATACCAAAAGAAGGTGTGCAATTATGGAGATGGAGAATGGCAGATCAAGGAAAACAAAAGGAACGAAAAACTAGGGCAGAGACTGCAACCTAAGAGTAGGGAAGAAAAACTAAGGAAGAAGAGGTGAAGATGATGGGTTTGATGCCCGGCAGACGTCTACACGGCCGCCCGCTGAAAAAATGGAATTGATAGAATTGTAATCAGGACACCAAGATCATTGGCTCTATACCATGTAAAATAATAGAAAATTATATTAATCTTGGATGATTTACATTAAGTACAAGGAGTGTTTTTATAGAACACTCAAATGATAAACATAGCAAGATAATAAGATAATTATGGAAAGACACTATCCTAATCTAATTCACTTGCCTAATCTAACCCAACCAACCAACCAATATAGTTTAATCAAATCAAATCTTCTAATCTAGAATATTTGAACTTAATTTGATTTCATTCTCTAATAATGCCTGATAACTAGGCCCAAGACTATTGTCCCATTGTGGGCTTGGGCTCGGCTATCCTCCTGTTGGAGGAGAGCTTGTGTAGTGATAATCCAATGTAGAAGAGCAAAACTTGGCTTCATAGCGAGTTGGAGGAACTTCCTCCACAACAGCGATGTGTCTGAGTAAAACATCGCCACATGGCGACCCCCCTCCCTCTCTCTCTCTCCACTACCTTCGTACCCTTGGTGGGGCCGAACAGCGCTCACTCTCCCCCACACCCTTGGTGGGTCAAAAAGCGGCGCGCGCACACACACTCTCTCTTTCTCATACCCTTGGTGGGGCCGGACAGCGTGCACACACTGGAGGGGTGGGCCCGTACAATTGGATGGTGTAAATCCTTGCTAAAAGATCCAAACCGTTCATTTGTTGGCCTCAACATAATAGGCTTGCCCATAAAATCCTCTCCATAGGGTGTGTAGAGAGAGAATCGCCATGTGGTGGTCTTTTACTCAGCCCCACCAATGCTGTGGAGAGAGAGTGTATGTGCTGTTTGGCCCCTCCAAGTATATGAGAGAGAGTTTGTTAGGCCCCACCAAGGTCAAGGTGGCAATTGCATGGCATGGCACGAAAATTTCTGGCTCATACGGGCCCGTGGGCCAGGCACGGCATGAATAAGCTTGAGCTTAGGCATGGCACGGCCCGTGTCATGCCGGCCCGGACCGGGACAACAGCCACATAGGCTCACATTTTAATAGATTTTGCAGTGCTGTGCCATGTGCCTAAACCCACGGTTTAGGCACGGTCCACAGCACTGTAGCAATTTATGCTGTGCCGGCACGGCCCATGTCGTGCCTTCTTGTTTGCCGCCTTGACACCCAGGTATAAGGGAGAGAGGGAGAGAGGGGGAAGAGAGAGAGAGAGAATGCCATGTGGCGGTATTCTACTCTACCATGTCGATGTTATGGAGGAAGTTCCTCCGACACGGTATAGAGCCAAGTTTTGTTAAATGTAGAAGGGGCAAAAGATGATCAGAACAAAAGGGCATGCTGCTACTTTACAATGGGGAGTTTGAAGACTTCATACAAGAACCTTCGAAACCGGATGTTGATACCTTCATAACGGCACTCTGCTTTTTTATTTTACACTTTTTGATCGGATGTTGATAGCTTTTTAAGGGTTGTATTTGCCTATACAACACCCGATTACAAAAGTCAAAATTAAAGGGAGGAGTGCCGTCTAGAAAAAAAATGGTCGTGAAAATATCATTTCCCTTGAAAAAACTCCTCACAATTTAGTGCTCGTCCATAACCTCAACATTTTACTAAGGCCCACTTTGTTGTAAATTGGGGCAACCGATTATTGGCCCCATAATAGGCTGGCAGCTACACATGTGCATTAGCCGTGCTGATCAAATCGAGAGGAATCGAAACTAGAATGATTCGAGGGTGTGTAGTTGATACTTCAGGTTGTTTGCGGTGATAGCGAACCTGTGATGACATCAACGGAAAATCCTCGAGTGGTTGGGAACAAGGCAAGGTGAAGATTGTTAGGAAAGTTGTCTTGTTTCCTTTACAATCGGAAAACAAAATAGGAAAGAGAGTTTTTAGGGTTTACTAACCTATGTAATAAATATCAAAACACCAACAACTGAGAAGTTGTTAGAGAGAGAGAGAGAGAGAGAGAGAGAGATATATGCTTCTTCTCGGGGTTCTATTGTTGAGAAGCAAGGAAAAAGGTTGTGGGTTTCATGTTGATCCATTATAATCTTGTAATTTTGCTTTATCATAGTGATTACGTGTTCTCGACGGTGGACGTAGGCATTTAATTTGGCTGAACCATGTAAAATTACAATGTTCATCTTGTAGCTTATTTTCTTGCTTTTACTTTTCGGTTTATTTGTGTGCGATTGAATCGGATTTGCTTGTCGGATTTTCTCAACACTTTGTGTCAGACTTACGGCATGTTCAGCAACCATTATGAAAATGGTTTATTCCGTGTTTGTAAGTGCGGAGAATGAGCACAAGAAAAAAAAAAAGCCCAAAATTCTGTTCGGAATGCATGACTTGTAAAGCCCGTTTCTTCCGATTCTCCTTTCTATTAGTCTAAACGCTTCTAGAGGATGAGACTTTGAGGAGCAACTCGGATCGCTTCCGCAGATTCCCCCAAATCAATATGTTGGAAACTTGGGCTTTGAGGCCACCGTACAAAGCATGGGCTTCGAAGAGAGGCCATGCTCGGCCCAATTGTGCGGTAAAATAAATGGGCTGGGTATGGGTCAGTGCTACGGCCCAACAAAAGCTTAATACAAAAACTATTCTCAAGGATATTGTCTCGACTGGGTTACTTTAAGGAATTCAATGGTTTAGATCTACCAAATTTCCATGTTTAAACGTCTGTCGAGGATGGGATGGATAGATCTCCTCACAAATCTCTATTTCTAGAATATGACCGACATACCCTTACGCAATGATACAATGGGATGCTCTTGTTGTTGAGCTCCTGCTAGGGCGCTCTTTAGTTTGTCATTCTTTTTGAAAATTTTATCCACTTATATTGGCACTACCATGTTTTAATGACTGCATTAACCCATCTTGTCTTTTATTATTTAAACAGTTATCAGAGGTTATTCTGATTCCCAAAAAGATCTCAAAAGCTAGTTCAAAAAGAAGAGACAAGTCGAGTTTGTGCAATTATTAAAACATGATAATGCAAACATGATACTGCTAATATCGATAGCCATAATTTTTCATAAAAATGCTAACAACATCAACCGCACAGTTGAATTTTAAATTCTAGAAAATTAACGGATGTGAAGCAAACTGTAGAAAAAAATTTCAAAGAAAAAATCATCAAAAATTTTACCAAGAAAAAAAATATTTTCCAGGAAAAATCATTCCGCACATTGAAACATGGCCTACAATGCTGGTTGGTGCTCATCGTTTACTCTTAACTAACGGCACAACTTGGGTTTGGTTGATTGTTTTGTTAAGAATTGAACTGGATTAGACCTGAGTATGTCCGAATTACAACCTACTTCATAAATATGCATAAATAAGGATGAAGATCGAAAGTTCATATTTCATTGGAAAATACTTCCAAAATAGAACTCCATTCTGAAAATAAAGACAAGAGAGAAAATGACCAACAAATCGGTCATTTTCACCGCATTTTTGGTGGTTTGTGGGTAAGGGTGTCAATTTTGGCTCGGGCTCGGGCTCGGAAGCTCGCTCGAGCTCGGCTCGAATCCTTAACGAGCCGAGCCTGAGTTAGGCCAGGCTCGGCTCGGCTCGGCTCGGCTCGTTAAGAATTTAATATATTTAAATATATATATATATATATATATATTATATATTAATATATACATTAAAAGGGTTGTCCATGGAGTGAAAGGGGGGGGGGGGGGCAAAATATGTCACTTCATTTTTGGAACCCCATTTGTTACTAGGACCACCCCCCATAGTGTAAAAAAAGTAGTCAAATTACACTAATAGGGCTGTCCAGGGAAGATGAGGGGTGTGAACATAATATAACCCGAGCTCGGTAAGGCTCGCGAGCCTGACCGAGCCGAGCCGAGCCCGAGCCCGAGCCGAGCCTCACTTGTGAGCTTAACGAGCCGAGCCGAGCCTGGCCAAGCTCGGCTCGTTTACACCCCTATTTGTGGGGATCCGAGCATAGTTAGCAAAAAGAAATGGGTAAAAAAGGGGACGGGAAAATTTTGAGTTTAATATGATATTGGTTAATTATCTTAAAAATGGTTAAAAAACATAGTGAAAAAAGGTCAAATAAATGAAAACACGAAAAACGTATTTAATATAAGTATTAAACGGCGAACCTACAAAACATGTTAAAATGAAGTTTTGCTATGGATCTGAACTCCCTTCTTTGTTTTCTTGTGCGCATGTCGCGAATGAATATCTCCTCTTTTTTACCCTCTATTTCATTTGTTGTATTGTATCCTTCCTCTGTATCCTTTGTTACTTCGATTATGTCACTGTTTTTTTTTTTTTTTTTTTTTTCAACTTTACTTTCATTGGTAAGCATGAAGTATGTATGAACTTCTGATATAAATGTCAAACACTAGAAGATTTTCATTGATTTCACATTAACTTAGTAAAGTGCAAATGAAATTATAGAGGGTTATGTGTCTTAGTGGTGCTGCTCACCTTCAATAAATATTGAACAAAATAAAAGAGCGTGTGAAGCACTTGATGAAGGACCATTTCTTTAGAAAAAGAAAGCAACAACATTCAATACGGTATTTGAGTGTAGGTGGTACACCTCGGCATGAACAAGAAGGATGTAGAAGCAATCGTGGAGAGAGAGGATAAGGTGTTTGAATATGGAGGAGTATACCCCATGAACAACAATATAAAAGCCATCATGAAGATGTCGGCTATGTAACTATTACATGCTCGAATGTACAGTTATTCGGCCACTCCCTTGGGTCCACCTACTTGTGGTGTGTCATTAATCATTCTCTTCTCGTAGGAAAAAAATGTGGACCTGTATCTTGTAAATAAGATAAAGATCCACCACTTTTTCCTTTAACTCAGATACTTATTTTGAAGACAAGGCCAACACAGAAAATCAATTTTACGATCAATGGTATAAGAAAAGTTTTTGATCTTATAACAAAGGTTAACTTTTCTTGGTGGAACCCTAAATGAGAACTGATGGATCAAAGTGCCTAGGATCATCTAACCAAGGTGTTCCCAATTGTTTGTTGGGCTCAATCAAACCATGGATTGGTCACACTCCCAAATGTAGCACTAGTTATCGATTCTTAACAATCTAATCAATAGACACCGAATTGAACAGCTAGGATCGCTTTGGTGGATGAGATTTTAGACCACGTTTATTGATTGAACGGTTGCAAAGACACGGGGTTGAATACTTAAATTGAGGTAGACCCCACGGGTTGACTACTAACTTTGGTAGACCTTCGTTTCTCGAACACCACATTACCTTTTGGATAACTTGAAGGACTTTGTGGGACACATTATCCAGTAACAGACCAGTTAGGTCGACAGGCGTGGCCCGATCCACCTATTATTCGGCTGACCGCCCCATTAACCTCTCACAAGCATGCATTTCTTGGGCCCACTCTCTGTGCCACGTCACCCAATCCCCTGATGAAAAGTTATAAAGGGGTATATGACTATTCCAGAATCCCCAACTCATGTCTGGAATAAACAATCTGGATACTCATTCATTTCCATCTCCCACTAAATTGGTGGGTCCCACTAATGTTTTCTCATCTGCATTTATGCTTCCTCGGAGAAATCATTGCAGAGGGAAGGAAGATATGAGGTGTCACACATTTGTCTCTCTGGGGAATTTATTTACTGAGTAATCAACATGAGATAGAGAGTGTGTGTGTAAAACCCGGAAGGGTGTGGCTCTTTGGCGTAAAGTCATGGGTTTGCTCCCCGTGACGAGCGTTCGAATCCCCCCTTGCTTACCCGATGCGTGTGGTTTCTGGGTGATTGCGCGTAGGGGTGGACATGGTTCCGGTTCGAACCGAGGAACCGAACCGAACCGGCACATATGGTTCGGTTCGGTTCGGTTCCATATTTATATGGTTCGGTTCCGGTTCTGGTATCCTGGAACCGATGGAAATTCGGTTTGGTTCTGGGTTTGAGATCCCGGAACCGAAAACCAAACCGAGAACTGACCCTCACCTTAAAACCCAATGCCTCATTGCTTGATAAAATCACCCTACCCCCTTTTAATTCACCCCTCTTTAACGTGTTGCTTTGCCTTTAAAATTTTAATTCACCTCTCAAATTTGTGCTTGATTATTCCAAATTTGTGCATGTTTGTAGGTCATACATAATTTTTGCACTGTCCAAATTTGTACAAATTTGTGCCTAATTATTCCAAATTCGTGCATGTTAGTCTTTGTAGTTCATATATAAACAGGACCGAACCGATTATAAATACGATTAGGCAAAATATCTACATTTAGTGAAGGTTGGGTAAATCCAGAACCGAACCGAACCGAACCGATTATATATGGTTCTGGTTCTGTTCGGTTCTAAACATATATGGTTCGGTTCTGGTTCCAATTTCAGGAAACCGATTATATATGATTTGGTTCTGGGTATACCCCAAAACCGAACCATGTCCACCCCTAATTGTGCGCATCCGTAGGGAAATAGTCTTACCCCCGAAGGGGGTGGGGACACCCTTCGTTACCAAAAAAGAAAGAAAGATAGAGAGTGTGTGTGTGTTTGTAGCAATTTTATTGAAGGGTTGAGTATGGTGGTCTTTTATTTGTGTGGGGGTGTTAAGTTTGATGTGGACTTCGTGGCAAGGAAGCTGTTGGGCACTAACAAAAGGCGATCTCCTGTTTTTGGCCTTTTCTGAAAGCGCGTCTTTCCTAGTGAAAACTGAAAAGGGTTGAAAAACAAGCCTTATCACTGTTCAACGTCTTGGCGGGGCCCACCTCCTGACCTTTCTTGCATTGACACGACCAAATTCTTATCATCTTATGTATTAGGTAACAGTGGCATTTTTTAGAAGATAATTACTTATAAATACAACTTAACAACTATGCAGTATGCACCTAATTTTATCTCTAGTATAAGAGTGTTGGGTATACATTAGTTTAAATAAGACTATTAGGTACATTAGTATTTTCGATGACAACTACTTACAAATACATTTTAAATTAATAATTATGAAGATAAATACATCTTAACAACTGTACTCCCAAATACTTGATAATATTAGAGTATTGGTATATATTAATAATATAGCCGACTGTTTTTAGTTACAAGTGATGTTCGATCAAAGAATTATATAATGGGAGATGATATTTTCACTCCTCCTGCATTATGCATGCGCCCCTCTTATAACCTGATTTGACGTGAACAGTGGGCAACTTTAACGCTTTTTTTTTATGTCAAATCACATGATAAGGGGGGAGCATGCGTAATGCAGGGGGAGTGAAAATATCATCGCCCTTAAATAATTCCTCATATGGTAGATACTATATCGTAGAAACCACAAAATTACATATTGTCGATAAATATCATACCCATTGTCAAAGAATCACAGAAAATCATATACTATATAATCTCAACTCAACTCAACTATGCCTTTGTCCCAAACTAGTTGAGGTTGGCATCATATAATATGCAATAAAATATATAGAATTGACTTAGGCAGGAAGAGATGAAATGATTGGTATAGTTAGTGATGTGATATTGCATGTGATTCTTTCTTGGTGAATCCATATAGGTTGGAGGTTAGTATCATTTCTTCAATTGGCTATAGCATATTGCTTAGGGTATATATACTTACCCTTTTTTTTTATGACACTGCTAAATTTGTTAAATACTTTTCCATGCAATGTCGGTATTTTTAAAATGCTATTGATATTCTCAAAACATTGTTTTGATAATGAGACAAACTCGCCTTGTCTTTTATTATTTAACCAGCTGTAAAAAGCTATTACAATTCCCAAAAAACTTTCAGCATCCGATAAAAAGGAAAAGATGGGTAAGTTTGTCTCATTATCAAAACATGGCAGTGTTAATATCCTCAGCCTTTTGAAATCATAACAACCTTTAAAGTTTAGTAAAAGGGTTTCAAAACGCGAATGCAGGATGCAGCTAAAGCAAATCATAGTTGACTCGACAATCGAGTATTCGCTTGATGTAGTCATAACTCGGAGAGTCTAAAGAGTTTTGGTTGATTTTGTAAAGCAAAATGTGGACTTGGACAACAACGAAGCCAAGGTAAAATGGAGTTTACTTGTGGGAGTCCACTATAATGCAGGGGAGTTTTGAAACTATGGTTTAAACAACTAATTAGTAGGGGTGCCAATGAATCTACTTGGGATTTAGGGCTTAGGGTTAAAGAAGGGAAGAAGGAAGAAACACTGAGAAAGAGAGGGAAATCATCATTAATTGACACGTGAGAAAATACAATTTTGTTTGTTGTTTTGAATAATATTTTCTAATCCTACAGAAATATCCTTTATGAAAAATATCTAAATAAAATAAATTTGAAGGGTATTTTTGTACATTGGTGCTCTCTTTGGATATAGGACACTCCATAGGAGTTTGTTACCCTAAGTCCCTATCTAGGTCACAATACCAAATAATTCCAAACACTAATGTTAAGATTTGTTATGGGTGACCGTTGGATCATCTTGAAGGGAGATTGGGCAATTAAGTTGTTTAGTTTTTGGTAATCTAGATAGATTAGGCAACTAGATTAAATTAGAATAATATCTTTCCATTGTTATCTAGATTTGATTCTATGTTTATCATGTGAGTGCTCTTTATAAGCACCGATTGATATATTGTTTGTAATGAATCCAAGTTTAGTTAAATTCCTAGAAAATTAACAGATATGGATGCAAGGGCCACAAGCTGATCATGCACAAATCCTGTCCTCTAACGTGTGGGTCCTATTGAATTGTATAATAGGGAAAGGAGTGTCATTAATAAAAACAAAGAGTGCTGATATCATTTACACAAAAGGACGTGCCTCGTGATATGTTCTCGGCACATATGGTTGACAAAAAGAAACCTCGTAGAAGATGGCAGGCGACTTGACTAATCGGTAAAATCAACGAAATGGATAAACAAACAACCTTTGACCCTGTGAATGCGTTCGGAACACGGTTGGAGGATGGATATTAATAGGCATGACGATAAGAGACCCCATAATTTTGTTACTGGCACCCATGGTATTAAGAAAAGCAGTGTAGCAACAGTGTTTTGGCATTTACGTGAAACAATGGAAAATTCTAACGCGGGATTTGAAATCTACAGACTTAAACGCCTTCTTTTTTTGTCCTTGTCTGAAAATGCATGCTTTATTTTCCGCCGCTTCTAGACAAAGTTTATACCAGCTTTGGAGTTGATATAGTCATAGACTCATACTCGTATTCGGTGTTATTCCTTCTCCCACTCAAAGTCAAGAGGTTCACGTTAATGCGAAATGAATCTTCTCTTGATTAGGGCCCACCTATTTCATTACAGCTGTTCCTTTCCTTGTTGACGGTTAAGTGTTTCGATATGATCTCAGCACCTGCGTGTATTTTTTTTTTAAAATATGGTGGGCCCCACCCTGTTCGAAGATATTGGGGTTCATAGGGAAGATATATATCCACCCCCAACCTCTCTCTCTCTTTTTTTTATACTTTGGACAGCACACTCTATCGTACTTATAAGTTATAACTACTCTTTTTAAACTATATCGACCCCCAACCGCTCTCTCTCTCTCTCTCTAGCTTTTGTCTCCATTCAGGAGGTGGCTAGTCTGATGTGTGACAGACCGGCTGCGAAATGCCTTTTGCGATGGACACTAGCAATTCTCATATATATATTATTTGATGTTGCATATGCATGATTTGCTTGAATTTTGAGCTAAAATGACATACAAAGCAAGGGCTCTAAGATGAAGGCTTGGATCAATCAGAGATGGGAACTACTATGTTGTGTTTGGCACGCTACATTGTATTACAAAGGGGCCGTGCCCTAGTAGAGCATTCCTCTCTTAATTATACCATTTTTTATAATAATGAGTTTGCGTTCGATCCCATCTGGCAAAAGAGAGAAAAGATTTGTAGACCCACCTTGATGAAAGCAATCACTTCCGCTAATTGGTCCAGTCTAACAAAGTTCTTGTACTTTTCTAATGAAACATTGAATTATCTTTACTTTTTTGAGGAGGAATTCTTCCGTGGAGCACGAACTCATCCTCTTGGTGGATCCTACCCTTGGTTGATCTGAACCATCCACTTGATATATAGGCCTTACTATGAAACCTTTATGGCCCAAAATTTGTGCTAATTACCCAATTTTTACTTCTAATAGTCCCTATATTATTTTTTGTTAAGCATAGACGGCCAAAAAAAAAAAACTACAAACAATCAAAGGTTGATATTGAATGACAAAAATACAAATTATATGATACAATCATTACATAATTTTGGTGTGACTTTTGTGATAACGGAGATGCACAGGAAGGCCTGTCCAATTTGGATCAATCAAAGTAGGTCCCACTATGCTGACTTGGGCACACCACATTGAATTACAATGAGATGCATTTTACGGAAGCATTCCTCCCTAAATGTGACCTCCTTGCTTTCTTCCTCTCTGAGAAAAGTGCCTCCCCCTTATGAAACAAAAGCTCAACCACTGCCCAACGATGTTTAATTTTATAGTCTCGGACTTGTATATTCTCTTTTAGAGGATTATATTCCCATGTATAGAATATTTGTATATGTTTAAACTACAGTAGACTATAGTAAATATGAGATTTTATATGATGAGTGGGCATGTATGCACTGTCAGGACCAGCCGCGCTTGATATTTGATCCAACAGCAGCCCGCTTTTTCCACTTTTGAAGAGGCTCCTGTTGGATCAAATATCAAGGGCTGCTGCCCCTTACACTTGCATGGGCGGCCACTCATCATATAATTTCTCAGTAAATAATAACATATAAATTCTCTCGATATATCTTTTTGTTATCTAAGCTATGTAATAGTTATAAAGCAATTTTCATTTTTTAAGGTATTTACTAGCTAATGAGAAATTGATATCTATATGATATGTAATAGCTAAAAAGATATTTACTTTTGTAAGGTATTTAATCAATAAAAGGAAATTTACATTCTATTAGGTTCTAAACAACATCAAGGGCGATCAATGTTTTTCCATTATATATAGAATAGATCATGAAATTTACAATTATAAAGTACTTAATAGTTAAATAAAATTTACATTTATAAGGTTTTAAATAACCTTAGGAGGAGGGGGCATTGTGAGAGATAGTACACAGTAGTCATATTTGCTTTCTCTGATTTCTATGATATGAAAACTAACATGCTTGCTGAAGCTAGAGCTATGAGCGATTGTCTTCGTTACTTTGCTGCTTTAAGTATTTAAAAAATCTGGATGGAATATGATAATCTTGTCGTTGTCAATACAATCAAAGGTAAAGACAAATTCCTTTGACACATTCACTATATTCTAAAAGAGATAGGGAATATATATTATCTGCTATGAATTTTGTTAAAAGATAGGGGATATATAGTATCTGCTATGAATTTTATTATTACTCTCCTTGTCTCATGAGGAAAAGGGTTAAGAAAAAATATCCAAGAGTCCCCCATTGCAAAAGAGTTACAACACGTTTCTGTGCTGAGAGTAGGGTCCAGATATATAGACTCATGTTTTTGTATTGAGATTTGAGAGAAGAGTCCAGATATACTTGTTTCTTTACTGTTTGTTAAACGTTTAGAGTCCGGATATACTCCCAACAAGCCCTAGCTGCCATACCTCAGTTGTTTGCTTAAGGACCCTTTTTATACCTTAGATTTTCTTAAAAAACTAAAGAAATACTTCTAATTTTGGCTTCCCACGAAAAACATGGGAAACAAGGCAACTTTCCTAAAAGAGTGCACAGAAACCTTATTATTTTATGCCGTCTTTTAACCGTTCAGCGAATGAAGTCACTCACAATTACGTCCAACATAACTCTCACCTTCTCATGCTATGTAAAATAATAGAAAATTATATTAATCTTGGATGATTTACATTAAGCACAAGGAGTGTTTTTATAGAACACTCAAATGATAAACATAGCAAGAGAATAAAATAATTATGGAAAGATCCTATCCTAATCTAATTCACTTGCCTAATCTAACCCGACCAACCAATATAGCCTAATCAAATCAAATCTTCTAATCTCAGAATATTTGATCTTGATTTGATTGCATTATCTAATACGCCCCCTCAAACGTATATGGATTGAAAATCGATATACGTTTGATAACAATAGATATCCCCAAAAAGAAATAGAAAAATTTGAAAATTTTGATGCACACTGCTACGATTGATGTCCGTTCGATGTATGTTGCCGATATTTCGGAAGATGATTGTCGCATGTTGTTGAAAAATGTGCCGCGAAGAGCTTCAATGAACTGGATTTGACTCAAGCCTGAATGAGCGAGTCATATTTAGGCCGATTTTGAATACAAATGGGTCCCTACGGACCGATGCCGGACTGGGTAAGAAATGGGTCCTTATGGATCAATGCCGGAATGGGCAAGAAATGGGTCCCTATGGACCAATGCCAGAATGGGCAAGAAATGGGTCCTCATGGACCAATGCCGGAATGAGCAAGAAATGGGTCCCTATGGACCAATGCCAGAATGGGCAAGAAATTGATCCTCATGGACCAATGCTGGAATGAGCAAGAAATGGGTCCCTATGGACCAATGCCGGAATGAGCAACAAAGATGAGGAAAAAAAAAACAAAGAGATGGGCATCAATTAGTGGCAAAAACAATGAAGCAAATATCTGCAAAAAGAAAAGAAAATGATAGGGCATTAAAAAGAGGGTGGCGCTAGATCTAAGAAAAACATGGGTAGAAATTCAACTAGGAATTATAAAGGAAGGGACATAGGCTAGACTTATGGTTTGACAAGTGGAGCTATTAAGAGAGAGCGGAAGAAGGCGAAGAGATTTGGGCCGGGTGGACGGCTACATCGGCCGTCCGCCGGAGGAAGACAATACTCTCTGTTGTGATCAAGGCAGATGATCGTTATACTCTGATACCATGTAAAATTTGAGAGAATTATATTAATCTTGGATGATTTACATTAGAGGAAGTCTAAGCTGAAGGGAGCCCTTGCAAAAAAGAGGTGAAAGGGCTACCCCATTGGCTGCACATCACCATCATGTTTAAGTTTTCAGCCGCTATTAATGCATGATGGTGATGGGTGGCCAATAGGAGAACCCTTTCGCCTCTTTTTTGCAAGGGCTCCCTTCAGTTTAGACTTCCTCTTTATATTAAGCACAATGAGTGTTTTTATAGAACACTTAAATGATTAACATAGCAAGAGAATAAGATAATTATGGAAAGACCCTATTCTAATCTAATTCACTTGCCTAATCTAAGCCAACAAACAAATATAGCCTAATCAAATCAAATATTCTAATATCAAAATATTTGATCTTGATTTGATTTCATTCTCTAATATACTACCTCTTGCATTCATTTTTAAAGCTAAAACGTGGGAGCCACTAGTTAAATTAATATTTTCATAAGTATTGTGAGTGCAATGCACTTAGCGTGTGAATTATGACAAGGGTAGTGTAGTCATTTCAGCATCGGGGCCCCAAATATTGCAATTACACTTTGAATACAACCTCCAAATTACTAAAGAAATTCCATCATATTTTCAAAGATACCTTCTCCATTTCCTTGATGGATCCCCATACATAAGCATTGTCATTTTCAAGGATATTTCAGTCAACGGTAAAATTTGTTGCTAAAACTAGGCCAATTAAATCTCTTTTTTCTTGGTTTTGAACAAGGGAAAGAAGTTGAGGCCGAGGCCACTCTAGAAAACTTGGGTGGTCCTCGAATTTATTTAAAACCTTATACAAGTGGCCTTTGTCTAAACTATTAAACACTATATAAATGTGAATATTTTTCATGGCTCTATTAAATATCTTATGCATTTTAATTTCTTTATAGCTATTAAATACTTTATAGACGTAAGTAATTATTTTAGAGTGGTCAGGAAGTCACTTTTACGCTACTTCCTATTAGATACTTATTGCCCCCAGTTCTATCTCATCTACTTGATCACATATTTTGATGCAATGGGAAACCATAAGTCCATACAAACACCGATTGAAAACACCTTGATCGGATGATTCTAAGCCCTTGATCCATCAAGCCATGATTGAGAACAACTTGATCGGATGATTATAGGCCCTTGATCTATTGCCTTTTTTACATTGATTGTAAAACTGACTTTCTGTTTATAGCTATAAAATAGCTCACATTTGCAAGCCCTGTAAAATCTTTCGGTACAAATAATGTTGGCACATTGAGGTGTCCTTTCTTGTGGAAATTAAAGATATTTTTATTTCATTGGAGCTTTGTATTTTCCCCCTCCTCAAAACAATCTCTTTCAACATTTACAATCTGAGCTATATTAAGTTAAAGAAATTACAAATCTCAACACATGTTCCTCCTCTGACTTCTCTTTTTTCAGAAAAGTAGAACCCAATAAAAAAGCTCACAGAAAAAGTGAAAAAAAATCAAGATGAGGATTCCTCAGTTTCATGTTTATTCTCTGTAAAATCCAGTTACAACAAGTACCCAGATGAAAATTCCATTCACATGAGCTCTAATTTCCACGAATCTTGATCAAAAGTCATCCTCTGATACTGATTGAAAGCGTCAACGGTCAATTTTCTATCACCATCGTCACTCATCAAATCCCAACCGTTGATTTCGTCCATTCCCCAGAAATACATGTTGTTGGACTCTAGCCATTCCATGCCAGATAAATTTAATGTAGCCTCGGGTTTCACACAACTGGATGAAGAAGGAGAAGAAGATGATGTAGAGGATGAATCAGCACAATGGATTATAATTTCATCTGGTTGGATCATTGGGACTTCATCAGTGCAAAAAAGAGGGGATTTGCTTAGAAAAGTATCAGTAGTGTCAATAGGATTAAATGCACTTGAATTGCTTTTTTCTTCTTCTGTTATCTCAGAAATGGTTGACTCTAAGCATGGGGTATTAGCAACTGTAGAAGAGGGATGATGAGGATTAAATATCTGTTCATAATTTTGTTCTTTTTGTTGTTGTTCAGTTGGAGGAGAGATTATTTTATGAGTAAGAGGATCAATTCCCATCTTCCTTAGTTTCTTCTTGATGTGAGTATTCCAATGGTTCTTTATCTCATTGTCAGTTCTTCCAGGCAGTTGAGAAGCTATCTTAGACCATCTGGGCAGAAAAAAAGATAAAGAAAAAGAAGAAAAGCTTTTTAAGTTAGGAAACCCAAATGAAATATAAACTAATAGGTTGGAAACTTTTGCCAATTGAAAAAATAAAGAACTTAACAATTAAAAGGTAAAACCAGAGTGACAATGGAGAGAACCTGTTCCCAAGCTTAGCATGCAGATCAATGACCATCTTTTCCTCAGATTCTGATAACAAACCCCTCTTTAAATCAGGCCTGAGATAATTAGTCCACCTTAGCCTGCAGCTTTTTCCACACCTCAGCAAGCCTACAAAAATAACCAAGGAAAAAAAATTCATGAGGGACAGAGAGAGACTAACTTTTCTTTCTTCATCAAATTAAACCCATTTTTAAAAAATTCAAAAGCACCTTGACTTCCTCTTTAAACAATGCTGAAAAACACCCAGAAATTATCCTATTCACATACCCAAAAAGAGAGAGAGAGAGAGACTCTGATGTTGGATTTGAAAGAAAAAATCACCTAAGCGATTGGATATCTCCTCATCTTAAATTCAGTTTTTACCTAAGCTTCCAAAGCTAAGATGTTCTAGAACAAAACCCAGAAGAACAAACTCTCAAACAAATAAAGATTTTCTTATAGCTGAAACCCATAAAAATTCTCTCTTTTAGACCAAGTTTCTCAGATGAGAAACTGAAAAAAATAGAAGACCTGCAAGTTTGGGAACAGCTCTCCAGCAGCATTGGCCATTGGTGAGAATGAAATTGATGAGCTTTTTATCTTCCTCAGCTGCCCATGGTCCTTTCTTCAAACCTACTTTGTCACAACAAGGTTGTCTTCCCATTTTCTTAAAACTAAAACCTCAAAAAGACAACGATGAGAACTAACTCCCAAGAGAAAGAGAGCAAGGCCTAAAAAAGATAGCACCACCCTCCTTTATAAATGTTTCATTAACCCACTACTAGAGCAGGGCCTTGTTTTCTAATCCAAGTCACCATGCACGCGTGTCCACACTTAGACGATGCGTGTGATTGCACGTGCGACATCCGTTTCAGAAAAGGCCACCTCATCCGACTCCCTTTCCTTTGTCGATAATCCACCCAGCTCGAAAAGTAGGAAAAAGTAGCCTAGTTGTAACAGGCACAGCCGTACACGTGGCTTCCAATATCAAGTGGGCCATGAAATTGGCTGATCAACACCGTTGAAGGTCAATAGCTCTGTCATCTGATATCCGCACGACATATTTTTTTAATTTTTAATTAGCTAACATCCGCAAAGGCATATTCTGATTTTTAATTAGCTTTCTTCCGCTGTTGCATTACTCAAGAAGTCAAGATGATATCAAAATATAATAAGAAGAGTAAAACACAGTGAATAAACAAAGTGAGTAGTGCCATTATCAAAATTTTGCTTTGTGGGTATCAGTCAATGTGTGTTCAGTTTTGCCCGTAGTCAAGTTACGGATATCTGTGAATTCGAGTTAATTTTTGTCCGTAGTCACTTCTAGAACTAGAGGATGAGGGATTTTCCGGGCTCACTATTTTGGCATGGCCCTCAGTTCCGTTTCCCATTTTTCAATTTTGGCATCTTACCTCCTTTTCTTGGGTTCACACAATTAGCTTATGGGGTGGAGTTTCTCGGTAGCCTCACTTCTCAATCTCTCCCTCTCTATTTCCCACTAACGAGACAATCTCATATTTGGTCAGTGGCCATCCGTGGATAAATGATCAATTTTTAGGTCCCACACTTCAGACACATATAGTACATCATGAGGGGACCCACTCGGCACTAACATCAGATTCCTAAGGACTTCAAAATCAACGATTTAGACCCCCTCTTTGTTTTGGCACTGTCAGTTTATGACAACCGATTGTGGGTTTGGGTCTTGTTTGTTTGAGATTGTGACAAGATTTTAGGCCCCAAACTGATTATAGGACTAAAAAATTAAAACTATTTTTTTTAGTCTTATAATTGGTTTGGGGCCCACAATTGGTTGTTAAAAACCCTACAAGATAAAGTACTGGAAACATCAATGGTTTAGCTTTTCTCGGTACAATCCTAGATGAGGCTATATATAAATGAATCTAAAGGCTAGGATCATCCGATTAAGGTGATCTCAATGCCATTAGACTAGCGTTATGGTTGCTATTTGGATCAGTGGATCTGATCACTTGATTAAGGCAAGGGGTGGAGCCCAATAACTGTTTTGAGAGAAATTTTAGGGTGAATTCATTAGCACTATTAATTTATCGTGAGAAAATGTCGAGAAATTCAAAATAGCGGCCTCGTTTCCCGGATGGGATAGGGGCTTTGTTTCTTTGCGTGGTCAACCGTGGGCGTCACGCAATATGTGTCTTTCTCTTCTCGTCAAAAGTTTCGCTCTTTTTAACTGTTCTTTTTTCATTTTTTTAAGACTGGAAAAATGGGGACGCGTTTTTGACATGCTTCGAGAGATACCATCTGAAAGCTGTGATTCTTTACACATTTGCCCGTATTTTCTTTCTAGGAATGATAGAATGAAGGGCGCCCTTGCAAAAATCACCTTCAAGGTGCCATCCTCTTTTTTTTCTTTCGGGGCCACACTTTGCAGATATTAACCAATAGGGGTGCCCTTGAATCTGATTTTTGAAAGGGCACCCTTCATTCTATTACAACTAATTTTCTTTTTGGTGCAAACTTAATCTGGGACTGGCTTGTATAAGTAATCCTGACCGTTCATCTAATTGGCTATATTGTAGATGGGCCGTGTCACCCAAAAGTCTTAATGTGCAATTTTGAATTAACTTCATCTGATTACCCCCGTTCCAGATTAGATACAGTTTAATAATTACAAAAGGCCACAAAAAAGTTTTTTTTCTATTACTTTTTTTTATCATTTTATTCTTGCTTGGTATGTCAACAAAAAACAAAAGGATACTCTTTGTAACAGCCAAGTCCTCTAGAAATTGACCACCCTCAATTGTCTTTCCTCTACTCCACTCTATCACAACCAAAACCTCCCTTCTCTCTTTCTTAAGAAACAAACGATCCTATGAAATTGTGGGATGCTTTTCACTAATTAAGATTCTTTAGAATTCAACAATATTCATTTGTTTTTTTATTATTTGGGAAATGATATACACCCTTGCTCTTAAAAAAGACCAATCTTGCATTCTCTTGGAAAAATTTTTAAGTTTAAAAAGACTGACTTTAAGGGTCTGTTTGGATACATCATATTTTGTATTTGGAATTGGAACTGAGTTTTGAATACAAAATGAATAGATCCGCCAGCTCATGTTGAGGGAAACAGAGAGGGAAGGGGGTACTTTCTACTGGAGGGGAGAGGTTGAGGAGCAAAGAGGGTGAAGGAAACTGCCAGATTTGTGGATTTCCAATTACTTATTTCCATAGCATATTTGGAAATCTGATTGTTTTCACTGTCAGTCGCTGATTTGGAAATCCAAGGATTTGATCCGGATCCAAATCACAATGCAAAATGGGCTGCAAATGTGAGAAATCCAAATCAAAATCTTCTCGGTATCCAAACTGGAGAATTCTGATTTCCATTTTCTTTTCCTCCTATAGGTTTTGAGAAGCCAAGTTCTCATCTACAGTTTAGTCCCAGATTTGAAAACTCTAAGCCAAGAGTTTTCTTGAGTTTATAAAGAAACATTTCCATATTCTTCATACATTGCGGAATCAAATGGGCTGCTTGGGTTATCTCAAGGCTAGTTGCTTTGAGACCCTTCCCCCTTGGGTGCATAAAACCTTATGCAATCTTTTAGTTTGAGTGGTCTTTCCTTCCGAGTTGTGCATCAGTCAGCTCACCTCAATGTCGGGTGAGGCATGCAAAGGCACATTAGACTAATCTGAGATCATAGAGTTGTAATAGCCTTAAGAGGAGAGTCCCACAAAAGAAATGTTAGATAGTAGCACACTCGTCCGAACTTGATCGTTACTACTATTCATATGCTCTCTATTGTAATCTAATTATGCTCTCTATTAATTTACCAAAATGCAATAGAGATTAAATACTATGGTAATCAAACATGTCGAAACACATACAATTTGTAAGAGAAGATTAGAGACTAGTTGTCATGAATTAAATAAAAAAACCAACCAAAGACAGACATATTATATCGACTGGAAATACATTGACTATGATTTCCCAACAAACGAGGGGAACTACTAGTAATTAATAGGAACGCACGATTGATATGGAATTGATCCAAACTAGTGTGAAATAACAATCAAGACATGATGAAGACACATGCTAATGTACATGGAGGTGAAAATACAAACACTACAAGAAAAACCTCTTTTAGGGACGGTTTTAATAAATAAGATTTTTAGCGACGGAAACTCGTACACTAATGGAAAATTCGTGATAGCATTTGAAATCCCACGTAGACATTATATTTTTAGCGACGGATTTCCAACTTTGTCACTAATACTATTTTAAAATTATTTAAAAAACAAAATTATATTTTTAGCGATGGATTTTTAAATTCACCACTAATAATATTTTTGCGCGCCTCTGTTACCTTTTGTGAAGCCTATGCCCCCTATGCCCCATAGAAACTGCCTACCTGAGACTGTCCCTTAACCCATAGGTCCTGACTAGACCCGGCAAACGGGTAACCCGGGCGGGTACGGGTACAACCCGGGCGGGTACGGGTAAGAAATACCGGCGCGGGTATGGGTAGCCTTTCATGAACCCGGAACCCACCCGGGCGGGTACGGGTATACCTGCGGGTAACCCGGCAAATTTAAAGAAGAAATTATATATATATTTCCGAAAAGAAATTATATGATGAATGGGTGTATGAACACATAAATGTGGTACGATGGATGTAGAAGCCTTGATATTTAATCCAACAACAGCTTCTTAACAAGTCAGCTGCTGTTGGATCAAATATTAAGGATGGGATGATGAGTACATGTTTATACACCCATTCATCATACAAATTTTCATCTACTTTAACAAATGTTTATTTTGGTACAACCAAAGATACCAGTTACATGGTCTGATTGCTTTGACTTGTTTTGTTGGCCCACCCACATAGTCTATTTTTTAGTGTTAAGTGTTTAGGCCTTAAGAATAAAAAGTTAAAAACCGAATGGCGGGTAACCCATGGGCACCAACGCCCAACCCAGACCCACCCGCGGGTCACGGGTACGGGTTGGTTGCGGGTATTTTTTTTTCGCGGGTATTGAAATTGGTACCCGTATCCCTGCGGGCCGGGTGTACCCGCGGGTACGGGTCCCATTTTGCCGGGTCTAGTCCTGACGCAAGATTAGAATTCTAACTCTTCTAGAGTGGTATCTCACTGGTGCCGCCCCCCTTCCCCTCCCTTAGTTTTCCTATTTTAATTTTCCCTTTTATAGAGACAATATTTTTTCTGTCGCAAAAAAATCTCTTATAAATAGCTTACAAACCACCACCCCCCCCTCCTCCTCTACGTGAGGCCGATAGACTAGACGCAGAAAAAGAAGAAGAACACGAAGAATAAAGAAGAAGGAACAAAAGATGAAGTAAGAAGAAAGCTAGAAAAATGATTTGCTCTCTCCTGAAAAAATTGTTTTGTTGTTTTTAATGCTACTAAATTTCTTTCTTATAGAGAAAGGTTTTCCAAAAATGAGTTAGGATCAATGTAGAACTAAACTTAGGTAACTAGCTTACAAATGCTTTGGAGTTTTTGTAAAGACATAGTTAGAATGGTTGATTTTGGGTTAATCTAAGATAGAGCCCACATATGAACGCTTCATATCAAAGAAAGTAAGCTAGCTCTTGTGCCTAAAAATACTATAAAAATATGGTTATACAATGCATCCTATAAGAAGCATTCTAAGAAGTGTATCGTATGTTATGCATGGGTGTAAAATAATGTGCCCCACCTGGTCCATGGGCTTGAGGGGAGATCGTGGGACCCACCTCATCAAAACAAGTGGTAAAATGGTGTGCCCCATATGAAGCATGCATGTGTTTGTGTAGAGTTGGTTAGAGCCAGACTATCTAAACATGGCGTAAAAATGTTTGGAAATCTTTGATTTTCATTAGTCTTTTGTTTGTCATTCTTTTTTCTCGCTTGTCTCTTGGATCTCTCCCTAGACAGCTAAGCCATGTGGTTTATTTTCTCCTATTAATATATCTCACCATTTCGAAAAAAAACATGGGGTAAAATGGTGGGCTCCACCATATGAATGGGTTTGGGTAGAGATGGTGGGCCCTACCATATCAAAACTTGAGGTGTAAATTGGTGGCTCCACCCGTGCATGGGTGTAAAATGATGTGCCTCACCTTATCCAGACACGTGTCATTAGTTTTACACCAATAAATGTCTCTAACATGACATGCATGTCCTTAGGGCTGCAACTCGGGTTAGGCGGGTCGGGTTTTGGAGAACCCAACCCTACCCGAGAAATATCTCGGGTCGGGTCGGGTCGGGTTTTTTTTCGAAAAACCCACGATTCCCAAAACCGGCCCTACCCATGATAAATCTCGGGTCGGGTTGGGTTTTTTCACGTTGACGCAATTTTTTAAGGAAAATTCTTGTTTGGCAAGGTAACTCAACTCATAGAAGCAGAAATTACACTTGAATCAAACAATGACATAATTACACTCACATTACACTTGAATCAAACAATGCTATAATCAAACAATGTTGTAATTGCAATCAAACAATGCTGAATCAAACACTTGAATAAACTCAACTCATAGAAGCAAAAATTACACTCACACGCAATAACAGTGGGTGCGAGGGTTTTCACTTTTTACTTTTAACTAACAATAGAAAATCTATAACTTATGTAACTCGGGTCGGGTCGGGTCGGGTCGGGCCCCTTCAAACCCGGCTCGACCCGAAACCCATGAAACCTAAACCCAACCCAAGCTATTTTCGGGTCGGGTCGATGCGGGTCGGGTAAAACCCGGCTCGAGTTGCAGCCCTACATGTCCTAGAACGCCTTGACTTGGCGAGCAAACATGGCTTCCAAGGCTAGGTTATACGGCGAAGCTGCAGTTGATTCAATTTTTCAACACAACTTGTGTGCACCAAAGTAAACCAGGTGGGAAATATGAGATATATTTTGGAATTGGGCAGTGCAAATGATTTGATGTGACCTTTAGGGCCGGTTTGGATGTAGAGAAGATTTTGATTTGGATTTCTCACATTTGCAGCCCTTTTTGCATTGTAATTTGGATCAGATCAGATTCATGGATTTCTAATTCAGCAGCTGACAGTGAAAAAATCAGATTTCTAAATTTGCTGTGGAAATAAGATATTAGAAATCCACAGATTTGGCAGTTTCCTTCACCCTTTTTGCTCCTCAGCCTCTCCTCTTCACTAGGAAGTACCCCATTCCCTCTCTGTTTCCCTCTACATGAGCTGCCGGATCTATTCAATTTCTATTCAAAACTCAATTCCAAATTCAAATACGAAATGGGAGGTGTTCAAACGGACCCTTATTTCATTAAGAAGGTTCCTAGTAAGACTATTCAAAGGGGTGGTAGTCTCATTAGCACAAAATTTCTTTACTTGAGGAAGGATATACGTGATGAAAGATTTGTATCTGACCTTTCTTTCCATTAAGAAGGTTCATAGTAAGACTATATATTCAAAGGGGCGGTAGTCTCGTTAGCAATAAATTCCATTACTTTATGCAGGAAATACGTGATGTGAGGCAGTTATCTACAAAAATGAAAGAGCTCTCTCTCTCTCTCTCTCTCTCTCTCTCTCTCTCTCGGCCTTGTTAGGGGTGTTCGTTCGGTTATAACCAAACTGAACCGATTAAAAATTCGGTTATAACCGAATAGTGGGAGAAAAAGAGGAAAAAAAGCAAAATCTTGATTTGGATCGGAGGGTTAGGATCATCCTATCGAAATGATTTTTTGAGCACTACCTAATTAAGTTGTGATAAATCAAATGGACGGTATTGATCATCCTACAGAGTGACCATATAGCATTTTTTTTGAAAAAAATAATGATTTTTATCCATAATTTCGGTTATTCGGTTAACAGAATTCTTTTTTGAGATAACCGAAACCGAACCCGAATAATCGAATTTCAAAAAAAATAAAAAAAATAAACACCGAAACCGAACTGAAAATAAAAAAAACCGAACCGAACCGACCAAACCAATTCGGTTTGGTTCGGTTATGCGGTTATAACCGAATAATGAACACCCCTAGGCCTTGTAGTTAGTTCAAAACTAAAGACCCATATCCCACTACAGTGTGAGCTAAAATATGGATCAGAACTGCTTTAAATCTTCTGAACTATGGCATAATTGTTAGAACAGAACCGTGAGAGAGAATTATTACAAGGAGCAAAAGCAGGAACGGTAGGATCCAAAAAAGAGAAAATGTGAGAAGCAAAATCATCTAAATACAACATGAAGCATAAAATGAGCCTCATTAGTAAAGAACATGAAGCATATATAAATTTGGGGTTATAGTATGTCAGGGAGAAATGTTTAATTTAGGCTAGAGTTACAAGTTGTAAATAGGATTTTGCAGCTGATTAGAATTATAAGTTTTATTGATTTATAGTCTAACACATAGTTACCAGGGTGGGAAACGAATTCGAGAAACGAAACGTGAAACGGAAACGTGAAACTCTTAAAAAATATATTAGGGAAACGGGAAACAAGAAACGAGCTAGGAAGCACGGGTACTGTCCCGGGGCTCTCGTACCCGTATCCGACACGTATGGGGTGCGAGTACGTTCGGGTACGCCCGGGTACGTACCCCTATTTAAAAAGTAAATGTCTTTACGATTTTATTGTTCATTTACTTAAGATTTACATGTAAATAACAGAATACCTTCCATTTGGATTTATTAAAATAGTTTCAAGACCCAAATCTAAAAGGAAAACAAGTCAACTCTCATGTTCTAGTAATAAATTCAAAGAAAAAGGATCGGGTCAAAATTTTAACTTTCTTAACTTCCAAACGGTGGGGTATTTTTCAAAATTTTAAAATTAATAAAATCTATCATGTCCAAACATTATTAAATCCCAAAAGTCCAGTATAAAAAATCTCATAATTTGGTCTCTAAAAATTATTCATCGTGTCAAGCACTGGTCAAAACACTGGCGACCGACTTTTTTTTCTAATGAATGTTGTATTGATGCCTCATGTTATGAAATATGGAACTTAATCACTTATGAAACGAAGAGTAATATTATAGTTTTTTATTTTGGTGATGTTATTGTTATTTGATTGCTCTCCAATTATTTTTTTAATTTTTATAAATATATAATAAAATATAAAAATATATTATTATATTCGACGGACCAGAATGTACCCGCACCCGATTTTTTCGAAAAATCATGTACCCACTTACCCGTGTCGTGTCGTACCCGCACTCCGCACCCGTACCCGTGCTTCATAGGAAATGAGAAAACAATAGGAAATCGTATGAAAAACATCTTAGAAAACACACTAGAAGCGTTTCAGAAACGATAGGAAAAACACAAATGAAACACAATGAAAACACGAAATATGTGGTTTTGTAGATTTAAATTTTGTTAATTTAAATTTCTATTTGAATTTTTCTTATTTTACTCTTCTTACAATATATGCTATTGTTTTTTTTTTAATACCTATTCCACAATTTTTGATGTTTTTTTCCAAAATGATTTTCGTTAGTTCTACATATACTTCTTACATGTTTCACATGCGTTTTCTATGAGTGTTGCATATGTTTATCTTGCATTTCACACATGATTTACATGAGTTTCTCATATGTTCCTATGCATTTCGTAAACATATCTCCAAATTTTTATGATATTTTGAAAACGTTTCCGAAAAGCATTTCCCACATTTTAAGGGAAACGAGTTTCCCACCCACGAGAAACGCGTTCTAGGGGAAACGGATTTCCCAACCCGCCGAAGGAGTTTCCGGCAACTATGGTCTAACATGTTTTTATTCATATAGGTTAGTGATAAAAATTTTTTTTTTTTTTTTGGAGAAGATCCACCTAAGTTTTATTTAAAACTTAAGATAGGTCTTTTAAATATTAAATATTCTATTTTTTGCATATTGGCATTAAAAACTCTTTTAGAAAAAAATAAGCAGCCTCTTAATTAGAAGGAAGCTTATAAAAAGTGTATTTTCCCAAAATTTAAAAAGCTAGACGAACTTAATTAGATTCCCAAGTGAGGTTTCCACCCAACTAGAAAGCTTCTAGTAATTATACTCTGTAACCAGTCTCCAAAAGTTTCCCCGTTTTCTTGAACATCAAATCTCTATGCTCAAAAAATGAGTTGGAATTCCTTTCTACTCCATGCTTCCGCTACAAATGTCATGCATTTTTAAAATTTCATTAACCACAACCTAGGAAGAAAAAAAGCAATAAGACTGCAAAATGGGAATGCTAATTCCATCCCTCTTGTTTTTCGTTTCCCAAAGAAAGAATGGTTGCACTTCAACCTCTTATTTTTATTTTCTAGAAAATAATGTCATTTTAAAGGAAAGAAGACAAAAGGGGGTGGAAAATGGTAAGAAAGAGGTGGAAGTATAATTTCACCCCACAAAATTAACATTGAGGGACGTTTACTCTAGGTCCACTCTCCCTGTTGATGTGAATCTGTAATCTCTTTTTGCTATGAATATAGAAACCCACAAAATTAAGCTACAGACTCTCCAATTATATGCCAATTAGTAGAATATGCAGTTGTAAGCTGACATGAGCATGACTCACCACCCATGTCATACACAATATGTGGGTCCACCTTAAACGACATAGAAGAATATTTTCCACATTGAATTAAGGGAGCCATGGCACATCTCAACCTTGTGAACCACCCCGATCAACGGGTGGCGTTTGTTGGCGTGTCCCCCATCAACTTGCTAACTGGCTTTCACTCATCGAGGGATTAGTTGACTTGCTCTTTCATTTGTAAGGCAACGTAAGCCAAGCCATAAATAGCATTGCTTTGCTCTTGAAATTTGTTTGCTTTTGATATCTCATCACCCTTTGTTTCCAAGTCATTTTCTCTATCTTGCTTTCACAATGCTTTTTTTTTTTTCTTCTTTGGTTTTTGTGGGAGGAAATGAATCGACAGTAGGATTTGATTGTGATGTCATTTTTCAACTCTTTATTTTCTAATAAGGAATCTTTCTCGAACCAAAACAACACACAAACTTTTGGCCTCTGGGCCCAAAAGCCTTGACTTTCCTAATCCAAGAAAGAAATGCAAAAGCGTAGGCCATTTTTTCATTTATTTAAGCAAAATCACAATCCGCTCACTAAATTTCTCATTGACAATTGTTATGAAGTATGTGACCCACCTAGATCAAGAATCAACGTCCAAGGTTTTGTTGATGTCATCATAGTGTCATGTAAATGTTGTGTGAAGGTCAACCTGTAGCACATCTACAACCAAATGTAGAATACTTTAATGGATTGTAGTTTAGATTTTTTGTGATCTTTAGTTGGATTTTGATATAGTTTAAGATAGTTTTCTTTATGAATATGTTTGTGAACAGTTAATCCCAATTTAGGAGTTTTGAGTGACTTTTAACTTTCTACAGGATGTTATCTAATATAAGGGTTTACTTCGAGAAGGAGGGGGACTTTTCCTAACTTGAATACATAGTACATTTTCTAAAAGCTTTTAATGCGGGTGCTCAAGAGGGAAGAAGAAGAAAAATAGAACTCAATAACACAACAAGAGAAGAAGAACCAAAATTGGAGCAATGCTCAACCCAATTGATATTCCATCAATTATATAAGTTTATCAACATCCAAAATCCCTTCTAAAGATTGTTTCTAACTCTTTAAAAAAAAGAAAACCAAAGCAAATTTGTTCAAGCTCCTCCATTAGCTTCAACAACAAGTAGAGCGTCGAATATCTCATTGTCCTTGTTCTCTTGATCAAATTCGTTATTGGAAAGAAAAAAGTTACTTGTATTCCCTTTCTTGAACCATATGATTCGATAGGGCTTTGGATGTGGTTCGGTTTGAGCTTAAACTTGTTCACAATTTCATGAGATACGATGTTCTCACAACTTCCACCATCGATCGCAATGGTGCAAACCTTGTCATAAGATTTGCATCGAGTCCTCAAAATATTGGAATGAATTCCATCATCATCGGATTCAACCTTTACTATAGCAAGTACTCTTTGGATCACCAAACTTTCTCCTTCTTCGGGTTTGATTTCTTCATGTTGTATATCATCTTTCTCATCATATATGGGCTTATTTGAATTATCGACAAAATCATCATCATTTTCTTCATCATCGAAGTCCACTACTTGCCTTTTTGGACAATCTTTGAAATGATGGCCAACTTGACCACACTTGAAACAAACATTTGAATTGTTAGACGATTGGACTGATTTCCAACTTGATGTGTATGAACTGATTTTGTAGAATGTTTGGTTAAATATTCAGACCTTGACTTTGTACCTCCACCAAGTAAATATTCACATTTAGAAGAAAGATAGAGACTAAGAACATCTACAAACTTTTTAGCACCACGACGAGAAAGCTTATTCTCTACCTTCAAGGTTAGTTGACAAGCATTATTGACGCTAAATGATAGGTGCATTTCTACTTCATCACGAATGGAAAATTTCAAACCATCAACATACCTTGCCCCAAGTTGATCTTCACCATCTTGAATATCATTACGAGCCATTAGTTTGTAGAATTCTTCGGTGTAGTCCAACATACTCTTGGATTCTTGGCGTAGGTTGTTAAATTGAGAAAAGATAATTTGGAAAAAATCCAATGGAAGAAATTTCTCCGTAGGCCTTCACTTCATTTTGTCCCAAGAAGAAATCTTACACTTTCCTTTGCGGATTCTCATTTCTTGAATTTTATCCCACCATTTTGAAGCGTAGCCATGAAGCCTTGTAGCAACAAGCTTCACACGTTGGTTTCCGGGTGTCTCCTTGTAATCAAAGAACTTCTCAAGGGCGCTAAGCCATTCAAGAAACTTTTCGGGTTCTAGACGACCATGAAACTCCGGCAAGTCAATCTTGACGGTGTCGAAATCATGATAGAACCTTCCCCAACCTACCCTCATTTCTCAATCTCTCCTTTTCTATTTCCCACTAGCGAGACAATCTGATATTTGGTTAGTGGCCATATGTGGATAAATGATCAATATTTAGGTCCCGCACGCAGACACATATAGTACAACAGAGAGTGTTGATCTTGTAGAACATCATGAGGGGATCCACATGGCACTAACATCCGATGCCTAAGGACTTCAAAATCAACATTTAGACGATGTTTGTACCCTGTTTGTTTTGGCCCTGTTAGTTTACGACAACCGATTGTCAGTGTCAAACCCATTATCGGACTCAAATTTAGGCCTTGTTCGTTTGAGATTGTGACAACTGATTGTGGGCCCCGAACCGATCCCACAATCAGTTGTCACAATCTCAAACGAGCAGTACCTTAAATGTAATTTTGAGTCAAATAATCGGTTTGACACTCACAATCAGTTGTCATAATCTTAAACGAACAATGCCTTCATAATTTTAGAATTGATTGTGAGTCCAAAACAGATTGTTAGTGCCTAAATCAATAATCTCTTCTTGTCTAAAACACTGTCCGAAGTTATGCTTCTGACACATTCAACTTAACCCCTAATGTTTAAAAAGTTACAAGTAGACCCCTGTGGTGTCATTGGGAGTGGGGAAAGACGAAAATGCCCATATTGTTGTTTTAACAAAACAGACTCCAAACCCATGCTGCTGATCTTTGAAACCCTTCATAAACCCAATTTGTTTGAGCCCATCACCATGAAAACACAGCCCATTGACCATTAACCTGCAACAAATCAGTCACCACAACCCCATTCGAGCAACCCCTTTGACCCATGCCGTGGCCGTAGCTTCAAATAACCTGCGACAACCCTCTTTTCTACATCCTAACACCATTCAAACCCTTATAATCCAAATCCCTTCAACAAATTTCAGCCAAACTCATATATATTGCCCAAATCTAACCCTCTTTGCCCTTGTCCATGCCTCATCACAGATCCAAGCCTCCATAAAAAATGTCCAAATCTCTCTAACAAAACCACCTTCGCCACAAACGACCAAACCCACAAAACAATAAAAGAAGAAGAGTCATTAAACCCAAACCCTTGACAAATTCCAATCAACCAATAAGCAGATCAAAACCCTCATTGAACTTACCCCAAATCAGATCCAAAACCTCATGCCCTTCGTTCCTTCATTCTAGAAAACCCACCTTTTACATACCCTAACACAAACCCCCAAAATCGCCATTCGCCTCTATCCATGACTCGAACCCATTCTCTATCTCCCATAGCCTCTTGACCCTTTCTGAAAAATGCCATTAATGGCTACCAAACAGCTTGAACCAAACCCATAAAACCCTCTTCTCTTTTTTCTCTCCCTCGCTTCTCTGCTCTAAAGTGAGAGATGAGGGTATTTTTGTCCCAAAAATATCTACCACGGTTAGGTTAGGACTTTCCGTCAGATTAAACCGACGGACTGTCAACAGAGGGGGTCTACTTATAACAAAATGAAACCACAGGAGGTCTACTTGTAACTTTTGGATGTGTCAGAAACCATAGGGGGTGTAAGTGTTTTTTTTCCCTAAAATTAATGTTATCCCAGGAAGATAAACTACTAGAAACATCAATTGTTTAGCTTTTCTTGATATAATCCTAGATGAGGCTTGTTTGAGGCTATATATAGATGAATCTAAAGGCTAGGATCATCCGAATCAGAAGATCTCAATGACCTTAGGCTAGCGTTACGGTCGCTATCTGGATCAACGGATCTGATCACTTGATTAAGGCAAGGGGTGGAGCCCAATAACTGTTTTGAAAGAAATTTTAGAGTGAATTCATGGGCACTATTAATTTGTCGTAGCTGTGTTTCTTTGGGTGGTCAACCGGGGGCGTCACACAATATGTTATGTTTCTTTCTCTTCTCGTCAAAATTTCCGCTCTTTTTTACTATTCTTTTTAGGGATTTTTTAAAGCAGGAAAAATGGGGACGCGTTTTTTGACATGCTTCGAGAGATACCATCTTTGTAGTGTCCATCTGAAAGCAGTGATTCGTAACACATTTGGCTGTATTTTCTTTCTAGGAATGATAGAATGAAGGGCGCCCTTGCAAAAATCAGCTTCAAGGGCGCAGTTATTGGTTGATTTATGCAAAGTCAACACGGTTTCCACTTTTTTGAGTTGCCGTCCTCTTTTTTTTCGGGTCGAATTTTGCCGATATTGACCGATAGGGGCACCCTTGAATCTGATTTTTGCAAGGGCACCCTTCATTCTATTACTTCTAATTTTCTTTTTGGTGCAAACTTAATCTGGGACTGGCTTGTATACGTAATCATGACCGTTCATCTAATTGGCTATATTGTAGATTGGCCGTGTCACCCAAAAGTCTTAATGTGTAATTTTGAATTAACTTCATCTGATTACCCCCGTTACAGATTAGATACAGTATAATAATTACAAAGGGACACAAAAAAGTTTTTTTTCTATTACTTTTTTTATCATTTTATTCTTGCTTGGTATGTCAACAAAAAACAAAAGGATACTCTTTGTAACAGCCAAGTCCTCTAGAAATTGACCACCCTCAATTGTCTTTCCTCTACTCCACTCTATCACAACCAAAAGCTCCCTTCTCTCTTTCTTAAGAAACAAACGATCCTATGAAATTGTGGGATGCTTTTCACTAATTAAGATTCCTTAGAATTCAACAATATTCATTTGTATTAGGAAGGAAAAATCTCTGCACACAATATTCCATCAAGGAATATTGGGAAAGTTTTGATACATATGTTTTCCTTTTCTATTTCAATTAGGAAGCCTAAAATGTATAGTTTACTTTTTGGTTTTGCTGTCTTTGTCTTTGTATACAGGGGCGGAGCCAGGAATTTACACTTACGGGGCCGGACTGACTAGGGGTGTAAATGGATATTCGGAAATTCGATTACCGTCCGCATCCGAATCCGTTTAAAGCGAATATTATCCGAATCCGTTTCAAGCGGATATTATCCGAATCCGTTTATGAGATATCCGGCTCTTAGCGGATGCGAATCTGGTAAATGGTATATCCGATCCTTGTAACATCCGAATCCGAGAAGTAAATCCTTTTTATTTATTATTAATAATATCATTAATATTTATTTTTAGTAATGACACACTATCTTTTGTTTCTATAAGAAAAGTGAATATTCTTTTTAGAAAAATAAAAATAAAAACAAAAATAGCCCAAACCCATTCCATCATATACAAAAAAAAGAAGGAAAAACTCAAAGACCACTACCAACACTATCATCCATCCCCATCGCCTCCCTCTCTCTCTCTCTCTCTCTGCCTTTGTTTTAAAAGGAAGAAGAGGATCTCATATATTTTAGGGTTTGAGAGTTAATTTTGTGAAAAGAATGTAGAGGTCTAGTTTTAGGGTTTGGAAAATTCATTTGAGTAAGTAGGAGAAAAAAGATAAAGTGCTGCAATAAAATGTTCAAATTTACCGGATAAACGGATACGGATAATATCCGAATTCGAACAATATCCGACGGATACGAATTCGGTAATAGATATTAAATATCCGTCGAATCCGAATCCGAATCCGGATAGTGTATACTGTAATCGAATTCGGATATAGCCATATCCGCTCCGAATTCGATCCGTTTACACCCCTAGGACTAACTTACACTTTGCCTACATAGGACTTGCGGGGGCCGCTTACTATTACCGGTGTTCAAGAACGCCGGTAAATGTAACTTTTCTACTAGGGGTGTTCATGAACGCCGGTAAAACAAATATGTACTGTAGGTTATAAAAGGGTTTTTGCAAGTTATTTGGGGGGGGGGGTGGCCCCCCTCATGACATATGTGGCTCCGCCCCTGTTTGTATATAAATATACATGTATAATTAAGGAGAGATATCATTCTTAGTTCATCTAATAAAACTTTATTGTTAAGTTTTATCATGGTAACAGAGCAAAAGCTCCTAGGATCGTCTCTCTGCACCTCACACATTAATCAACTTTTGGCTTTCATCATCTTCTTGCCGCCCTCTTTGAAGAACACAAAAATTGCAGTTTCAAGTGAGGTTGTGCTACGTTTATGTTCGTGGTAGAATCCCACCACACCGGCCTTACTACCTTAGTTTCTTTACCAAAACCCCAACTTCATCAAAGCAATCCATTGCCACACGCCCCTTCAGCATATGGTAACCAAGGTAGCAGCGGCTTTCCTGCGTGTTTACAAGAACTCGTGGTCATTCCGCCACTACCTATCATTTTTCTACTATCCCTTTGCCGTTAATTTTTTAGCAGGAGCTTCATCTCCATTTCAGACATGGATACTCTAGAAAAGACAACAAACTTAGCAAGTATTTCCTTGAGTTTGTCCTCGTCTCTTAATCAGAGTTCTTGGATCATTGATACAGGAGCTACCGACCATATGGTCAGCTCTGTCTCACTCTTTACATCGATCTCCTCATGGGGTTCATCCAATGTCAAATTACCCGATGGTCGTCATGCTCCTGTTACACATGTTGGTACAATTGTTTTATCACCTTCATTAGTTCTTGAAGATGTCTTATGCCTACCTTCATTAACTTTTAATCTTATACCTTTCAGATTCTTGTGTCATACAGGACCGGACTTCGAGGATGACGATTGGAGTGGGTAGAGAGCGAGATGGCTTGTACTATCTTTTGGGAGGCCTATGCCCCATGGAGACTGTCTATCTGAGACTGTCCCGTAGGTCCTGACACAAGGTTAGAATTCTAGCTCTTCGAGAGTGGTAGCTCACTGATCCCCCATCCCTTAGTTTTCCTATTTTAATTTTCCCTTCTATAGCAACAGAATATTTTTCTGTCGCTTATAAATAGCTTACGCCCCCGCCTACCTTTTGGGAGGCCTATGCCCCATAGAGACTGTCTACCTGAGACTGTTCCATGGCCCGTAGGTCCTGACGCAAGGTTAGAATTCTTGCTCTTCGAGAGTGGTATCTCACTGATCCCCCTCCCTTAGTTTTCCTATTTTAATTTTCCCTTTTATAGCAACAGAATATTTTTCTGTCGCTAAAAAATTCTCTTATAAATAGCTTACGCCTCTCTCTCTCTCTCTCTCTCTCTCTCCACGTGAGGCTGATAGACTGGACAGAGAAAAAGATGAAGGTCAAGAAGAATAAATAAGAAGGAACATAAGATGAAGAAAGAAGATGTCATCCATCGTTCCGCTTTGTTTCGACTTTTGACCTTTGGGAGGGTTGGAGGGATGTGTGCTCTAGTAGTGTGAGGAGGCCTCACGTCTTGCAAAGGTGGGTGCCTCCTCCCTATGGGATGGTAAAAATGAACTTTGATGGTGCATGCTTTGGCAACCCGGGCCCGGCTGGGCTGGGCGGCTTATGTCGTAATGAGAGTGGTGAAGTTCAGTGGGCGTTCTCCGGGTCCATTGGGGTTTGTGATGCCTCGGAGGCAGAAGTTAAGGCTTTTTTTTTTTTTTTGTATTAAAAGATTAAGTAGAGAGGTTTTGGATCATACGATTGTGGAGGGTGATTATCTAAATGTGATTCAATGGCTTAAGGGTGTGGTTCCTCCTCCATGGAGATTTTTAGGTATGTTTGACATCTATTGTGATTGAGCATGTAAGGAGATAGGCACATGGGGAGGCAGATTTGTTGGCTAAGCGGGGTGTGAGTGGCGGGGTGCTGGAATGGTTTGAGTTCCTCCCGTCTTGAGTTGTGTTTTGTATTTTTTTCTTTCGTTTTCTTTTATTTTTCCGCTTCTTGTATTCTTGGGGTGCCTTTTATTTCTTTTTTATAATACCTATTTACCATTTCAAAAAAAAAAAAAAAATGAAGAAAGAAGAAAGCTAGACAAATGATTTGCTTTCTCCTTAAAAAATTGCTCCACGGAACTTTTCTTATGTGGCTCTTGGTTTAAGAAATTTCAGTAACGCCAGCGGTAAAGTAAAAAAAAGGATGTCCGAGTAAAAGATTCCAACAAGGCAGAGGTTCATGTCCTTCATGGAATTGGGTTGTTGGTCCATTCATAATTGGATCAGATTATTATTGAGGGCAATTTTCTGAATGGTTTAGAGATGATATTAGTCACCCATCGGGCGCAGGACATAGTTCCTTTGCTGGATCAGTTGCCGGAACACTCCAGATCAGCTCTTCTGCCACTGCCTTACCCGACCCTTGCAGATTATAACATCAAGAAGGAATCAACTCTTCACCTGTTTTTGAGGGGTGGGACAATGATCAAGGTGAGAACACTAACTTTGTTGTTTTTCATGCTACTAAATTTCTTTCTTATGGAGAAAGGTTTTCCAAAAATGAGTTAGGATCATTGTAGAACTGCTAAGGCCCATAACTAGCTTACAAATGCTTTGGAGTTTTGGAGAGACATAGTTAGAATGGTTGATTTCAGGTCATGACTAATCTAAGATAGAGCCCACATATGAATGCTTCATATCAAAGTAAGCAAGCTAGCTATAAAAATATGGTTATATAATGCATCTTCTAAGAAGCTAGCATTCTAAGAAGTGTATCGTATGTTATGCATGGGTGTAAAATAATGTGCCCCACCTAATTCATGGGCTTGAGGGGAGATCGTGGGACCCACCTCATCAAAACACGTGGTATGGTTCCCATATGAAGCATGCAAGTGTTTGTGTAGAGTTGGTTAGAGCCAGACTATCTAAACATGGCGGAAAAATGTTTGGAAATCTTTGATTTTCATTAGTCTTTTGTTTTTCATTCTCTTCTCTCGCTTGTCTCTTGCATCTCTCCCTAGACAGCTCAGCCATGTGGTTTATTTTTTCCTATTCATATATCTCACCATTTCGGAAAAAAAAACATGGGGTCAAATGGTGGACTCCACCATATGCATGGGTTTGCGTAGAGATGATGGGCCCTACCATATCAAAACATGAGGTGTAAATCGGTGGGCTCCACCCGTGCATGGGTGTAAAATGATGTGCCTCACCTTATCCAGACACATGTCATTAGGGCTGCAACTCGAGCCGGGTAAAACCCGACCCGCATCGACCCGACCCGAAAATAGCCTGGGTCGGGTTCAGGTTTCATGGGTTTCGGGTCGAGCCGGGTTCAGCATTCAAAAGCCCGCATGAATCTCGGGTCGAGCCGGGTTTTAAGGGGCCCGACCCGACCCGACCCGAGTTACATAAGTTATAGTATGTACATTTTTTTTCTATTGTTAGTTAAAAGTTAAAGGGATAATTACATTTACACCTCCTCTAGTTTCTGACACATCCACTTCCACCCCTATAGTTTAAAACGTGCCAAATACACCCTTGTAGTTTCAATTTGTTTAAGGTAGGCCCCCTCAGCTGAACGTTCGTCCATAGATTGAAGGGTTAGGATGATCCGATGGAGCTGATTTTTTGGGCACACCCTAACTATGTCAGGACCCATCAAATGAACGCTTTGGATCATCCAAACAATGTGGGCCCACATTATTTGGATGATTTTTTGGTAGTGTTTGGATTCGGGTAGGGGCACACATTATTTGGATGATCCAAAGCGTTCATTTGATAGGTCCTGACATAGATATGGTGTGCCCAAAAAATCAGCTCCATCGGATCATCCTAACCCTTAAATCTATGGACGAACCTTCAGCTGAGGGGGCAAGCCTTAAACAAATTGAAACTACAGGGGTGTATTTGTCACGTTTTAAACTATAGGGGTGGAAGTGGATGTGTCAGAAACTAGAGGGGGTGTAAATGTAATTATCCCAAAGTTAAAAGTGAAAACCCACGCACCCACTGTTACTGTATGTGAGTGTAATTTCTGCTTCTATGAGTTGAGTTGATTCAAGTGTTTGATTAAGCATTGTTTGATTGTAATTAAAACATTGTTTGATTACAGGATTGTTTGATTCAAGTGTGATGGAGTGTAATTACATCATTGTTTGATTCAAGTGTAATGTGAGTGTAATTTTTGCTTCTATGAGTTGAGTTGCCTTGCCAAACAAGAATTTTCCTTAAAAATTTGCGTCAACGTGAAAAAACCAGACCCGACCCGAACCGACCCGAGATTTATCATGGGTAGGGCCGGGTTTGGGAATCGTGGGTTTTCCGGAAAAAAACCCGACCCGACCCGACCCGAGATATTTCTCGGGTAGGGTTGGGTTCTCCAAAACCCGACCCGCCCGACCCGAGTGGCAGCCCTACGTGTCATTAGTTTTGCACCGATAAATGTCTCTTAAGTACATGACATGAATGTCCTAGAACGTCACGACTTAGTGAGCAAACATGGCTTCCTAGGCTAGGTTATACAGATGCTGATTCAATTTTTCAACACAACCTGTGTGCACCAAAGTAAACCAGGTGGGAAATACGAGATATATTTTGGAATTGGGCAGTCCAAATGATTTGATGTGGCCTTTATTTCATTAAGAAGGTTCATAGTAAGACTATTCAAAGTGGTGGTAGTCTCATTAGCACAAAATTTCATTGCTTGAGGACGGAAATACGTGACGTACTGAGGCAGCTATCTACTGAAATGAGAGTTATATGATTTGATGTGACCTTTATTTCCATTAAGAAGGTTGCTAGTAAGACTATTCAAAGGTGTGGTAGTCTCATTAGCACAAAATTCCATTATTTTAGGCAGGAAGTACGTGATGTGAGGCAGTTATCTACTAAAATGAAAGAATTCTGGCTCTCTCTCTCTCTCTCTCCAAAAATGAAAGTGTTTTCTCTCTAAAGGGCTTGTGGTTAGTTAAAAACTAAAGACCCATCTCCCACTACAGTGAGAGTTAAATATGGATCGGAACTGATTTAATTCTTCCGAACTATAGCATAATTGTTAGAATGGGAACCGAGCGAGAGAATTATATAGTACAAGGAACAAAAGCAGGAACGGTAGGATCCAAGAAAGAGAAAAAGTGAGATGCAAAATCATCTAAATACAACATGAAAAATAAAATAAGCCTCATTAGAAAAGAACATGAAGCGTATATAAATATGGGGTTATAGTATGTCAGGGAGAAATGTTTAATGTAGGCTAGAGTTACAAGTTGTAAATATGATTTTGCAGCTGATTAGAAATTATAAGTTTTAGTGATGTATAGTCTAACATGTTTTATTCATATAGGTTAGTGATAATTTTTTTTTCCTTTGGAAAAGATCCACCTAAGTTTTATTTAAAACTTAAGTTAGGTCTTTTAAATATTAAATACTCTATTTTTCGCATATTGGCATAAAAATCTCTTTTAGAAAAAAATAATGTAATTTTAAAGGAAAGAAGACAAAAGAGGGTGGAAAATGGTAAGAAAGAGGTGGAAGTATAATTTCACCCCACAAAATTAACATTGAGGGACGTTTACTCTAGGTCCACTCTCCCTGTTGATGTGAATCTGTAATCTCGTTTTGCTATGAATATAGAAACCCACAAAATTAAGCTACAGACTCTCCAATTATATGCCAATTAGTAGAATATGCAGTTGTAAACTGACATGAGCATGACTCACCACCCATGTCATACACAATATGTGGGTCCACCTTAAACGACATAGAAGAATATTTCCCACATTAGCAACAGAAGAGTTTTGAATTAAGGGAGCAATGGCACATCTCAACCTTGTGAACCACCCCGATCAACGGGTGGCGTTTGTTGGCGTGTCCCCCATCAACTTGCTAACTGGCTTTCACTCATCGAGGGATTAGTTGACTTGCTCTTTCATTTGTAAGGCAACGTAAGTCAAGCCATAAATAGCAATTGCTTTGCTCTTGAAAAATTATTGCTTTCGATATCTCATCAGCCTCTGTTTCCAAGTCATCTTCTCGATCTTGCTTTCACAATGCTTTTTTTTCTTGTTCTTCGGTTTTTGTGGGAGGAATTGAATGGATATTAGGATTTGATTGTGATGTCATTTTTCCACTCTTTGTTTTGGGTCTTCCCCTTCAAACCTTATTTGTATAATGAATGGGATCTGTATTTTCTAATAAGGAATCTTTCTCGAAGCAAAACAAAACACAAATTATTGGCGGCTGGGTCCACAAGCCTTGCCTTTCCTAATCCAAGAAAGAAATGCAAAAGCGTAGACCAGTTTTTCATTTATTTAAGCAGAATCACACCCCTCCGCTCACTAAATTTCTCATTGACAATTGTTATGAAGTATGGGACCCATCTAGATCAAGAATCAACGTCCAAGGTTTTGTTGATGTCACCATAGTGTCATGTAAATGTTGTGTGAAGCTCAACCTGTAGCCCATCTACAACCAAACGTACAATACTTTAAGGCTCTGTTCGCTTGCGTTCCCGGGAAAGCAAATTCCTGGAAACAGACTCATTTTTTCTTGACAAGACATAATTCTAGAGTTCACTTGCTTTCCTGAGAAAATAACAAGCCTGGGTGGAATATGTCAAATAATGACATGGAATTGCCAAAAATGACGTGAAAATGTCTCTTTTCTCACTAGTGTGGGAAACCAAATCCCATTATTTTGGTCGGATTTGCTTTCCCGAGAAAACTAGTGATAAAAGGTGGGCAAGCAGTTTATCAGGAAACATTTTCCTGCATAAATCCTGCGCACGTGAACAGGCGCGAGAAACCTTTTCCTACACAGTTTCCCGGGATTTCTTTTCCTAATGCCACGTCAGAATCCCGGGAAACCTTTTCTTTTCCTTTCCCGGAAAAACAAGTGAACAGAGCCTAATGGATTGTAGTTTAGATTTTTTGTGATTTTTAGTTGGATTTTGTGAAAAGTTAATCCCAATTTAGGGGTTTTGAGTGACTTTTAAATTTCTACAGGATGTTATCTCATATAGAGGTTTACTTCGAGAAGGAGGGGGACTTTTCCCAACTTGAATACATAGTACATTTTCTAAAGGGCGCTGATACCCCCAAATACATTATGGCCCATCAAATGGATGGCTCGGATCATCCTATGGTCTGGACGGTACACTTCATTTTCAAAAATATGGGTGGGGCCTAAATTGGGCCTTAATGTTACTGTATGAACCACACCGTAGGATGATCCAAACCATGGACGGCTTGGATCATCCTATGTTATGGACCATACACTTGAATTTGAAAAATATCGTTGGGGCCTACAATTGGGCCTTAATGTTACTGTACGACCAACTCCATATGATTACCGAAACCATGGACGGCTTGGATCATCCTATGTTGTGGACGGGCCTTAATGTTCTTGTACGAACAACTCCATAGGATGATCCAAACCATTCATTTGATGGGCCACAATGTAAATAGGTTGTGCCCAAAAAATCATTTCCATAGGATGATCACAACCCTACAATCTATAGAGGTTGCATAAGATGTAGTTTCTATTTAGATCGGAGGGCTACGATCAGCCTATGGAAATGATATTTTGGGACGCAACCTATTTGCGTTTATGGCCCATCAAATGGACGGTTTGGATCATCCTATGGTGTGGTATGGGCGGGGCCTACGTTGTTCAAAGATGGGCCCACCATTCCACCAAGGGTTTCTGTTGGGCCCACCAACTGTTCTTGTTGTGTGTGTGTGTGTGGAGAGAGAGAGAGAGAGAGAGAGAGAGAGAGAGAGAGAGAGAGAGAGAGAGAGAGAGAGAGAGAGAGACGTCAAATGGTGGGAACGTGACATATATGTTAAAGCCTAACGTTTAACGTTAGCCAGCCGTCGGGGGGTTGAAATATCAACGCCCTTTCTAAAACCTTTTAATGTTGGTGCTTAAGAGGGAAGAAGAAGAAAAATAGAACTCAAGAATACAACAAGAGAAGAAGAATCAAAATGGGAGTAATGCTCAACCCAATTGATATTCCATCAATTACATAAGTTTATCAACATCCAAAATCCCCTCTAAAGATTGTTTATAACTCTTTAAATAAAAGAAAACCAAAGCAAATTCGTTCAAGCTCCTCCATTAGCTTCAACAACAAGTAAAGCATCGAATATCTCATTGTCCTTATTCTCTTGATCAAATTCGTTCTTGGAAAGAAAAAAGTTACTCACCTTCCCTTTCTTGAACCATATGATCCGATAGGGCTTTGGATGTCGTTTGGTTTTGAGCTTGAACTTGTTCACCATTTCATGAGATACGATGTTCTCACAACTTCCACCATCGATCGCAATTGTGCAAACCTTGTCATAAGATTTGCATCGAGTTTTGAAAATATTGGAATGAATCCAACCATCATCGGATTCAACCTTTGCTGTAGCAAGTACTCTTTGGATCACCAAACTTTCTCCTTCTTCGGGTTCGATTTCTTCTTGTTGTATATCATCTTCCTCATCATATATGGGTTGATTTGAATTATCGACAAAATCATCATGATTTTCTTCATCACCGAAGGCCACTACTTGCCTCTTTGGACAATCTTTGAAACGATGGCCAACTTGACCACACTTGAAACAAGCATTTGAATTGTTGGACGATTAGATTGATTTCCAACTTGATGTGTAGGGGCTGATTTTATAGAATATTTGGTTAAATATTCAGACCTTGACTTTGTACCTCTACCATGTGAAGATTCACCTTTAAAAGAAGGATAGAGACTATGAACATCTACATATTTTTTAGCACCACGACGAGAAAGCTTATCCTCTACCTTCAAGACTAGTTGATAAGCGTCATTGACGCTCAATGATCGGTGCATTTCTACCTCATCACGAATGGAAAACTTCAAACCATCAACATATCTTATCACAAGTTGATCTTCACCCTCTTGAAGATCATTACTAGCCATGAGTTTGTAGAATTCTTCAGTGTAGTCCAACACACTCTTGGATTCTTGGCGTAGGTTGTTGAATTGACAAAAGATAATTTGGAAAAAATCCAACGGAAGAAATTTCTCCTTAAGCTTTGACTTCATTTTGTCCCAAGAAGAAATCTTACGTTTTTCTTTGCGGAGTCTCATTTCTTGAACTTTATCCCACCATGTTGAAGTGTATCCACAAAGCCTTGTAGCCATAAGCTTCACACGTTGGTTTTCGGGTGTCTCCTTGTAATCAAAGAACTTCTCAAGGGCGCTAAGCCATTCAAGAAACTCTTCGGGTTCTAGACGACCATGAAACTCCGGCAAGTCAATCTTGACGGTGTCGAAATCACGATAGAACCTTCCCAACCTAGCCTCATTTCTCAATCTCTCCTTTTCTATTTCCCACTAGCGAGATAATCTGATATTTGGCTAGTGGCCATCCGTGGATAAATGATCAATTCTTAGGTCCCACACGTAGACACATATAGTACAACCGAGAGTGTTGATCTTGTAGAACATCATGAGGGGACCCACATGGCACTAACATCTGATGCCTAAGGATTTCAAAATCAACATTCAGACCCTGTTTGTTTTGGCCCTGTTAGTTTATGACAACCGATTGTCGGTGTCAAACCCATTATCGGACTCAAATTTAGGCCTTGTTCGTTTGGCATTGTGACAACTGATTGTGGGCACCAAACCGGTCCCACAATCAGTTGTCACAATCTCAAACGAGCATAGCCTTAAATATAATTTTGACTCAAATAATCATTCTGACACTCACAATCAGTTGTCATAATCTTAAACGAACAATGCCTTCATATTTTTAGAATTGATTGTGAGTCCAAAACAGATTGTTAGAGCCTAAATCAATAATCTCTTCTTGTCTAAAACACTAATAGGAAGATAGTAGGTTTGATAATATTAGATTGAAATAAAGGAATTAACCGACATGAAAGTAGCAAATAATAATATAAGGACGATCGCAGAAATCATTTCACGCCTGGGTAACAGCATGTGAGAGCAGCCACACAGGCTCAAATTTTATCTTACTCATTTAATCTGAGGTACGTGACTGCTCTCACAGGTAACAGCCCAGTCATGAAATGCCTTCTGCCAAGGCCCCTAGCAAATCCCAATAATATAGATATAAAACTTTCATTTATCTATACACTTAATATTTTTTTTGTCAATATTCTGCTCGAAGTTATGCTTCTCTAAAACAAATGACATAAAATTAATGTCGCACCGGAAACTTTATCTTCCCTGGAAGATAAAGTACTAGAGACATCAATGGTTTAGCTTTTTCTTGGTACAATCCTAAATGAGGCTTGTTTGAGGCTACATATAAATGAATCTAAAGACTAGGATCATCCGATTAAGGTGATCTCAATGCCATTAAGCTAGCGTTATGGTTGCTATTTGGATCAACGGAAGTGATAACTTAAATAAGGCAAGGGGTGGAGCCCAATAAATGTTTTGAGAGAAATTTTAGAGTGAATTCATGGGCACTATTAATTTATTGTGAGACAATGCCAAGAAGTTCAAAATAGCGGCCTCGTTTCCCGGATGGGATAGGGGCTGCGTTTCTTTGGGTGGTCAACCGGGGGCATCACGCAATATGTGTCTTTAGGGCTGCAACAGGGTCGGGTTTTTCAAAACCCTAGCCCAACCCTGGATCCCATTATCTCGGCCCTGACCCGCCCTGACCTAAGTTAGGGCCGAAAAACCTCAACCCATTGCCCACCATACAGGGCTCAGTGCTGGCCCTGATTCGCCCTGATTGGGCAGGGCCGGGCCAGCCCTAATTGACCCTAGTGCAAATACCTATTAAGAGTGCCAAAAATGATGCAACCACTTATAATATAGAACAAAATGATCAATAAACAGAGAAATGGAACAAAATAAGATAATACGAATTCAACAACATGACGGGCGACATAGACAATTAATAATAATAATCTAAAGAAACATCAATCCAAGACAATAGAAAACATTAGCAAAAGAAACATGCCCAGATGGTTCAATTCTATAATAGAAAACTTAGGGTCAGGCCGGGTCAGGGTACCCGAGGCATTAACCCATAACCCAACCCGACCTGAGTCAGGGTCTAAAAAAATGAACCCTGACCCGCCCTCAGGGTTGGAAAATCCAGCCCTGACCCTGTTCGGGCTCAGGGCGGGTCAGGGCTGACAGGGCCAAACTTCCACCCCTATGTGTCTTTCTCTTCTCGTCAAAATTTTTGCACTTTTAGGAATGATAGAATGAAGGACGCCCTTGCGAAAATCAGCTTCAAGGGCGCATTTATTGGTTGATCTATGCAAAGTCAACACGGTTTCCACTTTTTGAGGTGCCATCCTCCTTTTTTTCTTTCTTGGCCACACTTTGCAGATATTAACCAATAGGGGTGCCTTGAATCTGATTTTTGAAAGGGCACCCTTCATTCTATTACTTCTAATTTTCTTTTTGGTGCAAACTTAATCTGGGACTGGCTTGTATACGTAATCCTGACCGTTCATCTAATTGGCTATATTGTAGATGGGCCGTGTCACCCAAAAGTCTTAATGTGTAATTTTGAATTAACTTCATCTGATTACCCCCGTTCCAGATTAGATACAGTTTAATAATTACAAAAGGCCACAAAAAAGTTTTTTTTCTATTACTTTTTTTATCATTTTATTCTTGCTTGGTATGTCAACAAAAAACAAAAGGATACTCTTTGTAACAGCCAAGTCCTCTAGAAATTGACCACCCTCAGTTGTCTTTCCTCTACTCCACTCTATCACAACCAAAACCTCCCTTCTCTCTTTCTTAAGAAACAAACGACCCTATGAAATTGTGGGATGCTTTTCACTAATTAAGATTCTTTAGAATTCAACAATATTCATTTGTTTTTTTATTATTTGGGAAATGATATACACCCTTGCTCTTTAAAAAGACCAATCTTGCATTCTCTTGGAAAATTTTGTAAGTTTAAAAAGACTGACTTTAATAGAATTCTGATTTCCATTTTGTTTTCCTCCTATGGGTTTTGAGAAGCCAAGTGCTCACCTACAGTTTTGTTCCATATTTGAAAACTCTAAGCTTTGAGACCCTTTCCCCTTGGGTGCATAAAACCCTATGCAATCTTTTAGTTTAAGTGGTCTCTCCTTTCGAGTTGTGCATCAATCAACTCACCTCAATGTCGGGGTGAGGCATGTAAAGGCACATTACACTAATCTGAGATCATAGAGTTGTAATAGCCTTAAGAGGAGAGTCCTACAAAAGAAATGTTAGATAGTAGTTATGATCAGACTACGAATTTGATAGGTTAAAAGCTCTTAGGCACCAACCACACTCGTCCGAACTTGATCTTTGCTACTACTCATATGCCCTATATTGTAAGAGAAAAGTGTTCCTCCACAGCTGCTCAGATAGCTTATCTGAGCAGCTGCTTCAAAAACTCATGTGGCCCCATATATTTTGGGTGATTCAAAGCATTCATTTGGAGGGCCCTTTTATGGATAGGGTGTATACCAAAAATGAGCCTTTTAAGATCATCTTAACCCTACCATTTGTGGAGGGAAAAAATGGTCAGAAACAGTGTCTGTCCATTTTCCCCTCCACCTTTGATTGAGTTAGGATGATCCTATAAGGCTGATTTTTTGTACACACCCTATCCATGGAAAGGCCTTTCAAATGAATGCTTTGGATCACCCCAAAAATATGGGCCACATGAGTTTTTGAAGCGGCTGCTATCTGAGTAGCTGCCCATGAACACTATTCTCATATTGTAATCTAATTATGCTCTCTATTAATTTACCAAAATGCAATAGAGATTAAATACTAAAATAATCAAACATGTCGAGACACATACAATTTGTAAGAAAAGATGAGAAACTAGTTATCATGAATCTAAAGAAAAAAACCAACCAAAGAGAGACATATTATATCGACTGGACATTTACTATGATTTCTCAACAAATGGTCATAGAAACAAACTAGGGGAACTACTAGTAATTAATAGGAACGCACGCTTGATATGGAATTGATCTAAAGTAGTGTGAAATAACAATCTAGTATGAAACCCACCGTTTGCATACCCCGAAAGCATAGAATTCTACGAGACCGTGCTTCTTTCTTCCATCTTGCAGAATACCAGTTTTGCATCATCAACTCTACCACAACTGAGAAATACAGAAATCATCACATTATGGAGGATGACATCCTTTATTTGCATCTGATCATAGGCCTTGCATGCATAGTCCATCAGTCCACGCTTTTGAGTACATATCAACAAATGCGCTCCTCAGAACCTCCTCCTCTTCATACCCATTTCTTACTATGAATCCATGAATTTGCTTCCCCATTATAGGGCTGGAAAGACTTGTGCAAGCAGAGAGCAGGCTAGCAAGAGAAAAGCAATCTGGTTTTGTCCCATTGACCTGCATTTGATAGATGAGTTCTAATGCCGCCTCAGCTTTGTCATTTTGCTCATATCCTACAATTAATGAATTCCATGTGTAGGCATACCTCTTTGGCATCCTAATAAAAACTTCCCGAGCATCGTTCAATTTCCCGCATTTACCATACATGTTGTTAGAATATGTGGGATCCAACGGTTGGATTGGGTTAAGATCTCACCGTTGGATCATCTTGGAGTTAGATTGGGTAAGTTGGTTAAATGAATAGACTAGATAAATTAGGCGAGTGGATAAGAAGAGGCAAGCAAGAAAGATCTTAATTAGGTAGATTTGATTAGGATTCCTTCCCTTCCATAATAATCTTAATTTCCCTTCTATGCTTATCATGTAAGTGATTTATATGAGCACCCTTTGATTACTGTAATTGCATGTAAGAATTAGTGAAATTTCTTAAGTTTATCACATGTGAACCAATTCAGTTTCTAGGATTATATGTTTTCTATTAACAGTTCTGATAATATGGGCATGAATTTGCTTCCCCCAATCCTCGTTAATTTCATCAGCAGAGAGACTTAGTAGACTAACAAGTGTAAATTGATCAGGTCGAATGCCTGCTAGTTTCATTTTACAGAAAAGAACAAGGGCTTCCTCTGCTTACGCATCTTGGACGTACCCTGCAATCAGTGCTTTCCAAGACACTTCATTCCTTTGCAACAACTTGTTGAAGGCTCTGTGAGCTCTTCCAGAATGAGATAGAAAAAAGAGACCAAAGAAAGACAAAATCTAAGGGCTTAAAGCTTAAATATAAAGCTAATAAAATTCCAACGCGTGCCTCCTTTTAATGTCCAACGGACTATCATTGAGATCCAAGAAGAAGGTGAGAACCCACCACTAAGGCCCTCTTTGTTTTGGATTTTGAGAACCGATTGTTGAGTCTAATAACCAATTTTGGACTGACAATCAGTTACAAAATCCAAAACAAACAGGACCTTAGTATATGTAATAGTAGTTCTGGTGTGACATAAACACAGAGCAAATGCATCAGTGATAAATACAAGAGAATTCAACAAGCTTTTCAATTGACCATAGGAGAGTAGTCAAGACCAAAGTAACAGCATAACTATAATAAATTCAAATAATATATTCATCCTCTCATTTAATGTTAAAAGACAGAGAAAAAAATAACTCCCATAAATACAAAGGCACCTCTCGTGGAGCTTGTAGCTGAAAGTAAGCATGATCATAGGATTACTAGCTTCACACTCGGAGGGACTTCCTGATTAAGAAGTTCAGCAACTCTTGCCCGTATTTTTGTAAACCATATCTCGCTAGGAGGCCATTCCATAATCTCCCATCTGCCATCTCCAAGATAATCTTTTTCACGTGGATCAATAGTCATTGATTCAAGTGCCCTGGCATTTTTTATAATATACACAGCAAGCTCAACTTCAGCCCTTATACCGTAAAAATGAGTTAGCTCAACTTCTTTGAGGTGATTATGAGGGCACTTTGGAGGCCTCAGTATTTTGTCTGGTGCTTTATATACTCTGGTGGTCGAATTAATCATCTGCAATAAGAGAGAGAGAGAGAGAATGAGAGAGAGAGAGTCACTTTAATTCTTCTATGGACCATCATCTGTAAGACTATTAACCGAAAGCCTCACACAACTAAGCACAATACCCCACTATCGCATAGCTAATGATACTATAAAATATTTTTCATAGTAACAGATTCTATGTCCTTCACAAGTTATAAAGACAAAATTATCCCATCAAAGCCCCAACAATAGCATGCATACAAATTACAAAGCCTTCACTCGAGTACACCATACATGGACTAATGGTCACCAAGATTGATAACAATACTAGTATGCCGTGCTTTTAAAAATGTTAGTTAGCTAAGATGGCTCATATCAACTACAATTTTGAAAAAACAAGGCACATTTGCAATATTCAAACCCTACTATGATAAATTACACTTGTTTCAATTGGAACTTACATGCACATGGAATTTCTGCAAGAGAGGGCAACCTTTTAGGATGGAAGTCAACCGAAGCAAATCTTCATTTTTATGATACACTTACAACAGTAAATGCTTCAGATTAGTGAGTCTAGATATAGTTTGCGGTACAACCTCCGGATTAAACACCTGAAACAATAAAAGTAGAATTACAAGATATATAAATTCTTTAACTACAAATAACACCACATAGCAACATTACTTTTACCTTCATATATGAGGTCAAGGCCAAAAATTCTATTTGACGTAATAGATAGGGTGGAAGTCTGGAGAAGGGAGAGGTCATGCCATCTGATACTGTTGCCACTCCTCTAAAACTAACCAACACATTTACCAGCTGCGGGACCCTCCTAATAGAGAAGGCAATCTCTTGTCCCCAGTATTCAAAAGTACGAAGATTCTCCGCATCAATCTCGATCTTCAACAACTTGCAGTAATTAAGTAATTCTACCTTCAGATATTTCAGTTGAAGAGACGGACCGACAATCTTTAAATTCACCAGATGCTCGCAACATTCTATACTCAGCCGTTCAAGGCGTGGACATTTAGATAAGAGGTTGACTATATCTCCATCACCTACCTTGACATATTTCAGAGTAAGGGTTGTAAGAGAACTAAACCCTTCAAAATCATGGCATCTTAATATGCAAAATACCAACTCCAAATGTTTTAAGGATGATTCTTTCCTGCAACGAAGAAACCCAAAAGGAAAGGTATAGCATTTATCATCCGGGTCTAGGCCACTAGTATAGGTCAAGTCAAGTTGAAGCTTTTCAGCCCCAGCCGTAATTGCATATTTGATCCATTGGTCGAGATCATTGGAATTAGTCTTGTCCAAATAAAAGGAAACTCCGAATGTTTTTATGGTATGACCAGCATGAAATTGCAAGAACTGATTAACTGATCTTACAAATCTACACATCCTTTTTTCCATCTCCGCTCTTTCATTCCCATAGTTGTGCACGTGCATGCTATTAGCGTCGAAGTGAAGATTGGGAATGAAGGATGGCCTGAGGTGCCTCCATCTCCTCGACAAGATTCTAGACCTTGCTGCTTCTCTCACCGGCATTGCCGATATAATGGAAGAAAGAATTTCATCTGGCAGTTCACTAAGCCGATCCTCCACAAACTTGTCAATCTATTAAATTGCACACAAATATCACAAATGGCATTAGAAAAGATACAAACCTTTGTTTCTTTTTATACCACAAAATGCAAAAGAACCAACATATCTGTAGAAACCCAACATTGAAAATTAATTATTTCTACAGACACTACATCTAATACTTGTTTACCTCAACATTTCGAATTTTGGGGACAGCTCTCCATCTATGGTGCTTTACTCCAAGTGCAATTTGGGAGGGAGATTCCCTTGTTTCGCCGTTAACCTCAATAATTGCATTTTTGGAGATTGATCCCTTTCGTTTGCCCATCTTATATTGATTGGAATTCAATACCAAAAGCTGCAACAAGCAAGCAATACAGCACTGAAAGAAAGTCAGAATCACAGTCTTCTAGTATGCGGTATTAATAAAAAAAACTCAGTGTGACAGCAAGCCTAAGCATAAGTGCATGTATTATAACATCAAGCAAAATAGAAGATGGGGGCGCAGTTTCTGAGCTATAGCTCAGATAGCTTATCTGAGCAAGCCACTATAAATACAGCATCTCCCATGTTTTTTGAGGCAAACAGGAAAACATATATTAGAAAGGAAAGACCAAGGAGGTCACCCAGGAGAAAACAAGAAAGAAAAGAAAGGTACAAGAGCCTCAAGGAGGCATGAAATAAAAAAATACAGCATCTCCCATGTTGTTTGACTCATCCAACCCATTCATTCGATAGAACCTGACATAGATAAGGTGTTCCTCACAAACCATCTCCATACAATCATCCTAACCATTCAATCTGTAGAAGCACAAAATGGACCCACTCTCTGGACGTCCATTTTAAACCTCCACAAATCAACGCTTACCACGATCCTAAGGAGATGATTTCTTAGGCACACCCTATCTATATTAGGTCCTATAGAATCAACATGTAACATAACCCAAACAACATAGCTACCTACCCTATTTATATGAGCTTGCTCAGATAAGCTATCTGAGAGAGAGAGAACGGTTTCTACACACTAGTGTAGATAAATTATCTACACACTAGCTTAAAATACAGAGGGGGCCCACATTGTTTGGGTGATCCAAAGGTCATTTGATAGGCCCTCATATAGATAGGGTGTGCCCATAAAGTCAGCTTCATAGGATCATCCTAACCCTTCGAACCTTGGGTGCAAAAAATTGACAGATTTGTGAAGGTTTATACACGTCCATTTTACCTCCACAAATCGTAGGATTGGGATGATCCTATGGAGCTGATTTTTTGTGGACACCTTATCTATTTGAGGGCCAATCAAATGAATGGTTTGGATCACCCAAACAATATGCCCTCCACTGTATTTTAAGCTAGTGTGTAGATAACTTATCTACACTTGTGTGTAGAAACCGTTTTGGGTTTCTTCGTTGCAGGGTGTGTGTGTGTGTGTGTGTGTTTGTAGTGGGCAAGGTTTAAAATTTCAGTACCGGTTTTGGACCCTGAAATTTCGAAATTTCGGTCTAAATCTGGTACAAAACCCGAAACCAATATTTTATTCAATATTAAATTTCGGCCGAAGTTTCGGTAATTTCGGTCGAAATTTCGGTGAAATAATAAATAAATATTAAAAAAAAACAGATTTTTTGGGTCAAATTTCGGGAAAACCGAAATTTCGACCGAAATTCCGAAATTTTAGCCAAAAAAAATACCGTGTTGTTTTTTATCGATTTCGGTGTTGGTCTCTACCGAAATCCAAAATTTCGGATTTCGGTCAAAATTTAAAACCATTGGGGGGGGCACATTATTTGGATGATCCAAAGCATTCATTTGATAGGGCCCTCATATAGGTAGGGTGTGCCCAAAAAATCAGCTCCATGGGATCATCCCAACCCTATGATTTGCGGAGTTAAAAATGGACGTGTATAAACCTTCACAAATTTGTCCATATTTCGCCTCCACAGTTTGAAGGTTTAGGATGATCCCATGGAGCTGATTTTTTGGGCACACCCTATCTATATGAGGGCCTATCAAATGAATGCTTTGGATCATCCAAATAATGTGGCCGCCCAATGTTTGTGAGCTCTGCTCAGAAAAGCTTATCTGAGCAGCTGCTCACAAACCATTTCCTCCATATTATATATACATATAAGGGATTTGCTAGGGTCCATCACAAAAGGCATTTTGCGGCTGCTCTGACATCAGGCCAGCCACGAAATGCCTTTTGCGATGGACGCTAGCAATTCCCTACAAACATATACAAGAGAGAGAGAGAGAGCAGAACCAGCAACATTTAAAGTGCTACTTTAACTCAATAAAAATGAAGTTTCAAAGCATGACCCTCCCATTATGCAAAGCAATAGCTAGACTTAAATGGCCTCACAAATAAAATCATCCTCATTAAGAGCATGATAAACAACATATTGTCAGGGTGGTGGCCATACAGCCTAACCAAATATTAAGGGGGATTGCAACAAACATCTCATATAGGAGTTGCTTGCGGAAGCGGCACAACAAAAGGGTCGATTTTGGAGGTGCTTGAGTTGGGTATGGATTCCAACTCAACAACAAGCATAAAAGCAAAGAGAGATGACATCTCAGGCATCTAAAATATAGCATCAACTCGTAACGGTTGAGGGCGGCCTAGCTTCCGTATTTATCATCCAGACAGATCATTGGTATCAGAGCATAGCATCCGGTCCGCTTTGAGGCGGCGAATATGTTTTCAGACGATTGCCAGGAAACGATTGTCTCGGCATCTGCGCTAACCACGATTTGAATCCTCCTTAGTACATTCTAGACGGAGGCTAAGGTTTTGCCCCTTCCTCACTGGCTGAGAAGGTTTTTGCTTAACCCCTTATTTGCTCGGAATCTCTCTTTCTTCCTTCAGAGCACCAAGCAACTCCTCTTCTCCATTAAAAAACCTTTCTTAGGGCGGTGGGCAAGCAAAGGAAGGAATTTTGGTCTGCAAATAAAGAATGGTTTTTTTTTTTAATAAAAGCAAATAATGGGATTTTGGTCTTTGCAGATTTTCATTAGTTGAATATAAATGCCACCATCGCCGGCTACTTCCTCTCTCAACAACGACCAGAGGCCTACCCAGATGCCGGCTACTTTCTTTCTTGGAACGGCGAATCTCTCATCCTGTCCATGGCATCTCAGTCTTTTGTTGAAAAATCTCCACCATCTCTCTGCCCTCAACATTTTTAGAGGAAAATCCCATTTCCAATCCCACAATACCAAGGCATAGAGATCCGAGAAGAGCAGGAGAATTGGGAGAGGAGCATGCCCATAGTTTTTTTGTGTGTGTGTGTGTTTTTTTGCGGTGAGCATTAGTGGAGATTATTCACCTTCTTCACGACTAGCTTTTTGGGGGAAGAGCAGTCCCTGAGATCTCTTGCTTCCTTGTCAAACAATCAGATTATATTCTTTACTGATGCTTCACCGCACCAAAGAAATCAGACTGAAGGTTGAAGAAACAACATTTCCCCTACAACCCCACTCCACAGACACCACTTGCTACGCAACAACAAAGAACAAATCGTCAAACCTAACCTACCCCGAAAAATCAGAATTATATTTTCTTGGAAAACAAAATAACTGGCATGAGGTGGCTCTCTTCTTTCCCTATTTTTTTGGGAAAAATTTGATGCGAGAATTCTAAAATCCATGTTAAACTCGTTAACCGAACTATGGATTTATCATATTTTAATGAAAGATTTTTTAAGAAACAAACTAGACTCGAAAAAAAAGAAAAAATCCCAACATCCAAACATGGCCTAAATGTTTTGGAATGCAGAATTGTAATCCCGGTCCTATTCCTTGTTCATTAACATATTGATTAGGGCTGCAACTCGGGTCGGGCGGGTCGGGTTTTGGAGAACCCAACCCTACCCGAGAAATATCTCGGGTCGGGTTTTTTTCGGAAAACCCACGATTCCCAAACCCGGCCCTACCCATGATAAATCTCGGGTCGGGTCGGGTCGGGTTTTTCACGTTGACGCAATTTTTTAAGGAAAACTCTTGTTTGGCAAGGCAACTCAACTCATAGAAGCATAAATTACACTCACAGTACACTTGAATCAAACAATGATGTAATTACACTCACATTACACTTGAATCAAACAATGCTGTAATCAAACAATGTTGTAATTACAATCAAACAATGCTGAATCAAACACTTGAATCAACTCAACTCATAGAAGCAGAAATTACACTCACATACTATAACAGTGGGTGCGTGGGTTTTCACTTTTAACTTTTAACTAACAATAGAAAAAAAAAGTACACACTATAACTTATGTAACTCGGGTCGGGTCGGGTCCCTTCAAACTCGGCTCGACCCGAGATTCATGCGGGCTTTTGGATGCTCAACTCGGCTCGACTCGAAACCCATGAAACTGAACCCAACCCAGGCTATTTTCAGGTCTGGTCGATGCGGGTCGGGTAAAACCCGGCTCGAGTTGCAGCCCTAATATTGATGTATGGGAGCTTGTATGCTAGGTCTAATTTGGCATATTCAGCTGGGCTTAGTGAGTAGAAAAAAAAAAGTGATTCCAATCATATTCATCGAAAAAAAATGAAATGAACGATGAAATATATTACAGAAATTAAGCACCTGAAATGGAAATCCCGATCCTATTTCAATTGCTATTTTATTAAAATAACATATTTTGTTAAAACTTTTACAACAAAATGTTTAAAAGGCATTTTAAACCTATAAACATGATTTTTGGCCAACTTCCAACTTTACCCCTGCAATATTTTGTAAATGACAAAACTTCAAATGTATTAAATACATTTTTTCATATTTTTGTGTATTTGACAATTTTCTACTACATTTTTTAACCAATACTGCATTAAACTCATTTTTTTCCCATCCCGTTTTTTGTCAAATCACATTTTGCTAACTATAGTCCGGATAAGACAATTTTTAGACAACTTGGATCTTGGAATGCTTGATGGGCAGTCAAAATGTATTGTGAAAATCATGAAGCAATATGGGTGATATACAGTTTTGCGAATAGCTCAAAAAAAAATAGACATACGTATTGAATATATTATTATATCAGGGATATGGTGGAAATGGAAGAAGAAATATAGGTAAGTTATATAGGTTAAGTTATCATTTCAAATATATATATATATATATATATATATATATATATATATATATATATATATATATATATATATATATAGAGAGAGAGAGAGAGAGAAGGGTTCCCTGAGGTTAACCACATATAGCTTATATGAGGTGGCGCTCACAAAACATAAGGGGCCGACATTGTTAGGATGATCCAAAGCATTCATTTGAAAGGCCCTATCACAGATAGGGTGTGTACAAAAAATCAGCTCCATTGGATCATCCTAACCCATCCAAAAGTGGAGGGCAAAATGGATAGACACTTTTTGTCCACAAATCTGCCCATTTTTTCCTCCACTTTTGGAGGGGTAAGGATGATCCAATAGAGCTGATTTTTGGTACACACCCTATCTATGATGGGGCCTTGCAAATGAATGGTTTGGATCATCCAAACAAAGTGGGCATCTTATGTTTTGTGAGCGCCACCTCATATAAGCTACCTCAGGAACTCTATTCTTATATATATATATATATACCAGTGACATGATTGTTGATCCTCTGACAGAAATGTGCAGAAACTTTCATTAAGCATGTGAGGTTGATGAGACTTAAAATTATCCGAGTCAAGGAAAATAATATTTGGGATAAATACTAAATACAGAAACTTTTGTGTGATATTGAATTATATTGTAGAGAAATAAATGAAACACAAAACGCCTACACTCAGCCAATGGGCCAAGTGGAAGAGGATATGGTGGTGTCCACCTGGCCTCATTGAGAATTAAGGGGGAGTGCAACTAACATCGCGTGTTGGGGGAGTGCAAACACCGATACGTAGCAGGACCCATCGTACATTGGTTAATGATGAAGCTTCTGGCCAACATGACATCTCCAGCAATGACGCGCAGTCTCGCCCGCCAACCAGATGCCACCATGGAACTCCTAGGATGGAGCAGCGCAGGTACTAACCATGACACCACCATGCAACGTCTTGTCGACGGTCAGAACCACCACTGCAAAGACTAGGCGGCACAAAGGCACCGATATAGGCACCAATGCCAACAATCATTGGGGCCTCATGGCACCTTCACCCTCTAAGTCACAAAACCTCTACCTGTAAGAAGGGAAACCCACACTCTGAACGGGAGAGACCCCAGGTACACAAAACCTATTACCCGGAGCATACCATTTATGTGCTTAGCTTCATCTGTTGCCTCGAACTGACTTGAGTGTCGAAAGGTTTCCCCAAAGTTCCAACTCTAGGCATTCCTAACCCTTGTTCATGACTTCAAGCCACCAGCCAGAGCTAGATAAGGAGGGACCCATTCCTACACTCAGTCGGATTTGAGCCGCAACAGATTGGCGCCCGATTGAGTTCTCACCCGAATAGGAGCTAAGCAAAAGAACAAAGACCTAAGCACCTTGGCTACGAGGAGAAGCACCTGAAGTACAACCGTCGTTCGAAACATGAGCGTGGTTCTAGATGATCGCCCAGGGTCCCAGCGACGAGACATATGCCTAGGCTTAGTTCACCAACCACTCGCAACTGATGGAGATACACTCCCTTCCCCAGCAGCCAACTGCTAGCTTTCAGTAGACAAACATAGCAACTTCACCAGCCATATGACAAACCTGGCCAACTTACTTCAAAGATTTGAGGAACGGGGGCTTGGATCACTCCCCAAACAGAACCCTGGGCCTCGCCAACAATAGCACCACCAACTCAACAAGAATCCAAACAGCTTATTCGGTCGATGGCGGATGCTGCCCCCCCCCCCCCCCCCCCCCACGCCAGGCGGAAGGAACCCAAGGGAATATTTGCCAACCCAAGAGTCCCTCAGCATCTGAATCTAGCCTTGTGTCCCCCATTGGGCGATTCCGCCCCGGGGAGCTGGTCTCGACAGACCTAACTCTCAACAACCTGCTAAACAGGCCCACCTGGGAAGACGAGATCCGGCCTAGCCCAACCTTCGCCTAGAAACACAGGAAATGATTGTCAAGGCGACAAGGGGAAGGAGCCATGCAGACGAGCAGAGAAAGACGAAGAGAACCCTTTCACCCAGAAGATCCTAGAAGAACAGATCCCTGAGGGCTTCCAGCTGCCACCGCTAGTCCCCTACGGCGGCACCACCGACGCAATCGAGCATCTTCAATCTTTCGAAGCCAACATGACCTTTCATAATGTGCCAGACGCAACGTTGTCATGGGCCTTCCCATCCACCTTGAGGAAGGTCTCATGAACATGGCATTCCAAACTTCAACCCAACTATGTCGGGCATGTTCAGACAGCTCGAGCGTTAGTTCACGTCTCACTCTGCCAACAGCCCTCCCCGCCCCAAGATGGCTGATGTCCCGATGACTGTGAAGCAGCAAAGGGGCGAGATGCTGAGAAAGTAGGCAGTCCGCTTCAGTGCTGAGGCAGCGGAAGTGCAGGACCTCGACACGTCGATCGCCCTGACAGCCATGAGGAACAAGGCATCACAGACATCATATGATGCTCTCCCTCGCCAAGAAGCCCGCCAAGACCTTCCGCAACCTAATGATTCACGCAAAAAATGCATAAGCGCCAAAGAAATCATGGCGGCCAAGAAAGGCCCAGAGACAGGCCTATTCGATGACAAGCAAAGGGAGAGAGATCTCAGAATCAGGGCCAGGCCGAACAAGCAGCACTGATGCGAAGATCAGATCAGAGGTCTCCACCGAACCCCCCTCGAAGGTTCGAAAGGTACAGCCCCTGAATGCTCCCATGGCACATGTCCTCATGGAGATCACTGACGATCCATTCTTCCAATGGCCGAGAAGGATGAGAACTAACAGGACTCGGCGAGACCCCAGCAAGTAATGTCGATTCCACTCAGATCACAACCACGATTCCATGAGTCCCGGGGATGCCTCGGGTAACTCTCGCACTTCCCTATGCACAAAAGACCATGGTAGTCCCTAGGCAAAAAAGACCGAATGATGCAGCACCATGAAGGGAAATAGAAGAAAGGGGAGAGAAATAGACAAAAAGGGGATAGAAGAAGAAGAGAATTGAAGGAGAACAATAGAAGAAGAATAGGGGAAGAAGAAGAAGAATAAGAAGAGACGAAATTAGGGAAGAAGAGAAGAATATGAGAAGAGAAGAAGAAGAAGAAAACAGTAGAGGGGAGAATCAATCTTTATTCCATTAATCATTCCAAGTTAACAATAAAGCTGTAAAAAGGCCAATAAATAGGCAAATAACAACCTAAAAGAGAGAAACCTACTAAAATAAGAATTCCAAAAGGGACTAACTTCCTAATTCTAAATAACTTAGAAAATAAAATCCTGGAACATGGCATCTCTAGAAATCACGTGCCAACTTGCCTGCCAACCAGATATGACCATGGAACTCCTGGGATGGAGCAGCGTTATTACTAATCATGATACCACCATGCAGCGTTTCATCGACGGTCAGAACCACCGCTGCAATGCCTGGGCAGACCGGCAACACTGATATAAGCACCAAGGCAAGCAATCATCGTGGCCTCATGCCACCCTTCACCCCTGTGTCATGGAACCTCCGAATATAATAAGGGAAACCCACACTCAAAATGGGAGAGACCCCATGTATGCAAAACCCATTACCCCGACCATACCTTTTATAGTGCTTAGCTCCATCTGTTGTTCGATGCGCATAGTGGGGCAAACGTTGTCCTCATAAAAACAAATTAAGGAACTAAGCATTGTGGCAACCAGAAGGGGCACTTGACACGCCATTACGAACCCCCTCCATGCTTCAGGATCAACTAACCAGTAGCCGGCACCATGATGATGGTCCATTAACTCGGAGAATGGACCATCTCGAATGACAAATGAAGGTTGCCACCCGACTCCCGGAAAGGATAACCAAACGGGAGGCACAGCGACCAGTTGGGGAAGATCCGCAGGCATGAGGTAAGGACCACCATGCGGTCGTGGCTCACCAAAGCCCCTCCAGTGCAACCTCCAGCTCCAACAACGACCAGCCCATCCAGCAGATGCCTGCTTCTATTCCCATTCGACCCACCAAACCAGCCCCCGCTCCTAATTGCGGCCCGTCCGCATGGCCATTCAGCGTGGGCAGCCGCACCCAAGAAGATGATGATCTCCGCACTCAAGTCCGGAAGCTTAATCAAATGATTACCAGAATGATATTATATCAGGAAAGCTTTATAAAAAAAACATACATGTTGAATAATAATCAAGATAGGATAAATACTAAATACAGAAACTTTTGTGTGATTGAATTATATTGTAGAGAATTAAATGAAACACAAAAGGTCTATACTCGACGAATGTGGTCAAGTGGGAGATGATAGTGTGGTGTCCACCTGGCCACATCGAGGATTAAGGGGAGTGCAACTAACGTTGCATATAGGTGTTAGCTACAGGAGGAGGTTAATAAAAAGGCCCATTTCAGAGATTTTTGAGTTGAGTATGGATTACAAGTCAAACAACCAACTCGGGCTGTGAAAGATAAACTTGGGGATAGAGAATTCTTCACAAAGACACCAGAACATAGAAAATGGTGTTTCGTAACGGAATTTTGCTCAATAGTCAAGACTTGCTCTTGATTTTCCGGTTTAAGTTAATTATTCATGAAAGAAAAAAGAGAAAAAAACATGAAGTTGGTTTTTTCAGGGAAAAAATAGTGTCAGGAAATGAAAGTAAAATAATAAAGGGTGCATGGGAAATGTGGCCAAGTGGGAGATGATAGCGTGGTGTCCACCTGGCCACATCGAGAAAGAAATGGAGTGCAACTAACATTGCGTAAGGGAAAGAGTTGAAAAACACAAACTGCGCCAAGGAACATTTTCTCTGGCACTCTTCCCGGAGATTCTTCCCCCATTGTGGATAGCCTCGGCCCTACTCACTCGCCTCTGTCAAATCGAAGAGGGACCATCATGGAGCCCCTACCACCGGACCCAGGAGAAAAATCAAGAAGATCACAAAGATAAAGATGGCAGATATTGGCCAATGCAGTCTGATCCCGAAAGAAGTTTCTCTGACCACATAGAAACTATCCAAAGCGAGATTCAAGGAGAAAGGATCCACCCTGCCATCTCAGATCCTAGAAAAGTAAATCCCTTACTCACCTCCCCCACAAACCAGAACAAAGCGCTTCGAGAGGTGATAGAAATGGAAGAGGCATATTGGCCTCCGGAGAATCAGCACAAGCGTCTTCCATCTCTGGTAAATTCGTCCAACTCACATACTCCCCTAGAACACCACCAGAGAAATATCTCAACCAAATCCCAAAGTGCTACCTCGATCTTCCTCACAGAACAATTGGCACAAAAGGAAAAAGAAGAGAGGAAAATGGAGTCAAAAGCAAATAGGAGAAACACTCAAAAATCTGATGAAAAACCATCATCTAAAAAGCAGGCGAACAAGAAACTATCCTCATCTCTGGCATATGACCCTGAAACAATCCGAGAATTCGCGCCTCCTCCAGCTCCTTTGGTCTCTGATTATGTTATCTCGCCGGATTCCGGCAATCTCTTGGCCACTCAGGCAATCTCCATATCCGGTAACCTACTTGCCAGTCCTAACCTACCATCAACGATAGAACCCAGACATGCTAGCCTAACCCCTATCACAGGTACCTCAACGGCTGCAGTCATAGACCCCACATGGCCTGCACTGACATACCCTGACCTTACAGCTAAACCTACTTCTGCTAACCCATCAAAAGCCACAAGAAATTCCAGTTCTACCCCTCTAACTGAAGCAAAGTCAACCACAAAAGCCGCGCTAGTCCAAAACACCTCGTAAACATACCCATCCCAAATCCCGCGCCGCCCAAAATTTTGAATTTTCAATCTGAGCAAGATCTCAATCAAAGCCAAAAAACCACCCCTGGCCCCATTCAAACCTGGAACACCCTCTTCTCCAACTGCTCCGCCAAAGCTCCTCCTCCTTTAAAATTTTTCAAACCAGAGAAAGAACCTGATGGCGAAACAACTATCGAGGTCCCAGACAACGCAACCGAGGCAGTTGAATCAAAGTGGACGAACTGTTTAATCGGATATTTCCTAGGACGGAGGCCATACTTCTTGGCTCTTAAGGAACACCTTGCAAGAAAATGGAGACTTAAAGGGGAACTTCAGCTATACGCCCTAAGAAATGGTTTTTTCCTTTTCAAATTCTCCAACAATGAAGACTACTTCCAAGTCCTTGAATCAACTGAGCATCACTATGGAGGTAGACCCCTAATTCTTAGAAAATGGACCTCAAACATGCCATTTGAAAAACTGGATCTCTCCACAATCCCCGTGTGGTTAAGACTCTCAGGGTTACACCTCAAATTCTGGATGACGAAAGCCCTCAGTAGAATTGCAAGTGGAGTCGGGAAGCCCCTATACCTAGATAGCCAAACTGTAGATGCTTCGCGACTGAGCTACGCAAGGATATGTGTCGAGGTCGAAGCTGGGACAATCCTCCTTGACTCAATCACCATCAAAATGTCAAAAGGCAACACCATCCAAGAGGTAGAATATGACTGGAAACCACATTCTTGCCATACCTGCAATACATCCACTCAGACAAAGCTTGTCCAAAAAAGACAGAAGGAAAACACAAGGAGGAAGCCCCAAGAAGGGAATGGAGGGTCGTCTCAAAACCGCCAACCACTACCAACACCATCCCTCTGATTCTCCCCACCATCACCACACCTTCGACTCTCACCACCCCTCTGATCCTCCCTACTCCACCGATCCACACCATCTCACTCATCGATTCTCCATCCCCCCCCGATGTCAACCCCAAATTCCATGGTGAAATCTCCCTCAAGATCCCCAAAAGCCAAGATGAAAAATACAAATGAGACAAACACATCAAATGCCTTTGCAATCCTAGATACAGATGTTGAGGACCTCATAGAAAATCAGATTTCTGACGAAACAGAGAATGAAGAAGAGAAGAAACAGGAAGATGGTGAAGAAGATCACCCTCGACAGAAGAAAAAAGAAATCCTCCATCAAAGGACTTCTAAACCCCCAAAGGTTGAGAAGTTGAGGAAGAGCATGAGAGCAAGGGAATTTAGCTGGAAGATGAAAGAAGTCTTTGATTACTAGGGGCTAAAATGGGGGCTGGCTCTAGAGTTCACGCGTATTCTCTCTTGTTTAGCTTGTTTTAAGTTTTGATATCAAGGGTATCATGTCCTTGGTTGTTCTGCCCCCTTCCTTAGCCATTGTTCAAAGGAAGGGGTCATCGTCTTCTTCCTTTTATTGTAACATCTTCCCATCATAAATTTTTCTTGCAAATGTTTGATGACACTTTGCACACGTGGAATCAAACCCAAAATGCTTTTCAAGAACTTCAAGCCTTTGAGAAAAAACACAACACTGTTTCTGCAGAAAAACAATCTTTTGTGCACTATTTAAAGAACAAAATAACAGAGAGTAGGAGATTGCTAGAGAGAAAGAAAAGTCCAATAATAACTGAATTTCAGTGTTTGAAAAAGACAGCTTTTTATTGAGCATTAGATGTCTATTCATTAAGGGAAACATCCCTTTAAGAAATCTCTTGGATTGGTTTGAATGATCACCATTTGATCACATCCCTTTGTGATTTAAGTGGTTTGGATCATTCACAAGGTGTCTCTTGAGTTTGAAAACATCCATGACTGTTGGGAAAGAAAAGACATGAAAGAAGGTTGAAAAATGGAAGTGAAAAGCCATGTCCAAATTCTCCCAACGGATAGTTTTCCGAACAGTCGCGGTCGACCGGGCTACCGCGGTCGCCCACCGACATGCTGCTGTTTATTTATTTTTATTTTTTTCATGATCCAAAAACCGCGGTCGACCTCCAACACCTCCCTAGAAATTAATTAAAATTCCAGTAATCTATCCACGGTCACCTGCCCTCACGCGGTCGTCCGCCTACACCGTACTAGAATTTGTTTCAATTTCTAGTAACCAATCTGCGGTCGCCCGGGATACCCCGGTCGACCGGCCCTATCTTAAAATTGTTTTTATAATTTAAATAAAACTTAAGAAAATTCTTTTATTGTCTCAACATCATTTTGCAAAATCTCTAACAGACTCTGCTATATAATTTGATGCTTCATTTGGGTCTTAATTTTGTGGAGGAAAAATACACATGAAATCCAAATTTATAACTGATTCATTAGTTTCCCATATCAATTTGACCATTTGCACCATAGAAGACTAACAACACCCATACAATCATGTCATATAATAGGATTCTGAACTTTTATGGGAAGGGTCCCAATTCCTACAGGCTATGACTTTATTCCCAAACTGATTCGTCAATGATGGCTTTCAACTAACACAGGACTTTCAACAAGCAAGTAGTAGGCAAAATTGTAGTTGTCAGATCTACTAATATTTGTTAGGTCTAAGCCCAATTGAACAAGGTTTCATTCATAGGATGCAAATCCAACAGATTACAATTATGAATTGACTGAAAATAATGTACCTCGGCATTTGTATTTCCATAAGCTCCATTACACTCATGAAACATTCAAATGGAAAATATCTCAAGCAGGGAAAACCCTAAAAGCAATCTTCACTTATTAAAACATACCTAAGATTGAGGGCGATCGATGGACAATAAACAACCGGAGCAATAGGGAGCGAGAAGGAGCGTGGCAGTGTGAGGAGAGAGTGATAGAGAAAATGAGATTAGAAACCCTAGCCCGATAAATAAGGATAAGTTTTCAAGAAAGTAAATGTTCTACTATTTGTTAGGTTTTTCCCACAATAAGTTTTACTTGAAATAATTTTGTCTTGCAAAAAATGTTTGGCAAAACTGGGAAAAGTTACTTTTCAGGGAAAAACTTAGCTGGCAGATCGTTGGCATCCAAATGGACAGGTAAAATAAGAAACAATCTGCAAAAGGAGCCCACATGAGCCATACCTTGATTGATCTAGACCGTCCATCTACCATGTCCTATATTAGATTGCTAAAGGTGGAAAAGATTTCCAAATCAGAGAATCTTAGCTGACAGATCGTTGGCATCCAAATGGACAGGTAAAATAAGAAACAATCTGCAAAACCCTTGTATGTTATTCTCTACGTTTCTTTTTGCTTTGTATTTTCTACCAGCAGGGAAAAAGATAGAAATCCAGCCTGGCATTGGGCTTGCTGGATTGAAACCACTTCTTATAGTAACTTAAAAATAAAGAGAAAATCAAAAAAGGGAGAGAGATTATTTACCTTAACGCTAACGACCACATTAAAAAAGATCAAAATTATATTTTCAATTAGAAAAATTAACTTAAGACTCCAAGCTTCATAAGAACTATTGATAGTCATTGCCTATTTGAAATCGTTTTGTTGATTTATACGTACAAAATTCACCATCATAAACAACAGAATACATATCTTAAAAATGCAAAAACAGAGAAGAAAGTTAGCATGCAATAGCTGATTTGTAAGTAGCATCAGGTCTGCATAGCAAGCCAACATAAGACCAAGAAATTGACATTTCCAAGCGATATCTAATAAGCTTTCTTCCCAGCAAAGCATTCCAAACAAAAATACCAAAGGAAAAAAATTTGCATCAACAGAAGACGAGACCACCACACAATATTAATCAAGAAAAAATTAATTTGCCTCATTTGCAGAAATTTTAATCCAAGAAACCCTCACGGGGTAAAGGACTCACCGGAGAAAACTTCGATATCGGCCTCTTTTGAAGAGAAACCACTCCTTTTATCTATTTAGATAATCGAGAATGTCAAAATTAAAACACACCGACAGTGTCAGATAAAAAAATGGCAAGAAAATCAAGGGGTTATTTATTAAAAATTACATGCTTCGGCAGAATGGCAAGAATCGTATGTTTTCTTTAAAAAGAGAGACAAGTTTAGCACTCACCGACGTGTTTTCACCCTCTACCTTTCGGTGTTGCAGTACCTACACGACCGGAAAGAGGAGAAATTCATAAACCCTAGGTTTTCTTTAAAAAGGGAAAGAGAAGGGGAAATAAGAGGAGATTGCAAAAACACGTATTGAGCTGCTTTTAGGGGGATTTATTGGGAGAGATAAATAGAAAGTTGACGAATTACTTGAGAGAGAGATAGCAGCATTCCCAAATCTAGTTCTTTCCATTATAGCAGTTCACGCAAATCTGTGTGGAAACTTCCCAAATCTAGGGGGGTTTGGCTTGTTCTCTTTGGAAACGTGGATTTGTATAATTCTTTCTAATATAGAAGGAGTGCGCTCCGTTTTGTTTAGTTTCCTTATACTGGGGTTGGGTAATCGGGATGGGTATTTGTAGAACCGTCAATCGGGATGGGCACTTTCGAAACCCGTCCATAATTAAAATGAGAACAAGCCAAACCAAGCTTGGTCAAAAGTTGAAGCCCGAACTCTAATTTGGGCTGAGCTTGATTAAGGGTCATCCAGCCCATTATAGGCTCGGGCCCGATAATATATTTACTATATAATTTTTCAAGATTTTTTATGCCCTTAAAAATCAGTAGATATTAATTAAATAGGTTACTTAAACATTATTATCTTATAAGCTATAGTTTGACATTAAATAGGTTTTTTTTCTTTCTTAATTTTGCCCCTCTTCAGCCCACTCCATATGAACAGTTTGGATCATCATATCCTATAGGCTATAGTTCGACCTCAGATTTATTAAATGAATGAGACAAAATCTGGCAAAAAATCAATCAGTGTGGCTTTTCTCACATGCCAAAGCCAACAAGTTTAATGGCTTTCTGTGAAATTGGCTTTTCTATGCTTGGCTTAGTCTTTTCTAGGACAGAAAATTAGAGGTGATGGGCAAGCCCGAACTCAGCCCGAAGCCCGTTGTGGAGTTTGGGCTGAGTTTGGGCAAGCAAATTTCTAATTTAGTCAGGCCCGAAGCCCGTTGTATAGACATGGGCTGCCCGCCCAAGCTCGGCCCGATTGACAGTCCTAGGTATTTGGGTAAAACAGTACTTGTGTAAAAGGATTTCTTCATGCCACGCTGGACAGAAAGCCGGATGGGAGGACTGTCCATGTGGGCGCGAACAGTGAAACCCCCATCTAGCTATATTATAATAGATATAGGATGACACATGCAATATGAGTACTCAAGAGGGGGCTGACCCAAGTAAAAAGAGAGGGGGGGAAGGGAATATCACTCCCAAATGATAAATAATCGCTAGTTCCTCTGCCCAATGTATCTTCATCTGGTGACCCCAACACCGGCTATCGGCTACTTACCACCATGGTTTTAAATTTCGACCGAAATCTGAAAATTTCGGTGGTGACCGACACCGAAATCAAATAAAACCGAAGCGGTCATTTATTTCAGCTGAAATTTCGGTTTTTCCGAAATTTGACCCAAAAGATCTGTTTTTTAAATATTAATTTAATATTTCACCGAAATTTCGGCCAAAATTTAATATGGAATAAAATATTGTTTTTGGGTTGTGTACCAGATTTCGACCGAAATTTTGAAATTTCAAGGACCGAAACCGAAATTTTAAACCTTGCTTACCACATCCTCTCATCGCAGCCATGCATTGAAGAACTACCACAGAGAAACAAGTCTGATTTCCCTGGTAAGTGACAAAATAGGGAAGTGATATATCCATCCCTTTTGATCACTAGGAACACCCTCTGTAAGTGTTTGTTGCAATCAGGGGCATTGAATTCTTCTGACATAAGTACAACCGCCCCTCTTTAGTCATTGATACACTGACAGGGGATGTTCATGGTGATCAAAAGGGGCGGATATATCACTTCCCACAAAATATTGTATTTTGCTTTGAACCGTGAGTCACAAGTTATTGTGAATCAGTATTCCTGTGAACCACGGGATTAGCCGAGTTAAGTCAGTCAACTCAGAGAGTTAAGTCAGACGGCTGGCCAAGTCAACTCCCTGAGTCAACTTGGCAACGTGACCAATTCAACTCAGTCTCGCTTAACTTCCATGGTGAGCCCTCTATGCATTAACGTAATCTCAATTTCGTGGGAGAGAGATTTCAATTTACTTTTCATGTTACACTATATATTCTTCTCGTCATTCCAACTCCTTTGGACTCTCTTCCAACCCTACTTAAGAGACCTTGAAGACTCACAACACAGTCAAATAACAACCAAGATAAAACTCAACAAGTGGTACTGTGTATACTTTAGCACAAATCATGCATCGTGAAATAAGCCACTATAACTCATTTGGCTACAATATTTGCTTCTTGAACAGAGTCTCCTTTCCTCGACTCAGTCAACAATTTGGTGAGAAAATATATTGGAGCTACATATCTTCCAATCAATCCATTGTTTCATGCTCACACTAAAAATATGGAGATTGATTTTTAATTTTATACATTGTGAAAGAACTGATTACTCCAAAATCTTAAGCAGTTAGAGTTAATATTGTTCAGAGGGGTGGTTTTGTTCTCTAATGGAAATACTGAATTATTAGCAACATAAATGGCTGCCTGATTATCACACATCATACTCATTGGCATAGGAATATGAATACCAATCCAGTTATTTATATTTTAACACTGTCCCTCATGTGCGGCCCCTCCTTTTTGGGTTGGCAGTACACATGGCACATGTCACCTCTCTTTTGGGTTTGCGGCACATATGAATTTTTAATATCAAGGAGTTGTTGGGTTTTGAGCCCATGACTTGCCATGAGGCAATAGTTGTAAAAGCAACCAGTTACTCCAAATTCTGTTAAAGTTAGTCTTATTTAATCAACCAATTATTCCAAAAGCTTAAGGCCTTGTTTGTTTTGGATTATGGCAACCGATTGTGGAGCCCTCAACCGATTACTGGACTGAAAATTGCACTAAATTTGTGTCTAATAATCAGTTGGGGACTCCATAATCGGTTGTCATAATCTTAAACAAACAGGCCCAAGATGTTAGACTTGCGCCAGAGGAGGCGTTTAGTCGGTTGTTTGCTCTGACTCTATGGTCGACCCGTCGAATCTCTTTCTTAGTGATTTGAAAGGGGAACGTCGTGATTCAGTCCTATTTCATCAAGTATCGCCGTAAAGCACTCGTACACCTTTGTTTCAGGGTGGGGCTGCCCTCCCTCCTGGTAATCCGGCCATTTCCGAACCTCTCTGTGTTATTTAATCATTTATACTTCAACATAAGTAAAATCAACTACAAATCCATTTCGTTTCGTTTGAGGATCAAATTACTAATATCATTAATTCTCTGGACTCCGTGACAAGCTCAATCTTCTTAATGGCACTTTTTGCATGACGGTGCAATTTGGCAATAACTTTGGTTCTCATACCAACACGTCTCTACACGATAGATCTATCCATGGCATCCTTGTTGCTTTTCATAACCAACACATGTCTACATGAAAGATGCCATCCCTTGCGTTCTCAATCTCCCCTTATATTTCATTTAACCTGAACTTAAACACCTTTCGCCATAATACTTAATTATCAACTATTTTTGCCTCCTTTGTTATTCTTCGATCCACTAATGAAAGCTGCCCATTGGAATACGTATATATTTGGCAATCTCAATGCTATCAATCCAGTACAAACGAACATCGTATAAGTGGAGAAAGGATGTCTAGGCCTCAAGAAGAAGTTTAAAGGTTTAGGAATGCCATTTCTGCCTTTCTTCTCAATCCAATGATTATTTAGCAAAATAAGAAAAAGAAAAGACGTATACACCTCAAAGCCCTTCAAAATGGCCTATAGCATCATATCTTTTGTCCACATATTATTTTTACTATACAAGCTTACATAGAAATGGGTTGTCTTAAGGTGGAAGCTAAAAGTTCGATCATCCAAGTCATGTGATCAGATTTTGCGGAGGTAGAGGTAGGGATTTGTTGGAAGAACAGAAAAGACAGATGATTCCGCTAACTGATAAAGATGTTAAACCGAAAGGAAATGAGTTGCAGCTGTTAAAGTCAATTCCAAATCCAGCCAGTGTTTTCATACCATGCTAGGAACTTTGGTAATATGGCTAAATTGACTTAGTATTGTCTAGTAATTGATAAGTGAGTTTATTAAACCTCTTTTTTTTTATTAGGGATTTGCTAGGTAATTCCACATTATATCATGGAAAGTCATTTTGGCAGCTGGCTTTTGCAGGAGAGAACAATCAGGCAAGCTCACGTTTTAGCAGATTTTGTCTTATTCATTTATTCATGTGGCCGTTCTCTCCTGCAAAAGCGGCTGCAAATTAGCTTTCTGCGAAATTGCATATGTGCCACGTGGCACTATACGTGTTACTCAGTCACATACACTTGGGAAGTAGAAAAAGAGTACACGCAAGTAGGCACTTGTTAGAAGTTTACAGGTTGTGAATTGGTAAAATTTCATATTCCCAAGGATCCAAGCTTAAAGTTTCTTTGACCCAGTTTGGATCTCGCCTTTGGAAATTGAAATGAAAGCAAGAGTAATAATTTAACCAAGGGAGATATCTACTGCCAATGAAACTTACGATGAAAAGTGGGTCTATTCTGATCGAGAATTGGATATCAATACAAAGTGGGCCCTGTTTGATCCTGTGTCTCCCGAAATCTCAAAGCTGGAGGATACTTTCGTCATATTCCGATTGAACGATGGATGATGATGGAAAGAAAATCTCAAAGCTGGAGGGTATTTTCGTCATACTCCCTAATAAATTTTAGAAAGTGGGGCTACCTTCTATTGTTGAGACGACAATAACACTCACCTACAAAGAACTATGCTATAGAAGTCCTATTATTAAACAGCAAATTGATGATGCTGTTTTTGTCAAAAAATTTTGGGCAGTGATAAATCGACCCCCAAAAATGATAAATCAACTCCCCATGTGTCTATCTCTCTCCTCTTTCTCTCTCTAAATCGACCCAGAGGAGAGAGAAAGACACATGGGGAGTCGATTTATCATATTTGGGAGTCGATTTATCACTCCCCAAAATTTTTTATAAAAGAAAAAGATTTTAAAAGATTTTAAAAGAAAAAGATAAGTATTCTAGTTTTGGGAAATGCCTTGCCAAAATCAAATCAGTTTGCAAAAGATTTGCTGTAAAAAGAAAAGGAATTACAGATGGCAAATAATTTAAGAAGAAAAGTTGTGTAATTTGCTAAAATACTTCGTAACAGAATCCATTATAAATGCCACATCTTACGCCTAGAAAACAACTTAAAGATAGTGAAGGGAGGGAAAAAAAAGAAGAACGAGAAAACCATATTTCTCCTCCTCTGTTTTTTGAACCATGGAATCCAAGCTTTTGCTTTTGGGAATTCTCTTATGTTCATGGGCTTTTGTGGGGTTTTGTCAAGGAGATGGAGGGTCAGGTGGGACTGTGTCAATGCCTTGTGTAAAGAAGCTCCTTCCTTGTCAACCTTACCTTCATTCCTCGGCTATGCCACCGCCTGCGTGTTGTGTTCCTTTGAAGGAGATGATACAAGATGATAAGAAGTGTCTATGTGATGTATTAAGCAATGAAGCGGTTTTGAACAGCCTCAATATAACAAAGGATCAAGCTATGGGGCTTCCAAAAAAATGTGGTGACAATGCATCGGCCAGCGACTGTGGAAAGAACAATGGTGGTGGTAAAATGATTATTCCCTTGTTTTATAGACATTTTATATATTTGAGATTTTACATGGTGTGAGCTCTTATAGTCCCGTATTTTTCAAAAAAGTATTGTACAGCTGACACCATTGGATGATCCAAACTGTCCATTTGGTGGGCCAGTTGTAAATAGGTTGTGGCCCAAAAATCATATCCATAGGATGATCACAACCCTTTGATCTATAGAGGTTTCCATAATACGCAGTTCCTGTATAGATCAGAGGGTTGCGATCATCCTACGGAAATGCTTTTTGGGCCACAACCTATTTACATCATGGCCCATCAAATGGATGGTTTGGACCATCCAATGGTGTCAACCATACAGTACCTTTTGAAAAATACGGGACTATAAGGGCTTACACCTACACCATATAAAATATTAAAATCTATGTTTTATAATATCTAAGGTTTTGTACTTAAATATCCCGTGAATAAATTGGTTTGTATTTAGAGCTTTTATATGGTGTGAGCCTGTATAGTCCAGAATTTTTCAAAAAGTAATGTACGGCATACACCATAAGATGATCCGAACCGTCCATTTGATGGGCCACAGTGTAAATAGGTTGTTCCCTAAAACTTGTTTCCATAGGGTGATCCCAACCCTCCGATCTACAGAGGTTACATACTATACAGTTCCTCTATAGATCAGAGGGAAAGGATCATCCTATGTAAATGTTTTTTGGGCACAATCTATTTTTGTTGTGGCCTATCAAATGGACGGTTTGGATCATCCTATGCGGTAGCGTACAATGGTTATTAACAATATGTACTGGATTATGGGCTTACACCATATAAAATCTATGGATTTTGATAATTTTTAGACTGGTTACAATATCTAGATTGGCTTGGGTAGAAGTTTTAAAGGAAGTGGACCAAGTGGTCAAGTGGTTGCTAAGTGCGTTTTCCATCCAGTAAATAACATGTAACTAGCATTTTTCAAAGTAAGGAAGAAATTTACCTTGAAAATTGTGTTTTTGCACACAAACAAGGATTGACCCTTTGAGAGGCTGATCTTCTGTTACAGGCACGGCCACGCCTCCAAGCATCCCCACGCCTCCTGCTCCTTCCAGTGCGTTTGCTTCAACCATCTCTTTATTTCAAAATGTTTCATTTAGATGAATTTGATACTATTCTTACTTTTTCTAAGGTCACTTTATTTCTCCTTTTCCAGGTTCTTCTACTAATTCTTCCTCGGGCAATGACAAAAGCTTAGCGAATGGATTCTCCATGCGCAAATCTGCTATTGTTGCTCTCACGCTGATTGGCTGCATGTCTATTTTTATCTCCCCATTTTAGCTTCTTTTTCTGTTTAATCCTTCATGTTTTAAAGTGAATTATCATTGTCAAAAGACATGCTTAAGAATAGCTGATTAGCAGTTTTTTGTTATTAGTTGGATCAGAAGGTTTTTTATTAGAAAGACTATTTGATATCATATTAACATTCCAATTTAGTAATTGAAGCAGAGAATTTGGTTGAAAAACAACACACAAGATATGCGTGGTTAGACAACAATCCTACTCTCTCTCTCCTATTCCTAATATTATCACTGAATCTTTCTTTCCCACTCAACCTTTTTTTTTTTTCTTTAGACGTAAATCTTTTCCAACGGATGTGCTTACTATCTGATGCAGAGCATAATGATAGTCCAATTGGGCAGCCAAGTCACAATCATGTGATGGTTACATTTGTCATCCGTGTAGCACAACTATGTGGTTTGACTTGATCTTGGGTTATTGCATTAGAATTTGCTACCTAGTTAGTAGTGTTAATTGAGTCTTTCTTTGATGTCTCTTGGGACTACATTAAGACATTAGTTTTGTACTTTGAATACCTATAAAATTGTAGTATCTTCGAAGTTTTCTTAGAACTTATTATATGGTCTTGACAATAGCCTTGAAAGTTATTGTTGAGTCATTATCAATGTGTCATCTCTCTCTCTCTCAATATATATCAATAAGAATGAGCAACAAAGCACTAAACTTATGATTGAAATTCCTTATAGTTAATTCATGTAATCTTGAGTTGAGTGATTCCTATTGTCATATTGTGGGCCCCGATCCTGAGAGAGAGGTGAGGGACGAGCCCCCAACACCCTCTGGATCATCCACGTATGAAGGATAGCTCTACTAAGGAACTCTCGAAACGGATGTCACCCTCATAACATAGCACGCGTGACGATACAAACTAGATACCTCTTGATCCAAGGATAAATCCTCAAACCAAGATGTACCTAAAATAACTCAGAGTCGCCATCCATGGATAGGCCATAGAACCAAAACAAATGCTCTGCTTGCAATGGATAACCAGAAATACAAAAGGTCCGTGCCTGGTGAAGAATGGAGAAGGTCCGAAGAGCACCCCCAATTCGCCCGAGTGCGAACACTTGGTCTCTTTTGTCATTTATTTATTAACTTTGAAGAGTTTTGGGTGAAAATCATGTGAAATGGGAACGAATATCTCGGAGGAAAACGTCTACTTAAACATGCATGACATGGGGATATTAAGCACATACAAAATAAATAAAAGAAGTGTGTCATCTAAGCACGGCTAGGTTATGAGTGGTATACCTAATAGGTGTCTAAGTTCTGGTAGACGAACACATGCATGCTACAGCTAAAGTTATAAGGTCTGCACAGGATGAGAAATCTAAAACTAGCAGTTAATCATGAAAAGGATTATGATAGAATAAACGAAATAAAGAATAGAAAGAAATACAGGCAGATAAACGAATAAGCATGTGAGGAAGCCAAGAAATGAACGCACACTATCATGATCCTATGCAAAAGTCATCATCGATATACAAACACAAGCCCTAAGTGCTAACAACAGACCCTAAGACTCTAATGCTTAAGCCCGAGTCTTTAGATGATCTGATGTTCATCCAAAGAAGCCTACGTATCCCCGCCTCCACGAGAATCAAGGCAACGTAGTTCTTCGCGCCTATTCTAAACTATGATGCCTAAGACCTCTAGACCTTTAGACCTCTATCCTAGCCTCGACCTAAAAGACCGGACTAGTTATTAAAGCTTCTTATGTGATTATTTAAATTCCAGTGGATTGTGGATTTTAAGACACCATATATGTCCTAACTAAATGCAGGTTAGCCCTAAGCTGATGCATGTGGTTCCTACAACCTATGTGTAACTAGGCTGTGTTCCTAAGGAAAACAATGTGATCACTAACGTATCTAAGACCTAATCGTCAGTCGGCGATGCGAATCGCCAACTGACCGGACGGAGGCGCTCCTAGCTAGGACAAACTCCTAACACTAATACCAACACACAACAAGCACACAGCAAATCAAGGATAAACTCACAACTCTAAAAACTCTCTACCTAGGACAAAGTCCTAACTATAGAGGAAGATCTTTTGAAAACAAGGTTTTAAAGTTGCTCATTCCAAAAAAGATTAAAAATGTTATTTTCAAAAGTTTGGCTGGACTTGGGATAAAGATCCCAAGCTGCATTACGTACCTCGTGAAAGATGATCAAGCCAACGTAGTTTGAAACAAACTTTCCAAACTACTCCTAAAAACACAACACTTTAGATTTTTAAGGTTTTCTATGTTTTCAAATATATTTTTTTACTTTTGAATTTTCAAATATTCCAATGTTTTTTATGTTTTTAAAGTTTTAACATGTTTTTTTGAATTTTAAATTTTAATTGTTTTTGTGTTTTAATGTTTCAAGTGTCTTTGAATTTTAAAATGTTTTCACTCTTAAAGGGAGCATGCAAGTAACACTACAAACTAGGGCAAAGCCCTGAATCTAAAAGGGGAAACCCCGAACAAGCAACTAGCATCTCAAAGAGAAGATCCATAACAAGAAAGCTAATGTCCCAAGAACAGAGAAAATAATCTAAGATCTCAAGCAGGGAAGGCTCTATATGACTGAGTTAGTCTTTAATGGAAAAACTCCTAACTAATAACACTAGGGAGTGAGTACAAATGAGTCAGAGACTCTCTAATAACACTACCAAGTCAAATACTCGCTCTAAAAGAGGAGGTTACTCTAACGTGAGGCTAGGTAAGCCTCCTAAAGGGAAAACTCTCTACATGAGACAAGGCTTGTCTCCTAGACACAAATGACGTAAACAAGGGTTCTGATGAGACTGAGCAAGTCTCCTATATATAAAGGAGGGCTCCAAGGATCCATATCATAGCCCTTGCAATGATAAAGTAAGGGACTAGGCAACTAACGGACCAAGTTGGTCTCCAACTAGTAGGGGGTACAAGTTGGTGTACAACTTAGAGAAGGACTTTATAAATGAGGCAAGACATGCCTCCTATGGGTACACTATCTATCAAAATCAAGGTAACCTCCCTGAGGGTGGGCTTTAAACAACAAGGCTTGTCCCCAAGAGAGAAACGCCTTAATGAGACTAGGCGTGTCTCCTAAAAGAGGACTCATGGAACTTGGAAGGTCTAGACATGATTTGGAAGTGATCATAGAAGTTTATAGGTCTAGGTTGATATGTAGCACAGGTTCCACTCATTTAGGATTAAAAAAAAAAACATTAAAAGCCGCACAACATGCAATTTTTGCAAATAAGGCTTTAAAATATAAAATAAATCATGAAAATTGATCAATATATGATTTGTGACTTGCTAGGATGCTCATCATATCCCAATACAAGCATTAGAATCAATATAGGCTCAAAACAATCTAAAAAAAAAAGGGTGAAATTTCCACCCAACATGTAATTTTCACAAAAAATGGTCAAAAATGCCAAACAAATCATGGGAATGATTCAATATATGATTTAAAACTTGCTAGCAGCTCTCGTTCACTCCCTCTCTGCTTTTGCCAATGAAACCCCTCTTTGGAGAGAAAATGAGAAAGATCCTTCCTTAAAACCCTAGTTCGGATCGCCCTAAAGGGAAATGATATAACGGACCCCCCTTTCCTCCTTGGACAGCCCTATAGTGTATTCACTACTACTCTTTTATATTACAAAGGGGGGTCTCGGGTAAGAAATAAGCCCTTCATAAGCAAAGCAATGATAAATTCAACTCCTTCTTTCACTTGGACAGCCACTTTACATGAATTTTGACATCCTTTTTCCTGGCTAGGGGTGACATTGGGTAAGGGAGAATGATTAACATTTAAACACTCTTTTGTTACACAAAGGATTGGTATTGCACTCTCCTGATGGATATCCCACCCCCCTTCTATGCTATTTCAACTTAAGCTCGTCCTACACCCCAAACATGGGTTCGGGTACCACTCATGTCAATTTTCTGGGATTCAAGCTATGCTTTTAACATAAAATCGAATCGGGTTCGGGCCGATTAAGCTCATTTTCTCATAAAAATTTTAATTTGAGATGACCTGAATTGCACACTTAAGCGCGAGGTATCAAAGACAACAATTCAAGGCTCGAATAATGGGGTACCAACATCAAAGCCATTTGAGCTTCATAACAATGGTCAAGGATATTGGGGCGACTAAACAAGGGTCTCAATTGGCGCTTAGGGACCATTCAAGCTTCAAGAGATTTCGAAAATTATCCACCAATGAGAACTCTACGGGTTTATTTCACACTCAGGATTCAATTTTTTCTGAAATTTTAAAATTCAGTTTTGGGAATTTATTCAATTTTGGGGGCTTTTATGGTTGGTCAAAATGGGGTGTCTACACATATCTCTTCTATTATTCTTGTTTAGTGATTTTCTTTTTTGTACTTGTTTTTATTTGTGTTTTTAACTTGCAGGTTACTGCATGCATCACTATCTTTCTTTCTCTTCCCCAGTCATATATACTACGAAAGCCCCACAACTTTCCCATGTGAAACCAGATCGATATAACAATCTCCAACTTGACTTGTTTCACATCCACCTTGAAGATTTCTTATTGGAACATTCACTTATCTACTATCATTGCAAACAACCATAGACTTAAGAAGAACCAATTACAAACGCCATAGAAATAAGATATTCATGACTCCATCGACGTAATCAATACTAGCAATGCACATGTGGTGTTGTCCCAAGTTAGTCTGTCTAATGAATTCCAGAGTGACCTCGATATTGTTGGGGTTCCACGCAAAAGCAATAGTTCCACATCGGACATGTGAAATGGATGTGGATGGGTTATAAGGGAATGGGCACCCTCCATCTAACAGCTAGCTTTTAGGGGTGAGGTCTACCCAGTTAGATTCCCTCTACAAATGGTATCAGAGCTAGGGCGTGGTAACTCCCGGAAAAATCTCGGTAACCCCGGTGTGCCTCCGAGGATGGTGGAATTCCCTCGGAGAAGATCTCGTGGTTCTCACGTTGCCGCCTCATGGAGGGGAGAGATGGTTCACGTTGCTTCCGCGTGGAGGGGGAGATTGTTGGGGTTCCACGCAAAAGCAATAGTTCCACATCGGACATGTGAAATGGATGTGGATGGGTTATAAGGGAATGGGCACCCTCCCTCTAACAGCTAGCTTTTAGGGGTGAGTTCTACCCGGTTAGATTCCCTACAAAATCCTCTTCTAATTCAAGAACCTTCGCAACTTAAAATTCCATCACACCTGTCTTTCCTATCTTTGATCCAATCAAAAAAGATACCATACACAAGCCATTGTCACACTATATGCTCCATTTCTAGCTATCCATCAAGATCATAGAAAGATTATTAGATATCATATCCCCCCATATTTCTCTCCCTTCATCAAAATTCAAAATCATCTAGCTGCATGTAATTTTAATTGGTCATGCTATAATTGAGTAGTCTAATCTGGTAGGTGATATCAGACTTCTCTACTGGATATGATCGTCAGACATGAGCGCTTACTTAAATTGTTGATGATTTTAGCCCTTTATTGTTGTAAGAGCACCTCGAGATCAAATTGGCTGGATCCAAAGGACAGTAGGGCTAATCAGCGGTAAAACAAGATATTCAACATGATGAATGTGCGCAAGTTGATATATTTTGTTGCCAATTGTACTCTCGGCCCTTTTTGGAAACATGTAGATGGGCTCAATAGGTTATAATTGCTTCGATTGCTCAATGTTGTCCAGTTTGTGGGACTCGCACGCTACCTGATTAGTTTTTGTAAGGTTTTAAATAACTACAGGGGCCAATGGGCAGCCAAGTTATGAGTTATCCCAATATAGAACGGATTAAAACCAAACCCCAACATGTCTATGCTAAGGTTTAATCAAGCCTTAGCATTTTTTCCACATTTCCACATCAAAACAAAAGGATAAAGAGCAATGATATCTGCACTCCCTTGTTTTGATAATGACACTATAAGATATCCTTCCGATTGGATGTGAGGTTTTTTTATTTATTTTAACAACCGACATTTCCAGCCAGCTGATTGGAAAGAGTAAAGTAGAGGGCTGCCATTACTAAAATAGGGAGTGCAGGTAAAGATTTTGTAAGAAAAACAAAACATTTATGTAGTTCTCCGCCCCTATTCGTTGAGAATTATGTAGAAATGTAGGAGTCTTCCAATGCTTGAATTTAAGGCCTTTCCTACAGCATTGTCATATCTAAATCTCCACGCCCTATAAAAGTTTTTGCTCGCTATATAAAGTGTGAGAACCTTTCCATCTTATTATTACAGGCTCAAAGTGCTCTTCTATGGTGAGAGATGGCCCGGATCTTGTGGTTTCACCCCTCTGTTGAGGAGATTGCTTTCTTTTGTGGTTCCATCCCCTTCATCTTAGCCTTCCATTATATGGGACACTACTCAATGCGATGTTGGCACGGTTCAATCCCACTACATGGCAGATGTGGACTCAGCACTGTAGCCCGATTGAGCCGTGCCAATATCACGTGGTGATTGTGTCCTTTGCAAAAACCCAACTCCAAGGGTGCCCCCAATTGATCCACATCGTCCACTGCATTTATTATAACTGCTTTTATTTTATTTTTTTCAATGCAGAGATAAATGCAGCTGGGAGAGGAGGATCCAATGGGGTGGATTTTTGCAAGGGCTCCCTTCAATTTAGCATTCTTTTATTGATATAAACACACATTTATATCCATCTATCTTATAACTTTATAAGGGATTTGCTAGGGACAATCGCAGAATGCATTTCTCGGACCGGCTGTTGCATGAGAGCAGTCACATAGGCTCACTTTTTGTCTTCATTCATTTATTCATCCTCTGTGGCTACTCTTTCATGCAACAGCCGTTCTGCAAAATGCCTCAAGAGATTTTTGGGCTGGCTCTTGCATGAGAGAGCAGCCACCACAGATGAATTAAATGAATAAGACAAAATCTCATGCAACAGCCAGCCACAAAATGACTTTATGAGAAAGTCCCTAGCAAATCCCTTATAATATATACTAACGATATTTCTTTCCATTGTCATTCATTTTCTTTTCAAGAAAAGTTGCTGTAGAGAACTTTTTCTTCTATAGATTCAGCCACCTCCATCTCCGCTTCAAATCTCTTCATTTTCGTTTTATATTTTATATCTTGTGGGGCCACCAATATTCACCCCAATTTTTATGTGATGGGCCCACTATCTCCACCCAGATTCATGCATACGTGAGCCCACCAATAACTAGGGCAAATTCATTAGACCCTGGCAAACGGGTGGGTAGGGTCGGGTCGACCCACGGGTCATGCGGGTGCAGGTCACACGGGTTGTGGGTCAAAATGACCCGCATTCATACGGGTTAGCAACCAGGTGATCCGTACCCAGTGCGGGTGGGTCGGGTCGACCCGCGGGTTACCTGCATGTTTTTCTAAAACAGAGTTTTTATTGGGCGGTGATAAATTCACCCCCTAATTTTCAAAATGGAAGGTACAGCCTACATTATAGGATGATCCAAACCGTCCATTTGATGGGCCACAACGTAAATAGATCGTGCCTAAAAAATCATTGCCATCGGACGATCTCAACCGTTCGATCTATAGAAGTTTCCTTATTGTCAGTCCCTCTTTAGATCGGAGGGTTAGAATCATTCTATGCTAATGATTTTTTGGGCACAACCTATTTACATTATGGCCCATCAAATGCACGGTTTGGATCATCCTATGGTGTGTGCTGTAGCTTCCAATCATCCATTTTGAAAAATAGGGACTGTGTTCATGCATAGAAAATTAGTAATGCTCATGAGCTGCTGGAAGTTGGGAGTCCTCAAAAAGTGAGATGCTGTTAGCATGGCTGATTTCCAAACACAAATGCACTATTCCACCTCAAAAAGTGAGATGCTCTTAGCCCTTGATCTCATTTTCTCTCATTTTCTATTTTAAAATAAAAAATGTAAAAAAAAATCCCAAAAATCTTTGGTGCCCGCGGGTTGACCCGACCCGACCCGTGTTTTTGCAGGTTGGGTCACCTGCGGATCGGCTTTGGCGGGTCACTATAACCCCGACCCGTGCCCTCAAATTTGCGGGTGGGTTGGGTCGACCCGCGGGCAACGGTCGCGTTTGACAGGTCTAAAATTCATGGATATGATAATTGGCTTCCGCTGTATGATAATAGGTACCCCATTTAACGGGAATTGCGGGCAAACTTTAACGTAACAGGGGTGCGAATAAATCATCGCCCAAAATGTCTGAATCTATTTTACCAAAGTAACAGGGGTACTCTGATTCTGCCTTGATCAGACTTAAATTTTTATTAATTTTTTTTTTTAAATTTTTTCGATTTCATTTATAGGGGAAGCGGAATAAGAATCACAATAGGATGTCAGATTATGATCCCTGATTCACGGCAATTCTAACACACCCATCAAAAAAAAATTCTAACGCACCCAAAATGACGATGTTGTGAAAGTAGACTAATTTAGCTTGTGCGGGAATGCAGAAATGGAATCAGAAACTTGGGCTGGGGAAAAAGCCTAATGAGAGGTCTCTAAAATCTTCCGTGAATCAATGAAGTGGGAGGCAAGAGTCAGCTGTAGAGAGAGAACGGTTTCACATGCGGTCCGTGGCTAGAGAGAGAGAGAGTGAGAGGAGGAGGAGAGGTTATGGTTCTTCTTGGGTCTTTTCTCAGGATTTTCTTCGTTACTCATCGCATACGGTATAGGGTAAGAACGCAAGGAAAGGGTTTGCGGGTTTGTGAATTTTGGGTTTAATCCATTGTAACCCTAGTATATTGTTTTTCTGAAGATCATGTTTCTCACCCGTGGATGTAGGCATATTGCCAAACTGTTGGGTATATAATATAACCCATGTATGTTCTAATATAAGCCCAATAAGATAATGGACCGGTATAGTAGGCCTATTTGGGCTAGAGCCCATTAACCTATTAAATAATGCTTCAAGCAACCTCTTGCTTGACCTAATTCCTCTAAAAATCTTGAAGCATTGAAAAACCCTTGATTTTGTTCGTTCTCCCCTCTCAACAAAAGCGTCGGTCTCTCTAACAAAAAGCTTCATTTGAGGATGCGTATTCAAACTTCGGTAGAGAAGGAGTTGAGTCGCTTGCCTCACTCCCAGGTGGAGTCATACCATCGTTGGATTCAACAAATAATTTATTTATTTTTGGGTCTGAATCAAGGGACGATCTTTACCTCTATCATACCCACTCACAATTTCGACACCTCCTCTTTTTAGAAAACAAGCAATCTGTTGGAGGACTCTTTGTGATTGTTCTAGAACATCACAACTTGGGTTGAAATTTTCTTGGTATAGAAAAGCACTCTCACGTGGGTTTCTTTCATTGATTTTGACGTGGGTTTCCTCTCCCTCTCGCTCTTGTGGGTTTTATACTTTTCTCACTTGCTTGTTTTTTGGGGGATTACAAAAGCCAATTGCAAAAGACTATTGCACAAGCCTTTCTCGAATCAGAAAAAGTGAACGATTTTTTTTTAATGTTGGATGGAGAGCTATTGAGGGAACCACTATTAAACCTGCAACTTGGGTTGTCTTCTCATCCATAGCCAATCAGTTTTGGTTTGGGTGTGGGTTTTTTGTGTAAATCTTGATCAACGCTTTGTGTTTCAATCTTGATTTTCTACATAGCCCAACTCTGTCTCTTTATTGTGGCCGAAACTACTGTTTTTGTGGGCAAAAACCTTGGAGGCCGACCGAACAGCAGCAGTTGGGTTTGGTGTGGATTCTTGTGGCCGGTACTTCTTCCTGTCGGGTCCCTTTCTCGTCGGTTTTGCCGATTTTTTTTCGTAGGGCTATTTCTGGCGAGAAATCTGGACAGGATTGTAGACACCCCATTTTGACCGGCCCCTTTTCCGCGAAATCGAATAAATTTCTGAAATTGAGCGTAGTCCCAAAGTTGAGTCGAAGTCCCGAAATCAATTTTTGAACCCTGAAACTGTGCTCTGACTGTGAAAATCCAAGAATCGAAGCCCAAGTTTCCGAAGGATCCGAACCCCGTGAATTAACTCAAGTCGTACCCCAACCCATGTCTTGGGTTTAGTTCGAGCTTAATTAAAGAAATGCAGGGTGGGGTGAATCAAGATGCATAGGAGTGTCCTATAAGTGACTTAAAGAGGAAAAGATGCATTGGAGAAGGTTGTCCAAGGAATAAAGGGGGTCAAATATATCAGTTCTCTCAGGGGTCTGTTCTACCCAGGCACCCCCCTCTGAGGTTAAAGGAATGATCAAGTACACTAGAAGCGGCTGTCCTAGAGTAAAAAGGGGGGGGCGAATATATCACTTCTTTGATTTTTTTTTCCTTAAAAACCAGCGAACAAGGGTTTGGGAAGGGGAGGATTTTCGGTTTTGTTTTCAGAGAAAACCCTAGCCGCAAAGAGGGAGGAGAGGGAGAAGGAGAAGGAGCTCGCCCCATCGCCATCTTCCCCAACCGTCCGGCCATCCTTGCGGGAATCGGGCCAAACCCATTCTCTCCGGCCCCATGCCATCTTCTCCGGGCCTCCGGTCATCTTCCCCGGCCTCTCCCTCGCCGCCGATCGTCCCCATCCCCTCCATAGTCACCCATCTCCTCACTTCCACATCCACCGCCACTGGAAACCCATTTCCCTAACCCAAACCCTTTCAAACCCTTGAAACCCTCTGCAACCCACCTCCACTCCTCAAAACGCCCATCTCCTCCGATCTCCCTAGCCGGAATCCGGCACCCTTATCCATCCCCATCTCCGACAGCCACTCCCAAACCCACCTCCATTTTTCAGAAACCCCCAATCCCCACCACCATGCTCCGGCCATTAATCCATCTCCTTCTTTTCTCTGCTCGAGCCTCCACCCTCATCCATTTTATTATTTTTCACGTCCACATCAGCACCACCTCCGCCGATCCGATGACCACCGACCGCCACCATCTTCTATCTCTGTAACCCACAACCATCTTCTCCAATCGTACCCTCCACTTCACAGCCACCACCTCCACCGCCTCTGCAAACCAAAACCCAAACCCATCTCATTCTCCTCCACCTTCAGTACCACACAGCCGAGAGAGAATAACAGAGAGGGGGAGAATAACAGAGAAAAAAAGAGAGAGAGGGATTTCGGCTGTCTTCTCCGACGAGCTCCGCACCTCTCCACCACAGCCACCACCGGAGCTCCGGCCACATATCCCCTGTTGTTTTTTATCCAAAACCCAACTCCACCCAAACCCACTGCAAACCCATATTTTCGGTCAAACCCTCTTCCATACAAAACCCATTACTATCTTCCCCTGTTTTCTCCATCCCACCATTTTCCAGACCAAAACCCATTTGGTTCCCTGTTCATTCAATTTCACCCTTTGATTCCACTTTCAATTACCCAATCCAATCCTCATTCCTCTAGTCAGCCATCTTCATTTTTTCCTTTTCCTTGCTCTAATAGACCCCAATGCCATTTCCATCACTATAAATCTTTACCTCCATCTTAAATCCACCTCCATCATAGGCCCTTGTTACCCTTACCAGTAGCTCGCACGGAAGAAAAGAGAGAACTAAGTCCTCTCATCTTTTGGTCTTCATCTCCGGCCATCCCATTAGAATCCGAGCGCTATCACGCGAATCCGGTTGTCTCGCCATCGGCTACCAAGCCCATAAGCCTCATCAGCCCTTGATTTCTTCAGTCAGGTAATTTATCCCCCTTCTGTCCATGCTCTGTGATTGTCAGTTGTCCTCCTTGGTTGTGTTTCTTCTTATGTCAGTCACTGGATTTGTCAAGTTCTGAAATTTTGCCCAATTATTTCTATTTTGTTTTCTTCCTTGACTTTGTGATTATGGCCATGCGAAATAGTTGTATACACACCCATTCATTCGTATTTGGAGCTGTATACACTGCTTTCTGTATTTCTGTGCTTGCAAGTTGGTATCGAGTTACTAAGGTTTGAAGTTGTGATAAGTCCCCACATAGCAGCTCATTGATTACTCTTTAACTGTTTTCAAATCACTTTGGTTCATTAGTGGTCGAATTATAATGTCTAAGTGTAATTTTGGGTGGATATAGCTCCCCTTTATGGAAGCTTTACATCCTTTTTGTACATCAAACGGTTTTGAATCTTTGGGTACATGTGTTAAAAGCATTTCTAATGTCTGTTAGGTGCCTGTTCTTCATGATGATAGTGTCATAATCAGATATAAAATGAGCCCGTCTTTATGTTTTATGGCTCACCGCTTCATACTTGGATCTGCACAAGTTGATGTCCCCTGTATGCACTGATATTTTTAATAAATTGGAATTATCATAATCTTTTGATATTTTTTATATTCTTCTCTTGTACTAATCTTTGAGTTAGGTTTTGAAGATGATAATAAATGGACTGCTCAGGTGAGACTCTCTTGAGGTTCATAAACTTATTTTTTATTTAAATAAATTGTTTAATTGAAGAAGGAAATCAGATGACTACTCTATTCGATGTTATCGACATGAGTACTGTTTGATTTCAAGGCGGTTTGTAGGAATATTATCATGTGTATTATGATATCAGATGATTACTTTAGCATCATCTGATTTCATCCCCATATTGGGGTGGTGTTTGTGGTTGGGCATAGAAGTGTTTGATATTGTTTTCTTTTACTTTATTAGGCTATCCAGCGGCTGGTCTGGACTAATTAATGTTGTTTATCATTTTATGATTGCTATAGATTGTGTATTTCTTCTATTGAAAATTCTTCTTTGCTTAGCACTTGATTTATTTTTATAGGAATAAAATGGAATTTGCGATTATCTGGTAGCCTTTTCTTCTCTTTTTGATAGACTAACACAGTCTTATAGATTTCTGTTAAATTTCTTTAGATACTAGAATCCCCTCTCATTGCGAGGGCGATGAAGGCGCTATCCCAAGCCCATCCTTAGGGGACTTGCTCAGTCCAAGTTGCATACCCCTCCTTTGTATATAGGAGACTTGCCCAGTCTCATTCTCTTGCTAACCTTCCTCTTTGTGCGCCGTTTGGTTTTGGGAGAACATCCTACTCGGCTTGGCTTCATACCCCTACCCTTATGGGTATTGGGTCTCACATTTGTTGCACCCTAGGGCTAGGTAGCTGTCCGGCCCGGTTGGGTGTTTTACCTTTGCCAAATATGCACAGGGTCTCTTATTCCTTTTTTTACGTCATTTGTGTCTCGGAGACAAGCCTTGTCTCGTGTAGAGAGTTTCCCCTTTAGGAGGCTTACCTAGCCTCATGTTAGAGTGGCCTCCTCTTTTAGAGTGAGTCTTTGACTCGGTAGTGTTATTAGAGAGTCTCTGACTCATTTGTTCCCCTCTTTAGTGTTGTTAGTTCGGAGTTTCTCCTTTAGAGTTGTTGATTACTTCGCTTTGATTAGAGGCTAACTCAGTCTTATTAGAGCTTTGCTTGCTTGGGATCTTGGATCGTTTTCTCTCTTCTTGGGTCACTTCTTTACGTGTCGTGGTTTGTCTCTTTGAGACGCTAGTTGCTTATCCGGGGTTTCCCCTTTTGCTTTAGGGCTTTGCCCTAGTTTGTGGTATTACTTGCGTGTTCCCTTTAAGATTGAAAACATTTAAAGGTCCTGAGCATTGGAAAAGCTTTAAAATCCAAAAACATTAGAAATTTAAAACTCAAAAACATTTGAAAACTTTAAAAATATCAAAAACATTTAAAAATATAAAAAACCTTAAAAAAAATATAAAGTGTTGAGTGTTTCTTTTAGAAGCGTAGTTCGAGAGTTCGTTTCGAACTACGTTGGCTTGATCCTCTTTCACGAGGTACGTAGTGCAGCTTGGGATTTATATCCCAAGTCCAGCCAAACTTTGTAAATAAAAATGTTTTAACCCTTCAACTTTAAAACCTTGTTTTAACAAAAATCTTTCTCTAGAGTTAGGAGTTTTGTCCTAGATAGAGGGTTTTAGAGTTAGGAGTTTTGTCCTAGAGAGAGGGTTTTAGAGTTAGGAGTTTGTCTTTTGTTGTGTGCTTGTTGTGTGTTTGTGTGTTTGTGTTAGAGTTAGGAGTTTGTCCTAGCTAGGAGCGCCTCCGTCCGGTTAGTTGGCGATTCACATCGCCGACTGATGACTAGGTCTAAGATGCGTTAGTGATCCCATTGTTTTCCTTAGGACGCACAGCCTAGTTACACATAGGTTGTAGGAACCACCTGCATTAGCTTAGGGCTAACCTGCATTTAGTTAGGGCATATAGGGTGTCCTAAAATCTACAATTCACTGGAATTTAAATAATCGTTCAAGAAGCTTTAATAACTAGTCCGGTCTTTTAGATCGAGTCTGAGATAGAGGTCTAGGTGTCTTATGCATCCTAGCTTAGAATAGGCGCGAAGAACTACGTTGCCTTGATTCTCGTGGAGGCGGGGATACGTAGGCTTCTTTGGATGAACATCAGACCATCCGAAGACTCGGGCTAAATTGTTTTAGAGTCTTAGGATTTGTTGTGTAGTTATTGTATATTTTGTTGTGTTTTCTTACTTTCTTGTGCAGACCTATACCTTTAGCTGTAGCATGCATGTGTTCGTCCACCAGAACTTAGACACCTGTTAGGCATGTCACTCATAACCCAGTTGTCATTAGGTGGCACATCTTTTATCTTACTTTATGTGTGTTTATTATTGCATCCCCGAGTCATGCATGATTAGGTAGACGTCCACTCGGGGATATTTGTTCCCATTTCACATGATTTTTACCCAAACTTCTTCGAAGTTAATGAAAAATGGCATAAGAGACCAAGTGTTCGCACTCGGGCGAATTGGGGGCGCTCTTCGGACCTTCTCCATTCGTCATCAGGCACGGACCTTTTGTATCTCTGGTTATCCATTGCAAACAGAGCATTTGTTTTGGTTCCATGGCGATCCATGGATGGCGACTCTGAGTTATTTTTAGGCTCATCTTGGTCTCGAGCCCTGGCTCCTGATCAGGATGTATCTCATTCGTTTTGTATCGCCACTCATGCTATGCTGTGAGGGTGGCACCGGTTTCGAGAGTTCCTTGGCAGAGCTCTCCTTCACATTGTGGAGATCCAGAGGATTGCAGGAGGGATCTCGCGTCCCTCGGCGCCCGTCCTCGGATCGGGTTCCACAGGCTGGCGACTCTGCTGGGGAGTTCTTGAAACATTGCCTAACTCTATAAAAATGCTATTTTTACTAACTTCGGAGAAATTTGAGCTAAAATCATTTTAAATGGGAATTCTATCGTTAGAATCCAGGGGCACCAGATAGGTGCGTAATTAAAACAAGGGATTCACACACTGCACATCATATGTTATCATATTGTTTATTCTTTACTTATTTCATTGTTTTTCATTATTATTGGCTCCACGGGATAAATTGAATGCGTGCCCGACTGGGATGTCATTACACCCTGATGGTACTGTTGAATCTATTTCCAAGCTATGCGCCGGTGCTGCAGCCGTAAACACTGGGCGTACTTGTGTTTACAGCAGCCGATGAGCAATGAAGCATACTATGTATAACATTGGGCGTACTTTTGTTATACATATTAAGTATGTTTCATACGCATAGTACCCATTAGATTGAGTCCGGAGCCCTACTTTGTTTTATATATTATGTATATACGTATTGACTTAGTGAAATCCAACTAGGAAGTACCCGTGTTTATATAAGTATATTGCATTCATATGGGGTTGAACATGTGTTGCTCACACATGTGAAGCTTAGAGTTAGGAGCCTTGTCCCATTTGTAGACTAGGGTAGCTCACTTTATGTGGCTACAGCGTGGTTCTAGTACACTCACTGGTCTGTCGCGAGTCGAGACTTTCTCGACTCCGTTAGATAGATTAGGGCTGGTGCCCCTGGTTAGGGTGTGTATATATATATATATATGTATATATATGTATATAGTGTATTATTCTTAGATTAGGGCTTATCCTTTCGAATAAGGTTTCTTTATCTACTTCAGTCATACCATTCTTTCAGACCCGGTCGATGACTCTTGCTCTTGCTTGGTCATCATCCAGATCGCGGTCTACCCTGTCATCTTTATCATATGATTATTCCTGTATCTCGGATTTATATCCGTTTTGTCGGCTGTCTGATCAGGGCCGACTTTCTACTGAGGTTTTCTGGTCTATTATCACCGATCAGAGTTTGTTCACTATTTCTTTCTTGGATCAGGCTGATGATTATTGTTCACCACCTTTTATAGCCTGGGTTCATTTCTTGATTCTTCGTTATCCATTCTTCTTGCTAGCTGTTAGACCAGGGCCTGTCTATCAATGAAGTTTTCTGGTCTATCCATTAGCCACATTGTTTCATTCCCCAGCCTTCGGACCTGGTCAATAATTTTCCTCTATCATTATTCTAACTATGGTCTGCCTTTTGTCTCTCGAGTGTTTAGTTGTGTCGTTCCTTTGTACATAACTTATTTGCTGAGTTGATTTCTAGTTACCTTCTTGTACCTACACCATTTGTTGAGTTGATTGTCTAGATTAGGACCCATTTCCGGTGGGTATTCCTGGTCTAATTCTTCCTATCTACATTCTCTTGATTTGGTTGGTGGCATTTCCCTTGCCATTGTTGAAATCATAATCTGTCATCTCGTCGTCATTCATTGCCAGTCTTTCATGTGATTACATCTCCGTGGTGACCATTTTCTGCTTGCTGATTGTGTGCTTATCTTGCCATCATTATTTGAGTGCAAGTATCCTTGCCGAGAGTCCTACATTACTGAGTTTCTATTCATTTACCCTTATGTTGAGTTGTGAGGATCACCCTGTATAGCCGTCATGCTGCCGAATTTTATATAAACACCTTGAGCGTGATCGCTATCTTTTCAGAGTTATCGATAAGCCATGAGTTTACTCTACCACGATCCTTTTAGGGCCGTCATGCTGCCGGATTTTACTCAACTCATTTCCAGTATGATTGTTATCCTTTGGGATTATTGATAAGTCATGTGCTTACCCTACCATGATCCTGCTTACAGTTCTGCTGTTAGTTTTATCCTAGGGAGAGATGTGTTTGTATTATCTCTTGTTTCAACTTGTGTAGATCATTTTCATGAGATTGCCTCATACTAAAGTCAGTGTCTGTCAATTCCATGACATGAGTCTGACCTAATTCACCTTACCCGTTGACAGCATCAGTTTTCCCTCCCTGCTCAGACAAAATGGCCATATCTGAAGATTTCCTAAAGAAAATGCAAGAATCGGTAATGAACCTATCTAGGGAGTTCTCTAATGTGAAGGAGGATTGGAACCAGCTGAAAAACCTAGGTAATGAGAAGTCTTTGACCGTTGAGGACTCTGTAGTCCAAAATCCTCCTCCTCTGATCTCTGTTCCTGTCCAGGCCATTGTAGAACCAATCAGTGGTTCTAAAGACAAGGAGCATGTTGACGAGAAGAATTTGCCACCTCCCACTGCCGTAAGAAAAGAGGAAGAACTTGCAAAAGAAGTTGAGAAATTACCTCCTATGGTCTCTGTTCCTATACCAGCCGCAGTAGCGTGTCTTGATGATTTTAAAGGTAAGCAACATGTTGAAAAGGAGTGTCTTCTAACTCCTACTTCAGAAGAAAAGGCGAAAGAACTTGTTAAAGAGCTTAAGAAGTTAACCTTTGATCAACAGAATGTGAAGAGCCCAAAGAGCGATAACAAACCTGTTGTTTATGCCAAGAAGATCGGCGGTATTGAGTCATCTCATCAGGCATCTCAAATTGTCATGCATAAGTCTGATGAAGTAGAAGAGAAATCAGTAAAGAAACCTAAAAAGATATTCACTCAATTGCCGAGACCTCCAGCAGTCATTCTCCGAAAACTTGTTAAGGATGGGCAGTTGAAACTTATGGCTCCAAAGCCACCACCTAAGGTTCTCCCAAGGTTCTACAACAAGGATGAATATTGTGAATATCACCAAGGCCCTGGTCACATCACTAATCGTTGTCGCTCTCTCATATTTGCAATCCAAGACCTCGTAGATAGAGATCGTCCCATTTGGCCCGGGTTTAATGCTACACAACATCCTTTGCCAAGACATGTTGCAATTTCTTCAGCTGGTACTAAAGCTAGCTCGATGGTTGAGCCTTTTGAGGATCCCATTATCACCGCTCATCCCACCTTTGAGTTAGGGAATTCTTCAGTTACAAATTTGGGAATGTCAGAGTTTGAGATGTCAGGAGGTGGTTATATGCCAGAAAGAATATCATCTCTGCCAGTTATTGAAGATCAGCTTAACTCGGATCGACAAGATTTGCGCCAGGGTTGAACCCCAAGTCATTGACATCATGGAAGAAGGTGTACTACTCATATTTTCAGTGCCAGTTCATCTGTATCAAAAAAATAATAAAAAATGTCATGTGTTGTTAAGGTTTGTCTTTCATTAAGTTTGTACCAACTTTCTTCTCTCAGAGTTGGTAAGTCTTACTATGTTAATGTCAAAAAAAAAAAAAAAAGTGTCATGTTTGTCAGTCGTGTTCATTCATAGTCTGTTGTTTCCATCCTTTGTCAAGTTCAATGTAAAGCCCATTGAGGCGTGTCGAAAAAAAAAAAAAGAGTTACTGAAAATAGTCTTCAATTCAATAAAGTTGTTGGTTTAAAATCTTTGATGTTCTATGATTCACTCTTAGATCTAATGTTTAAATAACTAAAGACACCCTCTTGGATGAGATTGCAGACGAAATTCCCCTCGAGATCTGAAAATGTCAAACTAGAGGAAGAGCGTCTAGCATAGCCACTTGAAGATGAAGTCGAAGCCATTGATAGTGGTATCGAAATCCAAAACTCAAGAAAGATGGATTGGCAAAACTTTATCTCCCGAGGAGCGCAAAGAATTGATAAACCTGTTTATAGGGGTTTAAGGTAGTCTTGCTTGATCCTATAAGGATAAACCAGGGGAATGCCCTGTCGTTGCTTAAAGCAAGATTTTATTGGCTTTAGACATCCAGTTGAAAAGTGAAGATTTTAAAGAGCGAAACATCAGACATCTTTTGGAGCTGATGAAATATTGAGAGAAGAGTTTCTGGCAAGGAAGTATGATAAATTTGAGTCCTAAAAAAAAAAAAAGAAAAAAAAAAGAAAGACAAGGAGTTGTGGAATCTTGAGCATAAATTTAAGATTTTCAAGATGGGAGTGAAGCACAGTGGTTGAAGTTTTGCTTGGCATGCCGTCAGACTCCTAGAAAATTTTTAAGTCTTTGAACCTTAAGCAAAAGAGCTTGTACATCAAATACATCAGGAGGCCATCATTGGACGTTTGAGCCTTAATAGCCAAAATCCTAACGTTTTAAAATCCTTCTATAAACCCTTTGGGCCAAAAGCAAAATTAAACAATTTCTTTTCAAACACATTATAAACCCGGGGCATTTATGCACCCGAACTACGTCGGACCTGATCCCCATCTCTTGAGGGGTACGTAGGCAACTTGATTAATTCAAGTTCGGTCAAACCTTGGGATAAAAATCCTTTTAAAAATTTTGAAGCTAAATGCTAAACCATTCTTTGAAAAACCTCAAAGCGAACTACGCGGATCTGATCCTCCATTTTTGGGGTACGTAGGTAGTCTGGCAAGACCAGATTCGGTCCAAATCGTTTGAGCTTTTGATATCTAACCCTTTTTGAACCTAAGCCTTCCTAGAAAGTCCTTCTGGTAAAACAAGCAAAGGTTCAAGGCAAATGAAAGCAAAAACAGAAAAAAGAATGAAAGTCTGAAGACCCACTAGGTTGAAAACCCGAAAGGGCGGCCTAGAGAAAGATGAATGTTGTTTTCTTGCTAAGTCAATAACCAAAGAAGTTGGCTTATGCAAAGGTAAGGGTAGCGGTCTGCTGGATTGAAAATCTGAAGAGGTAATCTAGTCAGAGGCAAAGAATTCCCATGAAGAGAGAATGGATGAGATATCGAAGGAGTTCTTCAGTTATGCAGAATTTTCAAAGTTTGAGTTGTGACTTCTTTTGAAAAGAGAAATCAAGGAGATGGAGAAGCATTCTCAAACAGGGCAGGATCCTGGAATCCGAGTAGTGTCGATAAGACTTGCTTTGATATCTTTTTTAAACTAGGGGCATTAAGACTGAGCAATCCGAAGGGGTTAATAACCATGATTAAGACTGAGCAATCCGAAGGGGTTAATAACCATGACGGAAATCCCGATGGAGGAAATTAGAGCCTTTTGACTTGGTTTTTGAGATTACTCGGAGGGTGGCTGACCTTACCGTTTAAAAAATAACCCATTTTATCTAAAGGTGAATCAAAAGTGAGTTGAGTTCTTTGAATAATGTACATCTTCTTTGATAGAGTCCTTGGGAGTCTGTCCTTCATTTATATTTGTTTTCTTTCAAGGTCTAAGTTGTCCGGCACTGAAAGGAAGGGGTGTATACCTTCCAAAATGAAAGATCCTGGTTTAGGTATCCTACTCTGACAGACTGAATATGTCAAGTTTCATGCAGTTGGTAGGGGAAAGAGCGAACCTCACATAGTGGTCAATGAGAGGAGAAGTCTTTGAGCTTAGCCATTATCCCATCTTTATTCCAAAGAAAGAACCCATGCAAATCCAAAATTTCTTTATCTATCCTTGTTCTACTCTCCTTGAGACTCTTGTCATGGAAGTACAATACACTAGGGGCATCTTTTATGACTTGCGTCATAAAAGATATCAAGCATCAAAGGCAATCAGTGCCAATGTTTACAACAAGTTGAAGTAAGAGAGATGCGAGCACGTATTGAGCCAAATCTCCGAGCTCTTCAAATGAGCCCTCTTTCTTAAAAGAGTCAATTCCCAAAGAAAATCAATTTTCCCACCGGAGTTTAGAATTTGCTCCCGCAACCTTCAAACCTCAGCAGAATGCTTTTCACTTGTTAAAGAAGGGTAAACACCCGAAAGCCCCGTCAAGTACTTAAGTCTGATCCTCAGCAAGGAACTCATACTCCCAATTTTCTTGGCAAGAGAAAGCTAATTCCAGAAAAATCTAAAAAATCCAAAAATCAATTCTCCATTCAATAAATTAGTCCTTTATATTCATTCAAGGCTCTTCGTGGTCTACCATTTAGGAATACCATGGACCCTTGCTTCCCGAGTGGCTCTTCGTGATCTGACTTTCGAGTTATATCACGGACCCACTATCCATACTCATTCTATTCATCTCCATTGCTTGTCATTATCCTTGTTCATCCTTGGCTCTTCATGGTCTACCAGTCAGGTACACCATGAACCCTTGCTCCCTGAGTGGCTCTTCGTGATGTGTCCTCTCAGATATATCATGGACCCACTATTCATAGTCATTCCATTCATATCTTTTACATGTCATTGATTCCTTCTTTCTTGGCTCTTCACGGCTTATCACCGTGGACCCTTGATTCCTTCTTTCTTGGCTCTTCACGGCTTATCATCGTGGACCCTTGATCCTTGCTTCCTTGGCTCTTCATGGCTTATTACCATGGACCCTTGATTCTTTCTTTCTTGGCTCTTCACGGTTCATCACCGTGGACCCTTGATCCTTGCTTCCTTGGCTCTTCATGGCTTATTACCATGGACCCTTGATTCCTTCTTTCTTGGCTCTTCACGGCTTATCACCGTGGACCCTTGATCCTTGCTTCCTTGGCTCTTCATGGCTTATTACCATGGACCCTTGATTCCCGCTTTCAAGGCTCTTCGTGGCTTATCGCCATGGACCCTTAATCAAAATTTTCATTCAACTGTTGTTCTTTCTTGTCTAGTTTGGTAAAAAGTTGGACCGCAACTCTATCTGGTTATTTTTGTTGTTCGTAATGAAAGCCTGAGTCATGTTTTACATGATTCATTGTTCTGCAGTATACCGCTGCCCGCGTGTGGATTTAGGTAACCGCCGCCCCACGTGTGGATTTAGGTATGCCTGCGTTTGTTTCTTTGGTATGTTACTATGTTTTGTTTGGTGAGAGTTTCTCCCACCAATATATTTTGATTGCCGAGTTATGTGTCCCGCGTTTTACCAAATTACTCATAAGTCATGTTGAATGTTGAAATTTCAAAACTAAAATCCATTTTACCCTTGTAAGCACCGTTTTAAAACCAGAAAACCCAAAAATTTGTTTTGCTTTTTTTTTCGGGTCGATCAAAATGCGTTGTCTGTTCAGCTTTGCCATTCGCGTGTTGTACACGCTCTGCCAAAGAGGGGCATCTGTAGACACCCCATTTTGACCGGCCCCTTTTCCGCGAAATCGAATAAATTTCTGAAATTGAGCGTAGTCCCAAAGTTGAGTCGAAGTCCCGAAATCAATTTTTGAACCCTGAAACTGTGCTCTGACTGTGAAAATCCAAGAATCGAAGCCCAAGTTTCCGAAGGATCCGAACCCCGTGAATTAACTCAAGTCGTACCCCAACCCATGTCTTGGGTTTAGTTCGAGCTTAATTAAAGAAATGCAGGGTGGGGTGAATCAAGATGCATAGGAGTGTCCTATAAGTGACTTAAAGAGGAAAAGATGCATTGGAGAAGGTTGTCCAAGGAATAAAGGGGGTCAAATATATCAGTTCTCTCAGGGGTCTGTTCTACCCAGGCACCCCCCTCTGAGGTTAAAGGAATGATCAAGTACACTAGAAGCGGCTGTCCTAGAGTAAAAAGGGGGGGGCGAATATATCACTTCTTTGATTTTTTTTTCCTTAAAAACCAGCGAACAAGGGTTTGGGAAGGGGAGGATTTTCGGTTTTGTTTTCAGAGAAAACCCTAGCCGCAAAGAGGGAGGAGAGGGAGAAGGAGAAGGAGCTCGCCCCATCGCCATCTTCCCCAACCGTCCGGCCATCCTTGCGGGAATCGGGCCAAACCCATTCTCTCCGGCCCCATGCCATCTTCTCCGGGCCTCCGGTCATCTTCCCCGGCCTCTCCCTCGCCGCCGATCGTCCCCATCCCCTCCATAGTCACCCATCTCCTCACTTCCACATCCACCGCCACTGGAAACCCATTTCCCTAACCCAAACCCTTTCAAACCCTTGAAACCCTCTGCAACCCACCTCCACTCCTCAAAACGCCCATCTCCTCCGATCTCCCTAGCCGGAATCCGGCACCCTTATCCATCCCCATCTCCGACAGCCACTCCCAAACCCACCTCCATTTTTCAGAAACCCCCAATCCCCACCACCATGCTCCGGCCATTAATCCATCTCCTTCTTTTCTCTGCTCGAGCCTCCACCCTCATCCATTTTATTATTTTTCACGTCCACATCAGCACCACCTCCGCCGATCCGATGACCACCGACCGCCACCATCTTCTATCTCTGTAACCCACAACCATCTTCTCCAATCGTACCCTCCACTTCACAGCCACCACCTCCACCGCCTCTGCAAACCAAAACCCAAACCCATCTCATTCTCCTCCACCTTCAGTACCACACAGCCGAGAGAGAATAACAGAGAGGGGGAGAATAACAGAGAAAAAAAGAGAGAGAGGGATTTCGGCTGTCTTCTCCGACGAGCTCCGCACCTCTCCACCACAGCCACCACCGGAGCTCCGGCCACATATCCCCTGTTGTTTTTTATCCAAAACCCAACTCCACCCAAACCCACTGCAAACCCATATTTTCGGTCAAACCCTCTTCCATACAAAACCCATTACTATCTTCCCCTGTTTTCTCCATCCCACCATTTTCCAGACCAAAACCCATTTGGTTCCCTGTTCATTCAATTTCACCCTTTGATTCCACTTTCAATTACCCAATCCAATCCTCATTCCTCTAGTCAGCCATCTTCATTTTTTCCTTTTCCTTGCTCTAATAGACCCCAATGCCATTTCCATCACTATAAATCTTTACCTCCATCTTAAATCCACCTCCATCATAGGCCCTTGTTACCCTTACCAGTAGCTCGCACGGAAGAAAAGAGAGAACTAAGTCCTCTCATCTTTTGGTCTTCATCTCCGGCCATCCCATTAGAATCCGAGCGCTATCACGCGAATCCGGTTGTCTCGCCATCGGCTACCAAGCCCATAAGCCTCATCAGCCCTTGATTTCTTCAGTCAGGTAATTTATCCCCCTTCTGTCCATGCTCTGTGATTGTCAGTTGTCCTCCTTGGTTGTGTTTCTTCTTATGTCAGTCACTGGATTTGTCAAGTTCTGAAATTTTGCCCAATTATTTCTATTTTGTTTTCTTCCTTGACTTTGTGATTATGGCCATGCGAAATAGTTGTATACACACCCATTCATTCGTATTTGGAGCTGTATACACTGCTTTCTGTATTTCTGTGCTTGCAAGTTGGTATCGAGTTACTAAGGTTTGAAGTTGTGATAAGTCCCCACATAGCAGCTCATTGATTACTCTTTAACTGTTTTCAAATCACTTTGGTTCATTAGTGGTCGAATTATAATGTCTAAGTGTAATTTTGGGTGGATATAGCTCCCCTTTATGGAAGCTTTACATCCTTTTTGTACATCAAACGGTTTTGAATCTTTGGGTGCATGTGTTAAAAGCATTTCTAATGTCTGTTAGGTGCCTGTTCTTCATGATGATAGTGTCATAATCAGATATAAAATGAGCCCGTCTTTATGTTTTATGGCTCACCGCTTCATACTTGGATCTGCACAAGTTGATGTCCCCTGTATGCACTGATATTTTTAATAAATTGGAATTATCATAATCTTTTGATATTTTTTATATTCTTCTCTTGTACTAATCTTTGAGTTAGGTTTTGAAGATGATAATAAATGGACTGCTCAGGTGAGACTCTCTTGAGGTTCATAAACTTATTTTTTATTTAAATAAATTGTTTAATTGAAGAAGGAAATCAGATGACTACTCTATTCGATGTTATCGACATGAGTACTGTTTGATTTCAAGGCGGTTTGTAGGAATATTATCATGTGTATTATGATATCAGATGATTACTTTAGCATCATCTGATTTCATCCCCATATTGGGGTGGTGTTTGTGGTTGGGCATAGAAGTGTTTGATATTGTTTTCTTTTACTTTATTAGGCTATCCAGCGGCTGGTCTGGACTAATTAATGTTGTTTATCATTTTATGATTGCTATAGATTGTGTATTTCTTCTATTGAAAATTCTTCTTTGCTTAGCACTTGATTTATTTTTATAGGAATAAAATGGAATTTGCGATTATCTGGTAGCCTTTTCTTCTCTTTTTGATAGACTAACACAGTCTTATAGATTTCTGTTAAATTTCTTTAGATACTAGAATCCCCTCTCATTGCGAGGGCGATGAAGGCGCTATCCCAAGCCCATCCTTAGGGGACTTGCTCAGTCCAAGTTGCATACCCCTCCTTTGTATATAGGAGACTTGCCCAGTCTCATTCTCTTGCTAACCTTCCTCTTTGTGCGCCGTTTGGTTTTGGGAGAACATCCTACTCGGCTTGGCTTCATACCCCTACCCTTATGGGTATTGGGTCTCACATTTGTTGCACCCTAGGGCTAGGTAGCTGTCCGGCCCGGTTGGGTGTTTTACCTTTGCCAAATATGCACAGGGTCTCTTATTCCTTTTTTTACGTCATTTGTGTCTCGGAGACAAGCCTTGTCTCGTGTAGAGAGTTTCCCCTTTAGGAGGCTTACCTAGCCTCATGTTAGAGTGGCCTCCTCTTTTAGAGTGAGTCTTTGACTCGGTAGTGTTATTAGAGAGTCTCTGACTCATTTGTTCCCCTCTTTAGTGTTGTTAGTTCGGAGTTTCTCCTTTAGAGTTGTTGATTACTTCGCTTTGATTAGAGGCTAACTCAGTCTTATTAGAGCTTTGCTTGCTTGGGATCTTGGATCGTTTTCTCTCTTCTTGGGTCACTTCTTTACGTGTCGTGGTTTGTCTCTTTGAGACGCTAGTTGCTTATCCGGGGTTTCCCCTTTTGCTTTAGGGCTTTGCCCTAGTTTGTGGTATTACTTGCGTGTTCCCTTTAAGATTGAAAACATTTAAAGGTCCTGAGCATTGGAAAAGCTTTAAAATCCAAAAACATTAGAAATTTAAAACTCAAAAACATTTGAAAACTTTAAAAATATCAAAAACATTTAAAAATATAAAAAACCTTAAAAAAAATATAAAGTGTTGAGTGTTTCTTTTAGAAGCGTAGTTCGAGAGTTCGTTTCGAACTACGTTGGCTTGATCCTCTTTCACGAGGTACGTAGTGCAGCTTGGGATTTATATCCCAAGTCCAGCCAAACTTTGTAAATAAAAATGTTTTAACCCTTCAACTTTAAAACCTTGTTTTAACAAAAATCTTTCTCTAGAGTTAGGAGTTTTGTCCTAGATAGAGGGTTTTAGAGTTAGGAGTTTTGTCCTAGAGAGAGGGTTTTAGAGTTAGGAGTTTGTCTTTTGTTGTGTGCTTGTTGTGTGTTTGTGTGTTTGTGTTAGAGTTAGGAGTTTGTCCTAGCTAGGAGCGCCTCCGTCCGGTTAGTTGGCGATTCACATCGCCGACTGATGACTAGGTCTAAGATGCGTTAGTGATCCCATTGTTTTCCTTAGGACGCACAGCCTAGTTACACATAGGTTGTAGGAACCACCTGCATTAGCTTAGGGCTAACCTGCATTTAGTTAGGGCATATAGGGTGTCCTAAAATCTACAATTCACTGGAATTTAAATAATCGTTCAAGAAGCTTTAATAACTAGTCCGGTCTTTTAGATCGAGTCTGAGATAGAGGTCTAGGTGTCTGTAGACACCCCATTTTGACAAGGCCCTAAACCCGCATATTCGAATAAAATCCCGAGGTCAGACGGAAAATGAATGAAATTAATCCGAGCAAAAGAGAATGTGTGGCCCGCTTGTGTGGGACCCATTTGTGTGGGACCCGCCTGTGTGGGACCCGCTATTGTGGGGCCCGCTTTTGTGGGGCCCGTTTGTGTGGGACCTGCTGATGTGGGGCCCGCTGATGTGGGACCCGCTTGCGTGGGGCCCGCTTGTGTGGGGCCCGCTGTTGTGGGACCCGCTTATGTGGTCAAAGAGAGAATAAGGACGGTCATCATTTTCTTCGTTTTTAAAGTGGGCGTAATGAGTGGTTTTGGTTTTCGCATGGCATCCAATGCCATTTGAAAATTATTTTTTATTTTTTTTTTATTTATTATTTTGCAAAAAAATGGGAATTAGGGGGGACAAGAGGGGGACAAAAGACTCTCATTTTCTCCCCTCATGATGACTCGTCATCATGGGTCTTCTGATCTCTCTCTCTCGCAGAGAAAGAAAGAAAACAAAAAAGAAAAAAAAACGGGTGGGAAAACAGCAAGGGAAAAACCAGAGAAAAAAAAAAAAAAAAAAAAGGAAAAACCAGAGAAAAAGAAAAGGGGAAAAACCAGAGGGGAGAGGGAGAGAGAGGGAGATCTGCAGAGGGGAGAGAGAGAGAGAGAGAGAGAGAGGAGAGATCTGTAGAGAGAGAGAGGGAGAGAGAGAGAGAGAGAGAGTCTTCTCCTCCGGCAATCCAGCCGGAATCCGGCGAGGCCAAACCCATCTCCGACCGGCCATCCACCGATCACCACCACCTTCTCCGGCATCCTCCCAACCAACCACTGGAGCTCCACCGGCATCCACATCTCCTCCACCCCACCTCCAGCGGGCCCCACCTCCAGCGAATCCCACATCAGCGGGTCCTACATCAGAGGGTCCCACATCAGCGGGCCCCACACAAGCACGACTCTGTCAACACCTTCCTGGATCTCTTGTGGCGTAAGTTCATTTTTTTTTTAATTATTCATTCTTTGCACTACACGGGTCCCACAGTGGGTCCCACAACGGGTCCTACAGCGGGTCCCACATCAGTAGGTCCCACAGCGGGTCCCAGCGGGTCCCACAACAGTGGGTCCCACAACGGGTCCCACAACAGTGGGTCCCACATCCGTGGGTCCCACAGCGGGTCCCACATCAGCGGGTCCCATATCAGCGGGTCCCACAGCGGGTCCCACAGCGGGTCCCACAACGGGTCCCACAACAGCGGGTCCCACATCCGTGGGTCCCACATCCGTGGGTCCCATATCAGCGGGTCCCACAGCGGGTCCCGCAGCGGGTCCCGCAGCGGGTCCCACAACAGCGGGTCCCACAACAGCGGGTCCCACATCAACGAGTCCTACTGTGAATAGTAGTTTTGAATAGTACTTATAAATAGTAATTATGAATAGTAGTTTTGAATAGTACTTATAAATAGTAATTATGAATAGTAGTTTTGAATAGTACCTATAAATAGTAATTATGAATAGTATTTTTGAATAGTAATCTTGTATAGTAATTATAAATAGTAATTATAACAGTCTTCAGCACAGGAGTCAGTCCTTCAGTCAGTCCAGGAGTTTTTCCTATCATCATAGGGGTTAGGATTCTGTCCATCCTCTCATCAAGTCGTGATCTTTACCCGCTCCTGCAAGGTATAGGATGCTGTCCAACCCTTGCCGAGTTATTTTCCTGTTCGTTCCCCCGCAAAGTATAGGATGATGTCCAACCTTTGCGGGATTCCAGAAGTCTCCCTACCCTTATGATGATAGGATTTTATTCTCTGGTGTCAAAAAAACAACAAAAATATTTCAAAAATACTTGAAAACAACAAAAACATTCCAAAAAACACTTGAAAATTCAAAAACATCTCAAAAACAATTCAAAATCCAAAAACATTTTAAAAATCAAAATTTCAAAAAAAATCTTGAGTCATGTGCAGAGTAGTTAGGAATTCTGGTCCGAACTACGGATGGCTTGATCCCTAGCTGAGGGGTACGTAGGCAGCTCAGGCGTGCTGCTGGCACCCTGAGTTCAGTCACCATTTTTACACCCTTTCACCATTTTTAGACACCATTCTTACACCCTTTCACCATTTTCAGTCACCATTTTTGTAAATATTTCTCACAACTTTCACCATTTTTCATAACTTCAAAACCTCCCAAAAATACAAAAAACTTCAAAACCTTTTCAAAAAGATCTTCCCCTAGAGTTAGGAGTCTGTCCTAGATATTTAGGGTGTTTTAGAGTTAGGAGTCGGTCTTGATTTGTATTGATGTGGTGTGTCCTGTCGTGTGAGTGTCCCTAGAGTTAGGAGGCCTCGAGTCGATCGGTCAGACACTTAGTCGAACCGATGGCTAGACTAGGAAGCATATAGTCAGCCCATGGTTTTCTTTATGTTGCACAGCCTAGATACACATAGGATGTAGGGCCCACCTGCATTAGCTTAAGGCTAAACAACCTGCATTAGTTAGGACATATAGAGAGTCGTAAAAATCACAATCCACTTGAATTTAAGCAATCGCACAAAAAGCTTTAAAAACTAGTCGAGTCTAGTTGATCGAGTCTAGGATAGCGGTCCTAGAGGTTTAGGCATTGTAGTTTAGCATAGGACACCGAACTACGTTGGCTCTGATTCTTCCCGAGGCCGGGATACGTAGTGCAGCTAGGATGGATGGCCATCCTGGTCCGAGTCAAGTATTGCATTAGAGTCTAGGGTTTGTCGTGTCGGGTCGTGTGTCGAGTCGTGTTGTGTTGTGTGTTTTGCTGTGTTTTCTTATTTTTATGTACAGATCATATACCTTTAGCTGTAACATGCATGTGCTTGTCCACCAGAACTTAGACACCAATTAGGCAATTCACTCATAACCTAGCTATTCTTAGGCGACATATCTTTCATTTCTTTTGTGTGTGCTTCTTATTCATCTCCGAGACATGCATGATTAGCTAGACGTTATCTCGGAGATATTCGTTCTCATTTCGCATGATTTTCGCCCAAAACTCTTCAAAATTAATAATAAATGGCATAAGAGACCAGGTGCTAGCACTTGGGCGAATTGGGGGCGCCTAATCCCTTCCCCATTCGTCATCAGGCACGAACCCTATTTTATATCTCTGGTTATCCGTTGCAACAGAGCACAGCATGGGATCCAGGGCCCACTTCCTTGGATGGCGACTCTTTCTTTGCTTAAGGTGCGTCTCGAATCCGGGCTAGTCCCCGAATCGAGAGGTATCTCACTTTACATCGCCGCTCATGCTGTGAGGGGCACTCTTTCGAGGGTTCCTTGGTGGGGCTCTCCTTCACGTGGATGATCTAGAGACTCGCGCGGGGGCCCGTCCTCCACCCCCGTCTCGGATCTGGGTTCCACAGGCTGGCGACTCTGCTGGGGATTTTTTGAAACATTGCCTAACTCCGTAAAAATGCCATTTTAATTAATTTTGAAGAAATTTGGGTCAAAATCAAGCTAAATGGGAACTTTATCGTTAGAAATCCAGGGGCACCAAGTAGGTGCGTAATTAAAACAAGGGATTCACACACTGCACAGTAGGCATTGTCATATTTTTTATTTCTTGATTTTCATTGTTTTTTTATTGGCTCCACGGGATAGATTCAATGCGTGCCCGACTGGGATGTCATTACACCCTGATGGTGCTGTTGAATCTATTTCCAAGCTATGCGCCAGCGCTGCAGCCGTAAACACTCGGTGCACTTGTGTTTACAGCAGCCGATGAGCAATGAAGCATACTATGTATAACACTCGGTGCACTTGAGTTATACATATTAAGTATGTTTCATACGCATAGTACCCGATAGATTGAGTTCGGAGCCCTACTTTGTTTTATATATTATGTATATACTTACTGACCTAGTGAAACCCAACTAGGAAGTACCCGTGTTTATATAAGTATATTGCATTCATATAAGGACGAACATGTGTGGCTTACACATGTTGGAGCCTAGGTTTAGGAGCCATGTCCTATCTATAGATTATTGTAGCCCACCTTATGTGGCTACAGACGCAGTCCTAGTACACTCATCAGTCTGTCATGAGTCGAGACCTCCTTGGCTCCGCTAGATTAGACTAGGGTTGGTGCCCCTGGTTAGGATGTATATATATGTATACATATTTGTTATTAGATTAGGGTTTACTTCCTAGTTAAGTTTTCCTTCATAATCTAATCAATTATTCTTCTCTATCCATTCTGTGGATTATCATCAGATTCTTGGCTCTTTTAGTCATGATCTGTTTTCCGTGAGCCTGATCATTTGATCGATCCTGATCAGATCACTCCGCATGTCGATTATGAGTCTATCTTGCCATCATCATTACCGGAGTGTGTGTTCTTGCTGAGAGCCCTGCTTTATCTTGACCATGACGGCATACTCTTCATGTTTAGTTGCTGAGTCTCTCCTACTACAGCCGTCATGCTGCCGGATTTTTCCTAAATACCTTGAGTGTGGTCACCATCCTTTTAGGCTTGTTGACAAACCATGTACTTGTCGTACTACATCTTCATGTACAACCGTTAAGCTGTCGGATTTTGATCCAAGGGAAGGATGTGTTGGCGCTACCTTTTGTCTCAACTTGCACATTACATTGCTATGGGATTAATTCTCATTGAGCCTAGTGTTTATGATGTCCATGACAGGAGTCTTAGTCACTCGTTTACCATCAACCCCAAAAAAGCTTTCATCTCTAAACTCGCTTGGTCTAGCCCGCTATACCTTTTTCCTCTCACATTGCCCAGATGGCTGAGTATGCTGAAAGTCTCGTCTTGAGAGAAATGAGAGAGATGGTGATGACATCCATGACCTGATAGGCAGGGATCCCCTCATTCTTCTTGAACTCAAATGCTTCTGAGAACCCTGCACATAACCGTGTTGCACCTCCTACACCCACCATGGGAACCATTTCACCCATTCAACCCTTCATGGATCTCGCCACCTCTACCTATACCACCTCTGGGCTGGAAAATGATTAGGAAGGGAAAAGAAAAATGTCAGAGCTTGAACTCCTTGAAAACATTATACCAGAGAAAGCCTTGCCATTGTCAGGTGCTAAAGGACAATTTGAGCTGGATCAACAGAAACCAAAGAGGCCCTCTCTTCTGAGATTCTAACTCCAGGATTGCTCTCTCCAATCATTATCAATGAAGGCACGTTGTCCTTGAACTTTCAGCGCCAATCCGTTGCCTCCGATGAAGTGTCTCATCTTTGAAATTTGTTTGGAAGAGTGTATACCAACCCTCCTGTCAAAGTTGGTAAGCCTAACCATGTCAATATCAATTCTACGTACGTTGTGTTTATTGGTCTCTCTCATTGTGAACCAATGTCCAATCTTTTGTTGAATTTGATGGAGAGCCTATCTTGGCGCGTCAAAAATCAATGTATGTACTTCAAACATTCAATGCAACGAACATTTGATTCCAGTGTCGTCATTATTCTTGTATATGTTCACTCTTGGATCTAATGTTAATAAACAAATTAAGACACCCTCCTCAGACGAGGATGCCGATGAAATTCTCCTCGAGATTTGAAAGCTGATCAAACGAGGGGAAGAGCGTCGAGCAAAGCCACTCGAAGATGAAATCGATACCGTGGATAGTGGTATCCAAATCCGAAACTCGGGAAATAAGGATTGGCAAAATCTCCCGAAGAGCACAAAGAATCGATAAACCTATTTAGAGGGTTCAAATAAGTGTTGCTTGGTCCTATGAGGATAAACCAGAAGCATGCCTTGGCACTGTTCAACGTAAGTCACCCTCAGCTTCAGACATCGGGTCGAAAAAGTGAAAATTTCAAACGAAGAATACCAGACATCAAGTGAAGTTAATGAAAAATTGAGAGAAGACTATCGGACAACAAAGTCATGAGCATAGAGCATGAACCCCAAAAAGAATACTTGGGCTATACATTGCGATGGAATTTCAAGTTAAAGCATTCCAGGCGTAGGGGCATTCCCCACATCCAAGCAAAAAAATAAAAATCAGAATGAACAAAGAAAAATAAGATAGAATCCAGAGACGAAAGGAGAAGGGAGCATGCCCCACGTCAACTCCTTAGAAATATCAGAATCCCGAGAATTTGAGTCGGTTTTAAAGCATCTTCAGCATATAGAGAAGACCCTGAGTCTTAGAATACTGAGCATCAGTGCAAGATCCCAAAGACAAAGTGGGAATTCAATCAGTCAAGTTTGCGCAGTACAGATGAAGTCTTGCCAGGAAATGCCGCCAGACTCCTAAAAAAAAAAGAGAAAAAAGTTCAAAGCCATTGAACCTTAGCCATTCAAGAAGCTTGTATGCCAAAACATCAGAAGGCCATCCTTGGACGCCTGAGCCTTAAACGCCAAAAATCCCAAGTTCAAAAAAAAATCCTTTTGCGAACACCTTCGAGCCTCAACAAAATCAAACATTCTTTTCAAACACCCGCAAATTAGGGGCATTTCGGCCCGAACTACGTCTGACCTGATCCCTTTCTACAGGGTACGTAGGCAACCTGATCCATCCAGGTTCGGTCCACCTTTGGAATAAAAGTCAAATTATTCCCTTTCAACCTTTGAGCTAAAAACCAAATCATTCTGTGCCAAACCCCAGCAAACTACGCGGACCTGATCCTCCATTTTTGGGGTACTTAGGCAACCTGACCAATCCAGGTTCGGTTGAAACTTTGAAATCCAAAGGAAATATCCAACCCTTTTGAACCCAATCCCGCCTAGAAAGTCCTTCTGATGAACAAGCAGAGGTTCAAAGTCAAAAAAAAAAAAAAAAACGATGGAGTCTGAAGACCCGCTAGGCTGAAAACCCGAGAGGGCGGTCTAGGCAAAATTTAGGGTCATTCACCCGCTAAGTTGACAACTGAAAAGTCAGCTTAGGCAAAAGTTAGGGTATCGAGCCCGCTGGATTGAAAACCCGAAAGGGCGAACCAGGCAAAAGTTAGGGCAAGCGGTCCGTCAGATTGAAAACCTGAAAAGGCAATCTGATCAATGGCAATGACTTCCAACAAAAAAGCGAATCATTGAGATGGAGAAACAGCCTTCAACCAGCGTAAAATCTCGGGGTCCAAGTAGTGCCAGCAAGCTTACTTTAACATTCCTCTAAACTGGGGCATTGAAACCGAGCAATCCAAAAGGGATAATAACCATGACCTAAACACCGAAAAAGGAGAGTAGTGCCTCTTGACACGGTCTTCGAAATACTCTAAGAGTGACTAAGCCATACCCTTAAAAAATGACACATCAGATCCAAGAGCGAAGTCGAAAGCGAGTCGAGTCCTTCGAGCAATAAGAGTCTTCTTTGATTGAGTCCTTGGAAATCTGTTCCTCCTTCATATTTGTGTTCCCTTTCCTTGCAAAGTCCAAACTGTCAGGTGCTGGAAGAATGGGAGTGTGTCCTCCAAAATGCGAAGAAAATTCAGAGTAAATCCTGGTTTAGGTATCAGAAGAGGCGGGAGACATCTTGTTCAAACCTACCCGAGACCTTAAGCCTCCAAAAGTGAGCCATGCGAAAGAAGAGATTTTCAGACTCAGCCATCATGGTTATTGTCCTATTCTCTCCATACAAAAAAAAAAAAAAACTTTGCATCCTCAAGCCTTCATTAAACGAAACATCTTTTCTTCAACCATCATTGTCTTGCCTTCTTAAAACTCCTGTCATGGAAACACAATATACTAGGGGCATCTTTTATGACTTGCGTCATAAAAGATGTCAAGCGCACAAAGGCAATCAGTAACAATGTCTCAAGCAAGTAAGGATAAGAGGGGTACAAGCACATCTCAAGCCTAACCTCTAAACTCCTCAGTTGAGTCCTCTCTTCAGAAGAGTCAATTCTCTAAGAAAATCAGTTTCCCAAGCGGAGTCTAGAATTTGCTCGCGCAGCCTTCAATCCCCGGCAAAATCAGAAAAAATGGTCAATATCCAAATCCCTGCAAGTTATCTGAGTCCAATTCTCAGCAAGGAACTCATACTCCCAATTTCCTCGGCAAGAGGCAATCAGTCTAAAAAAAAAAAATCATCATTCGAAATCAATCAATTCTCAGCAATATCACTGTCCTTCCAAGGCTCTTCGTGGTTTGTCAGGCAGGCACATCATGGACCCTTGCTCCCTGAATGGCTCTTCGTGATCTGTCCTTTAGGATATATCATGGACCCGCTCTCCATGCTCATTTCATTCATCTCCATTACTTGTTATTCTTGTTGGGCTCTTCGTGGCTTATTGTCATGGACCCCAAATTTCATTCTAGGCTCTTCGTGGCTTATTGCCATGGACCTTAGATTCATTGCGTGGCTCTTCACGGTTTGTTGCCGTGGACCCTCGATTACTTCTTGGCTCTTCATGGTCTACCATTCAGGTATACTACGGACCCATGCTCCCCGATTGGCTCTTCGTGATATGTCCTTCCAGAAATATCATGGACCCACTATTCATAGTCATTCCATTCATATCTTTTACATGTCATTTGTTTCTGCATGTTGGGCTCTTCATGGCTTATTGTCATGGACCCCAAATTCAATGTTTGGCTCTTCACGGAGTATTGCCGTGGACCCTTGATTCCTTTCTGCTGGGCTCTTCATGGTTTCTTGCCATGGACCTTAGATTCATTGCGTGGCTCTTCACGGTTTGTTGCCGTGGACCCTCGATTACTTCTTGGCTCTTCATGGTCTACCATTCAGGTATACTACGGACCCATGCTCCCCGATTGGCTCTTCGTGATATGTCCTTCCAGAAATATCATGGACCCACTATTCATAGTCATTCCATTCATATCTTTTACATGTCATTTGTTTCTGCATGTTGGGCTCTTCATGGCTTATTGTCATGGACCCCAAATTCAATGTTTGGCTCTTCACGGAGTATTGCCGTGGACCCTTGATTCCTTTCTGCTGGGCTCTTCATGGTTTCTTGCCATGGACCTTAGATTCATTGCGTGGCTCTTCACGGTTTGTTGCCGTGGACCCTCGATTACTTCTTGGCTCTTCATGGTCTACCATTCAGGTATACTACGGACCCATGCTCCCCGATTGGCTCTTCGTGATATGTCCTTCCAGAAATATCATGGACCCACTATTCATAGTCATTCCATTCATATCTTTTACATGTCATTTGTTTCTGCATGTTGGGCTCTTCATGGCTTATTGTCATGGACCCCAAATTCAATGTTTGGCTCTTCACGGAGTATTGCCGTGGACCCTTGATTCCTTTCTGCTGGGCTCTTCATGGTTTCTTGCCATGGACCTTAGATTCATTGCGTGGCTCTTCACGGTTTGTTGCCGTGGACCCTCGATTACTTCTTGGCTCTTCATGGTCTACCATTCAGGTATACTACGGACCCATGCTCCCCGATTGGCTCTTCGTGATATGTCCTTCCAGAAATATCATGGACCCACTATTCATAGTCATTCCATTCATATCTTTTACATGTCATTTGTTTCTGCATGTTGGGCTCTTCATGGCTTATTGTCATGGACCCCAAATTCAATGTTTGGCTCTTCACGGAGTATTGCCGTGGACCCTTGATTCCTTTCTGCTGGGCTCTTCATGGTTTCTTGCCATGGACCTTAGATTCATTGCGTGGCTCTTCACGGTTTGTTGCCGTGGACCCTCGATTACTTCTTGGCTCTTCATGGTCTACCATTCAGGTATACTATGGACCCATGCTCCCCGATTGGCTCTTCGTGATATGTCCTTCCAGAAATATCATGGACCCACTATTCATAGTCATTCCATTCATATCTTTTACATATCATTTGTTTCTGCATGTTGGGCTCTTCATGGCTTATTGTCATGGACCCCAAATTCAATGTTTGGCTCTTCACGGAGTATTGCCGTGGACCCTAAATTCCTTTCTGCTGGGCTCTTCATGGTTTCTTGCCATGGACCCTAGATTCATTGCGTGGCTCTTCACGGCTGGTCACCGTGGACCCTCGATTACTTCTTGGCTCTTCATAGCTTATGGCTATGAACCCTTGATTCTCAGTTTTTCTAATCCATTAATCACTCAATATCTTTCTTGCAAGGTTCTTCGTGGCTTATTACCACGGACCCCGGATTATGGCTTGGCTCTTCGCGGTTTGTTGCCGTGGACCCTCGATTTCTAGTTTCCTAAAAATAAAAAAATATAAATAAATTTCGTTCCGCGAGGCTCTTCGTGGCTTACTACCATGGACCCTCGATTCCCGTTTGCTTGGCTCTTCACGGTTCACCACCGTGGACCCTCGTTTTCTGCAAGGCTCTTCATGGCTTATTACCATGGACCCCTGATCAAAATTTTCATTCAACTGTTGTTCTTCCTTGTCTAATTTGGTGAAAAGCTGGACAACAACTCTCTCTAGTTATTTTGTTGTCAAGTCATGGTCCGTCGTTCCACAGTGTGCCGTCACCCAAGTGCGGAGTCAGGAATACCTGTGTGACCGATGTGTTACTCGAGTGTGACCGATGTGTTACTCGAGTTATTTCTCTGGTGGGAGGCTATCTCACCAATATGTTTTGAATGCTGAGTTATGTGTCCAGCATTTCACCAAATTAATATTAAGTCATGTTGAATGTGAAATTTTAAAACGAAAGTCTCTCTGAGAGCATCTTTGAGAGCATCAAGCCAATAATCAAAATCCTTTTCATTCAAAACCCCTGAGGCATCCCTTCCCTCCAATTCGAGTGAGACCCCTGAGACATCTGTTCCCTCCACGAGTTCAATCTTTGTAAAATAAATTTTGGGCCAGTCAAAATGTGTTGTCTGTTCAGCTTTGACATTCGCGCGACAAGCACACTCTGCCAAAGAGGGGCATCTGTAGACACCCCATTTTGACAAGGCCCTAAACCCGCATATTCGAATAAAATCCCGAGGTCAGACGGAAAATGAATGAAATTAATCCGAGCAAAAGAGAATGTGTGGCCCGCTTGTGTGGGACCCATTTGTGTGGGACCCGCCTGTGTGGGACCCGCTATTGTGGGGCCCGCTTTTGTGGGGCCCGTTTGTGTGGGACCTGCTGATGTGGGGCCCGCTGATGTGGGACCCGCTTGCGTGGGGCCCGCTTGTGTGGGGCCCGCTGTTGTGGGACCCGCTTATGTGGTCAAAGAGAGAATAAGGACGGTCATCATTTTCTTCGTTTTTAAAGTGGGCGTAATGAGTGGTTTTGGTTTTCGCATGGCATCCAATGCCATTTGAAAATTATTTTTTATTTTTTTTTTATTTATTATTTTGCAAAAAAATGGGAATTAGGGGGGACAAGAGGGGGACAAAAGACTCTCATTTTCTCCCCTCATGATGACTCGTCATCATGGGTCTTCTGATCTCTCTCTCTCGCAGAGAAAGAAAGAAAACAAAAAAGAAAAAAAAACGGGTGGGAAAACAGCAAGGGAAAAACCAGAGAAAAAAAAAAAAAAAAAAAAGGAAAAACCAGAGAAAAAGAAAAGGGGAAAAACCAGAGGGGAGAGGGAGAGAGAGGGAGATCTGCAGAGGGGAGAGAGAGAGAGAGAGAGAGAGAGGAGAGATCTGTAGAGAGAGAGAGGGAGAGAGAGAGAGAGAGAGAGTCTTCTCCTCCGGCAATCCAGCCGGAATCCGGCGAGGCCAAACCCATCTCCGACCGGCCATCCACCGATCACCACCACCTTCTCCGGCATCCTCCCAACCAACCACTGGAGCTCCACCGGCATCCACATCTCCTCCACCCCACCTCCAGCGGGCCCCACCTCCAGCGAATCCCACATCAGCGGGTCCTACATCAGAGGGTCCCACATCAGCGGGCCCCACACAAGCACGACTCTGTCAACACCTTCCTGGATCTCTTGTGGCGTAAGTTCATTTTTTTTTTAATTATTCATTCTTTGCACTACACGGGTCCCACAGTGGGTCCCACAACGGGTCCTACAGCGGGTCCCACATCAGTAGGTCCCACAGCGGGTCCCAGCGGGTCCCACAACAGTGGGTCCCACAACGGGTCCCACAACAGTGGGTCCCACATCCGTGGGTCCCACAGCGGGTCCCACATCAGCGGGTCCCATATCAGCGGGTCCCACAGCGGGTCCCACAGCGGGTCCCACAACGGGTCCCACAACAGCGGGTCCCACATCCGTGGGTCCCACATCCGTGGGTCCCATATCAGCGGGTCCCACAGCGGGTCCCGCAGCGGGTCCCGCAGCGGGTCCCACAACAGCGGGTCCCACAACAGCGGGTCCCACATCAACGAGTCCTACTGTGAATAGTAGTTTTGAATAGTACTTATAAATAGTAATTATGAATAGTAGTTTTGAATAGTACTTATAAATAGTAATTATGAATAGTAGTTTTGAATAGTACCTATAAATAGTAATTATGAATAGTATTTTTGAATAGTAATCTTGTATAGTAATTATAAATAGTAATTATAACAGTCTTCAGCACAGGAGTCAGTCCTTCAGTCAGTCCAGGAGTTTTTCCTATCATCATAGGGGTTAGGATTCTGTCCATCCTCTCATCAAGTCGTGATCTTTACCCGCTCCTGCAAGGTATAGGATGCTGTCCAACCCTTGCCGAGTTATTTTCCTGTTCGTTCCCCCGCAAAGTATAGGATGATGTCCAACCTTTGCGGGATTCCAGAAGTCTCCCTACCCTTATGATGATAGGATTTTATTCTCTGGTGTCAAAAAAACAACAAAAATATTTCAAAAATACTTGAAAACAACAAAAACATTCCAAAAAACACTTGAAAATTCAAAAACATCTCAAAAACAATTCAAAATCCAAAAACATTTTAAAAATCAAAATTTCAAAAAAAATCTTGAGTCATGTGCAGAGTAGTTAGGAATTCTGGTCCGAACTACGGATGGCTTGATCCCTAGCTGAGGGGTACGTAGGCAGCTCAGGCGTGCTGCTGGCACCCTGAGTTCAGTCACCATTTTTACACCCTTTCACCATTTTTAGACACCATTCTTACACCCTTTCACCATTTTCAGTCACCATTTTTGTAAATATTTCTCACAACTTTCACCATTTTTCATAACTTCAAAACCTCCCAAAAATACAAAAAACTTCAAAACCTTTTCAAAAAGATCTTCCCCTAGAGTTAGGAGTCTGTCCTAGATATTTAGGGTGTTTTAGAGTTAGGAGTCGGTCTTGATTTGTATTGATGTGGTGTGTCCTGTCGTGTGAGTGTCCCTAGAGTTAGGAGGCCTCGAGTCGATCGGTCAGACACTTAGTCGAACCGATGGCTAGACTAGGAAGCATATAGTCAGCCCATGGTTTTCTTTATGTTGCACAGCCTAGATACACATAGGATGTAGGGCCCACCTGCATTAGCTTAAGGCTAAACAACCTGCATTAGTTAGGACATATAGAGAGTCGTAAAAATCACAATCCACTTGAATTTAAGCAATCGCACAAAAAGCTTTAAAAACTAGTCGAGTCTAGTTGATCGAGTCTAGGATAGCGGTCCTAGAGGTTTAGGCATTGTAGTTTAGCATAGGACACCGAACTACGTTGGCTCTGATTCTTCCCGAGGCCGGGATACGTAGTGCAGCTAGGATGGATGGCCATCCTGGTCCGAGTCAAGTATTGCATTAGAGTCTAGGGTTTGTCGTGTCGGGTCGTGTGTCGAGTCGTGTTGTGTTGTGTGTTTTGCTGTGTTTTCTTATTTTTATGTACAGATCATATACCTTTAGCTGTAACATGCATGTGCTTGTCCACCAGAACTTAGACACCAATTAGGCAATTCACTCATAACCTAGCTATTCTTAGGCGACATATCTTTCATTTCTTTTGTGTGTGCTTCTTATTCATCTCCGAGACATGCATGATTAGCTAGACGTTATCTCGGAGATATTCGTTCTCATTTCGCATGATTTTCGCCCAAAACTCTTCAAAATTAATAATAAATGGCATAAGAGACCAGGTGCTAGCACTTGGGCGAATTGGGGGCGCCTAATCCCTTCCCCATTCGTCATCAGGCACGAACCCTATTTTATATCTCTGGTTATCCGTTGCAACAGAGCACAGCATGGGATCCAGGGCCCACTTCCTTGGATGGCGACTCTTTCTTTGCTTAAGGTGCGTCTCGAATCCGGGCTAGTCCCCGAATCGAGAGGTATCTCACTTTACATCGCCGCTCATGCTGTGAGGGGCACTCTTTCGAGGGTTCCTTGGTGGGGCTCTCCTTCACGTGGATGATCTAGAGACTCGCGCGGGGGCCCGTCCTCCACCCCCGTCTCGGATCTGGGTTCCACAGTGTCTTATGCATCCTAGCTTAGAATAGGCGCGAAGAACTACGTTGCCTTGATTCTCGTGGAGGCGGGGATACGTAGGCTTCTTTGGATGAACATCAGACCATCCGAAGACTCGGGCTAAATTGTTTTAGAGTCTTAGGATTTGTTGTGTAGTTATTGTATATTTTGTTGTGTTTTCTTACTTTCTTGTGCAGACCTATACCTTTAGCTGTAGCATGCATGTGTTCGTCCACCAGAACTTAGACACCTGTTAGGCATGTCACTCATAACCCAGTTGTCATTAGGTGGCACATCTTTTATCTTACTTTATGTGTGTTTATTATTGCATCCCCGAGTCATGCATGATTAGGTAGACGTCCACTCGGGGATATTTGTTCCCATTTCACATGATTTTTACCCAAACTTCTTCGAAGTTAATGAAAAATGGCATAAGAGACCAAGTGTTCGCACTCGGGCGAATTGGGGGCGCTCTTCGGACCTTCTCCATTCGTCATCAGGCACGGACCTTTTGTATCTCTGGTTATCCATTGCAAACAGAGCATTTGTTTTGGTTCCATGGCGATCCATGGATGGCGACTCTGAGTTATTTTTAGGCTCATCTTGGTCTCGAGCCCTGGCTCCTGATCAGGATGTATCTCATTCGTTTTGTATCGCCACTCATGCTATGCTGTGAGGGTGGCACCGGTTTCGAGAGTTCCTTGGCAGAGCTCTCCTTCACATTGTGGAGATCCAGAGGATTGCAGGAGGGATCTCGCGTCCCTCGGCGCCCGTCCTCGGATCGGGTTCCACAAGGATTTGCAAGATAACAGCTTTGTAAATCGCGGGTTATACAGAAGGCCAATCTGTTTTGGGATTTGCAATTGGTTTTAGACCAGTTCTTGCCAACTAGTTTTGCCGACAGTTGGATAGTCTGAACAACCCTCGCCTCGGGTTTCGCCTTGGCTGGTTCTTTGTTCTTGGTTCACCCCCTGTAAATCCCAATAGGTTGGGTTTGGGTTTTTCCCTTGGTAGTAATCTTTTGCTGTTGGGCTTCATCTTGGATATCTCGGATTCAAGTTTGGATTTGGTTCGCGCTTAGTTATTCTTATTTGGTTATCGCGCTTCGCAAATCAGGTGCACTATTTCCATATTTTATTTTGGTAAATTAGACTAAAATGGACAAGACTGCAATTCCCTTTGAGATTGTCAAACGTTAATCGTCTGGATACACCATATAAGGAAGCTACTATGTTGGTAGATAAAGCTGAGCCTAAAAGTTTCACTGCCATGTTGAAAAAAAAAAAGGCCAGTACTTCTTCAAATTTGTGGTCGGATACATAAGCCATTTGTCATGCTTACACCTCAAAGAAAATTTTCACTGGTGTTATCGAAGTAAAGGAGACTGGTATAGTGGCTAGTGGAGCAGACATGGAGGTTACTCACACTGGTACTGTAAACTTGGCCCTTTCTTCAGGTAAACAACTAACTTTATAAGATGTTAAAGTAGTTAATATTATTTTGGTATATGCACTTCATTTATATGTGGTAGAGTACGCAAGAATTTTGGTGAGGACTTTGTGACATACCATTTGGAGAATGATCCATCATCCTATCAGGAAGTGATGAGATCTAGGGACTCTTTGTTATGGGCAGAAGCCATTCATGATGAAATGAGCTCTCTGTTAGAAAATCTAACTTGACAGCTAGTCGATTTGCCAAAAAGGGCTAAGACTATGGGCTGTAAGTAGATATTTGTATGTGCTTATACAAAATTTTGTTATGGTCTTAATCAAACACCTAAATTGTGACAACAAAAATTTGACAAAGTAGTAAAGAGCTTTGGGTTTTCTGATCAATTACTCTGATAAATGCTTTTACTATCATTTTGTGTCAAATAAAGTCATGATTATTTGCTTGTATGTAGATGTTGATTCTTGTTTCCAATCTCTCTCTGTGGTGAGTAATGTGAAACTAACCTTGGATAAAGAATTCGACATGAAAAGACCTTGGTGTTTTTAACACCATTTTCAGTACGAAAGTAAGTTTTTGAAAGGCAAGGAATCGCCCTTGGCCTAGCCCATTATATGAAAAAAAAATGCTTTCCTTATTGGGATGCAGTGAGTGCAAACCGATTGAGACACCATTTTGATTATACCAAGAAGCTGATCTCTAAGGCAGAGACAGTGTGTGGATCAGTTAGATTATTCTAAACTGATTGGTAGTATCATGTTTGTTATGTGTTGCACTGGACCAGACATAGCCTTTATAGTTGGCATGCTGAGTCATCCATTTTGAAAAATAAGGACTGTATTCATGCATAGAAAATTAGTAATGCTCATGAGCTGCTGGAAGTTGGGAGTCCTCAAAAAGTGAGATGCTGTTAGCATGGCTGATTTCCAAACACAAGTGCACTATTCCACCTCAAAAAGTGAGATGCTCTTAGCCCTTGATCTCATTTTCTATTTTAAAATAAAAAATGTAAAAAAAAATCCAAAAAATCTATGGTGCCCGCAGGTTGACCCGACCCGACCAGTGTTTTTGCAGGTTGGGTCACCTGCGGATCGGCTTTGGCGGGTCATTATAACCCCGACCCGTGCCCGCAAATTTGCGGGTGGGTTGGGTCGACCCGCGGGCAACGGTCGCTTTTGACAGGTCTAAAATTCATGGATATGATAAATTGGTTTCCGCTGTATGATAATAGGTACCCCATTTAACGGGAATTGTGGGCAAACTTTAACGTAACAGGGGTGCGAATAAATCATCGCCCAAAATGTCTGAATATATTTTACCAAAGTAACAGGGGTACTCTGATTCTGCCTTGATCGGACTTAAATTTTTATTGATTTTTTTTTTTTAATTTTTTCGATTTCATTTATAGGGGAAGCGGAATAAGAATCACAATAGGATGTCAGATTATGATCCCTAATTCACGGCAATTCTAACGCACCCATCAAAAAAAATATTCTAACGCACCCAAAATGACGATGTTGTGAAAGTTGACTAATTTAGCTTGTGCGGGAATGCAGAAATGGAATCAGAAACTTGGGCTGGGGGAAAAGCCTAATGAAAGGTCTCTAAAATCTTCCGTGAATCAATGAAGTGGGAGGCAAGAGTCAGCTGTAGAGAGAGAACGGTTTCACATGCGGTCCGTGGCTAGAGAGAGAGATAGAGAGAGTGAGAGGAGGAGGAGAGGTTATGGTTCTTCTTGGGTCTTTTCTCGGGATTTTCTTCGTTACTCATCGCGTACGGTATAGGGTAAGAAGGCAAGGAAAGGGTTTGCGGGTTTGTAGATTTTGGGTTTAATCCATTGTAACCCTAGTATATTGTTTTTCTGAAGATCATGTTTCTCACCTGTGGATGTAAGCATATTGCCAAACCACGTAAAATCTCGGCGTTCATCTTGCAGCTTGAGCTTATTTTACTTTTCCGTTTATTTGTGCCATATTGGAACGGAGTTGGGCGGCAGATTTTCTCAACAGACAAAGTGGAAGAAAAAATAAAGCTTAGGCAAGGTCCTAGAAAAGATACATGAAAGAGAACAAGTGGCTTTGTAAGTACTGGTCAGAGCTAAAAGATGGCTGTCTTATAGCTATGCCGATGTCATCTTATCTTACAAGTTTGACCCGAGGCCAAGTAGGGCAAGATCCGTTGAACTTTTGTCGAGGCCTTCCGTGATGAAATCCGTTTGCTTATCTTACAAGTTTGACCCGTGGCCGAGTAGGGCAAGATCCATTGAACTTTTGTCTAGGCCGTCCGTGATGAAATCCGTTTGTCAAAGTTTATATTATTGAAGTGAAGCCCAATATATGGATGTTCATAATGGTAAATGAGACTTTGCATGTTTTGCAGAATGTAGAGTGCATCTTTAAAATAAATATAAGCGAAGATAAATTCGCACCCCCTTTGGGAGGCTTTAACGCTATTTATGGGTCAATTCACATTAAAACCATGTGGGAGGCTTTAACGCTTTTTATGGGTCAATTTACGTTAAACGCTTGTGGGAGGCTTTAAGGCTATTTATGGGTCAATTCACGTTAAAGGGGTCCTACAAGGGGTGCGAATTTCTCACTGCCCTAAAGATAATGGCGTTTTTTCCTAATATTTGGTTTTCTGAAAATTAATTCGCCATTGGCTGTGACTTAATTTTATCAATGCGGAGGACATGCCAAACACGGTTGATGTTAGAAAGAGTTCTTGGTAATAGAGAGAGTTCTTGATAATCTCTTGTCTTGCAATGATAGAATGGAAGAAACTATACTTAAAGTCAACGTCTTGCCCACTCATTCTTTAGCAAAGGACAAAATCTGTGGAAGCAATCTCAGGGCATTTTGGTAACCACAAAAAAATATTCCCTCGAATTTTAGTGGGGGTTAGTTGTGAGAGATGGGCTGAGAGGCAGATACTTAAGAGGGTGGGAGTGAGGAAAGCATGAAGGGGATTTGCTAGGGACCATCACGGAAGGCATTTCGCGGCTGGGCTGTTGCATGTAAGAGCAGCCACACAAGCTCAGATTTTGTCATATTCATTTAATTCATCTGCGGTGGCTGCTCTTACATGCAACAGCCTGGCTGCGAAATGCCTTCTGCGATGGTCCCTAGCAAGTCCCACTTCCAAAATATGATAAAATCTCATAAATATCCTTTGACTAAATATAATCAAGTCATTCATGAATAATCTCATTTACAAAACAGAAGGCAAAGTGTATATGAACTGAGAAACTCGGGTACTCGATCTGGTCCCCAGATATTAGAATAATAAATTTTAGAGGCATAGGAGTTTTCTTTAAGAGTGGAATGGTATTCTTCTTTTCATTCCATAGAGTAATATGCATATTAGACGGTTAGGATTTCATGGAGATCTTATCTCATGAAAAAAGTTACAGAATGGTTAGGAGTTCATATTAAGATAACTTTGTTGTTATCTTGATAGTGGTACAGCAGTGTTGGACTCGTGCAAATCAGTGCCGTGCTTTGCAAGAAAAACCATAATACTCCCCCTCAAGTTGGAGCATGAAGGTAAAGAATGCCCAACTTGGAAAGTAGTGTATGAAACAGATCAAGGCCCAATGCTTTGGTGAAGAAATCTGCTATTTGAAAATGAGATGGGACATTAGTAATTTAGTATTGATGACTCCCGATTGTAGTCGTTCGCGAACAATGTGACAATCAATTTATATTGAGTTCTTGATCTGGGCTGGATTTCAAATAACGTAGAACACGGACAGCAGCATCCATATGATGTTGTTGTGGATTCTGCATAAATTGGCTAAGAGTATTAACAAACAAGTTGGATGTCTAGGCTAGTAATGGAGAGATAATGGAGGCATCCAATAAGCCGACAGAACCATGACAAATCGGCTGAATTGATAGCCAGCTATTGTGCTTTTAGACTAGATCAAAAATCCGAAGCGGATACCGTTGATAGCGGAGAACTAATGTGGTTTTGAACTAGAAGGAGAGAGAGAGATGAAACTCGGGTCGGGTGGGATCGGGTTGAGGCCAACCCTAACTCAACCAGAGATAGCATTCCATCAACCCTAACCCAGCCCGCCTACAAATATGTCAACCCTAACCCAGCCCATCTAACCCAAAATCGGGTCAGGTTGAGTTGGGTTGGTGTCGGTTCACCTTGGACCAAATAGAAAAATACAATAACCCAAAGAAAATCAAGATAAATTAAATTAGAGGTTGCTCAGGCCACAATACTAACCCAACCCGAAATTAAATTGGATTGGCTTTTCCCAATCCAACCCGAGCCAAAATCGGATTGAACCTGTTGGGTTCAAGTTGAGCCCGACCCAAGTTGCACCCCCAACAAGAGAGATGAAAAATTGCACAAGCATAATAAATTTTAGATAGGAGTTTTCTTAAGAGTGGAATTGTATTATTCTTTTCATTCCCTGTGTGGCTGACCATCCTCTTGGACTAGCTACTGATCATAGCCTAGTTAATCAGACACGCAAAGGATATGTAATATAAAGTTTGAAACTTCTTAGCCACTTGATTCAATCATCCTTGAAGATATGGAGGAACCCAAATCCGGAATCTCTTCTTTGTAATGATAATGCCAAAACATCCGGTTGTTTCATCGTCTTTATGTTTAGCTTCTTGGAAAATCACAAAAGATTACTTTGTTGTTATCTTGATAGTGCTTTAGCAGTGTTGGACTCTTGCAGATCTGTGGCGTGTTTTCCACGACTCCACGTGGAGAACAGCTGCACTGGATAATACATAGTATGCAAGCACCGTACCCAATCCAAGGGCTTATTCAAGAAAAAATTATCCAAGTAGGGTAGCCAAACCCTTTTTTTTTAAAAATAGAGGGTAGCCAAACTCTGGAACAGCATATCCAAGGATTTCTATCCGCGTGGAGAACAGTCTATAGAGACCAGTTCTAAATAGGCTTGGCCGTGTTGCATAGGTCAAATTGTCAAAACGTATAAAAACATAGATTTTTTTTCATAGTCAGCAAAAACCACGTAATTAATTCTAACTTTGATAACGTCAACCAACCATAGCCACTTGTTTCGTTTCCTGTCTCTTTGACCAGGCCCTTCTTTCATCCATCCTCTCTTATAAAAGCCATTGAGTTCCAAGTAAAGCAACATAAGTACACAACTAAACTCCTCCTTTCATCCATCCTCTTATAAAAGGCCACTTGAGTTCCAAGTAGAGCAGCACGACTAAACTCAAAGATGGCAAATTTCATCTATTCTCTGATTCTATTGTGTGTTTTTCTTTTCCAATCAACTGAGTCTCGAAAGTTTGGAAAGAGTGAAACCTTTTCCCACTATACACCTCCAGCCATGTTCGTGTTTGGGGATTCGCTCAGTGACACTGGTAATGTAATTGAGGCATTCCCCTTCATTGCGGGTGCCGAAAATTCTCCCTATGGTTCCACCTTCTTCGGTGCACCTTCGGGAAGATTTTCTGACGGTCGCGTGATCATTGACTTCATCGGTGAGAGCTCAATCCTTGATCAAACGATCACTAATATGGTTAACTATTGGGGAAATGACTAACTTGTTTTGATAAGGGCACTCCATAAATAATTTGTTAAATTAGACTTACAAAACTTATGACATTTGCTTTTTGTATGAAAACTGATTGCAGCTTCTAAGTGGGGATTTCCTTTTGTACAACCCTACTTCAAAAACATGGATACCAACTACAGAAGGGGTGTCAACTTCGCAACAGCCGGAGGAACGGCGAGAAATGTGAGTACAGGAGGACCAGTTACCTTTTCACTCCCCTTACAGACAGACCACTTTGTCCGATTCAAACGAAATGTCCATGCTCTCTTACGTTCCAAAAACAGATCAGGTACGTAAATGTTACATGATCAAGGGGGCCTTATATTTTGAGGAGATTTTCTGATTAGAAATTTGGGATCCCACTTCCAATATCTCTTTTCTCATTTGAGGTTGTGGTTGTTTCCAGATCAGTTGGTTTCTCGTATTCCACCATTGAAGGCATTCAAGGATGGGATTTACATGATTTTCATTGGTTCCAATGATATCTACAGCAATTTGGCTACAGAAACTCCTCCTCTTATAAAAGAGAAGCTTGTTCCACAAATCATATCAGCAATTTCCAAGGGCGTACAGGTGTGCATATTTTTTGTTTTCACCTTAGATTATTGTACAAAGAGGTCTAAATTTTTGGGTTGGCTAGAAATGTGGATTTTTTTATTATCAAGGAGTCGTTTGGTTTTGAACCCAAGAACTACCGTGAGGCAATAGCTCTAATACCATGTGAAACAACCGATTAGAGTTGGAGTTATTTAATTATTTATACTTTAACACCATGATCTCAGCTATTCATCTGCTGGATCCACCTTATCTGTTTACACCATACACCATTTGTCAAACTTATATATTGCAATGTTGTTTGTGAGCAGGATCTTCACAAAGAAGGGGCAAAGAATTTCATGGTCTTCACTGTTCCGGCCTTAGGATGCTTTCCAACACTACTGGCTCGAATTTCTTCGGGACCTTTCAGTTCAAAAGATGGATTGGGATGTCTTAAGGAGTATAACGATGTCGTGCAAAATACAAACCTTGAACTGGAAAAAGCCCTAGCAAATCTCACTCGCCACTATCAAGATATGAATATTATGGTTGCAGACATCTATTCCTTCATGTTAGAAGCCATAGCCAACCCATCAAACTACGGTAACACTACTCTTCCTTTTCCCCTTCTTACTCACACAGAACGTACAGTCTTCGAAAGTCTTTATCTTTAATGAAAATTTGAAGGATAATTTTGTGTTGGCTAATGCAGGGTTGGAAGAGAAAGTGAAATTCCAGGCATGTTGTGGGTATGGAGGACCACCTTATAACTACAACCCTAAAATTCATTGTGGACCTCAACGTGAAGCAAAAGGGTGCAGTAAACCATGGGAGTATATGAGTTGGGATGGTGACCATTTCACTGATGCTTTTAGCCAACGCTTTGTGGACGAGATGATGAAAGGGATGCCTTACTTGAAGCCTGCTTCTCTCTTCCACTAACAAACTTTACTATTGTCAAAACAATGTCAATGTAAAGTTTATTTTATTCAATAAATACTACCCAATGAATGGAGATTTTTTTCATGGTTTCTGTTTTTTTTTTTGATGAAACACAAAGTATATTAAAGAAATGTGGCTCCAGGTCAATACATGTAAAGTGCACACATTCATTTGTTGATCTGGTGCTCATTGCAACCGATCCCTACAAGTGCTACGGGACATAAGCTAGGAGTATCGAGTACCACAAAAGTATAGGCCCTAAAAGCACATATCTAATATCTTTGCCCCAACTCATGTAACTCGTGTCAGGGTTCCACGTAAAGCAAAGAATCCCTCTAGAAAAAGTGAATGGAGATGCATTTCAGTCCTCATTGAAACCAAAATTTCAGCAAAAATTTCAAAATTTCGGACGAAATCGATTGAAATTGGATAAAGCAATATTTTATCCCGTAACCAATTTCGACGAAATCCACGAAATTTCGGGATAATATTAAATAATGATTAAAAAACTGATTTTTTGGAGATATTCCTTAAATTTCGGCCTGCAATTTTGGGGGAAATGAAATTTCGATCGAATTTTTGAAATTTCAGTCGAAATTTTGTAACATTTCGAATTTACCCAATTTCGCTTTCGGTCTCAACCGAAACCCAAAATTTCAGTCCGAAAGGTTGAAATTTAAAACCTTGGCCTTGGGCACCTTCCCCTCAACCAGTACCTTTTAAAGGTGAGTTCTACTTGGGTCCCAACATCTTGTACTTGTACGAAGATATTTCTTTACAGTCAGAACATCCCAATCTAAAATCAGAGCTCCAATTTGATATGTGGGCTTTCATTATTGGTCTTCCCTGGATATTAGGGGTACGTGCAGCTTGGGTCGAGTCGAGCTAAGCATTTGCTAAAGATGAATTGGAATCAACCTGAACCGAACTCTATTTTCTGGTAAAAGCTCCACCCAAATTCCCTAAATATGACTCGATTTGCACTCCTTCCGAATATTAGCCATTACAATGGTACGAGCATCATTGTCATCCATTAGCAACTAGGGCTGCAACTTGGACCGGGTTGGGTCAATCCTATCTCACCTCGGAGATAGCATTCCTTAACCCTAACCTAACCCAACCTGAGCTTTGGGTCGAGGATGGTTAACCCTAATCCGCCCTACCTGTTCATCTCTCAACCCTAACCTGAGCTCTGTGTCGAGGATTGTTAACCCTAATCCACCTTACCTCTTAATCTCTCAACCCTAACCTGACCCATCTAACCCAATTTTTCCAAATCGGATCAGGTTGAGTCAGGATTTGGGTGCGGGTTCTCCAAGGGTAAGAATATAAAAAATCTATAAAAAAAAAAAAAAAAACATTACATAAGATTTTGAAAATCACAGATAAATTTAGAGGACTGGGTCGGGTTTAGGTCAGGTTATGGTTAATGCCTTGGGCAACGATATGTTTTGATTAATGACACAAACTTAACCCAAAATTTCCAAATCGGGTTAGGTTGAGTCAGGTTTTGGGTGCGGGTTCTCCTAGGGTAAAAACATAAAAAATCCTATAAAAAAAACAAAAAACATTACAGTAAGATTTTGAAAATCACGGATAAATTTAAAGGGCTGGGTCTGGTTCAAGTTGGGTTATGGTTGAGGCCTTGGACAACCATGTTTTGATAATCACACAAACTCACCTTGTCTTTTATTAACACAGAAAAGACAAAATAAGTTTGTCCCATGATGTAACACAAATATCAGTAGCCTAAAAATAGAGTGCTGCTATGGAGACTGAGAGTGTAATTGGTGCGAGCGGAAGAAAGAAGAAATCATCCAAACACAATAGGGAACAAACCCCAAGAAGAAGCTCAATCTTCTCTACACAAAACGTGTGGTTTTTTATTCAATAAAAAAAGTCCCCCACAAAGTAACATAGGGTTCTTTTAATAACCAAAATAAAAGTCCTAAAACTACTACTCCTAAAAATAGAAAACTACTACTTTTGGACTGATGATAAAAGTAAAATTCCTAAAATATTGCCTAGAATCTATTGATGATAATCTTTTTCTAACTAAAGAAAGGAAGTAGCAAGATATGTTGCTTCTCCAGAATATTGTTTCCGAATTCAAGAGATGTGCGCTGCATCAGACTTCCCAGGTTGGAGAAAATCCGTCCTCGGATTTCGATCTTTGAAGAGTGCACGTTCTTACTAATCTTGGTCAGCATCATTTTCCCATGATTCAGAAAAACTCGTCCTCGAATTTTAAAGTATCGAAGAATGATAATCATTTGAAATTGTAGAGCATCAAATAATTTTTCTTGATCTTGAACCGATTGGAATTTACAAACATCCATTGTAGACTTCAATGGATAATCTAATAAAAATGGATCGACATAATTTGATGAAGAAATCAAATTAATATTTTGCCATTTGCCATCCACTTCGATCTCCATGCCGTCTTTTGCCTTTTGGTTCGTAGTTTCATAGCACATAACAACCATCGCTTGTACCACTACATCCTCACAACACCCACTATTAATGATAAAATTATTCGAAGTACGCGAGTAACCAACGCTTCACCACGATCGTTTCAAGTGATCTCGTCACCTTTATCATCATTATAGTCGTCAAAACGCGGCTATTCATCTAGAACCGTTGATTCGACAAACTCTTCAAACTCTTCGACCAAATCTAGATGTGGGTTTCATCTAGAACTTTCAATTCGACCAACTCATCGAATCCCTCGTTGGGTTGATTAGGACCCATCTGATCTTGAAAATCCCTTTCACCCGGCTCACCCCGCGGAGCACGATGATCAAAAGGGTTAAAATCTTACGAGACGAAACTATTTTTATAGCCTCTCCGAATTTCGAGACGCGCTACGCTTTTCGTAAGTTGATAGATTTGCATTCTTAGTTCTTCAACTTCATCTATTTGATAATCTTGATGACGCCCACGAGCCATGGTAGTCGCCTCTTCACGACCAACAGGATTTTCATAACTAAGGCTCCACGCCCGGCCTATAATGGTTTTTGTTCGCTATATAAAGTGTGTGAACCTTTCCATATTATTATTACATGCTCAAAGTGCTCTTCCATGGTGAGAGATGGCCCGGATCTTGTGGTTTCACCCCTCTGTTGAGGAGATTGCATTCTTTTGTGGTTCCATCCCCTTCATCTTAGCCTTCCATTATATGGGACACTACTCAATGCGATGTTGGCACGGTTTAATCCCACTACATCGCAGATGTGGACTCAGCACCGTAGCCCGATTGAGCCGTGCCACTATCACGTGGTGACTGTGTCCTTTGCAAAATCCCGGATCCACATCGCCCACTGCATTTATAACTGCTTTTATTTTATTTTTTTCAATGCAGAGATAAATGCAGCTGGGAGGGGAGGATCCAATGGGGTTGGTTTTTGCAAGGGCTCCCTTCAATTTAGCATTCATTTATTGATATAAACACACATTTATATCTATCTTATAACTTTATAAGGGATTTGCTAGAACCATCGCACAAGGCATTTCTCGGACCGGCTGTTGCATGAGAGCAGCCACATAGGCTCACTTTTTGTCTTCATTCATTTATTCATCCTCTGTGGCTACTCTCTCATGCAACAACCGTTCTGCAAAATGCCTTCTGCTATGGTCCCTAGCAAATCCCATCTTATAACATGGGATTCGCTAGGGACTTTAGCAAAAGAAGGGATTTTTGGGCTGGCTCTTGCATGAGAGAGCAGCCACCACAGATGAATTAAATGAATAAGACAAAATCTCATGCGACAGCCAGCCACAAAATGACTTTATGAGAAAGTCCCTAGCAAATCCCTTATAATATATACTAACGATATTTCTTTCCATTGTCATTCATTTTCTTCTCGGCTCTGTTTGGTTAAATGAGATTTTAGTTGAAGTAGTAGTCAACAAGGAGGAGACAAGGGTGGGATATGTGTAGACTTGTCTGAGAAGATTAGAGGGAATTTTGGGGAATTTTGGTAGTGTGTTTGGTTAGATGTCAAAGCATGTGGGAGAATGGAGGGGTGTCATTAACAAAATAAATAGTAGAAGAGAGAGAAAGAGGAGAGAGAAAGAGAGAAAAAAGTAATGATTACATATGGCATTTCATATTCTACTCTTCTCCCCTCTAAAATTTACCAAAAACAAGGTTTGGCATTGGAAAAGTAGGGGAGGGGACAATCCCGCCACATAGGCGCCACCTAAGCCAAAAGCTAATAATTATGTCTCTTCCATGTCTAGAAGTCCAATGGGATTTGAGCTAAAAAATGACAACCAAATAACATTTGGTATTTCATATTCCTAGAAATGCTCAGCCGTCTTCCCTACTTTTTGCAACCAAACAGAGCCGATCAAGAAAAGTTTATGTAGATGGAGAACTTTTTCTTCTATAGATTCAGCATCCTCCATCTCCGCTTCAAATCTCTTCATTTTCATTTTATATTTTATATCTTGTATTATATTTCTAATTTCTACAACTCAGAATATGGTAGGTCCCATTACTTTACGTTGGAGTGGGCCACCAATATTCACCCCAATTTTTATGTGATGGGCCCACTATCTCCACCCAAATTCATGCATACAGTGGAGATAGTGAGCCCACCAATAACTAGGGCAAATTCATTAGACCTGACAAACGGGTGGGTCGGGTCGGGTAGGGTCGACCCGCGGGTCATGGGGATATGGGTCACGCGGGTTGCGGGTCAGCAACCAGGTGATCCGTACCCAGTGCTGGTGGGTCGGGTCGACCCGCGGGTTACCCGCATGTTTTTTCAAAACAGAGTTTTTATTGAGCGGTGATAAATTCACCCCCTTCTATGTATGAATTCACCCCCTAATTTTCAAAATGCACGGTACGGCCTACACCATAGGATGATCCAAACCGTCCATTTGATGGGCCACAACGTAAATAGATCGTGCCCCAAAAATCATTGCCATAGGACGATCTCAACCGTTTGATCTATAGAAGTTTCCATATTGTCAGTCCCTCTTTAGATCGGAGGGTTAGAATCATCCTATGCTAATGATTTTTTGGGCACAACCTATTTACTTTATGGCCCATCATATGCATGGTTTGGATCATCCTATGTTGTGGGCTGTAGCTTCTAATCATCCCTTTTGAAAAATAGGGAATGTATTCATGCATAGAAAATTAGTAATGCTCATGAGCTGCTGGAAGTTGGGAGTCCTCAAAAAGTGAGATGCTGTTAGAAGGGCTGATTTCCAAACACAAGTGCACTATTCCAGCTCAAAAAGTGAGATGCTCTTAGCCCTTGATCTCATTTTCTATTTCAAAATAAAAAATGTTAAAAAAAATTCAAAAAATAGCGGGTGCCCGCCAACCTGACCCGTGTTTTTACGGGTTGGGTCACCTGCGGATCGGTTTTGGCGGGTCACTAAAACCCCAACCCGTGCCCGCAAATTTACGGGTGGGTTGGGTCGACCCGCGGGCACCGGTAGCGTGTGCCAGGTCTAAAATTCATGGATATGATAAATTGGCTTCCGCTACATGATAATAGGCACCCCATTTAATGGGAATTGTGGGCAAACTTTAACGTAACAGGGGTGTGAAAATTCCACTCCCAAAATGTCTGAATCTATTTTACCAAAGTTGTGGTACTCTGATTCTGCCTTGATCGGACTTAAATTTTTATTAATTTTTTTTTAAAATAATTTCGATTTCATTTATTGGGGAAGCGGAATAAGAATCACAATAGGATGTCAGATTATGATCCCTAATTCACGGCAATTCTAACGCACCCATCAAAAAAAATATTCTAACGCACCCAAAATGACGATGTTGTGAAAGTTGACTAATTTAGCTTGTGCGGGAATGCAGAAATGGAATCAGAAACTTGGGCTGGGGGAAAAGCCTAATGAAAGGTCTCTAAAATCTTCCGTGAATCAATGAAGTGGGAGGCAAGAGTCAGCTGTAGAGAGAGAACGGTTTCACATGCGGTCCGTGGCTAGAGAGAGAGATAGAGAGAGTGAGAGGAGGAGGAGAGGTTATGGTTCTTCTTGGGTCTTTTCTCGGGATTTTCTTCGTTACTCATCGCGTACGGTATAGGGTAAGAAGGCAAGGAAAGGGTTTGCGGGTTTGTAGATTTTGGGTTTAATCCATTGTAACCCTAGTATATTGTTTTTCTGAAGATCATGTTTCTCACCTGTGGATGTAAGCATATTGCCAAACCACGTAAAATCTCGGCGTTCATCTTGCAGCTTGAGCTTATTTTACTTTTCCGTTTATTTGTGCCATATTGGAACGGAGTTGGGCGGCAGATTTTCTCAACAGACAAAGTGGAAGAAAAAATAAAGCTTAGGCAAGGTCCTAGAAAAGATACATGAAAGAGAACAAGTGGCTTTGTAAGTACTGGTCAGAGCTAAAAGATGGCTGTCTTATAGCTATGCCGATGTCATCTTATCTTACAAGTTTGACCCGAGGCCAAGTAGGGCAAGATCCGTTGAACTTTTGTCGAGGCCTTCCGTGATGAAATCCGTTTGCTTATCTTACAAGTTTGACCCGTGGCCGAGTAGGGCAAGATCCATTGAACTTTTGTCTAGGCCGTCCGTGATGAAATCCGTTTGTCAAAGTTTATATTATTGAAGTGAAGCCCAATATATGGATGTTCATAATGGTAAATGAGACTTTGCATGTTTTGCAGAATGTAGAGTGCATCTTTAAAATAAATATAAGCGAAGATAAATTCGCACCCCCTTTGGGAGGCTTTAACGCTATTTATGGGTCAATTCACATTAAAACCATGTGGGAGGCTTTAACGCTTTTTATGGGTCAATTTACGTTAAACGCTTGTGGGAGGCTTTAAGGCTATTTATGGGTCAATTCACGTTAAAGGGGTACGAATTATCCTACAAGGGGTGCGAATTTCAGGGCATTTTGGTAACCACAAAAAAATGTTCCCTCGAATTTTAGTGGGGGTTAGTTGTGAGAGATGTGCTGAGAGGCAGATACTTAAGAGGGTGGGAGTGAGAAAAGCATGAAGGGGATTTGCTAGGGACCATCACGGAAGGCATTTCGCGGCTGGGCTGTTGCAGGTGAGAGCAGCCACACAAGCTCAGATTTTGTCATATTCATTTAATTCATCTGCGGTGGCTGCTCTTACATGCAACAGCAGCATCCATATGATGTTGTTGTGGATTCTGCATAAATTGGCTAAGAGTATTAACAAAAAAGTTGGATGTCTAAACTAGTAATGAGAGATAATGGAGGCATCCAATAAGCCGACGGAACCATGAAAAATTGGCTGAATCCGATAGCCATCTATTGTGCCTTTAGACTAGATCGAAAATCCGAAGCGGATACCGTTGATAGCGAAGAACTAATGTGGTTTTGGACTAGAAGGAGAGATAGAGATGAAACTCGGGTGGGGTGGGATTGGGTTGAGGCCAACCCTAACTCAACCAGAGATAGCATTCCCTCAACCCTGACCCAGCCCGCCTCCAAATATGTCAACCCTAATCCAGCCATCTAACCCGAAATCGGGTCAAGTTGAGTTGGGTTGGCATCGGTTCACCTTGGACCAAATAGAAAAATACAATAACCCAAAGAAAATCAAGATAAATTAACTCACAGGACGGAGGTCAGGTTGCTAAGGCCACAATACTAACCCAACCCGAAATTAAATTGGGTTGGCTTTTCCCAATCCAACCCGAGCCAAAATCGGAGTGAACCCGTCGGGTTCAAGTTGAGCCCGACCCAAGTTGCACCCCCAACAAGAGAGATGAAAAATTGCACAAGCATAATAAATTTTAGATACGAGTTTTCTTTAAGAGTGGAATTGTATTATTCTTTTCATTCCGGGTGCGGCTGACCATCCTCTTGAACTAGCAACTGATCATAGCCTAGTTAACCAGACAGATGCAAAGGATATGTAATATAAAGTTTGAAACTTCTTAGCCACTTGATTGAAGATATGGAGGAACCCAAATCCGGAATCTCTTCTTTGTAATGATAATGCCAAAACATCCAGTTGTTTCATCGCCTTTATGTTTAGCTTCTTGGAAAATCACAAAAGATTACTTTGTTGTTATCTTGATAGTGCTATAGCAGTGTTGGACTCTTGCAGATCTGTGCCGTGTTTTCCAAAGGAAAACCATAAAATAGAATGAAATCAATGAATGACGAAAAAAAAAGAATTAACTTCCTTTAAGGGTTTATTAATTTTATCCCGGGATATGGTTGCTATCCTCTGTCCACAACTCCACGTAGAGAACAGCCGCACTGGATAATACATAGTATGCAAGCACGGTACCCAATCCAAGGGCTTATTCAAGATAAAATTATCCAAGTAGGGTAGCCAAACTCTGGAACAGCATATCCAAGGATTTCTATCCGCGTGGAAAACAGTCTATAAAGACCAGTTCTAAATAGGGTATTATGTGGAAGCCCCCACAAAAGCACTTTTTGGAGCCTGCTTGGCCGTGTTGCATAGGTCAAATTGTCAAAACGTATAAAAACATAGATTTTTTTTCATAGTCAGCAAAAGCCACGTAATTAATTCTGACTTTGATAACGTCAACCAATATATCGATAGCCACTAGTTTCGTTTCCTGTCTCTTTGACCAGGCCCTTTTTCCATTCATCCTCTCTTATAAAAGCCACTTGAGTTCCAAGTAGAGCAACATAAGTACACAACTAAACTCATCCTTTCATTCATCCTCTTATAAAAGGCCACTTGAGTTCAAAGTAGAGCAGCACAACTAAACTCAAAGATGGCAAATTTCATCTATTCTCTGATTCTATTATGTGTTTTTCTTTTCCATTCAACTGACTCACGAAAGTTTGGAAAGAGTGAAACCTTTTCCCACTATACACCTCCAGCCATGTTCGTGTTTGGGGATTCACTCAGTGACACTGGTAATGTAATTGAGGCATTCCCCTTCATTGCAGGTGCTGAAAATTCTCCCTATGGTTCCACCTTCTTCGGTGCCCCTTCGGGAAGATTTTCTGACGGTCGCGTGATCATTGACTTCATCGGTGAGAGCTCAATCCTTGATCAAAACGATCACTAATATGGTTAACTATTGGGGAAATGACTAACTTGTTTCGCTAAGGGCACTTCATATATAATTTGTTAAAGTAAACTTACAAAACTTATGACATTTGTTTTTTGTATGAAAACTGATTGCAGCTTCTAAGTGGGGATTTCCTTTTGTACAACCCTACTTCAAAAACTTGGATACCAACTACAGAAGGGGTGTCAACTTCGCAACAGCCGGAGGAACGGCGAGAAATGTGAGTACAGGAGGACCAGTTACCTTTTCACTCCCCTTACAGACAGACCACTTTGTCCGATTCAAACGAAATGTCCATGCTCTCTTACGTTCCAAAAACAGATCAGGTACGTAAATGTTACATGATCAAGGGGGCCTTATATTTTGAGGAGATTTTCTGATTAGAAATTTGGGATCCCACTTCCAATATCTCTTTCTCATTTGAGGTTGTGGTTGTTTCCAGATCAGTTGGTTTCTCGTATTCCACCATTGAAGGCATTCAAGGATGGGATTTACATGATTTTCATTGGTTCCAATGATATCTACAGCAATTTGGCTACAGAAACTCCTCCTCTTATAAAAGAGAAGCTTGTTCCACAAATCATATCAGCAATTTCCAAGGGCGTACAGGTGTGCATATTTTTTGTTTTCACCTTAGATTATTGTACAAAGAGGTCTAAATTTTTGGGTTGGCTAGAAATGTGGATTTTTTTATTATCAAGGAGTTGTTTGGTTTTGAACCCAAGCACTACCGTGAGGCAATAGCTCTAATACCATGTGAAACAACCGATTACTCCAAAAGCTTAAGCCGTTAGAGTTGGAGTTATTTAATTATTTATACTCTAACACCATGATCTCAGCTATTCATCTGCTGGATCCACCTTATCTGTTTACACCATACACCATTTGTCAAACTTATATATTGTAATGTTGTTTGTGAGCAGGATCTTCACAAAGAAGGGGCAAAGAATTTCATGGTCTTCACTGTTCCGGCCTTAGGATGCTTTCCAACACTACTGGCTCGAATTTCTTCGGGACCCTTCAGTTCAAAAGATGGATTGGGATGTCTTAAGGAGTATAACGATGTCGTGCAACATACAAACCTTGAACTGGAAAAAGCCCTAGCAAATCTCACTCGCCACTATCAAGATATGAATATTATGGTTGCAGACATCTATTCCTTCATGTTAGAAGCCATAGCCAACCCATCAAACTACGGTAACACTACTCTTCCTTTTCCCCTTCTTACTCACACAGAACGTACGGTCTTCGAAAGTCTTTATCTTTAATGAAAATTTGAAGGATAATTTTGTGTTGGCTAATGCAGGGTTGGAAGAGAGAGTGAAATTCCAGGCATGTTGTGGGTATGGAGGACCACCTTATAACTACAACCCTAAAATTCATTGTGGACCTCAACGTGAAGCAAAAGGGTGCAGTAAACCATGGGAGTATATGAGTTGGGATGGTGACCATTTCACTGATGCTTTTAGCCAACGCTTTGTGGACGAGATGATGAAAGGGATGCCTTACTTGAAGCCTGCTTCTCTCTTCCACTAACAAACTTTACTATTGTCAAAACAATGTCAATGTAAAGTTTACTGGAGATTTTTTTCATGGTTTCTGTTTTTTTTTTTTTTTGATGAAACACAAAGTATATTAAAGAAATGTGGCTCCAGGCCAATACATGTAAAGTGCACACATTCATTTGTTGATCTGGTGCTCATTGCAACTGACCCTTACACGTGCTATGGGACATAAGCTAGGAGTATCGAGTACCACAAAAGTATAGGCCCTAAAAGCACATATCTTTGCCCCGAGTCATGTAACTCGTGTCTGGGTTCCACGTAAAGCAAAGAATCCCTCTAGAAAAAGTGAATGGAGATGTTGAAGGGCCTTGGGCAAGGTTTTAAATTTCGGTTTAGGAATGCATTTCGGTCCTCTCCGAACAAAATTGGATAAAGAAATATTTTATCCCGTAACCAATTTCGTCAAAATCCACAAGAATTGGGTAATTTCGGCCGAAATTTATGGATAATATTAAATAATGATTAGAAAACTGATTTTTTGGAGATATTCCTTAAATTTTGAAAATCACGGATAAATTTAGAGGACTGAGTCTGGTTCAGGTTGGGTTGTGGTTGAGGCCTTAGACAACCATGTTTTGATAATCACACAAACTCAACTTGTCTTTTATTAACACAGAAAAGACAAAATAAGTCTGTCCCATGATGTAACACAAATATTAGTAGGGACAGGGACACCCATTTGCCAGTGTACTTTGCAATCAAAGCCACTGGATTTTTTTGACATAAAGTACATCATCTCCCTTTTTTGCCATTGATACAATGACGTTGGGTGTTCATGGTGATCAAAAGGGGCGTAAATATCACTTCCTATATTTAGTAGCCTAAAAATAGAGTGCTGCTATGGAGACCGAGACTGTAACGGAGAGCACAACCCAACAAATCCTCACATGCCACATGGCATGAGAGGGGTAGTTTTGCCATTTTCTGTAGAAAAAGGCCAAAAATCAAAGTGTTGAGAAGCCTTTTATTGGTGAGCGCAGGGGATTTTTATGACTCCAAACTCCTTGATTTCTTCTCTTTCCTGCAACTTGCACCTTTCCGACGGCCGCAGAGAGAGATTTTCCTCTGCCCACGAGGCATTGATTTATGTGTTACCTTACCTCATATTGTTTCAAAGGGTCATCAATAACAATCCTTATATAACCAAGGTAACTATTTTGCCATTCAATTAGATGGAAAATGTTAGAAATTTGGGAATTTATGTGTTGATTTCGTGCCTCTTTGTATATCTCATACAATCTGTATAGAGATGGTTTTGAATTTGAGTATGATTATTGGCAAATAACGATTATAAGAGTCTTAGAAATAACAGTTGTCACGCCCCGAACCCATAATTCTAGGTAAGGCGCACGTGACAGCCGCCGCACGCCCATAGGGTCGCCCCCACAAGCATGCAAGGCTCCTTTTTCGATCAACTATTCTCAACAATCAGAGTAACTAATAAATGCGGAAATTTTAGTCTCATAATGAAATACAAATATAGATTAGGTCCATAAGTCTAAATCCAACAATAATTATTTCAAGACAATCACCTTAATAAAATATCAAAGGTTTCTAAATTGGAACAATGAAATAAAGAACAAATCTCCTAGGCTCCAATCCAAGTGCCTGATCTCAGCAAATCTACTGCCGCTCCTCTGTATCTGAAATTTGTTAAACCACATAATGAGCTAACAGCCCAGCCGGTTTTCCAAATCCAAGCCAGCTAATAGGAAAACCAAAAACAAACTTGTGCGGAAAAGACGTAGCATGCCATAAAATTTAGCCAATGCAGAAATTGATAAGAATTAAAAAGATCATTTCTACATAAGCTATATAAGAAAAATACATGTTTTTACAAAACAGTTCCAACCACTCGGTTATGCAGTTTTTCACTTGGAAATCAATGACAAGAATATATATTTTCAAACACTTGATTTTGCATTTTTCCACTTGGAAATCAAATACTTAACAGTAATATATTTTCAAACATAACAGTCTTCTCTGTGGCCAATTTCCAACCTTATTGGCAAGTAGCGTAACCCAAGGCGAACACTCGTTCGCAGGACTCACAGGTCCAAAAGTGCGCAATGTCACAATATCAATAGCCAGAGGACTCCCTACTGGCCGCCCGAGATCAACCTTACGGGTAGATAAAATTTGACCGGTCTACGTGATCACGTCCAGTGTACTCACCCACTGGTAGGTTGGGCACTAGATCCCCACCAGAGATCAACCAGGCCGTCTAATGTCGCCGAAATTCGCAGTTTCTTAGGTCTGGCGGGATATTACAGGAAATTCGTAGAGGGATTTTCACGGATTGCCGTACCACTGACCCGTCTAACGCATAAGGGAACCAAGTTCCAAACATCCCACACATTTCTTTCTTTTTCAATATTGAAATGATTGCTATCTTAAGATAGAATATTGAAAATGATTGCATATTTGATTCCTAATTTAACTTTAGTCATTGATGATAATAGCACATGATTGTTACCTTATGATTGAATATTGAAAATGATTGCATATTTGATTCCTAATTTAACTTTAGTCCATTTGATATTATTACCCATATCAAAGAAAATTCACAACTTTTATTTGATGAGGGATTTTCACGGATTGCCGTACCACTGACCCGTCTAACGCATAAGGGAACCAAGTTTGAATGGTCTGATAAGTGCGAGGAGAGCTTCCAAGAGTTGAAACGAAGGTTAGTATCGGCCCCAATCCTCACTATACCATCTGAGAGTGGAGGATTCACCATATATAGTGGGCAGTTGCAAGAACTTCTTGATAAGGGGTTGATCAGACCTAGTGTTTCTCCTTGGGGTGCACCAGTGCTATTTGTGAAGAAGAAAGATGGGAGTATGCGGTTGTGCATCGATTATAGAGAGCTAAACAAGGTAACTGTGAGAAATAAGTATCCATTGCCCAGGATCGAGGATCTATTTGATCAGTTACAGGGGTCTAAAGTATTCTCTAAGATCGATCTTCGCTCGGGTTACCATCAGTTGAAGATCAAGCCAGAAGATGTGCCCAAGTCAGCTTTCCCGCCAGACCTAAGAAACTGCGAATTTCGGCGACATTAGACGGCCTGCTCCAATCCACTACGGCCTCAATCTTTTGGGGGTCCACAGACACTCCATCCTTAGAAATCACATGCCCCAGAAAAGCCACTCTATCAAGCCAAAAAATCATATGTTCACTTTGATAAGGATAATTACCCAAATACTTGGGACCGGGTATTACATCATACCCCCCTAAAAAGAATTTCGTCCTCGAATTTCACATACCTGGTGAAATTTTCAGTTTTCAGGAGCACCCCCAGCAGCGCGAGTTCCGCCCACAGGAGAGAATCGGGCACCTCCAGCGGTGCGAGTCCCGCCCACAGGAGAGAATCAGGCATGGAATAAGAAGCAGAGGATCCCAAGCCGAGTCTATGCACTAACCGAGCAGGACGCTATGGCCTCTAATGCAGTGGTGACAGGTATGTCATTAGTTAGTTGTTGATATTCTTATTCATATAAATGTCTATAAAATTTCAACGTATTGCATTTTGATGTTTGCTTAGTTAATAGTGGGAATAGGTTAACCTAGGGTCCGGCACACGTGACAGCCGCCGCACGCCCATAGGGTCGCCCCCACAAGCATGCAAGGCTCCTTTTTCGATCAACTATTCTCAACAATCAGAGTAACTAATAAATGCGGAAATTTTAGTCTCAATAGTTCAAATGAATTACAAATATAGATTAGGTCCATAAGTCTAAATCCAACAATAATTATTTCAAGACAATGGCCTCAAACACCACCTATATTCCCTCTTTCTAAAGCCCACAACAACTACATCCAACACCTATATTTCTTCTTTCTAAAGCCCACAACAACTACATCCAACACCTATATTTCTTCTTTCTAAAGCCCACAACAACTAACCTTCATCAACACCGCCGCTCCTCTGTATCTGAAATTTGTTAAACCACATAATGAGCTAACAGCCCAGCCGGTTTTCCAAATCCAAGCCAGCTAATAGGAAAACAAAAACAAACTTGTGCGGAAAAGAAGTAACAAGCCATAAAATTTAACCAATGCAGAAATTGATAAGAATTGTGCTCCCATTTCCACTCTGGAATAGGGAGGGGCTCTAACTTCCCGGCAGGTCTCTGATGCTCTATCTTGACCTGCTGGCAGATTATACAACGAGCCACAAACTCTGCAATCTCTCGCTTCATGTTATTCCACCAGAAAATTTCTCTGATCACGTAGACCGGCCGCAATAACAGTTTGCAGAGGCTTCTAGGACTGTTTTGCAATGGCTTCTAGGACTGTTTTGCAATGGTTCTAAAGTGGTGTGGAATTTGGTCTTGTAGGAGAGTTATAAGCATCCCAATGTAGGAGAGTTACAAGCATCCCAATGGCCTCAAACACCACCTATATTCCTTCTTTCTAAAGCCCACAACAACTACATCCAACACTTATATTTCTTCTTTCTAAAGCCCACAACAACTAACCTTCATCAACACCACCCATGATTTAGAAAACTAGAATTCATGAAGCAACAATTTGAAAAGCACTTTGTTTACGATATGTTTTCGTAGATTTGAAATGAGGGAAGTTCCCTATGGCTTGAAGCGTTACAAATTTATGGCATGGTATTGCAAACATTAAAATTGCTTCTCTCTATAATTGTAAGAATATGAACTTACAGAATTTTGGCAATTATTCGTGATGAAGATCCACCCAACCGTAGTTGATCTCAAGACATATGTGATGGAATATGAGGTCTTGTAGGCCTTGATTCTTGGACACAAGGTTATGGCAACAAGATGGTGGAAAGTAGTTTATTTACCGGCCGGTCCCAAGTATTTGGGTAATTATCCTTATCAAAGTGAACATATGATTTTTTTTTATAATGGGTGTCATTATAAAAAAATTAAGCCAAGATTAATTGTTAGAAATGGGTGTTAGTATCAAATAAAAGTTGTGAATTTTCTTTGATATGGGTAATAATATCAAATGGACTAAAGTTAAATTAGGAATCAAATATGCAATCATTTTCAATATTCAATCATAAGGTAACAATCATGTGCTATTATCATCAATGACTAAAGTTAAATTAGGAATCAAATATGCAATCATTTTCAATATTCTATCAGAAGATGTGCCCAAGATCAACCTTACGGGTAGATAAAATTTGACCGGTCTACGTGATCACGTCCAGTGTACTCACCCACTGGTAGGTTGGGCACTAGATCCCCACCAGAGATCAACCTTACTGGCGGAATCCATTCCATACCAAGACTGTATGCAATTATAGAGAGAAGCAATTTTAATGTTTGCAATACCATGCCATAAATTTGTAACGCTTCAAGCCATAGGGAACTTCCCTCATTTCAAATCTACGAAAACATATCGTAAACAAAGTGCTTTTCAAATTGTTGCTTCATGAATTCTAGTTTTCTAAATCATGTTCTTCATAAAGCTTTTTATGTATAGGGATGAGAACATGTCAAGACTAAAGGATACCATGCATAATGATATTCAACTATGTAGAATGACATACTAAAAAAAACGTTCAGTAAAAATCTTCTCCAAAAGAAGTTCCAAGTCAAAGTAGATATGCAAAAATTGAAATAGAAAGCTTTCAACTTAGCTAATGTAATTATTTGATAATACACTGACATAGGGTAGGATCACCTACCTCTTGCACGAATTTCTGACTTTGTTTTGTTTTCTCTAGGACGACGTTGACGTTGACAAAAACTCCTCTTTTTCCCCTTCACATTAGTAAGTAAACCAAGGTCATTTAACTATCCTAATGTGTAACAGTCCCTATTAAATAAGATTTCATATTTGATTGTGCCTCTAAAAAGAAAAGAAATTAGGACGGCTCTAAAAACTCATTTCTAACACATCGCACCTAAACTCCAATCCCATTTGCTCAACCAAATTTATTCGCACCTAAACTCCAATCCCATTTGCTCAACCAAATTTATTTAATTAAGACTACTCTTTTCCTCCTTTTTGTTCTTGTCAAGGAAGGGAATTTGCAAAGCTGAAACTAGAAGGTGACTGAGTAAGAATATGAACTTACAGAATTTTGGCAATTATTCGTGATGAAGATCCACCCAACCGTAGTTGATCTCAAGACAAGAATATGAACTTACAGAATTTTGGCAATTATTCGTGATGAAGATCCACCCAACCGTAGTTGATCTCAAGACATATGTGATGGAATATGAGGTCTTGTAGGCCTTGATTCTTGGACACAAGGTTATGGCAACAAGATGGTGGAAAGTAGTTTATTTACCGGCAGCAATAGCAATTTGCAGAGGTTTCTAGGACTGTTTTGCAATGGCTTCTAGGACTGTTTTGCAATGGTTCTAAAGTGGTGTAGAACTTGGTCTTGTAGGAGAGTTACAAGCATCCCAATGTAGGAGAGTTACAAGCATCTCAATGGCCTCAAACACCACCTATATTCCCTCTTTCTAAAGCCCACAACAACTACATCCAACACCTATATTTCTTCTTTCTAAAGCCCACAACAACTACATCCAACACCTATATTTCTTCTTTCTAAAGCCCACAACAACTAACCTTCATCAACACCACCCCTTTCTAAAGCCCACAACAACTAATCTTCATCAACACCACCCCTTTCTAAAGCCCACAACTACTAACCTTCATCAACACCACCCCTTTCTAAATCCCACAACAACTAACCTTCATCCAATGAGAGAAGAGAGTGGAGAGAAAAAGTTGTAGGCAAGAGAGTGGAGAGAAAAGGTTGTGGTGAGAAAGTTGTAGAGAAGAGAGTGGAGAGAAAAGGTTGTAGAGTGGAGAGAAAAGGTTGTAGCCTCGCAAGGTTCCAAACATCCTACACATTTCTTTCTTTTTCAATATTGAAATGATTGCTACCTTAAGATAGAATATTGAAAATGATTGCATATTTGATTCCTAATTTAACTTTAGTCATTGATGATAATAGCACATGATTGTTACCTTATGATTGAATATTGAAAATGATTGCATATTTGATTCCTAATTTAACTTTAGTCCATTTGATATTATTACCCATATCAAAGAAAATTCACAACTTTTATTTGATACTAACACCCATTTCTAACAATTAATCTTGGCTTAATTTTTTTATAATGACACCCATTATAAAAAAAAATCATATGTTCACTTTGATAAGGATAATTACCCAAATACTTGGGACCGGGTATTACATCATACCCCCCTAAAAAGAATTTCGTCCTCGAATTTCACATACCTGGTGCTTGAAAAAGCTGGGGGTACTTTTCCTGCATCTCCTCCTCAAGCTCCCAAGTTGCCTCTCGCTCAGAGTGATTTCTCCACTGTACCTTGACATAGGGAATGGTGCGTTTTCTAAGAACTTGGTCCTTTCGATCAACGATACGCACCGGGTGTTCCTCATATGACATATCCTCTCTGAGTTGCAAAGGGGCCAATTCTACTACACGGTCCGGGTCCGGAACATACTTCCTCAGCATAGAGACATGGAAGACATTATGCACCCCAGCCAAACTGGGTGGTAGTGCAAGGCGATAGGCAACTGTCCCGACCCTTTTAAGAATTTCGTATGGCCCAACATACTTGGGATTCAACTTTCCTCTAATGCCAAATCTGACCACTCCTTTAGTGGGAGACACCCTCAAGAAAACACGATCTCCAACTTCAAATTCAAGCTCACGCCTCCTGACATCAGCGTAGCTCTTCTGCCTGCTTTGTGCTGCTCGGAGACGCTCTCTGATCAATTGAACCTTTTCTTCTGCCTGATGCACTAGCTCCGGGCCCAAAATCTGCCTCTCACCAACCTCATCCCAATGGATGGGAGACCTGCACTTTCTACCATAGAGGGCCTCATAAGGGGCCATCTGAATGCTGGATTGGTAGCTATTGTTGTATGCGAACTCCACCAAAGGTAACTGCCGATCCCAAGAACCTCTAAAATCCAAGGCACATGCTCTCAGCATGTCTTCCAATATCTGGATCGTCCGTTCTGACTGGCCATCGGTTTGTGGATGATACGCTGTACTGAAGTTCAACCTAGTTCCCAAAGCCTTATGGAAACTCCTCCAGAACTGAGACACGAACCTTGGGTCTCTGTCAGACACAATCGACACTGGCACTCCATGTAGCCTGACAATCTCCTCCAAGTACCACTCTGCCATCTGATCCAATGTCGAACCCACTCTATAAGCCAAGAAGTGAGCCGACTTAGTCAACCTGTCGACTATAACCCAAATGGCATCATTTTTCTTCAATGTCTTTGGCAAACCGGTCACAAAATCCATAGTGATGTGCTCCCATTTCCACTCTGGAATAGGGAGGGGCTCTAACTTCCCGGCAGGTCTCTGATGCTCTATCTTGACCTGCTGGCAGATTATACAACGAGCCACAAACTCTGCAATCTCTCGCTTCATGTTATTCCACCAGAAAATTTCTCTGAGGTCCCTGTACATTTTGGTGCTTCCAGGGTGCACTGAATAAGTAGAACTATGGGCCTCATCCATAATCTCCCTCTTGAGATCCGCATCAGCAGGCACACACAACCGAGTTCCGAACCTCAAGGACCCATCCTCATGGACTCGAAAATCTAATTGGGATCCTGCCTCAACTTCTGCCCTGATCTTATGGAGTCTCTCATCAGTACTCTGAGAAATCTTTATTCTCTCTAACAAAGTGGGCTGAACTCTCAGGTTCGCAATTTGCAGACCAGGCTCGTGCTGTCTTACCTCAATACTCAACCTCCTCAAGTCCTCAATGATCTGCCTTTGATTAGTTATCAAAGATGCCATCTTACCCTGGGCCTTTCTGCTCAAAGCATCTGCTACTACATTAGCCTTCCCTGGATGATAGCTGATGGTCAGGTCATAGTCCTGTAGCAATTCAAGCCATCTCCTCTGACGCATATTTAGCTCCTTTTGCGTGAACAAGTACTTTAGGCTCTTATGGTCAGTGAAGACCTCACATGGCTCCCCATAAAGGTAGTGTCTCCAAATTTTCAATGCAAACACTACTGCTGCTAACTCTAGATCATGCGTCGGATAGTTCTGCTCATATGGCTTCAACTGCCTGGAGGCATAGGCCACTACCTTTCCGTGTTGCATCAACACACAACCTAAACCACTCTTAGAGGCATCACTATATATGGTGAATCCTCCACTCTCAGATGGTATAGTGAGGATTGGGGCCGATACTAACCTTCGTTTCAACTCTTGGAAGCTCTCCTCGCACTTATCAGACCATTCAAACTTGGTTCCCTTATGCGTTAGACGGGTCAGTGGTACGGCAATCCGTGAAAATCCCTCTACGAATTTCCTGTAATATCCCGCCAGACCTAAGAAACTGCGAATTTCGGCGACATTAGACGGCCTGCTCCAATCCACTACGGCCTCAATCTTTTGGGGGTCCACAGACACTCCATCCTTAGAAATCACATGCCCCAGAAAAGCCACTCTATCAAGCCAAAACTCACACTTCTTGAATTTCGCATATAGCTGCTCTGCTCTCAATACCTGCAACACCTGCCTTAAGTGATTTTCATGCTCTTCATGGCTCTTTGAGTAGATTAGGATGTCATCTATGAACACTACTACAAATCTGTCTAAGAATGGCTTGAACACCCTATTCATCAAATCCATAAATGCCGCGGGTGCGTTAGTCAAACCAAATGGCAACACTAAGAACTCGTAGTGTCCATATCTAGTCCTGAAAGCTGACTTGGGCACATCTTCTGGCTTGATCTTCAACTGATGGTAACCCGAGCGAAGATCGATCTTAGAGAATACTTTAGACCCCTGTAACTGATCAAATAGATCCTCGATCCTGGGCAATGGATACTTATTTCTCACAGTTACCTTGTTTAGCTCTCTATAATCGATGCACAACCGCATACTCCCATCTTTCTTCTTCACAAATAGCACTGGTGCACCCCAAGGAGAAACACTAGGTCTGATCAACCCCTTATCAAGAAGTTCTTGCAACTGCCCACTCAACTCCTTAAGCTCTACTGGAGCCATTCGATAGGTGTAGACACCCCATTTTGCTCCGCTCTGATCAACAAAGAAATTAGGGTTTCGCTGTCAATTTTTCAGAGTTTTCTATTCCGGTGTTCGTCCCTTACGCTTTCTCAAATCTTTCTGGTCATTCCTGCAATGTTCTGATTTTTTTCCGTTGAGTATTGAGAAGGTTTATTCATGAGAATCCGAGCAAAAGAGAATGTGGGACCCGCTGGTGTGGGACCCGTTTGTGTGGGACCTGCTAGTGTGGGACCTGCTAGTGTGGGACCCGTTTGTGTGGGACCCGCTGATGTGGGACCCGCTTGTGTAGGGCCCGCTGATGTGGGACCCGCTTGTGCGGAACCTGCTGATGTGGGACTCACCATTAGCATGACTTAACTTTCTCTACCATTTCCACTAACTTCATTTTTCCCTTTAAAATAACACCATTATCTCCATTACCATTATATATTCCATTATCCCCACCACCATTCCAACCATTACCATTATATATTCCATTATCCCCACCACCATTCCCACCATTACCATTATATATTCCATTATTCCCACCACCATTCCCACCATTACCATTATATATTCCATTATCCCCACCACCATTCCCACCATTACCATTATATATTCCATTATTCCCACCACCATTCCCACCATTACCATTATATATTCCATTATTCCCACCACCATTCCCACAATTACCATTGTTTATTTCCATTATTCTCCACCACACCCACCATTCACATTATATATTCCATTATTCCCCACCACAATTCCCACCATTACCATTATATATTCCATTATTCTCCACCACACCCACCATTCTCATTGTTTATTTCCATTATTCTCCACCACACCCACCATTCTCATTGTTTATTTCCACCTCTCCACTAAGTTTTTCACTATATAAAGAGAGGTGATGAGAGGAAGAAAAAAAAAAAAAAACAACACATTGTTTTTGGATAGTTTTCTCTTTCTCTCCCTCAATATCTCTCACTCTCTCACTCTCACACTATCATTATCTACTTTCTCTCCTTATTTGTTTCTCCCCATCTCTCTCCCTTGTTCCATATAAAAAAAATATAAAAGAAAATAAAACAAAGAAAAAGAGAAAGAAAGCGGAAGCGGATCAAGCGGCGGTGCGATTTTCGAATTTTTCGGCTCTCGGATTCGGCGAGGATTTCGATCACAGGTAGGTACTTAATTTTTAGATTTTTCTAGAATTATTTGGTATATTTGCATGATTTTTAGTATTTAATTGGATTTAGTTGAAAATTAAATATGTATGCTCAAAATCATGATCTCCATGAGTGTTTCGAAAATAAAATATATACTAAATGAATTCCAAAATTAATGAAATTTCGTGGGAAACTAATATGATACCAGTACATTCTACCATGAAATTTTGAGAATTTTGAGAATTTGTTTGGTATATTATTTTATGCTTTCTTTGAAATTTACCAGCTTTTGGAGGAATTGTTACTGACATCAGATCACAACTAAAATTCTTAAAATTTTTACAGTAGTCTTCAATCTCACATTTCTAGTTACTGTAAAAGTTTCAAGTGATTTGGATCTGTTTTCATATGGGATGTAGGGTTAATTCATAATCTGGTCTGAAAATTAAAAAATCTGAAACTGATAGTAAATGGTTTCCAAAATTCATGAAAATTTCTCAGTATGTTATTTTTACTTATATCTTATTAATGTAGAAATTTCATTGAATTTAGATTCATATTTCTAGTGGTTTCTGTGTTATTTGTGCAATCTGGTCAATCAATTGTTAAATCGAAATTAAATATGAGCTTAATGTAAAAATCTGTAAAACTCTTTCCGTAAGCTACATTTCATCATATCTTGCTGCTGTAGAAATTTCAACTCATTTCGAATTCGTTTGCTACAATTTCACTTGTAAAATCACTCATATGTTTAAAATTGATAAAATTCTTTGAAAATCCGAAATTAATTGAAAATCATCTGAATATTTCTAAAGAACCTTAAATCTCTGTCACACATTAACTCCTTAATCCATTGAAACAGAAATCTTAGGATCATTAGAATTCCCTGGAAAAATGGTCAGTGCATCCATAATCGTATCCCAATTGCAACCGATCTTTGACAATTTGAATACTTAAGCTATAGCATGTTGTTGGCTCCGAGGTTACTGTCCACGGAAATCCTGAGATATGCCAGGCAATAAGATGTTATAACCTAAGTATTAAATTGCGCAAGGAAAGAACGCACGATTCCCTTCCTTGGATGCTATTCTGGGCCGAAATTGGTGAACCCTAGAACCATTGGTAATCCTCAAGTGTCCATAAATCGAAAATCTAGGAAATCTGAAATTAATTAACTTCAAGAATTTGAATTGATTTGTCTCGAGTCTTCCGGAACCATTGGATTATGGTTTCCAATCTAAGAACCATTAGAGCCCAATTTAGGAACACTAGTGTTGTGTCGTGTCCTAAGTTTTAGGGAGTCCTAGAGTTAGGAGTCCAGCCTCATCACGGACGTTTGTTATGTATAACAACCGTGCCATAGGTCTAGTCACACTAGTCACCCAATCTTTCCTTAAGACGAGCCTAGTAACCTAGGATGTAGGCAAACCTGCATTAGTCTAAGGAACAATTTGCATTTAGATAAGAATCATATAGCATCTCAGATGAAATCCTAAGATAATAAAATCCTCAACTTGAATTAAATAACTTCTCTCAAAACTGTTGAAACAGTCAATTCTGTCTAGGTCGGTGTCCTAGTTGAGTTAGGCATAAGTAGCTTGGCTTAGGTGCACCGAACTACGTCGACTCTGATCCCAGTGAGGCTTGGGTACGTAGGCAGCTTGGATGTCTGATGGCATACCACCCGCGAGTCGGCATCACAACAAATTGTGGTGTTTTGTATATTAATTTTCTTGTAAATGCTTAATCAAATCACTTAGGATTTTCCATGAAATTAGAATTTTAGGAGAACTGTCACTTAGATTGAATCCAGACAAATAAAGAAATCAAGATACACATTTAGGATTCACATTGAAATTAGATCATAGGATGCATGTCCCGTAGTTAGCACATTAACAGAGAGTTGAATGAGCCATTTAAAATAAATTTAAAAGAGTTAGCTTTTGGAATCGAAGACCGATTATCGGGCAGGAATGGTGCATGTGGTGGATAACTCCCCATACCTTCCATTCTCGTAACCAGGTAGCGAGTCTAGATTTCTGGTTAATTACGGGTCCTAGATCCCACATCTAGGTGGCGACTCTGTCAGTATCTTTTGTGTGGAATTCGGATTGCCTTAGCGATCCCAAGTTCACATAAAAGACGAATTAAAATCAACACTAAGAAGCACACGCCAATCGCGTGGGTACGAGAGACCAAGAGAGAGAGTGCATGGCGGCTCGCGCCCCACGCTCCTCTCGCGGGATCAGGTCCCACAGTCTGGCGACTCTGCTGGGGAACACCTAACTTCATTACAATTCCAAAGGATAACTCATTTGAATCTATTTTAACTGGCTCATGAAAACTCTATCTCTTTTATGCTTGTTAGATTAGTTTGTATGCTTTATTTTCTCATCACATATACTCAAACTTAATCTAACAAAACCTGAAGGCATCATAGATTGCGCGAACTTATTGCACACACTTACATCACTTTCATCTAAACCCCTGCATCTCACATGCACACACGTCCTATTTTAGGAACCCGGAGTGTTATCTAGCATGGTTGACTGGGATTTCATCACCTGGTGCCTCTGTGCTAGAGAAGCATTCCACCCTTAGCCTAGTACCTTTATGGTACGTAAACGGATCTCTTGTTCACGTACTGATACGCCGGACACTGGTACAGTATATCGAACAGGGATTCGCGCTAAGGGAACTCTTGGCCTTACCCCTAGATTAACCCACACATGCATGTAGTATACGAACACATGTGCATCACGTGTGTGAGCCTAGTTTAGGATATCCTACCTATTTGTGTCTAGATTAGGCCGTAGACCATCTTCTAATGGCTACGATCGGTCCTAGGTACACAAACAAAGTCATGAGTCGAGATCCTCTCTCCACTCCGCTAGATTAGGATTAGGGTTGATGCCTTCAGGTAACACTGATAAAATGTGCAAAGATTAAAAAACTTTCCCTTTGGGGTTAGGATTTAAATCCCATTCATTTCCAAAGATCTCATAGGATTAGTCATTCATGATCCATCCGTTGAAAGCAATCTTATGCTATCTCATCTCATCTCGATCGTACGATTTTTAATCTTATATTATCTGATTCGATCGAGTATCCATACTTCCTTTATATTGGTAGGAACTCATCCTAATCTCATGTTCATGTAATCCTGATTATCCCTGTATCCTTTCTCCTGGCTTACAGACACCATGTCTACTCGTACAATTCTTGATTGGATCCGTGGTACATTAAGAGAATCCCATATCTATGCCATAAGTGAGCAAGAGAAAAATCTCTTCGGTTACGTGGCCACCATCAAGCTCGATTGGGGATTACTCTATGCTGCATCAGAGTGTTGGGATCCCGATCATCATGTCTTCCGTTTTGGCAACCAAGAAATGTGTCCCACCTTTGAAGAATGGTGTGCCTTATTGGAATATCCTGTAGATGGCCCTCTGGTGAAGCCATCTTACGTGTCGGATTATCGTCCTTTGTTCCTTCGCTTGATGAATAATCCAGATGAATCCATGAACTCTTTCATCAAAGACCAGGAAGTGTCCATGCAACAACTGATTGACATTTACCCTCCTGTTGGGCATATTGGTGCTGTGGATATTCAAAAAGCCCGAGGTCGCGCTCTGAGATTCTGCTCCTTTGCTAGGTTCCTCACTGTCCAGCCTTCTCGCTGTGCGTCAGCTGTTCTCTTGAACCTCGTTGATCAGATGGATCGTGGCGCCAATCCAATTCCTACTATGCTTGCAGAAACCTTCAATGGATTGGATGAGATGGCTCGTCTTCGTGCCAGCTCAGGTCCAGGCTCTTATGTTCGATCTTTTGTTGGGTCCTTCTCAGGATGTCCTGCATTACTTCACGTGTGGTTATGCCACAAGCTAAAAATTGCAGCTCCTGTGCATTTTGATCATACGTTATACACCTTCAGTGAATGGCGTCATGATGTTTCTTTCAATCATAAAGGCGATTGGGCTGAGTGGTTGAGTTCTCGCCATGAAGATCAGATTTATTGGCAAATCCCTGGAATCCAAGAAGCTGTCTTCAATACTGGAGAAGCTAACTACGTTCGCCTTCTTGGCCTAAAAAAGACTTCCTTTTATATTCCTGCCAGGATTCAGCGTCAGTATGGAAGGGAGCAATCCATTGTGCCTCCCCTTCGTCATTTCTATCCGCCTGAGGATCTCAAGCCCAAGATTGTCAAAGCCGTTTCATCTGCTTGGGATGTTCGAGTCATCAAATCTTTCAAGGAGTCAGTTGAGGAAGATAGTCGTCCAAAGAAGAAGTCTAGAAAGAGTGCTTAATGTCATGTTTTCTCTTATCAGTCTATCTTTGAAAGATCGAACCATGTACTCAAGCTTTAATGATCTATCAATAAAAGTTCACCTTTTTCTTTCAGTATCTTCGTCTATGCATACATCAGTGTCTACTTCTTTCTGATTTTAAATATGTCTTTCAAATATTACAGGGCCGTAGACACCATAGCTAACCCTAATACTCCTTGGGTTCGGGTCTCTTCTCGATTACAGAGGAAATCTGTATCCCCGCCACCTTCTCTGAGAACCCCAGCATCTCATTCTTTCCCGTCCTCATCCTCACCAATGGCAGAAAACCAGGACAGTCCTCCACTCGCTGCTATCACCGATACTCTTACCTTGATTCTCCGGCAGCTTCAAGAACTCAAGGAAGAGAACCAAGTTATCAAGGCTCAACTTTCTGAGAAGTTCGGACAATCGTTGTCCAAAGATAAAAGGCCCATGCACCATACAGCTACTTCAGTCGCACCTGCCCAGCCGGCGTTTATCCCCATTACTGATAAAATTGAAGAAGATCTGGAAAAAGAGCAGTACAGTCAGGACCACAGTAACCCTTCTCAGTCCATGGTTGATAAGTCTGTTATGGAAAAATTAGAAAGTCTTACCAGGAAGGTACAAGACATCCAATTTCAAGACCAAGGTGGTTTCAATCCGAGTGATCTCACACTGTTCCCAGAAATCCGTCTCCCAGCCAATTTTCAAATGCCGGACTTTGATAAATATGATGGTGTGGGTTGTCCAATTACACATTTGCAAATGTTCACCATCATGTGTCAGCCTCAAGGCTTATCTTCTGAGCAAATGGCTCAATTGTTCCCGGTTTCCCTGACCAAGGTTGCCAGGAGGTGGTTCATGGTCTTGGACAAGACTCGTTACAGGACATGGAAGGATATCGGCGAGCAATTCATCAGGCAGTTCAAATATGATGATGGGACAGAAATCACCAGAAAGGATTTAGAGAGAACAAAACAAGACTCGAGAGAATCCTTTCTGATTTTTGTGAAAAGATGGAGGAGAATAGCAGCTCAGATGATGGAGCGCCCGTCTGAGGAGGAGCAAGTCCAGATAATCATGAAAAATATTTCCCCCCAGCTCCAGTATCACATGTCATTGCAATACTATCCAGACTTCAAACACTTCATTGTGGCTGGCACCCAGATAGAGGAGGCTATGGCTCAAGGTGTATTCAACCGTAGCAACCCAAATCCTAGAGATTTCAAAAAATCCCCACCAGCCCAAGTCAGTAGTATCTCCCATTCCAATGCTCAATCCTCTAAATCCCAGGAACCTCTAGTAATGGACTATGCTCAACCTGCGACCGCACCTCGGCAACAAGCCCGGGTAGAATTTACTCCTCTTCCCATTCCATCTTCGGAGGTGCTTAAGCAGTGTCTGGCTTCAGGTCGCATAACCCTACCTGCCACCCGGCCTCCCCCCAATCCTTTACCTGCCAATTGGCGAGCTGACCTACACTGTGAGTATCACAGGGGTCCTGGTCATCTTACAGACAATTGCATCGCCTTGAAATTCAGAATCCAGAAACTTATTGATGAGAAAGTCATTGCATTCCAACCAAGACCCAATGTTACCCAAAACCCGCTACCTGGTCATGCTAATCCTCCCGCTGCCGTTAATGCCATAACCATAGGAGATCCTGAGTTTGACCCTCTCACCCTCATATGTGCTTTAGAACCCATTTCTGAACCCGAAATCATCTTCTGTGATGAATCATACCTGAGGGAGTCTGTACCTCCCTTGGTAATCACCTATGAGCCACAAGTCCCTCAAATTATCACCTATGGTGAGCCAGAATTGGATGAAGTCAGACATGTGACAAGGGGTGGAAGAATTTTCAAACCTGCTGAATTAAGAGTCGAAAATCCAGGGGCATTGGCTCGAGGAGAGGAGCCGCAATACGTGAAGGACCCAGATGATGAAGTTGTTCAGCAGTTGAAGAAAACTCAGGCTGTCATATCTGTTTGGGGGTTGTTGATAGCATCGAAGAAACACAGAGAGGCTGTGTTGAAAGAACTGAATACCACACAGGTGTCCTCAGAAATATCTCCAGAGCAACTAGCTGAAGTTGTCGCTCTGACACACGCCACCAGGGCCATTAGTTTCTCAGACCAGGAGCTGCCTCCTCAAGGTCGGAATCATGCTAGAGCTCTTCATGTCACTGTTGTTTGCGAAGGCAAGAAAGTACCGTCTGTGCTGGTAGATAATGGATCCGCGTTGAATGTATGTCCATTAAGAACTGCCATTACCTTGGGTTTCGGTCCCACTGATTTTGCCGAATCAACCCTTGGTATCCTCGCATATGACAATACCCGCAGAAATGTGGTCGGAGTCCTTACCACCAGGATCGTTATAGGCGGTCAAGAATTTGAGGTGGAATTTCAAGTTATTGATATCAAGGCCTCGTTCAATATACTTCTGGGACGACCCTGGTTGCATAAGGAAGGTGTTGTTGCCTCAACCCTTCATCAAAAACTGAAGTTCATTAAAGAAGGAAAATTGATCACTGTCAGAGGCGACGAAGAGCCAGAAATAGGGCAGATAACAGGAGAAACTCGGATTCTTCCAGTTACAAAAGCAGATGATTACAACTTGAATGGTTTCGCATTCGATGTTACTGCTATTTCCTATGAAGATGCCTCTCGGGAGGAGTTGTATTTGCCTTTTGCCATCAGTCCTGTGGTTGCCAAGATGATGAGAAAAATGAACTACTTTCCGGGTATGAATTTAGGCCGTGATCCAAGCAAAGCGTCTCACTGGCGCCCAATCAAAGCAAACTCTGGAGCTTTCGGTCTTGGGTATATACCTACTGAGGAGGAGGAGGAATCCATGAAAGAATTGTTGAAATTGAAGGAAGAAATCCGCCGCACTGGAAGGATACTCCCGATGACTCCATATTCCTTATCAATGAATGGTCACTTTATCAAAGAAGGTGAGACTTCTCCATACTATGGGTTTTCTGAACCATGGTATGACTCAGTAACAGGGATCATGATACCAGGTTTTGAAATATTCAGTGGCCTTGCTCTCCCAGAAACAGAACCGCCGGTATATTGTGTTGAAAAAACTGTTGAGGATTGGATAGTCTGCCTTGAGCCAGATATGTTGGGGTCTTTGTTCGAAGAAGATGTGCCTGATGTTGTTTGTCAGGAGTTGCCCGTTTTAGATCATTCTAAAAAGCAAGAAGAGACTGACTGTGAAGATGTGCTGGTGGCAGTTATTCAGAGTAATGATACCTTTACTGAACCTCAGAGTCAGATTGCACCTGCAACAGAAAATCTTTCAAACTGGAGTTCTGATGTTTTTCCACCTTATTATATTGCTAAGTCAAGTCTAGTCAAGTCGAGTGAATCGGTGTCAGTGCCTAGTCCAGGCGAGTCATTTTCTGAGTTTATTTACTATGTGAATCCTGAGCCTGTTCAGGATGAGTCCAATGATAATGATGTAACTTCTTTCAATTCAATGAAATCTGATTCTCAGTATGTCTCTGTGTTTGCTTCTGACTTTAATAATAATGATAACACTCCCTCCTCAGACGAGGAAGAGGGGATCGACGAAACTCCCTTTGAATTACAGCATATGCTCAAACAAGAGGAGGAGCGCCGAGCCCAGCCTCTTAAAGATGAAATCGAAATTATAAACATCGGAACAGAAGATTTAATACAGGAAATACGAATTGGAAATACTCTATCATCTGAAGAGCGCGATGAATTAATAAACCTACTTAAGGAATATAAAGAAGTTTTTGCCTGGTCCTACAAAGATATGCCCGGGTTGAGCGAAGACATTGTTCAACACAAGCTACCTTTGTTGCCTGGGATTAAACCTAAAAAGCAGAAGCTAAGGAGAATGAAGCCTGAGTGGGTCCTGAAAGTAGAAGAAGAGGTTACTAAGCAGTTGAATGCTGGATTTCTACAAGTGGTGGAATATCCAGAATGGCTTGCAAATATAGTACCTGTACCGAAGAAAGATGGAAAGGTGAGAATGTGTGTAGATTTCAGAGATCTGAACAAGGCAAGTCCGAAAGACGATTTCCCTCTACCACATATCGATATCCTGGTAGACAATACGGCCGGGCATGAATTACTATCCTTCATGGATGGTTTCTCGGGCTACAATCAAATTAAGATGGCACCCGAAGACATGGCTAAAACCTCGTTCATTACACAATGGGGGACATATTGCTATCGGGTAATGCCATTTGGTCTTAAGAATGCTGGTGCAACATATCAAAGAGCAGCTACAGCTTTACTCCATGACATGATACATCGAGAAGTCGAAGTTTATGTCGATGATATGATTGTAAAAGCCAAGGAAAGGAGAGATCACATCCCGAACCTCAAGAAGTTCTTTGAAAGAATACTCAAATACCAGCTTCGCTTGAATCCTAGCAAGTGTGTATTCGGGGTTACCTCTGGTAAGTTGCTTGGATTCATGGTGAGTCAAAGGGGCATAGAGGTGGATCCTCAGAAAATTAAGGCTATCCAGGAGATGCCGCCGCCTAGAACCGAGAAGGAAATACGGGGGTTCCTAGGAAGGATACAGTTCCTAAGACGATTCATCGCTCATCTGACTTCAACTTGTGAACCTATCTTCAAGCTATTAAAGAAAAACTCTTCCAAAGAGTGGACGGCGGAATGTCAACAGGCCTTCGAGAAAATAAAGCAAAGTTTGTCTGAACCACCGATAGTAGCACCAGTAATACCGGGGCATCCATTGCTGCTTTACTTGTCAGTAACAGAAACCACAATGGGCTGTATGTTAGCACAGCAAGATCCAGAAACCAAGCATGAAAAGGCTGTATACTATCTTAGTAAGAAGATGTTGGAGTACGAACAGAAGTATACTGTCCTAGAAAAAACCTGCTTAGCTTTGGTTTGGGCTACTCAGCGACTCAGGCATTACCTTTTATCACATAAGGTCTTGCTCCTATCAAGGATGGATCCTCTGAAATATCTCTTTGAAAAACCAGCCCTGACAGGTAGGACTGCCAGATGGTTGTTATTGTTGTCTGAATTTGACATCACCCATGTAACCCAAAAATCAGTAAAGGGCCGAGCCATTGCTGAACAATTGGCAGAAGCACCCCAAGAAGAAAATCAGCCTTTCAAGACGATGTTCCCAGATGAAGAGATCATGATGGTAGAAGATGAATATCCAGAAACTGGTTGGACCCTCTATTTTGATGGAGCAGCAAACCAAACAGGACAGGGAGTAGGGGCATTGCTTGTGTCACCTCGAAATGAGCATGTTCCCCTTGCCGTTAAGTTACAATTCAATTGCACCAACAATATGGCAGAGTATGAAGCATGCATTGTTGGGCTTGAGGCTGCGTTGGCCTTAGGCATAGAGAATCTTGACGTATATGGAGATTCAATGTTAATCATTTGCCAAACCCAAGGAGAATGGAGAACCAAAGAAGAAAAGTTGCTGCCATATCATGAATACTTGGATGTTCTCGCTAAGCAATTCCAGCACATCACTTTCAGTTATTTGCCAAGGTTGAAGAATAGATTCGCCGATGCCTTAGCGACGTTAGCTTCTATGATTGACATACCTCACAATATGAAGATGAGGCCCATCACGGTTCAAGAGCAATGGGCTCCTGCATATGTTGATGCTATAGAGATAGCTGCAAGATGTCCCGATGGTAAACCATGGTATACGGACATAAAGAACTACATCTCGGGCCAGGGGCATCCCAATGAGGCGTCGAATAAGGAGATAAGGACTTTGCAGAGATTGGCAGTTAACTTTGTCATTTGTGGAGGAGAGCTATATCGACGGTCCTTCGACGGAATCCAACTCTTATGTGTCACTGAAGATCAGGCAGAAGAAATTCTCGCAGATGTTCATGAAGGGGTGTGTGGACCTCATATGAATGGGAGGATGTTGTCAAAGAAGATCCTACGTCTGGGGTACTATTGGCCAACATTGGAAGCAGATTGTCACACATTTGTGAAGAAATGCTATAAATGTCAGATACATGCGAATCTCATTCATGTACCACCTACCGAATTGCATTCTCTTACTTCTCCTTGGCCGTTTTCGGTATGGGGAATTGACATAATTGGCAAGATTTCCCCTAAGTCATCTAGTGGTCACGAGTACATACTCGTTGCAATTGACTACTTCACTAAGTGGGTTGAGGCCGCTTCTTATGCAAAGCTTACATCCGCATCAGTTGCTAAATTCATACGAACCAACATCATATGCAGATATGGAATTCCCCATGAACTTATCTCAGATAACGGATCTCATTTCAAGAAAGAAGTTATCACTCTTTGCGAAGAGTTCAAGATTAAGCATCATAAATCTTCACCTTATCGGCCGCAGACAAATGGAGCGGTGGAAGCTGCAAACAAAAATGTCAAGACTATCATTAGCAAGATGTCAGAAACTTATAAGGATTGGTCGAATAAGTTGCCGTACGCATTGTGGGCTTACAGAACATCAATTAGAGCTTCAACTGGGGCAACCCCTTACTCTCTTGTTTATGGTATGGAAGCAGTGCTACCTGTGGAGATCCGTGTACCTTCGCTCCGAGTATTGACTGAAGTCAAGTTGCCAGAAAATGAATGGGCAGACGCCAGATATAAAGAGCTGAACATGCTAGATGAAAAGAGGTTAAAAGCACTTTACCATGTACAGGGTTACCAGCGCAGAATAGCCCGGGCTTTTAATAAAAAGGTTAAGGTCAGAGATTTAGAAGAAGGCAATCTGGTTCTGAAAGAGAATCGAGCACCAGTGTTTGACCCAAGGGGCAAGTTCAAACCAAATTGGTCAGGACCATACATTGTGGACCAAATCTTACCCGGAAAAGCCGTCAAGCTCCGTAATTTAAATGGAGAAATATTACCAGAACCAACAAACCTTGATCAACTCAAGAGGTTCTATGCTTGAACACCAGAAGGCCTTCTTTTGGCCAAATAAATCCCAAATTCATAACCTAAAATCAAAAAATTTATAACATTTTGCAAACCCTTTTGAGCCTAAATAAAATTTTCTTTCAAAACCCAATATACTAGGGGCATTCGCCCTAAACTACGCATGACCTGATTCCTACACTGGGATACGTAGGCAACCTGTTCACAGGTTCGGTCGAAACTCTTGCAAAACCTTAAGCCATTCTTTGAAAAGCCCTACCTCACCTTAAAGTCCTTTTGGTGTTCAAGTAAAAAAAAAAAAAAGAAAAAGAAAAAGAAAATGGAGCTTGAAGATCCGCTAGATTGAAAACCTGAAAAGGCAATCTAGGCAGAATTTAGGATCATTCCCCTGCTAAGTTGAAAACCTGAAAAGGCGGCTTAGGCAAAAGTTAAGGGGTGGCCTGCTGAGTCGAAAACCTAAAAAGACGATTTAGGCAAAAGTTAAGGTTGAGCGGTCCGCCAAGTTGAAAATCTAAAAAGGAAGACTTGGTCGTGGTAAGATTGGGTTCACGCCAGAAGAATTATATCAATCTCTGAACTCACGGTAGGTCAGGCAAAGCTAATAATAATGATTCCTGAAACTAGGGGCATTAATTTCAAAGCAATCCGAAAGTTGATAGAAAGATATATGAAGTATCACTGTCTTAAAAATAAGTGAAGATGTTTATCAATGGAGAAATATTCTTTAAAAGAGGTTAGCCTAACCCAAAAGAAAATACTGATAAGTCAGAAGCATCACGAGATTACTTGAGTAATCTTTCTTATTTTGTCTTTTTATTACGAATGTCTGTGGTTCTGTTTTTTTTTATTTTTTATTTTTTTAGACAAATTTACGAACTCTATTTTTAGAATTGTAGGGTGCAATCACTCTGAAGGCAGGTTTATTAACAGGTTCCGAGAAACTGGAAAAAGGCGAGATTGCCGCGAATGGCGAAAAATCTCTAAAGAATGATCTCTGGTCAATGAATGGAAGAAGGTTAGAATGCCTCAAATTGGGGCAGGCTGCTAATGAAGTGGCATCTCATATTCAAGCCTTGAAAGTCCTTTGCTGCATGGTAGTATTGAATCCTTCGCTTCCAAAGTTGTTAATTGGAGATTTCAATTTCCTTTTTTTGATAATCTCTGTCGAAGCTCAAATTCTCTGAATCCATTGGAAAATGGTCTTTTCTCTTTGAACATCATATGAATATGGTGTCTAATTTCCTTGAAATTCGTATAAATACGTCATTTCATTCTCCCTGAGTCCATTTGAAAATGGTCTTTTCTCTTTGAACATCATACAAATATGATGTCTCATCTCATTGGAAGCCGTAAAAATGCTGTATTTCATTCTGAGTCCGTTCAAAAATGGTCTCTTATTCCCTTTTGAGCATCATACAAATATGATACCTCATATCCTTGGAACTCCGTAAAAATACGGTATTTCATTCTCTTCAAGTCCATACAACTATGGTCTCTTATTCCCTTTTGAGCATCATACAAATATGATACCTCATATCCTTGGAACTCCGTAAAAATACGGTATTTCATTCTCTTCAAGTCCATACAACTATGGTCTCTTATCCCCTTTGAACATCATACAAATGTAATGTATCATTTTTTTGGAATCCGTATAAATATGGTATTTCATCTTATCCAAGTCCATTAAAAAAAAAAAAAAAAATGATCCCTTAATTTTCTTTGAGCATCATACAAATGTGATGTCTCATTTCCTTGGAATTCATATAAATATGTTGATTCATTCTCTCCAGGTCCATTCGAAAATGGTCTCTTACTCCTTTTTTAGTACCGTATGAATACGGTATCTCATCATTTCTCAGTCTATTCTAAAATAGTCTCTTATTTCTCTTTGGGATCCATACAAATATGGCTGCTCATTCTTTTGGGAGACCGTACAAATACGGTCTCTTAGCCTTTCGACCCCGTACGAATGCAAGGCCTCCTTCTTGTTGAATCCATTCAAAGTGATATCTCGTGTCTAAGCCCGTTCAAAAATGAGGCTTCGTTATTTTATTTTTTATTTTTTTTTTAAAAAAAAAAAAAAAAAAAAAAAAAAAACTTTTTGAAAGTCATTCTCTCTAAGACCATTTGAAGATGGCGTCTTGTTTCATCTGAAACCGTTCAAAAACGGTATTCTTTTCCCTCTGAAAATTCATTTGAAAATGGTATCCCGTTCCTTCGTTGCCCGTTCGAAAACAGCGCCGCATCATAATCATTTTTGTTCTCGATTGCAAGATTTTTGCACCTAGAGTAAATCTGATTCTCCGTTATTCTAAACTGCCATCTCATGGTGTTTAGAGTAAGCGATTGTGATATATGTTCAAATTCTAGGATTTCATCTAGGGTCTTGCATTAAGTTAGGTTGCGTTGTGTCTAGGGAGTCCTTTGTCGATCAAAGCTACGCAAAATGGCACTGTCACTTTTGCTTTGAAATTCGATAACTACGTCATCTCTACCAAAGAGGGGCATCTGTAGACACCCCATTTTGCTCCGCTCTGATCAACAAAGAAATTAGGGTTTCGCTGTCAATTTTTCAGAGTTTTCTATTCCGGTGTTCGTCCCTTACGCTTTCTCAAATCTTTCTGGTCATTCCTGCAATGTTCTGATTTTTTTCCGTTGAGTATTGAGAAGGTTTATTCATGAGAATCCGAGCAAAAGAGAATGTGGGACCCGCTGGTGTGGGACCCGTTTGTGTGGGACCTGCTAGTGTGGGACCTGCTAGTGTGGGACCCGTTTGTGTGGGACCCGCTGATGTGGGACCCGCTTGTGTAGGGCCCGCTGATGTGGGACCCGCTTGTGCGGAACCCGCTGATGTGGGACTCACCATTAGCATGACTTAACTTTCTCTACCATTTCCACTAACTTCATTTTTCCCTTTAAAATAACACCATTATCTCCATTACCATTATATATTCCATTATCCCCACCACCATTCCAACCATTACCATTATATATTCCATTATCCCCACCACCATTCCCACCATTACCATTATATATTCCATTATTCCCACCACCATTCCCACCATTACCATTATATATTCCATTATCCCCACCACCATTCCCACCATTACCATTATATATTCCATTATTCCCACCACCATTCCCACCATTACCATTATATATTCCATTATTCCCACCACCATTCCCACAATTACCATTGTTTATTTCCATTATTCTCCACCACACCCACCATTCACATTATATATTCCATTATTCCCCACCACAATTCCCACCATTACCATTATATATTCCATTATTCTCCACCACACCCACCATTCTCATTGTTTATTTCCATTATTCTCCACCACACCCACCATTCTCATTGTTTATTTCCACCTCTCCACTAAGTTTTTCACTATATAAAGAGAGGTGATGAGAGGAAGAAAAAAAAAAAAAAACAACACATTGTTTTTGGATAGTTTTCTCTTTCTCTCCCTCAATATCTCTCACTCTCTCACTCTCACACTATCATTATCTACTTTCTCTCCTTATTTGTTTCTCCCCATCTCTCTCCCTTGTTCCATATAAAAAAAATATAAAAGAAAATAAAACAAAGAAAAAGAGAAAGAAAGCGGAAGCGGATCAAGCGGCGGTGCGATTTTCGAATTTTTCGGCTCTCGGATTCGGCGAGGATTTCGATCACAGGTAGGTACTTAATTTTTAGATTTTTCTAGAATTATTTGGTATATTTGCATGATTTTTAGTATTTAATTGGATTTAGTTGAAAATTAAATATGTATGCTCAAAATCATGATCTCCATGAGTGTTTCGAAAATAAAATATATACTAAATGAATTCCAAAATTAATGAAATTTCGTGGGAAACTAATATGATACCAGTACATTCTACCATGAAATTTTGAGAATTTTGAGAATTTGTTTGGTATATTATTTTATGCTTTCTTTGAAATTTACCAGCTTTTGGAGGAATTGTTACTGACATCAGATCACAACTAAAATTCTTAAAATTTTTACAGTAGTCTTCAATCTCACATTTCTAGTTACTGTAAAAGTTTCAAGTGATTTGGATCTGTTTTCATATGGGATGTAGGGTTAATTCATAATCTGGTCTGAAAATTAAAAAATCTGAAACTGATAGTAAATGGTTTCCAAAATTCATGAAAATTTCTCAGTATGTTATTTTTACTTATATCTTATTAATGTAGAAATTTCATTGAATTTAGATTCATATTTCTAGTGGTTTCTGTGTTATTTGTGCAATCTGGTCAATCAATTGTTAAATCGAAATTAAATATGAGCTTAATGTAAAAATCTGTAAAACTCTTTCCGTAAGCTACATTTCATCATATCTTGCTGCTGTAGAAATTTCAACTCATTTCGAATTCGTTTGCTACAATTTCACTTGTAAAATCACTCATATGTTTAAAATTGATAAAATTCTTTGAAAATCCGAAATTAATTGAAAATCATCTGAATATTTCTAAAGAACCTTAAATCTCTGTCACACATTAACTCCTTAATCCATTGAAACAGAAATCTTAGGATCATTAGAATTCCCTGGAAAAATGGTCAGTGCATCCATAATCGTATCCCAATTGCAACCGATCTTTGACAATTTGAATACTTAAGCTATAGCATGTTGTTGGCTCCGAGGTTACTGTCCACGGAAATCCTGAGATATGCCAGGCAATAAGATGTTATAACCTAAGTATTAAATTGCGCAAGGAAAGAACGCACGATTCCCTTCCTTGGATGCTATTCTGGGCCGAAATTGGTGAACCCTAGAACCATTGGTAATCCTCAAGTGTCCATAAATCGAAAATCTAGGAAATCTGAAATTAATTAACTTCAAGAATTTGAATTGATTTGTCTCGAGTCTTCCGGAACCATTGGATTATGGTTTCCAATCTAAGAACCATTAGAGCCCAATTTAGGAACACTAGTGTTGTGTCGTGTCCTAAGTTTTAGGGAGTCCTAGAGTTAGGAGTCCAGCCTCATCACGGACGTTTGTTATGTATAACAACCGTGCCATAGGTCTAGTCACACTAGTCACCCAATCTTTCCTTAAGACGAGCCTAGTAACCTAGGATGTAGGCAAACCTGCATTAGTCTAAGGAACAATTTGCATTTAGATAAGAATCATATAGCATCTCAGATGAAATCCTAAGATAATAAAATCCTCAACTTGAATTAAATAACTTCTCTCAAAACTGTTGAAACAGTCAATTCTGTCTAGGTCGGTGTCCTAGTTGAGTTAGGCATAAGTAGCTTGGCTTAGGTGCACCGAACTACGTCGACTCTGATCCCAGTGAGGCTTGGGTACGTAGGCAGCTTGGATGTCTGATGGCATACCACCCGCGAGTCGGCATCACAACAAATTGTGGTGTTTTGTATATTAATTTTCTTGTAAATGCTTAATCAAATCACTTAGGATTTTCCATGAAATTAGAATTTTAGGAGAACTGTCACTTAGATTGAATCCAGACAAATAAAGAAATCAAGATACACATTTAGGATTCACATTGAAATTAGATCATAGGATGCATGTCCCGTAGTTAGCACATTAACAGAGAGTTGAATGAGCCATTTAAAATAAATTTAAAAGAGTTAGCTTTTGGAATCGAAGACCGATTATCGGGCAGGAATGGTGCATGTGGTGGATAACTCCCCATACCTTCCATTCTCGTAACCAGGTAGCGAGTCTAGATTTCTGGTTAATTACGGGTCCTAGATCCCACATCTAGGTGGCGACTCTGTCAGTATCTTTTGTGTGGAATTCGGATTGCCTTAGCGATCCCAAGTTCACATAAAAGACGAATTAAAATCAACACTAAGAAGCACACGCCAATCGCGTGGGTACGAGAGACCAAGAGAGAGAGTGCATGGCGGCTCGCGCCCCACGCTCCTCTCGCGGGATCAGGTCCCACAATAGGGAGCCTTAGAAATGGGACCCGTGCTAGGTACAAGATCAATGGAGAATTCGATCTCTCTATCTGGAGGCAACCCCGGCAAGTCTTCAGGGAATACATCAGGGAAGTCTCGTACAATTGTGATGTCCTCTAGCCTGAGGGCCTCCTGACTGACTTCTGATATAGAGGCAAGAAATCCCTCACAACCCTTCCTTAACAATCTGCTAGCCTTGCAAGCCGAAATGATTTGGGTGGGCGCACCACCAGGACTACCAATAAAACTGAACCTTCGCTGTCCTGGCATCTGAAAAGTCACTAACTTACTGTGACAGTCTAGGCTGGCATGATTAGCAGCCAGCCAATCCATCCCAAGAATAACATCAAAATCCTTCATCTCCAAGACTACCAAATCAGCGGGTAACTCCCTGTCACCGATCTTCACTGCACACGACTTGCAAATCCTGTCGGTAATCAGGCTACCTCCTACAGGTGTGTCTACACATAACTCTACATCTAAAGGCTCATGAACTAATCCATGCTTCACAACAAACCGGGATGATATAAAAGAATGTGAGGCACCCAAATCAAATAATACACATGCATAGACCGAAGCTATTGGAAGGGTACCTGTCATAGGTTAACCCATTCCCACTATTAACTAAGCAAACATAGGTTAACCTATTCCCACTATTAACTAAGCAAACATCAAAATGCAATACGTTGAAATTTTATAGACATTTATATGAATAAGAATATCAACAACTAACTAATGACATACCTGTCACCACTGCATTAGAGGCCATAGCGTCCTGCTCGGTTAGTGCATAGACTCGGCTTGGGATCCTCTGCTTCTTATTCCATGCCTGATTCTCTCCTGTGGGCGGGACTCGCACCGCTGGAGGTGCCCGATTCTCTCCTGTGGGCGGAACTCGCGCTGCTGGGGGTGCTCCTGAAAACTGAAAATTTCTCTTCCGAGGACAATCTGCTACCTTGTGACCCAACTGGCCACACTCAAAACATGCCCCAGTGATCCATGGGCAATCCTTTTCTGCATGATGTTTCTTGCATTTGGCACACAAGCTAGACCTCTGACCAGCACTCTGATGCTGCGGGCGATGGTCGCCTGACCTCTGCTGTGATCCACCTCCCTGGCGGTAGGAATTAGGCCTCTTAGATGGCTCTCCTGAAATCTGGCCATCCTGCTGACCTCCTGCCCTGAATCTCTTCTTCTGCTGGTCCCTATGCTGTTGGGACCTGATGACTCCTTCCTCAACCTGTAAAGCCTTACTCAACACATCTGCATAGGTTTTAAGCTGGAAATCTTTTACTCGATGCCTGATAGGCTCCCTGAGTCCGTCTTGGAAACGGCGAGCAAGAAGCCCGTCGTCCTCCATGACCGATATGGGTGCAAACATCCCCAATCTCGTAAACTCTGCCTCATAATCTATGACAGATCTGTTCCCTTGCTTTAAATTGAAAAAATCATTTTCCTTAAGAATCCTCACACTATCAGGAAAATATTTGTCATAGAAAGCTGTAGAGAATTCATCCCATGCAATGATAGCGCTCCCCCTGACACGCTTCTCCATCTTCCACCAAGCATCTGCACTTCCTCTAAGCATGAACGTGGCAGCTACTACTTTGTCCGGCGCTGCCATCCCCAGAAATTCAAAGATTTTCTCGGTCTCTTGCAACCATTCATCAGCCACGAGAGGATCAGTGGTCCCTCCAAATGTATTGGCCATCCTCCGAAACTCGGTCATCCTATTCTGCTGACGAGGCTCGACCTGTGGCGGATGATGCTGAGGCTGCTGCTGCTGTTGGGTCACCACCCCAACCAAAGTCTCCATCATCCGCTCTAATCGGGGTAACCCTTGCTCTTCCTGATGAGTCCCTCCCTCTGCAGTATGGATGATAGGGGTGGGAGGCTCCTCCTCTTGCGCCTGATTTGGCTGCACTGGAGCCGGTATAGGGTTTCGCTGAAGTCGGGTCGTGCTACGAGCAAGGTCAGTCATTCTCTTGGTACGAGCCATACCTATCCCAACAATAGCAAACACTAGTAAGGCTCTAGATTATAAAATACCTACATCTAATCGGAAGGTAAGTAGTAAAAATTGTAAAAATACAATTTGCCTTTACCTAAGTAGTAAAAATACAATTTGCCTTTGCCTAAGGTCCTGTAGTAAAAATACAATTTGCCTTTGCCTAAGGTCCTACCGGTTCTTAAACCTATTGCTCTGATACCACTTTACTGTCACGCCCCGAACCCATAATTCTAGGTAAGGCGCACGTGACAGCCGCCGCACGCCCATAGGGTCGCCCCCACAAGCATGCAAGGCTCCTTTTTCGATCAACTATTCTCAACAATCAGAGTAACTAATAAATGCGGAAATTTTAGTCTCATAATGAAATACAAATATAGATTAGGTCCATAAGTCTAAATCCAACAATAATTATTTCAAGACAATCACCTTAATAAAATATCAAAGGTTTCTAAATTGGAACAATGAAATAAAGAACAAATCTCCTAGGCTCCAATCCAAGTGCCTGATCTCAGCAAATCTACTGCCGCTCCTCTGTATCTGAAATTTGTTAAACCACATAATGAGCTAACAGCCCAGCCGGTTTTCCAAATCCAAGCCAGCTAATAGGAAAACCAAAAACAAACTTGTGCGGAAAAGACGTAGCATGCCATAAAATTTAGCCAATGCAGAAATTGATAAGAATTAAAAAGATCATTTCTACATAAGCTATATAAGAAAAATACATGTTTTTACAAAACAGTTCCAACCACTCGGTTATGCAGTTTTTCACTTGGAAATCAATGACAAGAATATATATTTTCAAACACTTGATTTTGCATTTTTCCACTTGGAAATCAAATACTTAACAGTAATATATTTTCAAACATAACAGTCTTCTCTGTGGCCAATTTCCAACCTTATTGGCAAGTAGCGTAACCCAAGGCGAACACTCGTTCGCAGGACTCACAGGTCCAAAAGTGCGCAATGTCACAATATCAATAGCCAGAGGACTCCCTACTGGCCGCCCGAGATCAACCTTACGGGTAGATAAAATTTGACCGGTCTACGTGATCACGTCCAGTGTACTCACCCACTGGTAGGTTGGGCACTAGATCCCCACCAGAGATCAACCTTACTGGCGGAATCCATTCCATACCAAGACTGTATGCAATTATAGAGAGAAGCAATTTTAATGTTTGCAATACCATGCCATAAATTTGTAACGCTTCAAGCCATAGGGAACTTCCCTCATTTCAAATCTACGAAAACATATCGTAAACAAAGTGCTTTTCAAATTGTTGCTTCATGAATTCTAGTTTTCTAAATCATGTTCTTCATAAAGCTTTTTATGTATAGGGATGAGAACATGTCAAGACTAAAGGATACCATGCATAATGATATTCAACTATGTAGAATGACATACTAAAAAAAACGTTCAGTAAAAATCTTCTCCAAAAGAAGTTCCAAGTCAAAGTAGATATGCAAAAATTGAAATAGAAAGCTTTCAACTTAGCTAATGTAATTATTTGATAATACACTGACATAGGGTAGGATCACCTACCTCTTGCACGAATTTCTGACTTTGTTTTGTTTTCTCTAGGACGACGTTGACGTTGACAAAAACTCCTCTTTTTCCCCTTCACATTAGTAAGTAAACCAAGGTCATTTAACTATCCTAATGTGTAACAGTCCCTATTAAATAAGATTTCATATTTGATTGTGCCTCTAAAAAGAAAAGAAATTAGGACGGCTCTAAAAACTCATTTCTAACACATCGCACCTAAACTCCAATCCCATTTGCTCAACCAAATTTATTCGCACCTAAACTCCAATCCCATTTGCTCAACCAAATTTATTTAATTAAGACTACTCTTTTCCTCCTTTTTGTTCTTGTCAAGGAAGGGAATTTGCAAAGCTGAAACTAGAAGGTGACTGAGTAAGAATATGAACTTACAGAATTTTGGCAATTATTCGTGATGAAGATCCACCCAACCGTAGTTGATCTCAAGACAAGAATATGAACTTACAGAATTTTGGCAATTATTCGTGATGAAGATCCACCCAACCGTAGTTGATCTCAAGACATATGTGATGGAATATGAGGTCTTGTAGGCCTTGATTCTTGGACACAAGGTTATGGCAACAAGATGGTGGAAAGTAGTTTATTTACCGGCAGCAATAGCAATTTGCAGAGGTTTCTAGGACTGTTTTGCAATGGCTTCTAGGACTGTTTTGCAATGGTTCTAAAGTGGTGTAGAACTTGGTCTTGTAGGAGAGTTACAAGCATCCCAATGTAGGAGAGTTACAAGCATCTCAATGGCCTCAAACACCACCTATATTCCCTCTTTCTAAAGCCCACAACAACTACATCCAACACCTATATTTCTTCTTTCTAAAGCCCACAACAACTACATCCAACACCTATATTTCTTCTTTCTAAAGCCCACAACAACTAACCTTCATCAACACCACCCCTTTCTAAAGCCCACAACAACTAATCTTCATCAACACCACCCCTTTCTAAAGCCCACAACTACTAACCTTCATCAACACCACCCCTTTCTAAATCCCACAACAACTAACCTTCATCCAATGAGAGAAGAGAGTGGAGAGAAAAAGTTGTAGGCAAGAGAGTGGAGAGAAAAGGTTGTGGTGAGAAAGTTGTAGAGAAGAGAGTGGAGAGAAAAGGTTGTAGAGTGGAGAGAAAAGGTTGTAGCCTCGCAAGGTTCCAAACATCCTACACATTTCTTTCTTTTTCAATATTGAAATGATTGCTACCTTAAGATAAAATATTGAAAATGATTGCATATTTGATTCCTAATTTAACCAACTAACCTTCATCCAATGAGAGGAAGAGAGTGGAGAGAAAAAAAAAGAAGAAGGTTGTAGTCTCGTAAGGTTCCAAACATCCCACACATTTCTTTCTTTTTCAATATTGAAATGATTGCTATCTTAAGATAGAATATTGAAAATGATTGCATATTTGATTCCTAATTTAACTTTAGTCATTGATGATAATAGCACATGATTGTTACCTTATGATTGAATATTGAAAATGATTGCATATTTGATTCCTAATTTAACTTTAGTCCATTTGATATTATTACCCATATCAAAGAAAATTCACAACTTTTATTTGATACTAACACCCATTTCTAACAATTAATCTTGGCTTAATTTTTTTATAATGACACCCATTATAAAAAAAAATCATATGTTCACTTTGATAAGGATAATTACCCAAATACTTGGGACCGGGTATTACAACAGTAGTTAATACCTTCCCGAGAGGTCTTAGTTGCATCCAAAGGAGCCCTTTATTTTTAATGTTGTAAGTTTAAAATCTATGAAGTGGATTCCTACTAGCCAAACGAAAATTGGTTATGTAGTGAGCAATCATTTATTAAGAAAGAAGGAGTTTGGCTAATTTAGACTAGTGATATAAGAGAAAAAACCTCAAACACCCTTCTAGAGGGCATGGTTAAGAAATCCACTACATGGTAGTGAAAAGGGGAAAACTTTTGGATGGTGTTTGTTGGTATTGGGGGGTCTTAGGTATGGAACTTAAGAGTAGAGGAAAGGGGGTGAGGGTAGCATTGTTGAGTCTATTTTTTGTGATTTTTACTAAGATTTTGGCCAAAATATATTTACAAGGGATCTTAGGGCATATTTTGGGGTTATCTTATAAATCCCTAATTTACAAAATTGATCCAAGTTAGATTTTCAAATTCATGAAATAGCCAAAAAGTTGAACTCTTTGAAAACTATTTTTGAATAATCCCTAAATGGTCTTGGTCACATCCTACATACAGGCCTCATTTGTAAGATTCTCGCCAATAAAAATCGTTTAGCTTCTTTTGATGGGCTCCTAAAGATGCCTGATTCGATTCTTAAATCCGTTCCCGGAACATAAAAGGCGTTCGGCAAACTCTTTGGCGGACCGACTAGCTAAAGAAGGGGTGACCCTTCAGGATAATATTGTTGTGTTTAACTCTTCTGTGGCGATGACCGCTTGATACTTGATACTTTTTTTGGTTCGGGACATCTTGTCCCCCATCTTGTATCATTTTTCCATGGAATAAATTGTTACTGTTACCTGTTACCTTTCAAAAAAGGAGGTAGGGAAGTGGCAAGTGTGCTAGTGCATGTGTAAAGGAGTGGTTGCTTGCGCTTGTAACTGCACAAAAAAGTTAGTAGTTGACCAGCGGAGGTTGTTGCAAGTTGCAACCAACTTATGCCACCTCCATTTGTCTAGCTTTCAAAGGGCTGGCCTTGAGCTGGCTTCTTCTAGAACCTTCACCATCCTCTATAAATAGAGAAGAGGGAGCAGCAACAGAGGGCAGTTTTGAAGATGATGTAAAATTTCTGTTCGTTTTGTTCTCTCTTGGGGAAAGGCTGAGTTTTCTTCCCAAGGATGTGTACGAGTTCTTCCATGTGAGTCCTTCCTACTCCATCCTTATTCCATATCGAATGTGAATAGTCGTTTTATACCAATAGATGTCAGAAACTGATAGTGTTCTGCCCACGTTTCTTGAATTTCTTGTTACTGTTATGAATCCTGTTCATGTTTTGAGGGTTTATGTTCATAGAATTTTTGTTTCCTGATCTTATACCCTCTAATGTTAATCTCTTATCCGAGATCTACAAATATACTGCCAAGGAATAGAACTGTTGGACGAGCAGTCCTTAGTGTCCTTTTTCTTTACTTCTCTAAATAAGTCTTGAGAAGAAGAGTTTTTTCCAAGTAGAGGGAAGGTTCCTTGAAAGATTTCTTCTATGAATGTTGAGTTTAGGAATTTCACTAAACTTTTGGATCAATTACAAAGACAGTCAATCAGTGCTTATAAAGAGCACCTACATGATAAACATAGAATCAAATCTAATCAAATCTAGATAACTATGGAAAGAGATTATTCCAACTCAATCTAGTTGCCTAATCTATCTCGATTACCCAAACTAACCAACTTGCTTAATCTATACCAAGATAATCCAACGGTCTAGATCTGACAAATCTTAACACGCCCCCTCAAACGTATATTGATTGAAAATCTATATACATTTGCTTACAATAAATATTCGCAAATGAGTTACAATAAAATATCACCTACACACTTAGCAACATACTCCCAAATCTTCTTGTGTAATGCACACCAAGCAGATGGAGAAGGTCTTGATTGATGCTTCTTGCCAAATGTACGCCAAAGCCGGTTGTCGAAAGAAAGCCAGTGGACTAGATGAGACTCAAGGCCTCTATGGACGAGTCTACATGAAATGGGTCACTATGGACCAACACCATAAATGCCAAAAATGAGCCTAGATGGGCAAGACATAATGGGTCTAATACTGATCCCAATGAAATAACTCTCTCAGGCAAGCACTTCAAGGGTCCGAGGCATATTACCTCAATGGACTGAAGCACCTCAACTGAATAGAGTAGCTACTATTTCAGGCACACACCCCAAAGGTCCGAGGCATATACCTCAATGGACTGAACCACCTCAACTGAAATAGTTTGAAGAATAAAGATTTGAGTTAAAAAGAAAGATATAGAAAAGAGCGACAACTACCGGCTCAATGGCAACAATTATTGGCAGACATCAAAGAATGAGGGGTACAAATATCAATTTTGAGGGTATATTTGTCAACTCGAAGATGAAAGAGAGGAGGTGCATGATAAAACATAAAGGGTTTTTACAAAGCAAGATGGGGTTTCTAAAATGCAAGGAGCCTATCTCAATTAGGCTCAAGAACCGTTGAAGAGGGTAGCCCTTTTGGGGTAATGATTTGCTGATTTGCCCATAAGGGATCCTTGAGAACCAGTCACATTGCCTTGTATAATCAACTGAAGTGGGCAATGGAAGATACCATAGCCACTCTGCCGATTATTTTTCCATCAAGTATAGTTCAACTCCATAGCGTGTTATAGAAAAGACAAAATCCCCGATGGTGACCATATCTGCCAACAAACGTGTCCACATAAGAAGCTTTATATCTCGCAACAAGGCCCTGTCTTTCAACTTCATTTCTACAACTGATTAATCCCGAAGCCAACCCCGACGTTCCGAGAAGAACGATGGAATCAACAGCAAGAGAGGAGCAAGGAACTAATAGCAATAAGCTTTACGTCTTATGCCTCAATTTTTGTTCGGCAGAACCTTTCTAAAAAAAACTAAAAGGCTTACTGTGGCTGGGCGGACGGCTGATCGCTGTCCGCCGGAAAATGGAACTGCAAAAGCTGTGATCAGGAACGAGTCGGATCGTCCAGCTCTGATACCATGTTAATTTTCTAGGAATTTCACTAAACTTTTGGATCAGTTACAAAGACAGTCGTATTCCAACTCAATCTAGTTGCCTAATCTATCTAGATTACCCAAACTAACCAACTTGCTTAATCTATACCAAGATAATCCAACGGTCTAGATCTGACAAATCTTAACAATGAAATAGAAGGTTGAACCATGCTAGGCACAAATTTAGTAATGGATCTAAAGCCATTGACATAAGATTCAGTAATTGTAGCAGAAAAGTTCACTTGAAGTTGAACTAACTGTCCTGTAACTGAATAAACTCCTTTTGCATTGAATGTGATCAAAACTCCTCTGAAGTGTTTCCTAAATCCTATCTGAGCTTTCTTCCAAAAGTAATTCAACAAGATTCACAAGGAATGCTCAAAGATCAGTTCGGGTGGACTGAAAGTCACGGCTTCTAGTTCAATTATCCTTCTCCTTTTTGAGCTCCTCTTTCTACTGAGCATGGCAAAGATTATGTTCTAAAGGAGGATTCTCAAAACTTCTTAGATATGAGTGAGCAGTGTTTACTCCAATGCTCAACTTTCAATTCAATTTTACTGAGATTCTTGAACACTATTCCACTCTCAGATCGTCAAAGTGCTTAAAAATTTCAGTAGCCTCCTTAATCCAGATCCACATATGTTAGAAGGATTTTCTCTACAGCTATTTGAGGAATTGCACTTGGTTTTGGCCATAACATTCTCTAGCCAAACTACACTCCCTTCATTCGGATATATCTCTTCATTGAGCTCATGCTTCTGCGTTGATCCTGGTCCACATCACACCCCCACCTCGATTTATGGCCAACTCCGCTATATGGATGGCCTCCCGCTTGATCGCGCTCCTCAGCAACGCTTTCGTCTCCAAATTCTTAGACACCATTGTACTCCAAATGTCAAAATTTTGACTTCCATAGTAACACTCGGCATTCAGAAACAGAAACAGAAACAGAATGGCCCCATTACTGCCCACTCATTGCACCCAACATCATACATTCCCTTGTTATTGAGACCACTTCCACAAGAATTTGGCCATCTATTCATGTATGAACAAACTATTCATGGAAACTCGTATGATAGCCCTTCTACCACCTTGCTTTGGAACTTCGACTCCCTCTCCTCTGCCACTGCTTCAAAGATCTGCTCTGTTGCAGTGATGACCATCTTTGGGTTCCCAACTCTTCCTTTTCCCTCATCCTCTGCCACCACCATCACTACCACCTTTCCTCCTTCATTCTCGTCTTTTCCCACTCTTCAAAGTTGGTTTCTGTAAGCTTTCATAGAGGCCACCTCCAACACGCTGCCAGTAACTTCTCCTTGATTCTTTCCCCCCACTGAATTTGATTCTTGCATAGTACAAATACTCATAATCCCAACTCTCCACGGCTTCATATATCTACAAGTTTTGCTTCAATTTTGGGAAATTGTCGTCATCGATATGGTTGCACCTCCTCAGATTGCAGTTTCCTAGGGGGTGTATGTTCGAAGGGGTAATCATTATAGACTCCTAATGGCTGGATCATATCAGTGCAGTGCTTTAGATCAAACAGTCAGAAAATAGGAGATCGTGTCTGCTGACTTAAATGACATGTACCGCAACTGCTGACGTGAGAATGCGTCATGACCGAGACTCAAATGACTTGGCCACATGGCAATGGCAATGCAGCAACAACATCGAAAGTCCTGGGTTGAGCCTCTTGCTCAATTGGTAAAAAACTATGTTATTCAACCCTGAGGTCTGAGGTTTAATCCAAGCTTACTTACCAAGAAAAAAAAAAACAACATCGAAAGGCTAGATTTAATTCGATTCTATTTGGCTACTCCTGATTTTGTTGGCACTAACGGATCGTTGACGTGGAAAGTAGCTTCAAGAAGAAGCTGGCAACAGAGGTAAGATGTCGCTCTTCAAAGTTCAAACATCAGGTCACCTGATAAGAATGATTTGGTGGCTACCATCAACCATTTGACGGACAAGGCACAAATCCCTTGTACAAAAAATAATATAAATACCCCATCTCTCGAAGATACTAAGGGGCATAGAGAAGAAACATAGATTGTTAAGGTACCCGGCTCTAAGAAATTAGGAGAGATTCGAATCACTGTAGATTTTTAAGGTACCCGGCCCTAAGATTCAAATCACCAATCGCACCTCAGTTGTAGCGTCCATTTGTTTTCTCCTTTTATCTGAAGGTTATAAGGGAGCTCATTTCTTCCAGGAACTGAGGTGCTATTCACATAGGTAATGTCTGAGGCATAGCATAAAGTCTCTGCTTTCACCTGTTTTTTCCATGTCTCCGGTGCAACACAGAAAAGATTGGCATACTGAACTAGGATGTTGAGTCTGATTCTTACTATTTAATCATCTCAAATTGGAACCCGATGCCATTAGACCTAATGCCACACCCTGACATGGAAACAACCATAACTTATTGAAAATTTAGAATATCACAAACCCTATTTATCCATTTTTGGCTGGATAAAATTATTGGTACCTTATGCCCCACCATTTATTATATGATTCTTCATTGGCTAGTCAAGCTCATTGAACATTGCAACAGGCAATGAAATTTTTGGAAGAATAGAAAATGGGTGTATGGTACCAAATCAAGGGGTCTAGATATCAGCTTCATTTATACACTGTTATTTGCATGCCTATACTGCAATAGTTGGGTCCCGTCATTGATCGATTAGGACCGTTCCATCCCAACCTTGGATCTGTCATGGCCCCAAAAGGCGCTGATCAGACCTAAATGTCTCTGATTTCCTTTATTTTCGGCTGTCAATATGGACTGTCCAATGTAGTTCTTTTAACCATCCAATTCTGTGGCTGTTGATGGAATGATTACGATTGATCGATAACATTTTTGAGACATTGGAGATCAAGACTGGACCCACTAGACTGACTGTTTAGATTAACCAGAGATGGGTCCCGCCTATTGGAGCTGGTGCGTCTCATTACATTTTAACGAAGACACACTATACTTGAATCAGAGGACTTGTATGGTGTCTACTGCCTACATTTATCCTTCATCTAGGGGATCCAAACCATTCAATCTTTTGCACCCTATAATAAATGGCTAATAAACTGAAAATCTCATGCATTGGACAATCCTAACCCACTCTTTGTCAAGATTTGTATTCCGTTCTTTTCTAACTTCATGAGCCATCCGTTTTACACCCTACAATACTGATGTTTGGATTGGTCAATGGTGAAGATGTTTGAGGCACGGTTTATCTACGGCGAGGACAATCAAATGAATGGTTTGGATCATTGAAAATACTGTCCAACCTCTTGTGTAACCCTCCCTTTATTTTCTTGGGAAAAATAGAAAGTGAACACCCTATCATTTCACCACGGGAAATGATATTCCCATCCCCTTTTCAGCATTTCCACACCCTTTTTGTTTGTCCTTTTAAAAAATGAGGGGCATTTCCACTCCCATTTTGTTTGGACTTTTCCTAGATATGATTTCATTCTCAAGAAAAGACAAACATGAGGTAAAATTGGTGGGAAAGGGAGAGGAAATTTCATTTCCCTTTCACTCGTTCAATGCACTATGGAAAACCTAATGCGGTAAAACTAATTTGCCAAGAAGCAAGCAAAGAAGACCACCCTAATGTTTGTCTAGTTGACTGCAGCTTTACCTCAGAGGATGCACAGATATATTGGCCATCGGTGTGGTGAGTGCCATGATTGGAATGCTGCCTTTAGCTTCCAGAATGTGTGATGTGTAACAAGTCTAGTTACAGTCGGCATCCTCCTCTTCAAGCGAAACGTGCTGTCTCGGCCGGATTTATATGCAAAGGTTTGGTTAGAGATTCAAAAGAAAGAGGGAATTGGGATTGGTATGGGACTTTAATGGTTCTGGATGGCAGATGAGATATAGTCTTCAAATGTAGCCATGTAGGCTATAGATAGCAATAATAAGATCATCTATGCTAGCATTTGTTTCCTGTGCAGCCTATATAGACCAAATTTGCAATTTGGGTGTTTTTAGAGTGGTTTCTTGTGCACTCTATATAGACCAAATTTGCAACTTGGGTGTTTTTAGAGGTTTCATGTGCAGTCTACTCTATGGTTTTTATATAGAGGAACCCGACTAGTGTCAGGATTAGACTTAGTCAATTTGAGCTGTGTAGATCCTTTCACCTTCTTCATGAAAATTTTCTAAAGGACTCATTAGCTGATCCCAATTAGTTTGGGCCACTAGTTTGGGACAAAGGCTTAGTTGAGTTGAGTATGTGCAGTCTACTCTGTATAGGCCCAAATTTGCAAGGTTTCATGTCCAGTCTATATGCATCAACGCTTCCTTAGCTTGGTTGCTTATTTGATTTTTATGTGGTTTTGCTAGCCAAGCCAGCCCAGGAGTAATTAATGCTTATTCATGGGTACGAATAGATGGCATTTATGGAAAGGGCGCAACAACCGTATCTTCAAGAACAAAACACCAAGATGGGGAAAACTATTAACCGGCATTAAAATTGAACTTATACCTTGGACCAAGAGTAGAATGCAGGTGCCGTGGTATAGTGTCGGTGAACTAGAATGTGACAATGGGAAAAAAAAAGAAAGCAAAAGAATGGTAGGGGCACCACTAGAATGTGACAATGGGAAAAAAGCAAAAGAATGCTAGTGGCACCGACGTGGTCTGCCCCTCCCCAGGTTTGGTTCAAAATGAACTTTGACAGGAGTACGAAAGGAAATCCGGGTCGGGTGGGCATTGGAGGCCTAATCCGGGATTCAAATGGTCAAAAAATAATGTCTTTCTAGACCCAACAAGCTTATGTGATGGTAATGAAACGGAGGCGGAGGCATTGTTGTGGGGGTATGAAAAGGCATGCGGCTAATTAGTCATTCGGCGATGGTCATTGCACCTAATTTCCAGCAGGCTAAGGGTTTCTAAACGCTTGTGCCGCAACTGCTCTCTACTACTTTCATCTTAGGACATCTGTGCACTGGACGATTACTTTCACTCTATTTTGTAAATGGCGGGGGATTTCTGTAACTTTGGATAAAATTTTCTGTATTTGGGCAGGGGTTCGTAACTGCTCTGTGGCAGGGCCATTTCTGCTTCTCGGGTGGGCTTTATGTTTGTTTGGATGTACTTGTTTGAGGATTACCCTGTTCCCTGGGCTATCTCTACCTAATAAAATTGTATTTTATTTTATTTTTTGAATGGTTCTATCTAATAAAATTGTTACCTTTCAAAAAAAAAAAAAATCATTAGAAAGCAAATGTGTAAGAATAGATGGGTGAGAGAGAGGTGTTGGAATTTTTTTTTATTTTTTTTAATATATATAACTGAAATTTTATTAGAAAACACTATGTCCAGAATTATATCCATGAGACGGTAGTGCTTTCTAATAAAATTTCAGTTACTTTAAAAAAAAAAAAACATGAAGTTGATTGGTTAACTTGGAGACTGAGAGAAGGGGAGAACTACCCCCAGCTAACAAACTTGGAAAATAAGAAAGAAGCAGCATTTCAAAGCAAACGGATGTACCTGCACACTACTTTTGAGCACTGTGATAGTCTCCCACTGGGTTTTTTTCAGCGTTTCAAAGCAAACGATTGTGCCCCAATTTTGGGTTTCTCTCAGCATTTCTACTACTACTACTCTCTCTCTCTCTCTCTCTCTCTCTCTCTCTCTCTATAAAATAAGTTGGCCACCTGCTGAAAAACACCATCAACCACCAACTTAAACATCACAAGTTAATCTTCTCCATGTAGGTTTGTAGAATAGGTAGTCACCAAAATCTTCCATCGTTAAGAAAACTTAGAGAAATGTGCATGACTAGCATACGAATGACTAATACTATAAAACTGTGTGCCTACAATTATCCGATGATCAATAGCAAGAAGGAAAACATGGCGGGATACTTACGGGCGTCAGCTTTCCTGATCATCACGGGCATGGCGACTATTGTCATGGCGAACTCTCCAATCACCTTCGTCTTCGGAGACTCCTTGACCGACGTTGGAAACAACAACTACCTTCAATATGCCCTTGCAAAATCGAATTATCCATGGTATGGAGTTGATTATCCAGGCGGGCAGGCCACTGGAAGATTCACAAATGGGAGAACGATTGGCGACATCATATGTAATCTAGTCATCTTTGGAACTTCAATTTATTTGAACATTACTAAATGTATCTATCATTTACTTAGTAGTAATGTTAGTATGTTTGACATTTGCCCATCTTATCATGAAATTAATCAACATCAATTGTCTTTCATAATGCAGCTTCAATGCTCGGAATTTCTTCGCCACCTCCTTTTCTCTCCTTGTCTATGAACGACGATAAGATTCTTAAAGGAGTGAATTATGCATCCGGGGGCGCAGGCATTCTCAATGAGACCGGACTCTATTTTGTAATTACTTATTTCCCATTTTGGACTTCTTTAAAGGGATGTTCTTTCATTCCACATGAATTAGGGCCTCAAACCCCCAGAAATTACTTGGATATAATCTTATGCAACCGGTTTTGATGAAATCTAATTATCAGCAAAGAATGGTTACAATAGTTTTAGAAATTATATATTTAATGGCTTACAAAGATGCAATAATTTCCCATTTGCATCTAAGCTTAAGTTTACCCTTAACCTCTTAATTGAATAATAGACAAGATGTTATAGTGATGTACATCAATTTCTTTGTTTGTTTGCTGTGATTCTATTTAAAATGTCTCGAGTGTTTTTTGTTCAACAACATTCACAGATCCAACGACTGACTTTCAACGATCAGATAACATGTTTTGAGCAAACAAAGTTAGCGATCGAGGCTAAAATCGGGAAGCAGGCTTCAAACAAGCTGTTGAATGATGCTATCTACTTCATCGGAATGGGTTAGTCACTCAAAATCGCAACCTAGTTAGATCTACCTTTCTTAAGATTGGTAATGTTGCTTATAATTCCTTGCTACTTTTCAGGAAGTAACGACTACGTCAACAATTTCTTGCAGCCCTACTTACAAGACGCTCAGCAATACACGCATGACGATTTTGTGGACCTCCTAATCTCTACATTAAATCAACAGTTGACGGTATAATACATATCATTTCTATAAGATTTCTTACCATGTGGAAGAAGCAAAAATGAAAAATATAAGTTAAAAAGAAACACAATCGTGGAGAAGAAAAGAAGTAAAGAATCCAGGGATGCCTCACCCGATTCGGATTGAGGGACCCTCTTGAAACTGGCAATGAACATTAGGATATCAAAGATCTTATGTGCCAGAATCAAACCTGTGCTAGTCAAACTCAGTCTGCTTTTGTGCGTGATAGATCAATTGCTGACAACATTCTCCTCATGCAGGAGATTGTGAGGGGTTATCATAGGTATAGAGGATCTCCTAGGATTCCATGGACTCCCAATGGGGAACAAGTGATGGAGCCAACCTTTATCATTTGCACGCTCGCACAATGTACAGATAGTACTACCTTTGTATGGTATTAGGCACACAGTCATTTTTATACATCCAAATTCCCATATGGCAAGAATTATCATAGTTAGGATCAATCCTACTGATCAAAATCCACCCCCATTTTATGATTCTATCCCTTCAATTTGTAAAGGCTTTCTTGATCAGTGATCACAAATTAGAGGGTTAAAATCATCCAACGGGAATGGGGGTCGATTCTCCGGGTACATCAAGCGAAGTTTTATTTTACAACTGTAAAAGCTTGTTATCCTCTGTTCACATCAAAGAACAGCCTCAATGGGTAGGGTATATTATACAAGTAGAGTTCCAATCCGAGTAGTTTACCCAAGATAAAATTATTCAAGCAGGGTAGCCAATCTCAAGAGTAGCTTATCTAAAGATTTCTATCAACAAGCAATCAGAACCAGTGTCTAATAAAGTAGTGTCATTATCAAAAGAAGAGCTAGTAAAGTATATATCCTATGCACTACATTTGGTGTGTATGATAATCATTCTAACCTGGGGCAAGGAGCAAAGAGTGTTGATGAGTGGGCTCCACACCTGCTAGGAAACTGTGGGCCCATCTCAGCCCGAGCAGAGTCCGAAGTTAAAGTTTTGGTGATTGTGTTTTGGATGTACAGAGGCTCTACCGACTTGGCGCACAGAAGATGGTGTTCCATGGTCTGGGTCCGTTGGGCTGTATACCTTCTCAGAGGGTCAAATCGAAGAACGGAGGATGCTTGACCCAAGTCAATAAGTGGATCTTGCAATTCAATTCCAACGTCCAAAAACTATTACATTCTCTCAACTCAAAGCTGCCAGGGGCCCGCCTAACCTTCGCCAATTCTTACACGCCCGTCTTGGATCTCATCCTCAATCCCACCACCTATGGTAATAAACTCACACTAACATTGATATCTAAGCAAGCTTAGGCATTATGCCATCGAAATTGGTCATTAGTCAGGGAAAATTATTTCGAGTTAAATCTCATTTTCAGAAGAGTGATAGTAGGGTCTCTTTCTCAAGCCTACAACTATATATTTTATGAAGCTATTATGATCATTATTTACAAATAGTTACATGTAACATTAGGGGTGTAAACGAGCCGAGCCTGGCTGGCCAGGCTCGGCTCATTAAGCTCACAAGTGAGGCTCGGCTCGGCTCGCGAGCGGCTCGCGAGCCTTACCGAACTCGGATTATATTATGTTCACACCCCTCATCTTCCCTGGACAGCCCTACTAGTGTAATTTGACTACTTTTTTTACACTATTGGGGGTGGTCCTAGTAACAAATGGGGTTCCAAAAATGAAGTGACAGATTTTGCCCCCCCTTTTCACTCCATGGACAACCCTTTTAATGTATATATTAATATATAATATATATATTTAAATATATTAAATTCTTAACAAGCCTTAACGAGCCGAGCCGAGCCGAGCCTGGTCTAACTCGGGCTCGGCTCGTTAAGGATTCGAGCCGAGCTCGAGCGAGCTCGAGCGAGCTTCCTAGCCCGAGCCAAAATTGACACCCTTATGTAACATAGAGGGCTGCTAGCAAAATGGGAGTTCAATTGGAAGATAACGACGAAATCCCATGGTGTGACATATGGCCAAAAGACAACGAAGTGAGCTTGTATCTCAAAAAAAAAACACTGTAATTGGCCAAATAAAGATGGGATTTCATCTTTATTTTCCAAACGAAATCCCGTTTTGGAAGTGTTTTCCTTTAGATAAATAAAAACATCTTCATTGGTTTAATTGCAAATACCTATTTAGAGTTACACAAAGGCCTTTAATCTCCTAGATTGGGAGCCTATGACATGCCCAAGATGGAACGATTTTTAAAAATGCTTATGGACTGCACTAAAACATTCCTCATTATAAGAACACTAATTTTCGATTTTGTTCGTTTTATTGAGCAGGTTTCAAAATCTCGAACACTTCATGTTGCAATGTAGACACGACTGTGGGTGGGCTCTGCTTACCCAACTCAAAGCTATGTAATAATCGCAAGGACTATGTGTTTTGGGATGCTTTCCACCCAACAGATGCTGCAAACTTGGTGCTTGCAGACCGATTCTCAAAAGATCCTGTGCTCCAACACTTCTTTACTCCTGCACCTAGTCCTGCTCCTAGTCCTTCCTAGAATGCTAAGGTGGTGTAAGAAGGCACGTATATATGTTTTGCTGATGATTTTGCCAGCCAATTTTATGCACTGGAGGTTTATGTTATACCTATAAAATGATTAACATTTTGTTATCGATAAGTGCTTTAAAGATGGAATGGATTAATTGGGTAGTGATGTGGCCTATGCTTGTATTATGAAAATAGAGAAGTTTGCAACAATAAAGTAAATTATGTTTTTAGGGGGTCATGGTTCCTCCCAAATTGAATTGCTAGGAGGACCAGTTGCCTTGAATCAACCTTTACCAATCTTTTTCTCTCTCTCTATTTGTGTTAGAGCCTATTAGGCATGTATTCACTGCTGTAATATACCCATCGGTGAGGTACATGTAATTTTAGGGAAGTAATTCTATGCGAAGCTAAAATTGGCAAAAATAAGAAAGAAACGATAATTTGGCAAAAATAAGGAGAGCATTTTGCTCGCCAGGAGAAAAGGGCAATGTATGTGTGCAGAATTTCTCAAGATAAAGAAGAATAGAAGCAAATGAGAAAGTGATTAGTTTTGAAGAATTTCTTGACGAACATACTACAAAAGCTCAAAACAAGATTAACACTCTAACTGAATTACAATGTAGCATGATTCCATCATTGTAATTCATTCACTTAAAAATCAGAAAGTCTTTTGCCCTAGAATTAACAAGAAACAGAGAAACACATAAAAAGGATATCATATCGAAGCAATCAAGAAAAATGGGGTAGATGACTTACCTTCGGATGGAATCACAGATTGCTGCTCTGTTTGGGACTCGTCATCAGAGATTGGACAAGGTGTTGGGGCAGAATGGGATTGTGGATGGCATAGGAACTGTCCGGGACTATGTTTTAACAAACGGTGGGATTTCATGGGTGCTCAGCTAAATCCATCACCACCCGACTAATGCAGGTTTTGAGAGCAGGAGTTAAAAAACACTATGCGGTACTCCAAAAAGCCACATAGAGGTCACCAAAGTCGAGCATGATTTAGGCCCCCTTAGTTGTTGAATGCCCCAAAGCAGGGCCGTCCGTATGCACAGCCCAAAGTGGCATGTATCATTTGCAAATAAGATCAACTCAAAAATATCCTCGCAAACTCAAAATATCCTTACAAATAAAGACCAGATTTGGTGGCATCCAAAAAGGCCCCAAGGGGATATTATTCAACTGTTCACTATGGAGCTCAACTCCCCATTCCTCTGCATTTGGATGCAAATTATAAGCAGAAGTATCATAATAAATGAGACTTCAAGAGAGAGAGAGAGAGAGAGAGAGAGAGAGAGAGAGAAGGTTGTCAGCGAACATGTGCCACCTAAAACTTAAATCAAGGACCTTAGAACAAGCATCAACAAAAAATAAAATCTAAAGGGAAGGAAATAGTCAATGCAAAAACAGATTGGTGAAGTAGACAGTGAGGATATCTAAACCCACAAATGTGCACAATTTTTATCCTTGTAATTCAATGAAATATTCGGACATACATGCAACAACCATTAAAAGTTTGGTTTCAAGCAAGATATCAGTAGAAATCCTGTCGCTTCTGTGTAAAGAAATTGTGAAGAAAACCATGGCCCAACATTACAATTTGTGCAACCCATCACAACTACTTTCAAGGTATGAGGACAACAACCTTAATAACACAATCACAATAAAATAATTTGGAGCAGTCCGAAGCACAAGGGACACAAGTAGCAGAATGGAAGTGGAAGTACTAAAAATTTAACCCAATAAGAAAGTGTCTAATCCAGGCTGCAAGACTATTTTTTAGTGACTAGCAAGAGAAGTTCTGTAACTGCTGCAAAAAGAGGGTGCATTCGAAGAATAAAAAAATCCCATTGCTAAAGAGTTTACCAGACAACAGAGGGTGCATTGCATAAAAAATCCCAATGAAAAAGAGTTTAACGAACACCAGAAAATGTACTTTCCATTGAAATGTTTTCAAATAAATTTTTCCATACGTGTAAAGTTTCAAACAGCCCCTAAGCGCAACAAAAAGAGAGTGCATTACATTTTCTTCACACAAAATGGATGCCTTGAATGTTAAATGTCACCAGCATATCATAAGCAAAACAGCTATGCCTGTCAGGTATGACAACCGAAATATCTAAAAGAGATAAAACTAAAGATAAACATTGTAAACGACACAGGTATCCCGCTTGTTAACATTATATTCTTCATGGAATTCTAGCTTCTAAGTAACATTTTCACAAGAGAGCTCTCCTCAAAGTCATTTCTTTTAGATGAAGGTCTGATAGCTAAAAATCAATTGGCAATTTCATGCGACAAAAGAAGATAAGAGAAAAACATTACAAGAGAACAGCTTCCTAAAACGGAAATAAAGGGCACTGAACATGCTAGAAAAAAAAAATTTGAATGGAAGGGAAGGAAATATGTAGAACTCTTAACTCTATGCAGCTAAATTTTCAAGGAATCTAAACCATGGGACTCTAATAGCATAATCGAAGCAAAAGGCTTTAAATTTAACCCAATAAGAAAAAGAGCGTGAAATCCAAGTTGCAAGACTACTTTCTAGTGATTATCTCATGGGATGTTTAGATGGAGGGAGAAGTTGTCGGAAGAAAATTTCAATGAGACATGATATTCCATGGAAAGGAATATGTGTACCAAAAGCTGGAAGATTTATTTTCCATGGAAAGAATTACCAATAAAAAGTTTTGCATATATCCAAATAGGGCATAAGTGATACAAAAAAAATTCCATTAGAAAACATTTCTTGCAGACCTAATAGCAGATAAGTGATACAAAAAGAGAGTGTATTATATGTTCTTAGCACAAAAGATGAGGGTCCTATATGTTGCAAATACAGAACACATCAAAAATGATTGCCGAAAGATGAAGTAGACAATTCATTAAAGTTGACGTTAACCCAGAATCCCAGATCAATATAAGAAGAACTAGTAATACAAACTCGCTTCTTCGCAAAAGAGTGATACCAGAGACCCATGATTCGAAAAAAGAAAACACAAATAATAAAACATACAAAACATATATGCATACTAGACAGCAAGAAAAGAAATGGAAGGAGAACCTGCCATATTCATGCTTTTTGAAGAGAATCTTCCTTTGGACTCCCTCAGCTAAAGGAGTGAAAGGAAAGGGAGGAACCCTATGAAATCAAAGGAACAGGTAATATAGGAAAATACATCTTCCTTCTCCTAATCTTTGTATAGATATATTAGAAGAGAATTTTTCCTAATTACCTATCTCCCTTAATTTCAAAATGTTCTTTCACCCTTTCCATACACCTCATATACACCTCATCTTATGGCTGATGATAACTGATGTGTTAATATTTTCTGATGGTAAAATCGCACAAAATCATGTGAAAAAAAAATTAAACAGCCTAAGAAATTAACAGATTTTGAAAGATGCTATAAGCATAGCAGTTGGAAGGTAGTTTAGTGAGATTAGAGAAAAATGGCTTCCATCAAGAAAACATAAACATATTTAAGAAGAAAAAAAGCGTTGATAAGAAATCTCAGGGGAAAGAAAAATTCCGGAACCGAAATTCGGGAAACTAAGAGAACTAAAAATCAGATCAAAAGATGTTATAAGAAACTAAAAGATGGTGAAACATATTATGAAGATAGGAGTTTGAAGATAGGTCAGATCTAAGCAGATCCGTTTGTTTTGGGCCATAAAAAGCGTCAGATCATGAAAGATCTTCAGAAGATAGGATCAAAGTATGGGACATACGAGAAAAGGGCGGATCCATGGATGAGTGGAAACCGCATGTCCAAGGCACTCGATCGATCTCGTATCTATTCGTATTTCCGATCTAAGGAGAAGAACAGAAGAGTGCTGAAAATAAAAATAAGTTAGGAACGAAAGCAAAAAATAGATTAAAAATGTGTGCGTGCGTGCGTGGGAGAGAGAGAGAGAGATGAGGGGGGGGGGGGGGGGGGGCCTGATTAGGGTTTCGGCGTTCAAGGCGGATCGAGGGTGCAAATTTAGGGTTTAGCATCTTCTGAGTTCTGACGCAGACCAACAGAATGTCATGGGTTTTCATCGAAATAACGGAAACAACCTTATGGGGGGATTTTAAAGTGGTTTTTGGTAGTGCCCGCTACCAAAAAAAACCACATTGGGCCCGCATTGTTTGGATGATCCAAAGCGTTCATTTGATGGGCCCTGACATAGATAGGGTGTGCCCAAAAATCAGCTCCATAAGATCATCCTAACCCTTCAATCTAAACCATTGTGGTTTTAACAGGCACATGTCCAATCGGCCCGGCCCAGTTTTGACATGACCCGTACGAGTTGGTAGACCTAGCAAACGGGTAACCCACTCGGGTACAGGTAAGAAATACCAGCGCGGGTACGGGTAGCCTTTCATGAACCCGGAACACACCCGAGTGGGTACAGGTATACCCGGCAAATTTAAAGAAGAAATTATATATATATGGGAAAAGTGATTGTGAGCGGCCCCTCATATAAGCTTATATGAGGTGACCGCTAAAAACATGGTGGGCCCACATTTTTTGGGTGATCCGAACCGGTCATTTGATAAGCCCTGTCGTAGATAAGGGGTGCCCAAAAAATCAGCTCCATAGGATCATCCCAACCCTTCGTACTGTGGAGGGGAAAGAGGAGAAAATGGACAGGTAAGTGGGCAAATTTATACCCGCCCATTTTCCCCTCTTTCACCTCAACAGTTCAAGGGTTGGGATGATCCTATGGAGCTGATTTTTTGGGCACTGATCTAAACCATTCATTTTTAATGCCCTCTCATAGATAGGGTGTCCACAAAAAATCAGATCCATAGGATCATCATAAACATTAGAACTGTGGAGGCAAAAAATGGACTAATTTGTGAAGGTTTAAAGACATCCATTTTACCTCCACTATTGGTAGGGTTGGGATGATCCTATGGATCTAATTTTTTGTAGACACCCTATCCATGTCAGGGCCTATCAAATGACCAGTTCGGATCACCCGAAAAATGTGGGCCCACCATGTTTTTAGCGGTCACCTCATATAAGCTTATATGAGGGGCCGCTCACAATCGCTTTCCCCTACATATATATATATATATATATATATATATATATATATATATATGAAAAAACGGTTCCTACACACATGTGTAGATAAGTTATCTACACATTAGCACAGTGGGGGCCACATTATTTGGGTGATCCAAACCATTCATTTTTAAGGCCCTCACATAGATAGGGTGTCCATAAAAAATCAGATCCATATGATCATCCTAACCATTCGAACTGTAGAGGCAAAAAATGGACTAATTTGTGAAGGTTTAAAGACATCCATTTTACCTCCACAAATCGTAGGGTTGGAATGATCCTATGAATCTGATTTTTTGTAGACACCCTATCTATGTGAGGGCCTTTAAAATGGATGGCTTGGATCACCCAAACAATGTGGGCCCCACTGTATTTTAAGCTAGTATATATAGAGAAAACAGTTCCTACACGTGTAGAGAGTTCTCTACACACTAGCTTAAAATACAGTGGGGGCCCACATTGTTTGGGTGATACAAGCCATCCATTTTAAAGGCCCTCACATAGATAGGGTATCTACAAAAAATTAAATCCATAGAATTATTCCAACCCTACGATTTGTGGAGGTAAAATGGATGTCTTTAAACCTTCACAAATTAGTCCATTTTTTGCCTCCACAGTTCGAATGGTTAGGATGATCTTATGGAACTGATTTTTTGTGAACACCCTATCTATGAGAGGGCCTTAAAAATGAATGGCTTGGATCACCCAAATAATGTGGCCCCCACTATATTTTAAGCTAGTGTATAGATAACTTATCTACACGTGTAGGAACCTCTCTCTCTCTCTCTCTCTCTCTCTCTCTCTCTCTATATATATATATATATATATATATATATATATATATGAGGAAAAGGATTGTGAGCTTGAGCGTTGGAACCTTATGGTGAGCTTGAGCTCTCAAACCAATGAGGCCCACATTGTTAGGATGATCCAAAGCATTCACTAGAAAGGGCCTTACATAGATAGGGTGTGTAAAAAAAATCAGCTCCATAGGATCATCCTAACCCATCCATTTGTGGAGGTCAAAATGGACAGACCACAAATCAGCTCCATAGTATGATTCAATGGAGCTGATTTTTGGTACACACCCTATCTATGATAAGGCCTTGCAAATGAATGGTTTGGATCCTCACAAAAATTGTGGGACCCATGTGAATGGTGCACTCAAGCGCACGATATTTACCAAAAGAAATTATATGGGGTGTAAATGGATATTCAAAAATTCGATTACCGTCCGCATCCGAATCTATTTAAAGCGAATATTATCTGAATCTGTTTCAAGCAGATATTATCCGAATCTGTTTATGAGATATCCAGCTCTTAGCGGATGCGAATCTGGTAAATGGTATATCCAATCCGTTTAACATCCGAATCCGAGAAGTAAATCCTTTTTATTTATTATTAATAATATCCTTAATATTTATATTTAGTAATGACACACTCTCACTTCCCCTGTTCAAAATAGCCCAAACCCATTCCTTCATATATATAAAAAAGGAAAGAAAAAACCCAAAGACTACTACTGCCAACACCATCATCCATCCCCACCGCCTCTCTCTCTCTCTCTCTCTCTCTCTCTCTCTCTGCCTTTGTTTTAAAAAGAAGAAGAAGATCTCATATATTTTAGGGTTTGAGAGTTAATTTTGTGAAGAGAAAGTAGAGGTCTGGTTTTAGGGTTTGAAAATTTTATTCGAGTAAGAAGGAGAACAAAGAGATAGTGATGCAATAAAATGTTCGAGTTTACCGGATAGACGGATACGAATAATATCCGAATTCGAACAATATCCGACGGATACGAATTTGGTAATAGATATTAAATATCCGTCAAATTCGAATCCGAATTCGGATAGTGTATACTGTAATCGAATTCAGATATAGCTATATCCGATTCGAATTCGATCCGTTTACACGTATCAGAACATAAAGGTGGTACGATGGATGTACAAGTCTTGATATTTAATCCAGCAGTTTCTTAACAGTTTCTTAACAAGTCAGCTGCTGTTGGATCAAATATCAAGGATGGGATGATGAGTACATGTTTATACGCCCATTCATCATACAATTTTTCATTTGCTTTAACAAGTGTTTGTTTTGGTACAACCAAAGATACCAGTCACATAGTCTGATTGCTTTGACCTGTTTTGTTGGCCCACCCACATAGTCTCTTTTTTACTGTTTAGTGTTTAGGCCTTGAGAATAAAAAGTTGAAAACCAAATGGCAGGTAACCCACGGGCACCAACGCCCGACCCAGACCCACCTACTGGTACGAATTGGGTGCAGGTATCTTTTTTTCGCGGGTAATGAAATTGGTACCTGTACCCCTGCGGGCCGGGTGTACCCGCGGGTACGGGCTCCATTTTGCCAGGTCTACGGACCGGGTCAAATTTCAAACAGGTCAGGTCACTAACTAGTGACCCAGACCCGTAAATTGTGGGCAGGCCGGTAGGACCGGGTCACTTTTTGCCACGTCTAGTGAAAAAATCATCGTCCTTTCATTTATTTGATAAGCTAGTGTCTCCAAGCCTTGAGAAAGGCGTAGGGGGTGTGAAGTGGATACAAAAATCAGGAAAAGTGGCTAAAAATCATGAAACAAAAAACTCTAGTCAAAATAGAATCTACTTTTTCATGATTTTCATGAAACAAAAAACTATACTCAAAAAACTTTTTCATGTTTGAGTATCTACTCTACTCAAACATAAAACTCTGCAAGACATGGCCTTAAATTATCAAATTTCCATCACCTTCATAATCATAAAATCTCGAGTATAGAAAACCACCAAATCTTAGCACGAGAGCCACCCAAAGGTAACTTTGAATTTCTAGAAAACCGAAAAAAAAAAACCCTCTTAACCAAATGTCGATCACAACACATGTTCAACAGAGCATTCCCTACCAATAATTTCGAAAAGCCTGACCAGCGGACCCCTGTAGAAAGGGACTACAGTTGCTCCTGAAATGGAAATGAGGCTCCCAATAAGTCTGCTTGGTTGAGTGTGCTTCTCAAATCTAGCTGTTCAAGGCCGATGCTATAAATTTCAGTTGGAATCAGGAAATTTCCATTGAAATCTAGTAGAATTCAGATTCATGTATTTAGGCCAACCTTAGTAGGAAAGAAAGTTTTCTTCAAATGATTGTGACAACGAGATTTACAAAACAGAGGATGATATTTTTCAGCCCAATTTAAGCATAAATGTTGTAAAAGATGCAATTACAGTAAAAAAATTAAAAACAAAACAAAATAGAAGACAAGGATTGATGAGCTAAACAACGAATGTTCTCTGCAAAAAGAAGCAATAAATCTTGAAAATACATGTAACTCAGCATGTAATAAGACCTGTTCTGTCATGAATGACTAAAAAATGAAGTCCTAAAAGCATGATATTATCTAAATACTAAGGGGCCATTTTTTGGATACACGGATTTTAGAATCCAGGTTTTTAGTTTGAAAACAGTGTAAAAGATGGTTCATGATCAAAGTGCTGCCTGTTGTCTTGGCCGCGCTTCTTGGTTTTTAAGCCAAAAAACCAGGTTTCAGAAACCTCTCCCCCTCCCCCATCTAGAGATTACAAAAACCTGGTTTTCTTACTTAAAATCCAAGAACCATTGCCGGGACAGCATTCGGCAGCTTGATTGTGGACCCTCTTTTACGCTGTTTTTAAACTAAAAACCTGAATTCTAAAATCCATGTATCCAAACAGCCCCTAAACACAGATTTTATAATCCAAGTCTTTAGTTTAAAAACAGTTTAAAAGAGGGTTCTTGATCAAGCTGTTGTATGCTGCCTTAACAGCATTTCTTGGATTTTAAGCGAGAAAATCACGTTTTAAAAATCTCTCCTGCATCCTAAGATTTCTAAAACCTGAAAATATGGAAGACTCTCCTACACTCTTGCTGACAGAAAGAAGGGGGTCCGCTTCTTCTCTTGTCTCTTAGGTACAATTTTGAAGGAATCCCAGATTCTAAATCCACGATTTTAGAATCTGGAATTTCTTCAAAATTGTAACTAAGAGACGAGAAGAAGCTAATTTTCATACTTCTCTCCCTTCTTTCCGTCAACAAGAAAGTAGCAGATAGATTTCTAAAACCTGGATTTCTCACTTACTGTCTTTGAAATCTCAGAGTTTGACATCGTTCAAGTATAAATCATTAAATAATACCACTTCTAACAGCATAACAGGGCCATCTAGATGCACAGCCCAGAGTTGGCCATCTAGATGCACAGCCCAGAGTTGCATGTATCATTTGCAAATAAGATTAACTCAAAATATCCTTGCAAATAAAGACCAGATTTGGAGGCATCCAAAAAGGCCCCAAGGGGTTATGATCAATCGTTCACTATGGAGCCCAACTCTCCAAAACAAAGACTTTGGGACAATACTAATAGCACCTACCTCTGCATTTGGATGCACATTATATGCAAGAATAAAGGTTGTGAGTGAAAGTGAGACACCTAAAACTGAAATCAAGGACAGTACTAATAGCACCCTCCTCTGCTTTTGGATGCACATTATAAGCAAAACTATCATAATAAATGAGATTTCAAAGAAAATAGAATAAAATTACTAGTTTGGCGAAGTCAATAGTCAGGATCTCTAAACCCACAAATGTGCACAATTTTTATCCCTGTAATTTAATGAAAGATATTCAGACCTGCAGGCAACAACCATTAAAAGTTTGGTTTCGAGCTAGATAACAGTCTAGGGAGCCTGTTGCTTCTAGGTAAAGAACTTGTGAAGCATGGATTGAAGAAAACCATGGCCCAACATTTGAATTTGCGCAACCCATCATATCTAAACTTTCAAGTTATGTGCGGACCACAAAGTGATTGTGAAATCCAAGCTGCAAGACTATTTTTTTGTCACTAGCAAGAGAAGTTCTTAATTCGCTGCAAAAAGAGGGTGCATTACAAAATAAATTCCCGTTGACAAGGAGTTTAACAAACACTAGAAAATACACTTTCCATTGAAATGTTTTCCAATAAGTTTTTCTATACATTTAAATTTGCAAAAAGCCACTAAAGTGGCCATAAAAAGAGAACGCATTACATTTTCTTCATCACAAAATGGATGCCTTGAAAGTTAAATGTCACCAACATCATACACAAACCAGCGATACCAGTCAGATATGATAACCAAAATATCTCAAAAGAGCTAAAACTAAAGATAAACATGAAGAAAACAATGCTTTAGAGATGATGTTAAAAGTCTAAACATGGTGAAGACAAATGCTTTGATGATTTTAAACAAATCAGTATACAAAGATAGAGGTAGTAATGTCCATTTCAATTAACAATAGGGGTTGCAGACAGTCCTTCAAGCATGAGCCATCATGACATAGGCTAATTATAAGTTAATAGCAGCGTATAAAGGACGTAATAGTCAAAGTTGAATCAATAAAACATGCAAACATATATACATCTATTTCCCAGGGATTCCATCACTTACCCTGAGAGTCTAAAATGACCCAAAAATAAAAATAAATGAAAATTAATAAGTTGTGCAAACATATATAATAGAAAGAGCCATTTCAAAAAAATAGATAATAGAAAGATAAAAAAGAACAGGGAGGAAACCCACTCACGATATTCATACCTTTTTATAGGAAAATTCCCAGTGACTCCCACAGTTAAAAGAGTTAAAGGAAAGGGAGGAGCCCTATGAACTCAATGGAATGGATGTTTCATCGGAAACTACATCTTCCTTCTTCTAGTTTTAAAAGGACAGTTTAGTAGTTAATAGAAACCTGGGACCAAGGTAATAAAAGCTTGAAACCATGCTCTCATAAATAAGGCGATGGGTTGGTCACTTGGTCCACACATTAGAAATTCGCAGTCGCTATTTGTATTCATACGAATCATACATCTGATCGCTTCCATGCTTACTTCTTACAACTAAAGGGGGGACAATTGAAATTATAATAAAATTCAACTGCTTCTCTTAATATTTTTTCTTTCCAGAATATATTCTTGATGGAATTCTAGCTTCTAAGGATTGTTTTCCATACAGGAGCCCTCCTCAAAGTCAATCAATTGCAATTTCACGAGGCAAAAGAAAAACTAAGAGAAAAATTATAAGAGAAAATGTTCCAAGAACCGAGGAGCTACGTAAAACAGAAATTAAGGGCACGGCACATGCTGGCAACAAAAATTAAAATTGAAGGGAAGGAATAGGTAATACAATAATGGGATTTCAAAGTCAACAGTGAGAAACTCTAACGCCACAAATGTGCACAATTCTTATCTATACAATTCAAAGAAGAGTACTGCTAGGAAAACGGGATTGCATTTTGGGGAAAAAAAACGGGCATCAATCATTAGAGGCACATCCACTAAAAGACAAATGAAGTGAGCTAAAATCCCCATAAAAAACATTAAATGCACATTAAAAGGGTCAAATCAATGGTCATTTCAGCCCCGTTTTTTATTTTCCAAACAGAATCCCGTTTTCAAAGTGTTTTCCTTCAAAGAAAGATATTCAGACTCGCATGTAACAAACACAAAAGATCTCGTTTGAATCTACACAACAACCTAGGAATATGACGGACAAATTAACATAATTTAGAGAAGTCAGAGAATCATTGAACATGGGACTCTAATAGCATAATGGATGCAAATTAAAATTTAACCCAATGAGAAAAAGGCATGTAAATCCAAGTTGCGAGATTGTTTTCTAGTAACTATCTCAGGGAGAGTTCAGATGAAGGGGAAAATTATAGAAAGAAAATTTCCATGCAATATAATATACTATGGAAAGAAATACAAGGTCGAATTGGCTTGAAATTTTATTTGAAAATGAGAAAAAGGGGGAAAATCCCAAGGTAAATATCTATCTATATTCCATAATAAGCATGTTTCTTTCCATTGTGATTCGCTTTCTTTACATGAAAGCTTTTTTTTGGAAAGAATTTTCTCCTAAAAATTGCATAAGACGGACAAACCACCTACGATTTAATTCTCTCTGATTGCACGAGAAACAAAAGCCCTAAGAATTCCCACGATAATTCCCACGATTAATGCTAAACACAATTTAATACTCCAAATTTTGGGAGAAACACAAAGCCAGCGACCCCCACAATTAATGTATCTCAGGATTTGATGCTCTCTCTCTCAATCTAAACACAAAATCCCTAGGATTTGATGCTTGCTCTCTCTCAATCTAAACACAATTTAAAATTTGTTAGCTGCTGCAAGGACATACAAATTTTTCTTAGATTTGCTCGGCATAGTAACATAGTAACATAATGCTATCATTCTTGGGTGGGACCAACCATTTTGAAATTCATGTTTTCTATTGGATGTGGCAGTCCATTTTACACCCATGTATCAGCATACTAGTGTCTACCAAAAAAGCTGGAAGATGTATTTTCAATGGAAAGAAATTCCATCAGAAATCATTTTATTGCAAACCAAATAGCAGGGTAAGTGATACAAAAAAGAGAGTGCATTACATGTTCTTAGCACAAAAATAACTGCTAAATATTACAAATAAGTCATGCACAAAACACATCAGATATGATAACCGAAATATCTCAGATTAGCTAAAAAATACAGAGATGAAGTAGACTATGCATTAAAGTTGATGTTAATAAATATACAAAGAACTAGTAATGCAAACTCACTTGTCAAAAGAGCGAAACCAGAGACCCCTAATCCGAACATATTCAGCTAAAGGAGTGAAAGGAAAGGGAGGAACCCTCTGAAATCAAAGGAACAGGTAATATAGGAAAATACATCTTCCTTCTCCTAATCTTTGTATAGATATATTAGAAGAGTTTTTTTTCCTAATTACCTATCTCCCTTAATTTCAAAAAGTTCTTTCACCCTTTCCATACACCTCATATACTCCTCATGGCCATTGTAGAAGAAATGAATTACAGATATGGAAGAAATTATAAAAGAGAAAAACAAAGGTGTTGATAGAAAATTAAGAAGGTAATAAAAGCTGTTGATAGAAAATCAAGCACAAGGTAATAAAAGCTTAAAACCGTGCACTCAGATATAAGGCCATGGGTTTGTCCACATTAGAACTTTACAGTCGCTGTTTACATTCACACATCTAATCTCTTCCATGCTTGCTGAAGCCTTCACCTTCTCCTTAAATAAGAGATTGTATTCCATTGCTCATAATAAATAAGCAGAGGCAATCTCACACTCTAAGGATAAAGGATCACTAGGCTACGCCCAAGCATAAAAGCAGGTTCAAATGCAAATTGAATATAAAAAAAACGCCCTTAAACTTCTAGTTCAGTGTGGTTAAAGCATAATAGTCATCATCGAGCACGGTTCCTGGAAAACCTTTACATATCTAAGAAAAGAAATTGTTTATTTTTTGAATGATTTAAGGGAAAAAAAGGTTCTGAACAGATCTTCGGGGAAAGAGAAGTTTCAGGAATCTAAAAAAAGGCAATTTTAGATCGAGGCATTTTCTGATGGTAAAATCCCTCAATCATGTGGAAAAATAACAAAGAACAGATAAGAAATTAACAGATCTTGAAATATACTATAAATATATTTAAGATGGCAAAAAAAAACATTACAAACAGATTGTAGAGGAAAGAGAAATTCGGGAATCTCAAAGAAAAAAAAGATATTAATAGATCGAGAGATTTTCTGATGGTAATAGCCTGCAATCATGTGGAAGTTATCAAACGATAGGTAAAATTAAGAACTAGAAGATTGTTAAAGATATTATAAAAACATCTCAGTTAGAAGACAGTTCAGATCTGCACCAGATCTGCTTGTTTTCGGCAGTAAATAGCCAAAGATCATGAAAAAAAGTTTCAGAAGAAAGGTAAGAACAGATAAAAATGTAGAGCTTACGAGAAAAGCGAGGATCCATGATAACTGGAAACCGCATGTCCAAAGCACTTGATCGATCTCGCATCTCTTCGTATTTCTGATCTAAGGAAAAGGATTTGTAGCTTTTCCACCAGAAAAATCTTAAACAAAAGAGTGCTAAAAATAAAATAAATTAGGAAAGAAAGTTAAAAAAACGGATAAAAAACATGAGAGCTAGAGCGAGAGCGAGAGGGGGGTTTCACAGCCCAGGATTAGGGTTTCAGCGTCCTAATCTTTCGAGGCAGATGTGGGTTTTATAGACCGCAATTAGGGTTTGAGCATCTTTGGTCGCAACACATTGTCATTGGCTTTCATCGAAATTACGGGAATGCCCTTAGGATTTAAAACTGGAGGATGCGTAACTGAGATGATTACCCCTCCGTCGCGACTGAGTGTGTCGCCCAGAAATCAGCTTTTGACCTTTTTTTTTTTGTGAAGGGCTGAGATTTAAAAACGTGTTTCGTAGTGAGATTCATCTCAGCCCTCTATAACAGGCTGATTTTTGGGACACACTTAGTTAGCAAGGGATTTGCTAGGGACCTTTACAGAAAGGCATTTCGCGGCTGAGTGTTGCATGTGAGAGCAGCCACACATGCTCACTTTTCAGCAGATTTTGTCTTATTGATTTTATTCATGGAGGTGGCTGCTCTCACATGCAACAGCCAGCTGCGAAATGCCTTTCTTCAATGGTCCCTAGCAAATCCCAATTGGGAAAACTTCTTTTTAATACTTTATTTCTTTTTCAAGAAAATGTTTAACTTAGGGTCAGGTCGGGTTTTTTTCTGGAAAACCCACGATTCCCAAACCCCGCGCTCTCCCCATGATAAATTTCGGGTCGGATTTTTTATGTTGATGCAATTTTTTAAGGAAAACTCTTGTTTGACAAGGCAACTCAACTCATAAAAGTAGAAAAACTCAAACATGGCAAACTCTTTAGTGCGTTAACTAATAACTAGTCCAAAGAGAATAAATTGATGCATTACCAAATGAAAATGATTATACTCATTGCGTGCGTGCGTGAGTTTTCACTTTTAAAGTAACAAAGTTTTAGAAAAAAAAATACATACTATAACTTAAGTAACTCGGGTCGGGCCCCTTCAAACCTGGCTCGACCCGAGATTCATGCTGGCTTTTGGATCGTAGACCCAGCTCAACCCGAAGCTATTTTCGGGTTGGGTCGATGCAGTCAGGTAAAACCCAACCCAAGTTGCAGCCCTAGTTTAACTTCTTCTTAATACTTTTTTTTTTCTTTATTCAAGAAAATGTTTAAAACGAGTTTTAAACATGTTAAATGCATAAACGAGTTTTAAACATGTTAAATGCATTTTTTTACCAACTTTCCCATTTTACCCTTGCTATAATATGTAAATAACTAAATTTTAGACCTACTAAACACGTCTGTCATGTTTTAATTTATTTGACGATTTTTTTACTACGTTTTTTAGCCAAAACCATATTAATCTCGAATTTTAACCTTCCAATTTTTTGCCATTTTTGTTCAGTAAGGTTGTGAACTAAGGTGAAAGTCTATCCATTTCCCAACCGAATTTCAAGGATTAATCTTGATGGTCGGCGTATAATGGTTGCATTGTTGCTACATTTGCTCACTTATGGGTAGAGCATTCTGTTTGTTGGTGAAGTTGGTGGAGTTTGGATATTGTTTTGTTATTCAGACTATTTTATTTACCTTAATTCACTTAGCAAACTACGGATGCTATTGGTTTAGACTTGTTGGTATATCTATTTTGGTTCTTGGGACTTTTGTGGAATTTCCGCAGGAAACCCACGTTTGGTTGCTAGTTATATAGAGGGCAAAAAAGAATCTCACAAACCAATATAACCCCGTACGAAACCCAAAGCTGGAAAAAAAATCCCAGGAACCAAAAAAATCCCGCACGAAATCCGAGGAACCAAAATAACCAAAAGAAGAACTTTTTTCTTCCCAACAGTTCAAGCAACCAAACAAAGCGGGATTTTTATTTTACCGGGATTTTTTTTCCCACCATAGTCCGGTCAACCAAACATGTGATTTTTATTTTACCGGGATACTTCCAGGGAGTTTTTTTTCCCACCAATCTCCCAGGAAGTTTTTTGTTCCACAAAAGTCCCAATAACCAAAATAATTCTAGCAGAGTTAGTTTTATTGACACCCAAACTAGATATTTTGACAAAGTTGTTGATGATATGGTTTATGGTTCTATAAATTTAAAATATTTCTTAATAAATTGTCAATATATTAGCATAAATAGGTTGTGACCCAAAAATCATTTCCATTGGTTGATCCTAACCCTCCGATCTATTGAGGGACTGAATATTAGAGGATTGATCCTAACCCTCGGATCAACCTATGGAAATGAATTTTGGGGCACAACGGCCCATCAAATGGACAGTTTGGATCATCCTATGGGGCGGGCTATACCATAACTTTTTAATAAAGTCAGGAGTGCGATCATCAAAATACGGTAGTGGTGATATCATTTCGTATAGAACAAACGAATATATGACAAATAGACAAAAAACCATTAGTTCAGGTGTTGCCACGGTCCTTTCACCATTCTTAACCAAATATTCATGCAATGCGCCCCCTCCCCCCCCCCATCACAACACTGAATTCCAAACGGGTCAGTAAAGCAAGCTTGTTTACATTTCTTCGGACGTTTCTGTACATGGTACATGGATTTGAGAGAGCAGGAAAAAAAAGAAGGAAACTCATTCGACATTTTCATTTGATGTTCTCTACATTTGTACATCAATGGACTGAGGAAAGAAAATCAATCAAAGAATACAAAATGGAAGCAGTGGCTCACCAAAAAACGCAACTTAAAAGAAAGAAAAAAAATAAGAAAGAAGGGAAACAAAAAAATGAATGAAATGAATACGAAACCAGAAGACTAAAATGGCATCAATATTCACATCTTACAGGTAAAGGAGACATGGTTATTCCTGCATGAATGCCTTTGAGTATGGCCACAAACTTGAGGAGGGTGTCATCAGAGAACCACTTAAGCCTCCATGTGATAGATGTCGTGATCTTCTTTTCCAAATACTTTTCCTTGTCGAGCTCGGCCAAAAGGCAGATATTCTTGGACTTGCCATGGTCCAGCTTCAAAGTCACACATCTACTCTCCCTCGATTCAATGACCTGAAAATGTAACGCAGCATTAGGTTGAATTGTACGATTAGTTTTAAAATAAAAGTAATAAGGATGATGATAAATCTGCCCGTTTTTTAACCATGGCCATCTGATATGATACAATCTCATGTTGAGGTTAAAGATGATGTAGATTGCCGGGTGCTATATTACATTTTCGTGACCGAGAATTAAGCATTCAAAAGTTGTTAAAATATATGCAAGAGGAGAACCAAGATTGGGACTGTTTGTGACCTAGAATTAGACCAGAAATATGAGCCAATGAAGAGAAGGGAAAAGCTATTGTTTGCAAGACAAGTTAGACAAGTTTTAACATACAAGTTTTGACGTAGATGGGGTACATCCTTAGTACAGAAGTAACTTAATTTTGATTATAGAGTTTTAAATGTGTCTATGTAGATGGGGCGCATCCTTAGTACAAAGTTAGCTTAATTGTAGTTTTAGAGTTTTAAATGGGTCTTATAATTTTTTGACGTAGATGGGGCGGCTCCTTAGTACAAAAGTAACTTAATTTTATCTATAGAATTTTAAATGAGTCTTTTATAATATGCAAGTCATAGTGCTACATTAGTTATTTTTCGCTTATGTGATGGTTTTTGAGTATGCGTTTCGCCAGAACAATGATCGGATGGTCAGATCTCGTTCAAACATTAAGGGATTCTTAACCATGACCATATCGATTAAAATTCCACACATCTGGTCCAGATTTTCATTTGTGTTGCGATTAGTTCTAAGATTTCCCAAAATTTGTAGAATTCTTGATCTTGCCTAGATCTCAAATACAACGGTCTGATTGACATGATATTTGAATATCATTATCCTCTTAAGCAATCTTATCACTTATCCAAAATATGTGGAGATCCAACGACCGGATCTTTGCCAACCCATCGGGCTAGTTTCTAACATAGGCACTTATTAGATCCAAATACTCCCAAAAGTTGTTTTTCTTGAAATTCCTAGATTGAAATATTGGATTCCATCTAGTCACCCCTAGGAATCCATTCATCTCTTTTCCCTCTGAGTCATTCCCTTCTCTAGAATGTCTTGCATTAGTTTGGTATTAGAGTGAGGCTCAGGGTAGTATTAAATTAGCAGAATTAATGAGCAAAGATTGTCATATGAAGGGATGCTTCTCATGAACAGTAAGCTATGATCAGGGCCTACCGATCATAATGAGATATTCCCCAATTGAGAGGATATACAATAAAAATGCCTTGAAATACAATGGAGAGGTTATACAATCATCAATTCTACATATGCAGTGTAATGGTACTTGGAATGAAATATGGACAGAAGTTGAAAACAATTTGAACTACAGTTCGCATAGAGCATATAGAATCATCTATTTCTACATATATTGTGTAAAGATGTCGAACATCATGCTAGTGATTTAAAGTGAAAGGGGGAGTTTGGTCTGTGGATAAGTAGGAATGAAACCCACTTCGGGTTCTCACTTATCCTCCGTTTGGTTGCGCTAGGAAAGAGTAGATGTGCATTCCACAATGCCACTCACCCTCATTCTCGCCTCTTATCCACGAGATATGTGAGTGAACTAAATTCTCCAGTTTTCAGGGTTGAATGCGGACTCGGGAGAAAAGCTCACTCCACTTTCATATCTGCATGCCAAACAGATCTGAAGGACATATCCATTATTCAAAGTACCATCCAAACATTTCAAAGTAAACTAAGAAGAATTCCAAGTAGTACGGCAGTAAAGATATATTGGATTAATAAAATTGGGGAAAGGACATCCACGCTCCCTTGTATTGATAATGGTGCCCACATTATTAAGCACCTTTTCTGATTGGCTGTTGATAGTTTTTTGGGAATCGTATAGCCTTAAACATCTAATTAGACACGTGCAGAATAAAGAGAGGAGCACAGTTATTAAGACAATGGAGTGCAAAAATCATTTCCTTAAAACCATCATAATATAGAATAGTATGTGTTTATAATAGACTATTTTGCCACATATTGTTAGACAACAGTCATATCAGCCCAAAATTTCAGTCCAAAATATTCTAATACCACATTTAATACTTAATGGGTAATCTTTTAGCAATCAATCTAGATATAATGGCAATAATATCAAGTACCAGCAGATGTTGTAAATATTGCAAGGTTAAATACGAAATCAAAGGGGATATAAATCGAAGTTTACCATTTCCGATATGACACGGATGGGACAGCACGAATCAAGGGAGAAATATGGGGAAGCTTCTCCAGTGTCATCTGTAAGAGAGCTAAACTGTGCAAGGTCCTCAATGCACACCAGAACATATCCTTCAATCACAAATAGGGATCTAGAAACCCACAGACCCTCTGTTCAAAAAACAGCAAAAGACATTTTAAGAAATATAAACGACTTAAATTTCTAAAATTTCAAGAGTGAAGAAACTATCAAAAACACGGTAAAAAATAAAGTTTTGAGAGCAGTGTACTCTCACAGTACCAGACGTGTACAAACTTCAATTGACAGGAAAAAAAAAAGGAAAGGCTTAAGCTATCAAAGATTAGAATCGACAAGAGATTGGATGGAAGCCTCCATCCTTTTCTTTGGTATAAAATATGTCTCAAGCCTAATAAGGGAACAGAATAGTGACCATTGGAGCTCAACAACTCTGAGATATCTCGAAACCCCCTTTCTAGTTTCTATCGCTTTATTTCTTTCCCCATCCTTTCATGTTGACCCTCAGGCCAAATGGCGCAAGGCGCCTCTTGTATCTTCATGTTTTCCAGGAAATGAAAGACCAGATTCAGTCATTATTCTATTTAATGGTTACTTTGCAACTCACCAGTCTCTGACATTAGTCTCCTTCGCCTCTTTCAAACAGAAAATTTAACTACTAAACCCACATTCTAGATCCTACAAGATATAATCAATAATATCTCAAGAACAATGCACTACACCACCACAAGGAGTTCATTGAATGCATAGGTGAATTAACGAGGTGAAAAGGAGAAACACGGAAGGGTAGAAGGTAGCAATGCTGCACTGGGATTTTTGTATGTATAAACAAGGACCATGGATCCTTCAAGGGAAATATTTACATATACATGTTGGATCCTTACAGATTGCTTTCAGAAATGAAACCCCACAGCTAGGAATATAGTATAATGGACAAAGTTCTCCATGTTAAATTGGATAATTCAGTGACCAGGACTTATGTACGATACCTTTCCAAGTTCTAGCATATGATCTATCACTTTTCCTGCACGCAAATCCATGGACACATATGATGATGATTTATTCTGCCACATCAAATTAATGATTGTTATAGAATTTTATCACTTGACGCATATTTTTTGGTTCTTCACATAACATAAACAAGCTTATAATATTTTGAAAAGAACCTTGATGGATGGGTATAACTCTTAGAAAATGCAACCATCATGTAAAGAGTGAGAGATTGGAATAGGTACCAATTACTAATAGCAACATTTTCATAAAACAGTTACATACCATATGCAACTCAAGTCTAATACTAGTCTAATGTATTGTGCCATGCTACCCGAGCTATTTGTAGGGAACTTACAAGTTCAGTCTTCACACACTTGTGTCAAACTCAATGAATCAGATATATTAGTCATTATTTATGAATAGTGATATGGTAACCGATTTGGGGACCAAGAGTGGAACTGAACAAATAGCCTCTTAACACATTAGCAATCTTTACCTTGATTTTTGGCTTTTTTTCTTCATAAAAATGGCAAAACTACCCCTCTCATGCCATGTGGCGTGTAGGGATTTGTTGGATTACACTCTCAGTTCCAATCTCGGTCCCCATATCATCACTCCCAAAAAAAATTGGGCAAAAGGTATGAAGAGCCAATAAGGAAAGAAGGATGTGCAACCAATTGAAGGACGTACATCAAGGTTGCAAATCTCGCCTAGTCAACGCATTTTTACATAAAATTGAGTCAAGGTATGAGAAGAGTCGGTTTTATATAAAAAATAGTGACTCGGTTGAGTTTGACAGAGTTTTTTAATGAGGGCGACTTGTTGAGTCCCCAAGAACCAAACGAGTCGACATTGTTTTCTTTATTTTGTTTTATATCAAATTCAGTCGATTCAACTATGCTGAGGAAGTCCCCAATGATATTGCATTTGCATGCTATTTAAGTGCATTTCTTTAGGGACCATTCCAACTGCAGTAAAGCTATTGTAAAATGGGATTTGCTAGGGACCATCGTAGAAGGCGCTTTGCGGACCAGCTGTTGCATGAGAGAACAGCCACATAGGCTCAGATTTTGTCTTATTCATTTAATTCATCTGAGGTGGCTGCTCTCTCATGCAACAGCCGGCCCGCAAAATGCCTTCTGTGATGGCCCCTAGAAAATTCCATGTAAAATAATTTCATTTGTAAGGCTTTTAAATGTTTAACATTTTCACTGTAAAAGTTTTCCTTTTCTTTTGATCCAGTGCCCATAACAAAACAAGATGTGGGGTAGTTCAAGGAAAAGAAAGAATTGAATCAAATCACACAAAATGCATTCTGTTGCCAGCATCAACTAAATTATCCTGGGGGTGGTAATTCATCATCAGCCCAATCTCAACGATTTCCCTAAACTTGGTTAGAAAAAATAATCAATCAGGCTTTGTCTTCTCATGTTGAAGCATGGTTGTTATCCTTTTTGAAGGTGACTTGAAAAACAATCTTTTAAATTTTGCTTTTGGTTTCAGTTTGGGCCAGCACGGAAAATGAAACATTTCAGTTTTGGTGGAAATCTTGTAAAATCACATAAATGTACGATAAGTCGATAACATATGCAAATGATGATATTTTAAGATGAAACTTAGAATGAGCACAAATACATGCTTAGAAACCATCACAGAAGCAAGAAAGACGTCCATAATGGCTTAATCAGATCAAAAGCCTAGTGACATGTGTAGTCGCACTTGTCTGAAACATTAAAGTTAATAAAGAAGTACAATGTATAAAGTATAAGAAAGAACAATGACAAGTCTCCCCTCCAAGGACCCCAACTCTATGTCAATACCAAAAAAATGTTTTTCTTTGATTCGAAGTGTTTTTTTTATTTACAGCACATTAGGACATGATTTTTTTGTTGTTTTGAGAAAAAATAGTTCTATACGATGTAAATAGTAACATCTTTCCATTTGTTTGTCGTTCCGACCATTTCGGTTGAATTTCGGGAATTTCAAACGATATTTCAAAATTTTCAAGAAAAAAATGACGTGGAAGGAATTCGTTGAGATTTTGTTTTGGTGGGGATGAAAATGGAAACATTTCAGTCGTTTCAGGGAAATAACAGAGAAATTTAAAACCATGTGGATAATCACTTGTGTTAAACGAGTAACCAGGTATACCTCAGATGATTCATGGGGATCTATGTCACAAATATCTCCTATATTTTGAAAATATCGCGAAAAAAATGCGAGATTTTAACTAAACGTTTAATATGCGTATTAAACTCATATAAAACGAAAAAATCGTAAAAAGTACAAAAACTGTGAATTTATTGAGATAAATTCGTGTCTTTTTTATAAAAATTAGTTGTTTCTCCCGTAAAAGTGAAAACCCAAAACCACCAAAACCCTATTCAATATCTTCAGTGCATGCGAGAAACCCAAAACAAGAAACCCTTCTACGACTTCGCCTTCTCCCATCGTCTCCACAAGCAAGCTGTTATTTAGAAGAAGCAGAAGAGTTATGGTTTTTTTTTTCTTTATTTAGTGCGTTTTTTGTTTACATGCATCAACCTCTTTTTTTTTAATCTCCTTGTTCTTTTTTCAGTTTTTCCATTTTTTCAGTTGTCTGTTTTTCTAAACCCTAGAGGAACTCGTGCTTGGGGTTTTCCATTCAAGGAGATTCTTTTTTCTTGATTCAAGGAGGTTTTTTTGTTTTATTGCATTAACATTTTTTCCCTTGAGAACTGATTTTTGTTTATCGCAAAATCCAGAGAGTTTTTTTGTTTTCTTTCAGGTCTCTGACTTTTCTCTACAATTGTGGTTATCCTAGCAATAATATTCACACCGTTTTGTTTTCTTCCTTCTTCAAGTCATCCAGTCCGTGTCACATCTCATTCACTCTTAGGCCCTGTTTGTTTTGGAATTTAAGAACTAATTGTGTGTCGGTTTGGCACTTTGGCACTCACAATGGGTTCTCAAACTCCAAAACAAACAGGACCCCTTAGTTAACAGTCTCTTAGTCTTTTTCTACTAACAATAATATTCCAATACTTTGGCAATCACAATGGTTCTCAACCCTTTTTTAAATATTTTTTTAATTTAATATTTAATATTTTTTTTTAAATTATTTTTACCTTTTTTTCACCATATAAACCCAAAAAAAAAAACAGAAATATTTAATATATCCCAAAATTTTCCCTTAACAAGAAATTCCTGAGAACGAGATTTGTGACATAGATGGGGATCGTATCCATCTCTGTCAACAGGGCTGTAAATATTATCAGGTAGCAGCCCACTAAGATGAAACAAAAAGCATAGCCTTTTGAGATTTTTTTTCGGAATAATCCAATGCATGTATATGTGACCAAGTCCCCACTTACAAGAATTAGAATATTGGATGACATCACACAACCATTACAACAAAACTCATGGATCCATTTGAGTCTGTAAAGATTCCACTTCTAGAATCTTTGATAGGAAGGGTAGAGGGAGGCTAGAGACAAAAACCACGATAATGATTTTCCCTCTGCATAATAAAGCGTAGAGGGAGGAAAACCCAATAAAGATTCCACTTCTAGAAGCCAATCTTCGCAAATCTTTGATAGGAAGAAGATCACTTTAACACCCACGAAGGAAGAGCTAGGGTCTTGGTAGGGTTTTTGAAGGAAGAGCTAGGGTCATTTTAACACACAGGAAGCCAATCTCTGCAAATCTTGAAGAAGCCAATCTCTGTAAAATTCTTGCAATCAACGGATGACTGCCTTATGTGGAGATCAGAGTCTTCATTCCACTAGTTGGTAGTGTTTTCGATGATTAGGTTATGATTATCATTTGGGATAGGAAACGGGGGAAGAGCTAGGGTTTTTCTATTCTTATTTGGTAGTGGGAAGTGGAGGGCATTTCTTTCTTGCGATCTTCTTGATGATTTTTATTTTCGTTTTGGGGATGGTGGTTTTAGGAGAGGAGCTGGTGGCGGTTTTGGGGGTGGATGCAGGAAGAGGTTTGTCTTCTATGACATTTTCAGAGAGAGAGAGATTACTTTTTGCTTTTTGTTGTTGTGGTGAAAAGCAAGAGAAGAGTTGAAAAGAACGGATGGTTGTTTGATATTATTTGGAATTAAATTACCATCGAAAACTCGGAAATAAGAATACAACCCTACCTCGTAAAACCAATGTAAAATTATGTTTACGCCGATTGGAACGGACCACAAAATCCGATCCACAGTAAAACTTTGCTTTACAATCGTTTTAAGTCGATTGGAACGGACCCTTAGGATTTTCTTCGAAAATAAATTGTGAGGATTCCAGTGGCGGTGACATCGCATGATAGGATTTCTTCTCCACATTTTTCTGTTTTTTGTTTAGTCTACTTATTCCTTAAGTCTTCATTTTTCTAATTTTCTCAACCTTCCTCATGATGCTGTTCTGCTAAGTAGCTCCGTTTTCCTTTTGTCTCTCTACATTAATCTACAAGTAGAACTTAAACAGGTCGTGAATTTTACTAATGTTTCTTAGCTACTACATGCTTTTTTAGAAAAAAAATTGAATAGACTGAGTCATCATGTTGACTCTTCCGAGTCATATCCTAGCCTTGACCGAGTCAAGTCCGAGCCCTGAGTTTTCCAACCTCGATGTATAAATGCCCTCCTAGGAAGTAATTGGAATATGTTCACAAAAATCATAAACAATGTACAACATTCAAAACTCAAAAGCATACCTTCACTGCTTTTGTGCCAAAACAGCATCATCGAGTATAGGTATATGCTCATTTTCAAACCTCCACAGATATGTTTTTCACACAACTTGACCTGAACCTGCTCCCAACTGCCATATAAATTTCCAATGGCCCCAACCCAAACCCACATAAAGGAAAATAAAATGAATAAAAACAAGGCACTCCTTGAGATAAGACCATATTTGGTTGCAGCATTTATTTCAGCTTTCAGAGAAAAAAAAACAAGTGGCACCTGGAGAAATCACCTTCGTAAAGAGCAACCATTACTTGATTCACTAGAATCACAGATTTGCATTAGACAAAGTAATCCCCTTGATTTCTCAATAGTCCTGGTTATAAACAGGAATGGTGCATCCCCTTCAATGTACAACCTAATAAAAAGAAACAAGAGTAAGCTAGATTAAAAGGTGACAAGTACCCCTTGATTAACAAAAAAAAAAACATACTAACCTCAAAACCTGCAGCCCTATTCCGATCACAATTTCCTTTATGTCTTCAAGCCTATGGCATCCCAAAACTTTTGAGATGCTTCCTGTTAAGCACCAACCAAATATGCCACAGTAGTTACATATCCAAACGATCTACATAGTTTTTTCTCAGATTGAACAAAAAAATTAAGCAACTGAAACAAAAAATATGTAGCCTGCAAGAAGATAATAATGTAGATAACCATACCTGGCCCATTAGGTGTTGCATCTATGACTAACAAGTACAATTTCTTTTCACTGCTCAACAACACAGCTACTTCTCTGCATATAGAGCAAAACAAAAGCAATCGGATTCATGAACTATATTAAAATAAAGTCTTGAACAAATAATAGTCAAGTAACCCTTCCCTTCTACGAGGAGCCTCGTGTGTAAATGGAAACTAAAAGTACGCATAGACAAACTCAATCGATCAAGATAACATTATAAATAATTTACAGAGCTACATCATGTTTTGAATACTGGGCTCTCCATTAAAGTTTTATAGAATGCAGTCAGAAAGAATGAATTAGCAACATTCGAGGCAATGAACCAATGACAGAATAATGCCTTCCAATAAAGAGCTGACATAAAGGTTCTCATATCACTGATTGTTCTGTTAATATAGCAGTCTTTTTGCGGCATTAAAGCATGAGATTCTATAATATACCATCAAATTGACTGTAATAGTAATGATGGGAGACTTAACAGCAGAATACTAGTGATGAGGATCGTATGAGCGTGGTGCCCAATAAGGAGCATATTTGCCCAATAAGACTTTAGAGATTTTATTTCTATGTTATTTAGTTTTAGGGATTTTATTTCTATATTATTTAGTTTTAGGGATTTTATTTTCCATGTTATTTTTTTGAATGGTATTTTATTTCCATTGCCCATATATATATATATATATATATATATAGAGAGAGAGAGAGAGGAAAGTGAAGCTACACCGGCGCTACACCGCCGGCTTAAAATACAATGGGCCCACATTGTTTTGGTGATCCAAACCATTCATTTGATTGGCCCTCACATAGATAGGGTGTCCACCAAAAATCAGCTCCATAGGATCATCCCAACCCTTCAAACTGTGGAGGCAAAAATGGACAAATTTGTGAAGGTTTTTACACGTTCATTTTTGCCTCCACAAATCGTAGGGTTGGGATGATCCTGTGGAGCTGATTTTTGGTGGACACCCTATCTATGTGAGGGCCAATCAAATGAATTCTTTGGATCACCAAAACAATGTGGGCCCATTGTATTTTAAGCCGGCGGTGTAGCTAAGTTAGCTACACCGGCGGTGTAGCTTCACTTTCCTCATATATATATATATATATATATATATATATATATATATATATATATATATATATATAGGGAAACTGTTCATGAGTTTGAGCTCATATAAGCTTATATGAGCTAGGGTGCCCAAACAAACGGGTCCCACTTTTTTTGTGGTGATCCGAACCATTCATTTGCAAGGCCCCATCATTTGTAGACAAATCTGCCCATTTTTGCCCTCCACTTTTGGAGGGGTTAGGATGATCCAATGGACCTGATTTTTGGTACACACCCTATCTATGATAGGGCCTTGCAAATGAATAGTTCGGATCACCCCAAAAAAAGTGGGGCCCATGTGAATGGGTACTCTAGCTCATATAAGCTTATATGAGCTCAAGCTCACGAACAGTTTCCCATATATATATATATATATATATATATATATATAGAGGAAACTGTTGGTGAGCTTAAGCTCACCAAACTTATGGTGAGCTAGCTTGCCCAATCACATGGGGGCCCACTTTGTTAGGATGATCCAAAGCATTCATTTGAAAGTCCCTTACATAGATGGGGGGTGTACCAAAAATCAGCTCCATAGGATCATCCTAACCCCTCCACAAATGGAGGGGTTAGGATGATCCTATGGAGCTGATTTTTGGTACACCCCCTATCTATGATAAGGCCTTGCAAATGAATGGTTTGGATCACTCCCCAAAATGTGGGACCCATGTGATTGGGCAAGCTAGCTCACCAACAGTTTCCTCATATATATATATATATATATATATATATATATATATATATATATATATATATAGAGGAAAGTGTTGATGTTTCTAGTCGGCTGACTAGAAAAGTTTTCTAGTCCGTCCGCCAAAAAATCAGTGCGGGCCCACAGTTTTTGTGTGATCCGAAGCATTCATTTAATAGGCCCTGACATGGATAGGGTGTGCCCAAAAAATCAGCTCCATAGGATCATCCCAACCCTACGATTTGTGGAGGTTAAAATGGATGGGTATAAAACTTCACTAATTTGCCCAATTTTTAGCTCCACAAATCGAAGGGTTAAGATGGTCCTATGGAACTGATTTTTTGGGCACAGCCTATCTATGTCAGGGCCTATCAAATGAATGCTTTGGATCATCCAAACATTGTGGGCCCACTGTGTTTTGGGTCGGCGGACTAGAGAAGGTTCTCTAGTCGGCCGACTAGAGAAGGTTCTCTGAGACACTTTTCTCTCTCTCTCTCTCTCTCTCTCTCTATATATATATATATATATATATATATATATATATATAGAGAGAGAGAGAGAGAGAGAGAAGTGTTCCTGCGCAGCTGCTCCGATAGCTTATCTGAACAGCTGCTTCAAAAACTCATGTGGCCCCACATTTTTTGGGTGATCCAAAGCATTTATTTGGAATGTCCTTCCATGGATAGGGTGTGTACCAAAAATCAGCCATTTAGGATCATCCTAACCTTGCCATTTGTGGAGGGAAAAAATGGTTAGAAACAGTGTCTGTCCATTTTCCCCTCCACCTTTGATTGGGTTAGGATGATCCTATAGGGCTGATTTTTGGTACACACCCTATCCATGGAAGGGAATTTCAAATGAATGCTTTGAATCACCCAAAAAATGTGGGCTGCATGAGTTTTTGAAGCAGCTGCTCAGATAGGCTCAGATAAGCTATTTGAGCAGCTGCGCAGGAGCACTATTCTCATATATATATTCTCATATATATATATATATATATATATATATATATATGAGAACAGAGTTCCTGAGGTTAACCTCATATAAGCTTATATGAGGTGGCGCTCACAAAACATAAGGCGCCCACTTTGTTTGGATGTGTGTGTGTGTGTGTGTGTGTGTGTGTGTGTTTGACTGTTTGTATATAATGGATGGGTTAGGATGATCCTATGGAGCTGATTTTTGGTACACACCCCATCTATGTAAGGGCCTTTCAAATGAATGCTTTGGATCATCCTAACAAAGTAGGCCCCAATGTGATTGGGCGCTTAAGCTCACCATAAGTTTGGTGAGCTTAAGCTCACCAACACTTTCCTCATATATATATATACTATTATAAAGAGGGAAGGGCTTTTTACTGTTTACACTTACGTGTCAGCTCTATATCTATATACTAAGCACGTAACTTTCCATTTTGTCATTCGTCTTTTCCAGGAAAAAATTTTGGAAAAGTTTTTCCAATCTGCTAGCCACCTTCTCTGAAGGCTACGTCTCGCCCGTCCTTTGCGATTGTATGCGTTTAGAGATTTGTCTTATTAGCCGTGTTGAAAAACCTCACAGAAATACTATGTCTGGAAAGGTGGCTAGCAATAATAATAGCTACCGAAAAGAAGCTACATATAATGATAATAATCATTACGTATTAAAGTTTTGTAGGGATATTACGGACCACGGGTGCCTGTATATGACAATTACGAAAAAAAACTACCGAGAGGATTACGAAATATGACAATTACGAACAAATTACTTTTCCTTATGATTTTTTGGGGATATAACGACTCCCGCGCACCTTCCAAAATATTTACGAACTCCGGGCACCTGAAGAGGAACACCATATTATGGAAACCTCTATAGATTGGACGGCTAGGATCAGCCTATGGAAATGATTTTACGGGCACCACCTATTGATGTTGTGTTCTGTAACAACTGAAAATTTGGGTTTTTATGTAGGATAATTTCACCCTAAAAAGTTAAGATTCTGAGTGTATTAACCTAATTAATATGGGTCATAAAAAGGGTTTCATGGGATATTGATGGAGACCTTTAATTTTCGATTGTGGTGGGGCCTATAATTTAACGTGAAAACCATAGCCTTTCTAAACCACCCTCTTATTATGTATTGTAAAACAAAAAAATTGATATTTCCACTCCAAGTTTTAATTAAGGTAGGTGTGGCAAGTTTGCCCCAAGCAAGATTAACACATTAGACCTTTGTGTGAGGGGCATTCTTGGCAATCAAAAATATTTTCAACATAGGTGTCCTTCCCAAAACAATTTCTAACGCTATTTCCTTGTGGGTGAAAATTCATTTAATACTCCCCCAGATTGGGGCGCCACTTTTGGGCCTTGTTTTTATATATATGGTATATGTACATACACCTTTGCATCACAATGGAATGATTGCCTTTTTCTCTTTGTGAAATGCTACTGTACGTTTCTCCCTAGAAGGAGAAACGCACAGTGCTAGCAAAATAAAAAGACCTCTTGCTTTAAAAAAAAAAATGGGATTTTGGAATCTTGCTTTAAATGTATCATTTAAAGAGGGAAAGAAGTGAAACGTGTGTGCTGCCTTCCTTACTCCCTTAAATTTTTGTGTGGACCACCTTTAATCTTGCAATCAAGGATCTTCTTTTGGTAACCTTTTAATGTTCTTGGTAGATAAATTAGAAGGATGACTCACAAAAATAGAAAACTTGTAAAAAGAGATTTCTTGGGGGGGAATCAAATTTATAAATTAGGCCTTCCTCTCTTTCTCTCCCTCTTATGAACGTATATTTCATTTTTTTTTATTTTTCTATTGCCACTCAAATCAGAGAGAGAGAGAGAGAGAGAGAGAGAGAAAGGGATTGGGAACAAGCCAAAGAAGAAGAAGTAAAGGGATTGAGACCTACCTCCAAATTTCCACCTACGGTAACTCTCTTCTTCCTTATTTTTCAATTGATTAAACCCTATAAGCCAACTTTGATTTTTATCAAATTCCCACCCCATGCCATGTTGATAATCGCAGCCCTTATTCAAATTGATGAAGGCAACCCTTGTTTCACAATATAGAATTCCACCCCCTTCCGACCTTGAAACCCACTCTCACCTTCAACAGCAAGCACCATTGAAATAAAGCCTTCAAATTACAAGACCCTAATAAAGCTTCACAAACCCCACAAATAGATGAGATTTCCACCAACCAATCCATGGCTGCAACTTTAAAACCCACTTTCCCTTTTTATCTTGAATGATCTCACCATGGCTTCCAACCTATACATTTCATAAATTTTCCTTGATCCCATGTTCGGACCACCGTCTGCGCATGCAAACCCATTTTCCCAAAACCTTCAAGGCAGTGATATAGAAACAAAGAAAAGAAGACTAATAAAATAATAAAGTCACCCCTTTTACTACCTTAGGCCAAGGACGAATCTAAGGGTCTGCCTTAGTCCTCCCTCCCTCATTTCCAAATCCTAGAATGGCATACAGAATATACAATTTTTCTTTATGAACATGCTGGGTCTATTTTAATTTACAACTTTATCTAACATAAATCATAGCAAATTTGCTTTCTAAAATGAAAGCCTAAAGAAGTATGGTATTGAAACATATGCGATGCCTTTACCTTCTAACACAGTCACATATCAAATAATCATAGGAATTACACTGAGTTACCGTTATGAAGCGAGTCCATATTCACTTGCCTGGATGTTGCGTGGAAAGGAGTGAGATAGTGCAGATGAGAATTTCACGAAAGCAACTTGAGAAGTACCCTGAACAATTATGTAGCATTTGTGTCAAAACTCCTTCAATTAACACTTCTTTCTTCTAAACCTCTATTTCTTATTGCAGGTTGCATAAAGGTGGAAGTGAACGAGGCACATGTCTGGGTAACTAAGGTGGATTGATTCTCTGATGGTCATGCTCAAAGGCTTAAAAGATAGCGTGGTGGCATTACTAATGAAATTTTACTATGTGTATATTTTAAGAACTATAGTACGGGATACAACATCTGACGATTATGTTTTTACTCACACCCTTTCTTACGTTACGTGGACCATCCTGTTGTAGTGTTTGTAAGTAGAAATCATGATACTAAAAAGGGTGGCCTAAGGTAGTAAAAGGGGTGACTTTATTATTTTATTAGTCTTCTTTTCTTTGTTTCTATATCACTGCCTTGAAGGTTTTGAGAAAATGGGTTTGCATGCGCAGACGGTGGTCCGAACATGGGATCAAGGAAAATTTATGAAATGTATAGGTTGGAAGCCATGGTGAGATCATTCAAGATAAAAAGGGAAAGTGGGTTTTAAAGTTGCAGCCATGGATTGGTTGGTGGAAATCTCATCTATTTGTGGGGTTTATGAAGCTTTATTAGGGTCTTGTAATTTGAAGGCTTTATTTCAATGGTGCTTGCTGTTGAAGGTGAGAGTGGGTTTCAAGGTCGGAAGGGGGTGGAATTCTATATTGTGAAACAAGGGTTGCCTTCATCAATTTGAATAAGGGCTGCGATTATCAACATGGCATGGGGTGGGAATTTGATAAAAATCAAAGTTGGCTTATAGGGTTTAATCAATTGAAAAATAAGGAAGAAGAGAGTTACCGTAGGTGGAAATTTGGAGGTAGGTCTCAATCCCTTTACTTCTTCTTCTTTGGCTTGTTCCCAATCCCTTCTCTCTCTCTCTCTCTCTCTCTCTCTCTCTCTCTCTCTCTCTCTCTCTCTCTCTGATTTGAGTGGCAATAGAAAAATCAAAAACAATGAAATATACGTTCATAAGAGGGAGAGAAAGAGAGGAAGGCCTAATTTATAAATTTGATTTCCCCCCAAGAAATCCCTTTTTACAAGTTTTCTATTTTTGTGAGTCATCCTTCTAATTTATCTACCAAGAACATTAAAAGGTTACCAAAAGAAGATCCTTGATTGCAAGATTAAAGGTGGTCCACACAAAAATTTAAGGGAGTAAGGAAGGCAGCACACACGTTTCACTTCTTTCCCTCTTTAAATGATACATTTAAAGCAAGATTCCAAAATCCCATTTTTTTTTTTAAAGCAAGAGGTCTTTTTATTTTGCTAGCACTGTGCGTTTCTCCTTCTAGGGAGAAACGTACAGTAGCATTTCACAAAGAGAAAAAGGCAATCATTCCATTGTGATGCAAAGGTGTATGTACATATACCATATATATAAAAACAAGGCCCAAAAGTGGCGCCCCAATCTGGGGGAGTATTAAATGAATTTTCACCCACAAGGAAATAGCGTTAGAAATTGTTTTGGGAAGGACACCTATGTTGAAAATATTTTTGATTGCCAAGAATGCCCCTCACACAAAGGTCTAATGTGTTAATCTTGCTTGGGGCAAACTTGCCACACCTACCTTAATTAAAACTTGGAGTGGAAATATCAATTTTTTTGTTTTACAATACATAATAAGAGGGTGGTTTAGAAAGGCTATGGTTTTCACGTTAAATTATAGGCCCCACCACAATCGAAAATTAAAGGTCTCCATCAATATCCCATGAAACCCTTTTTATGACCCATATTAATTAGGTTAATACACTCAGAATCTTAACTTTTTAGGGTGAAATTATCCTACATAAAAACCCAAATTTTCAGTTGTTACATTCTACCCCCCTTAATGAAAATTTCGTCCCCGAAATTCACTATTCTAGAAGAACAAGGAAATGGTGCGTCGCATAGGCTACCAAATACCGTACCTCATAACTTGAGCTGAATATGGAATCAAGGAAACTGAACTAATAAAATAATATAATCATACCTCAGAAATAGTGAGAAAATTTTCACCCACAACCTCGCCAGGCAAAACCTCAAACTTTGCCTTTTTCCTTAAGGCACTAGTGACTTCCATTCCCGAGTATGGCGGGGTCTCACTCACGCCCAGCATAATATGTGCTCTCATGGAACAAGTTTCTCCCACAGGTCGGTGCCTAGCCTCCTTAGGATTATCTTTTGCAATGTTGATGGTGCCGTGCCGTGACAAGGCATCGGGGATGTTCTTGGTCTCTGAGGGTTCACTCTCGGAGTCACTATCTTCTATTATGATGACCTCAAGTTCCTGCCTTTTTACCCTGAGTGACTCCTGATCTTTTTTATGTTGTTTAGCTGAACTTTTTCTAGCGGTCACAAGTAGTCTAGCCATCCTGAATCCCACATATCATATTAAATAGTGTTAGCCCATGTTATATAAAAACAACAATATAGTCATCAATAAATCAAATCTTCAGACTCCATAAGGTTTTTCCAACAAATGATCAAAATTTATAATCCCCTAATAAAATCATCACAGGGTTCCAGTGCTACTGAGTGTTGTAAACGAATCATTATCATTATCCATTCAGAACATACAATATGGTAGTAATTATATCTGATTCCATGATTCCTTGCTCCAATTATAGTTCCATCCTAAGTTTTTGAGATCCGACTTAATCTTCTTAGAATCCTTCCAATTTTGGCGTTGCCAAAGACATCCTCCGAGTCACAACCACAAATTTTTTTCCGAGAATTTCTCAATGAGGATGTCCCATGCAAAGATTTCCCTAAATTCTCAATTATTGCCTCCTATCACTTAACTAGCTTCTCCCCCTTACAAATCCTACCATCTCATATCTAAATTTTCGCAGGCTTAATTTCAGTCATGAAAACTCTATGAATTTTCATCCTAGGTCAACAAGCCAAGTCTTATGATTCCCCATTCCAGAATGGAGGCCGACTATTTCAACACGAAGCATAGCTTGAGATTTATAAGAATAATAAAATTGTAAGGAAAATAGTAATTAAATCCTGACCTTCGGTTATCGCATTAGATGCCTCAGCACTGTCGTTAACGAGTGCAAAGAAACGCTTCGCTGACCCTCCTTGCGCCTTCTCATCTTGATTCAGAAGGCGATATTGGTTCTTCTTCTCTTGATTTTGCGGCTGGTTCTGATTACCCCTCCACTGATTCTGCTGAGGGGCAGACTGTCTCAGAGTCTGAGGCTGATGTTGGGTTGGGGTCCCACTTTGCTGTCTGCCCAGCCTAGGGCAGTTGTACTGTTTGTGGTTAGGGTCCCCACAGGAATAGCATACATCCATGCCCCTCCAGCATTTTCCCGCATGTCTCTTTCCGCAAGTTGGACATACCGGGATAGTATGACTCACATCCTCTGACTTCTGCTTCTTTAGAGGTGGTGGTTGATTTCGGTTCGCAGAGGATTGCGCCCTTGCAGCCGAAACAATCCTTTCGCTTCTCTCTGCGACTTCCGCCTTCGCACAGGCCTCTGCTAAGGTCTGAGGATTAAGGATAATAATGCTGGCCATAAGGGTGGGGCGGAGCCCGTCCACAAACTTCCTTACCCTATCCTCCTCAGTGGCGGCATAACCCGGGGCATAGCGGAATAGAGTTCTGAATCTTGCCCCATACTGGGCCACCGACAACCTTTCTTGCTTCAGTGCTGCGAATTCTTCAGCCAGTGAGTCCTTTACATGTGCAGGAAAGAACTGGACATTAAATCTCGCCTTGAATTGGCTCCAAGTCTCGGTGGTCGCCGTCGGGTAATTCTGTACAGTGGTTCTCCACCAGACTCCTGCCTCGCCAGTGAAAAGAAATGAGGCCAACCTAATCTTCTGTTCATCAGTGCATGCCATGACAGCAAAGATACGTTCCACGCTCAAGATCCAGCTGTCGGCCACCATAGGATCTCCCACCCCAGTGAATTCAGGAGGGTGATAATCCCTGAACTGACGATGGAGTTTGGTAGGATCTTCCCTTGGCTGGCGCACGGCCAAATTTGCCCAATACTTCGGAGAGCTTCCTGATTCGCTGCTTGAGACTGCGCTTGACCCCTAAGTATCTCCGTAAGCATGCGCAGAGGGTCTTGCTCCTCTTCCTGGCCATCTCTCCCAGCTCCTCTTCTCTGGTAAGTATTCATCTTCTGCCAACACAAGCCTACAATTAATTCCAGGAAAATATCCTTCTTACACAGCAAATTTACATTTTCAGGGTGTGTTGAAAGATTTTAAACCCATTCGTCCTAGCGATCTATGTTGGTGTGTGTTTTCCTTTAAGTTTGTTCAGAGGTAATAGGAAGGTGCCATAACTTTTAATTATTTAGGTCTTCGTATCCCATCTTAAGACGTACCCAAGACTCATTCACCAGGTTCCTCACAGCCTAAACCTGGTGGCTTTGATACCACAACTGTAACGACCCGATTTCCAGAACCAGGCCGCTACACCAATTTGACAAAATCACCTGAAATATTTTTTTTTTTTTTGAAAGGAACAACTTAAATGAGCGGAAACATTCACAATAATAAAACCCATTCATAATTTTAAAACTCACTTTGATCCAAATTAAAGACCTAGCATTCCAAATAAAATTTATTACAGCCCGAAATTTAATAACTTAAACTGAGTTTAATAAAACGACAGGTGACCCATCTGTCACCCCACCCTCTCTATTTATTTCCCCATTCCCGCTTTATTTATATGTCTTCGTTTGCGAAGGCTCCCTCTTCTACTAATCCTGTGGAGGGAAATGTAACAACGTAAGAGCAAGGAAAAAGGGCTAACGACATAAAAGCAACACGGTACAATAACCATAAAAATTCTCAATGATCAATATTAGAATCCATTTTAAACTATACAGTTTTTCTCAAATCCTACATAAATGAGACATAACTACATTGGCATTTTATTTATTCAAATTACAAGAAGAAATATAGGTGGAAATAAATCAAGCAATATGTACTCTCATCCCCAATAGTCATACGGCAATTCCCAATAAGATCATGTTCGGTGGCCTTCCAGCCTGGCCGTCAACTATTGACCATCAAGGAGTCTTCCGTCCCCTAATGAGACGTGCTCCTTTCTAGGGTTCTCTTTGGGTCACCATATGGTTCCACCCGAAAATGTATTGTCAGCCAGGTGTCGTACGCTCTCAGCCTGGGTAACTTTTAGCTTTTGCCCAAGGACGAATCTAAGGGTCTGCCTTAGTCCTCCCTCCCTCATTTCCAAATCCTAGAATGGCATACAGAATCTACAATTTTTCTTTATGAACATGCTGGGTCTATTTTAATTTACAACTTTATCTAACATAAATCATAGCAAATTTGCTTTCTAAAATGAAAGCCTAAAGAAGTATGGTATTGAAACATATGCGATGCCTTTACCTTCTAACACAGTCACATATCAAATAATCATAGGAATTACACTGAGTTACCGTTATGAAGCGAGTCCATATTTACTTGCCTGGATGTTGCGTGAAAAGGAGTGAGATAGTGCAGATGAGAATTTCACGAAAGCAACTTGAGAAGTACCCTGAACAATTATGTAGCATTTGTGTCAAAACTCCTTCAATTAACACTTCTTTCTTCTAAACCTCTATTTCTTATTGCAGGTTGCATAAAGGTGGAAGTGAACGAGGCACATGTCTGGGTAACTAAGGTGGATTGATTCTCTGATGGTCATGCTCAAAGGCTTAAAAGATAGCGTGGTGGCATTACTAATGAAATTTTACTATGTGTATATTTTAAGAACTATAGTACGGGATACAACATCTGACGATTATGTTTTTACTCACACCCTTTCTTACGTTACGTGGACCATCCTGTTGTAGTGTTTGTAAGTAGAAATCATGATACTAAAAAGGGTGGCCTAAGGTAGTAAAAGGGGTGACTTTATTATTTTATTAGTCTTCTTTTCTTTGTTTCTATATCACTGCCTTGAAGGTTTTGGGAAAATGGGTTTGCATGCGCAGACGGTGGTCCGAACATGGGATCAAGGAAAATTTATGAAATGTATAGGTTGGAAGCCATGGTGAGATCATTCAAGATAAAAAGGGAAAGTGGGTTTTAAAGTTGCAGCCATGGAAAAAAGGGAAAGTGGGTTTTAAAGTTTCATTAGTAATGCCACCACGCTATCTTTTAAGCCTTTGAGCATGACCATCAGAGAATCAATCCACCTTAGTTACCCAGACATGTGCCTCGTTCACTTCCACCTTTATGCAACCTGCAATAAGAAATAGAGGTTTAGAAGAAAGAAGTGTTAATTGAAGGAGTTTTGACACAAATGCTACATAATTGTTCAGGGTACTTCTCAAGTTGCTTTCGTGAAATTCTCATCTGCACTATCTCACTCCTTTCCACGCAACATCCAGGCAAGTGAATATGGACTCGCTTCATAACGGTAACTCAGTGTAATTCCTATGATTATTTGATATGTGACTGTGTTAGAAGGTAAAGGCATCGCATATGTTTCAATACCATACTTCTTTAGGCTTTCATTTTAGAAAGCAAATTTGCTATGATTTATGTTAGATAAAGTTGTAAATTAAAATAGACCCAGCATGTTCATAAAGAAAAATTGTAGATTCTGTATGCCATTCTAGGATTTGGAAATGGGGGAGGGAGGACTAAGGCAGACCCTTAGATTCGTCCTTGGGCAAAAGCCAAAAGTTACCCAGGCTGAGAGCGTACGACACCTGGCTGACAATACATTTTCGGGTGGAACCATATGGTGACCCAAAGAGAACCCTAGAAAGGAGCACGTCTCATTAGGGGACGGAGGACTCCTTGATGGTCAATAGTTGACGGCCAGGCTGGAAGGCCACCGAACATGATCTTATTGGGAATTGCCGTATGACTATTGGGGATGAGAGTACATATTGCTTGATTTATTTCCACCTATATTTCTTCTTGTAATTTGAATAAATAAAATGCCAATGTAGTTATGTCTCATTTATGTAGGATTTGAGAAAAACTGTATAGTTTAAAATGGATTCTAATATTGATCATTGAGAATTTTTATGGTTATTGTACCGTGTTGCTTTTATGTCGTTAGCCCTTTTTCCTTGCTCTTACGTTGCTACATTTCCCTCCACAGGATTAGTAGAAGAGGGAGCCTTCGCAAACAAAGACATATAAATAAAGCGGGAATGGGGAAATAAATAGAGAGGGTGGGGTGACAGATGGGTCACCTGTCGTTTTATTAAACTCAGTTTAAGTTATTAAATTTCGGGCTGTAATAAATTTTATTTGGAATGCTAGGTCTTTAATTTGGATCAAAGTGAGTTTTAAAATTATGAATGGGTTTTATTATTGTGAATGTTTCCGTTCATTTAAGTTGTTCCTTTCAAAAAAAAAAATAATTTCAGGTGATTTTGTCAAATTGGTGTAGCGGCCTGGTTCTGGAAATCGGGTCTTTACATGTTCCATCGCATGGACGGTTTGGATCAACCTATGACGGAAACTTCTACAGATTGGACGGCTAGGATCAGCCTATGGAAATGATTTTACCGGCACGACCTATTGATGTTGTGTTTCATCACATCGACGATTTGGATCAACCGATGATGTCGTCCGTACGGTCCTTTGTCAGCCCGTGCATCGCACGGGTTTCTTACTAGTATATATATATATATATATATATATATATATATATATATATATATATATGAGTGAACATTTCCTACACACTTGTGTAGGTAAGTTACCTACACACTAGCTTAAAATACAGTGGGGGCCCACATTGTTTGGGTGATCCAAACAATTCATTTGAATGGTCCTCACATAGATAGGGTGTCCACAAAAAATCAGATCCATAGGATCATCCCAACCCTACGATTTGTGGAGGTAAAATGGACGTGTATAAACCTTCACAAATTAGTCCATTTTTTGCCTCCATAGTTTGAATGGTTAGGATGATCCTATGGATCTGATTTTTTGTGGACACCCTATCTATGTGAGGATCATTCAAATGAATTGTTTGGATCACCCAAACAATGTGGGCCCCCACTGTATTTTAAGCTAGAGTGTAGGTAACTTACCTACACAAGTGTGTAGGAAATGTTCTCTCTCTCTCTCTCTCTCTCTCTCTCTCTCTCTCTCTCTCTCTCTATATATATATATATATATATATATATATATATATATATATATATATATATATATGTATGTATGTATTATGTATGTATGTATGTATATGAGGGTCTTGTGTATTGGAGAGGAGTTTTTGGAATAATATTGAGTGAAATTTCTCCCCTCAAATTTCTCTTCCCTCGTCTTTCCCTTTCTTCCCCTCTTCATCTTCTTCCCTTCTGTTCTCTCCTTTTCCTCTTCTTCTCTTTCCCCTCTCCAGGCCTGCATCAAATTGGTACCAAAGTGAAGGATCCAAGTCAATTTTCATCAGCCAAGAAAACAATCTTCAATGGACCCTTGCCATATGGTACCCTACGTGGGAACTCCTGCAACTTGAATGACTAGCTCAAAACCGTGCAAGATAATTCAAAATTGTAAGCCATGAAAAAAAAGGCAGTCGGTGTAGGATGATAGCAAGTATTTAATTGATTATATTGAAATTTCAAAATAAGTTGAATAGTTCACAACAAATTAAATAGATCAATCATCCCGTTTCAAAGATGCCACATTTCGAAAGTTCTAAATTGTAAGCAGTACAGATAAGCACCCTACATAGAAAATATTTCTGTAACATATCTAGGTAATGTGCAAATAGAAAATTACTCGAAACAGCCATAAGCTGAAACTAAAAGCAATTGCTGAATTGTCTATGATATAACCATTAGCAGGCAATGGTAAAGTTAAACGATATGCAACTTTAACTCACATCTCTTCACCACCTGATCTCTGATTAAGAATACAGTTGCACCGCAAATACTGCAAACAAGTCTCAGAAATACTGGGATCTGCAAGATTCTCATAAAAATAGTTCTTTATGAGTTCATCAAGTTCACCAAAGTCTGAAAATCCATTCAACTTTTGATATAGTGATTCCGTGTTCCCCACTATAAAATTCTCCTTGGTTAGTGAAACAACTCTTCTCTTTGGCTTCCACCTGCCTCTTCTTTTATCTAAATATACCGTGTCTTGGTTCGTATTTTCTAAATATACCGTGTCTTGGTTAGTGAAACAAGCTTGTTCAGCACAAGAATCCAATGAGGATCGGCTATTTGTACGTGTCTGTTGTTCTCCATGACTACTGTCATAGTAACTTTCCTCTACATCATAGTGGTTGCCCATGTTCCTGTCCATAGATTCTTCATTCAACGGCTGATCAGCTCCAGTAAGGGATGTGTTATATTTGTAGTAGTCATCGTCAGTAAAGCTTGTATCAGTATCTGACGATGCCACGGAATAAGACTCGGCTGACAGCTGCATGAATTCTTCCTCTAAGTTATGCCGGCGATGCAGGATATCCTCTTGATAGTGAGGAGGTGATCCAGGGTGAATAGAAGATGAGCGGGACTCCATAATCTCATCAATGGCTGTCAATGGTGTTATGTTAACAGTTGGATCCATCCTATCAGCGCCCTCCACCATCAATCTACCAGGAGGAAATGAATTTACCCCCACCAAAGGCAAAAGATTATGCTCTTCGTGAGAAAAGGTCATCAATTGCTCCAGTTTTGGACCTGTTTTGTCAATTCTTTGTACAGGTATGGATTCTTGAATGACATCCATTGTTGAGGATTCCAAAGCAATTTTACCATTAGAATTGAAGTATTCATGGGCATGGAAACCAGCAAAAGTATCGGTAAATGAAATATCAGACTCTAAGACATTTGTGCTACTCTCATCCCCTGAATCATGTACAGAGTCAGAGACATATCTTGAGCTTTCCCCGATATTTTTATGATCTTTCCTGCCTTTCATGTATTTTTCTTTACCGCGACTTAAGACCAAGTTTGTGAACTTGCTTCCATCCACGGTATTCTCGGAAGTGTGATCCATCCACTCTCTAAACTCGCGCAACCAAAGAACAGATCTTTCTTTTTTCATGAATTCAACCCTTTTCATTAAACCCACTATTTCCTCTTCACCATCAGAAATGACATTCTCAAATCTTCTCGGATTCTCACTATCGCATGATAATGATTCTTGATCAACAGCTTCCGAAGTGCAATGTCTCCGCTGTTCTTCATCTTCAATACAAGCAAGACGAGAACTCCTCTATAAAAAATAAAAAAAACAGCTGAATATTGAGAAGCCATTATTCTGGTATAGACTAGCAACCATTAATAATAATAAGAGGGAGGATAAAATGAAGCTTTATATAAAGACTCCCAGTCACAAGCACAAACAATATGAGTACAAAAACAGCTAATAACAATAATAAATAATCTATCAGAAGATGCACTCATCTTCAAAAACCACCTACCCTTTTTGCGTTGACACTGCCTTCCTCTTCACCTTCACCTTTTGCGGGACAGTAAAATCCATATGTAGCAGGCCGTTTCTGCCTGCTTGCTAAGATGATTTGTCTCTTCCAAGACTCTCGTGTGCTGATTCCTCTTTCATCTAATTTTAACTAAAACCATAAAAACAACAAAAAAATATGATAAGTTTGTACTATCAGCAGACTAGGGATGACACAAAGCAAGCCAAACTTGAGCAAATCTTTAACATGTCATTGCAAGCAATTGTAAAGACTAGGACCAAAAATAATTAGACGTGGAATACTAGTACATACATGGACATATAGTTCATAAAGATGAAAAACTTAAAAAGTGAAACGCTGCATAGTAACATACATGGAGACAAAGGGAAACCAATCCTTACTTTCTCTGGATAAGTAAAAAAGCTGAAGACTTGTGCTCGGTACCATCGGGCACAGCAAACTGGATTGCCTTCCAACCATAAGCTTTGAAGAGATGAAAGGCCTGCAACAAGCTCCAACTCTGAAAAGCTGGAAATAATATTGTAGGAAAGATCAAGCCCCTCAACTGACTTCAAATGCTCAATCCCACGCAAAGTAGTTAAAGCATTGTTCCTCAAGACAAGTTTAACAATTGGGCATGAAACCTGCAGAATCCAACAAATACTGGGTTCGTTCATATCTAATATGCAATTCAGAAAAAATAAAATGACATAAATTAACACATTGAGATTTTAAACTGAGAAATCAAATCACTCAGTGTTCTTTTTCTTATGTTAGACGTGTTGCATGACAGCCCCTCAAGAATAAGTGCATTTATTATGTTCAGCTATGAATCTTAAAGTTCATTTTGGAGACGGTAATGTTTGATCTGAAAGCTAACTATTTCAATATGCAACAAGCTTTAGATGGAATGAATTTTTTTTATTTTTTTATTTTTTGAAAACATGTTAAGGTATAAAGATTAAACAACGCCTTCTCCAACGGCTTAAGCTTTTGGAGTAATTGGTTGTTTCACATGATATCAGAGCAAAGGTCCCGGGTTCAAAACTTCTTGATATTAAAAATCCACATCTAATGGCCAACCCAAAAGAGGGGCCACATGTAGGGCAACCCTAAAAAGAGGGGCCACATGTGAGGGGGAGTGCTAAAGTATAAAAGATTAAACATCGCCTTCTTGGCTTCTCCAACAGCTTAAGTTTTGGAGTAATTTCACAAAAACGATGCAAACATTATTAAGAGAGCAAATGCAAAAAAAATAAAAAAACAATGCTCACAGACCAAGCTGGTCACAAACAAAAAAGTAAACATAGGCCGAACATCGGATGTGCTGGAAGGAAACACAGTGCTCAATCATCTTCTCGAAGTAGTTCACAAATCGCCATGGGAAGCCATTCTTTTCTCAGACCCATTTGATGCTGGAATCTCCATCCACAATCAATCACTCCCAATAACTAGGATTCCAGAAGCTTAATCCCCATAAATGGTCTCCAGTCTCCACAGATGCCCCCAACTCCCAACAGACCAGGGCTACCAATGCTAAGACCCGTCAAAGTTCAGCTTAATGTTGTTTGCAAACGGAGGAACCCACAAAGGCGTAGGAACAACTCTAGTCACAATACTAAGACTTCAAAAGTCACAGTTACAGGACGGACTATCAACCTATTCGTCTCATCGGAAGTGTATAAGATTCTTGCAAAGGTTCTGGCCACTAAACTGGAGTGTTGGATCTCATTATATCTAAAGCCTAAGGTGCATACTTGAATGGAAGACAGATCCTAGGTGGTGTAGTGAGCGGAAGAAATGGGATAATGTGCAAAATAGATATGGAAAAGGAAGGTTGAGGCAATGGATAAAAGCTTGCACATCCTCGGCTTGGTTCTCACTAACGAAATTCCTAAGGGATTTTCAAGAGTTCAAGAGGATTAAGGCAGAGCGGCCCACTCTCCCCTTTCCTCTTCACCGTAGAGGTTGAGGCACTAAACAAAATGATGGACAAGGCAACAGGAGGAGAGTTACTACAGAGCTCCAAGGTAAACTAAGATGTTGAGGTTAGTCCTTCTCAATTTGCAAATGACACACTGTCATTCTATGGAGTGTCAATTGAGGAAGCAAGAACACCGAAAGAAGTCCTTCGGTGCTATAAGGTGTTCGCTAAAAGAGGAACACATTGAGGAATGGAGTACCTTTAGTCAATACATAGTAACTCCAGAACTCCAAGTTAAAGGACTATCGCCCTATTAGTCTCATCAGAAGTGTGTATAAGATTACTGTAAAGGTTCGACACATGAGACTTAGAGGAGTGTTGGACCATTATATCTAGAACCCAAGGTGCATTCGCGAATGGAAGACAAATTCTAGATGGAACATTGATGGCTCATGAATGCATTGATGCTCACTACATGAGCAGAAGAAGTGAAATAATGTGCAAAATCGGTATGGAAAAGGCGTATAATAGTGGAGCGGGTTTCCTACAGTATATGTTTGGATGGCTCAGTATTGCGGATCGTTGGAGGCAATGGATAAAAGATTGCACATCTTCAGCATGATCCACCATGAGAATCTTAATAAGACACTCACGCAACTTTCAATGTTCAAGACTTGACAACAAATCATGGAGAGTTTGATGAGAGCTCGTGGACGAGTTCTTTCTCACCCGGGGATAATGATGCAGTGCCAACATGGCAGCCATGCCACGCATAGGTGGCTTGGGTGGAGTGTCCAAGGTGAATTCCCGCCATAATGCAGCAGCCGGATTTTGAACCTGACTTTTGGACTTCTAGATTGATGAATCTTGAAAAGTGGTAAACTAGGAAGTAGTAGATATTTTTGTGCCCTTTCCAACAAGTATAAGAACTCCTAAATTCAACAAGTGGTTAGAAAGATATGACAATTATAGTAGACTATGTCCGTGGCTTCCCAAACTAGTCAAGTTTTGTGAGTTCCAAAGAAATTTATGATACGTAAGTCCCTAAGCTAGTTAGTGGAGAAGCTTGAAGGAATTTTCTCTTGGAGTCTTTCATTTGAAAGGATAGAAGCCATATGTAGAAGGGGATTTTGGATTTTGATAAACTTATGGTGTTGATAATATATCAATTGGGTCAAGCATTGCTCCCATTTTCTTCTTCTTCCATCGTACGAACCCGCATTCCAATGTCATAAGGCCAACCAAAAGAATGTAATTTTGCAAATATAGACGAGAAAAGCAAAGGCCAACCAAAAGAATGTAATTTTACAAATGTAGACAAGAAAGTGGAATTGACTTGTGACTATACAGTATGAACAAATATTGGACAAGCCAAAAACTATACAAAACGGGTCCATAAAGATAACCAAAGGAAGATATTGGGTTCTATTTATGTTGCAAGAATTAAGCACACCAAAATTCACATGTCAAGGCTCACCATAGGAAGAAATATGGGAAGGATGATATAACTATTACTCTATCAAAGCCTCCAATGAACAGTCATTGAAGTTGGAACTAAAAACAAAGAAGCATCCAAAACAAATTTCAAACAAAAAAGTTACGCATCATTCCAAAAAATTGGGAGCAATAAAACATAGGTACCTACCATTCAAAAAAAAAACCCATAGGTACCCAATTCAAGAGATGTCATTTCACCGAAGCCTACCTCAGTCAATGATGCAATAGTCCGCAGATGATTGAACCCAAGATCCAGGTGCCTCAATTTGGTACACTTCCGCAGATTATCGACTTTTGCAAATTGGTTCCTACTTAGATCCAGGGTTTCAACAATAGGAAGCAGTTGCAAGGATTCATCCATAAGAACTAACCCATTACAAGCACATGAGACAATAGTCAACTTATTCCATACTGGTGAGTCCTTTATATTCACAATTCGACTAGCAAATACATGCCTCAGAGCATCCTGAATCAATAAACCAGAAGTAAAGAAAAAAAAAATACACTGAGAAACATCAGACAATTTAACAGAAAAAATATGCCTACATGCCTAGCTGAACCCATTAAACATATCATTTCTAACACTATTAAAACCATTATTTGCCTATAAGATTGGATGCGAATAATTAAAAGAGGGGTCCAAAGAGGCCCTAAAGAAATAAACCCAATGAAAGAAAAGCTCAAGGCTGAAAATTTTAAGAAAATACACAAAAATTAAAAGTGAAAAAGACGTCGTAAACAGACTTACTGTAGAATTGTGACAAAATGATATTTGGAATTTAACAGCAAAAATATGCCTATATGCCTAGCTGAAACCCATTAAACATATCATTTCTAAGACTATTAGAACCATCATTTGCCTATAAGATTATATACAAATAATTTTTAAAGGGGTCCAAAGCGGCCATAAAGAAATAAACTCAATGAAAGAAAAGCACAACGCCGGAATTTTAAGAAAATACACAAAATTAAAAGTGAAAAAGACGCCATAAACAAACTTACAGTGGAATTGTGACAAATGATCTTCTCCAAAGTCTGCCTAAGTTCAAGAAGTCCCCTTGCAGCCGACGTTGAGAGATCGCATCCGTGGAGCTCGAGAAATCTAAGCCGTCCAAATGGCAACAAAGAGAGTGGCGTCGGATCTCTGGCCGAAGGCGGAAATACCGAAACGACCTTCAGAGACGTCAAGAGCCGGAGAATTCTCCGGAGCTGCTCGAGCGCACGATGATCGCCAAGATCCGATACATAAGCGCGGAGGTAATCTATGGGGGCTCCTGCGAGTAGGCCTTCGAGTTCTTGAAGCTGCTCAAGGCGTGATTGCACATAGTGCAGCCCTACAGGATTCAGCTTCAAAACTAGGGTTCCATCCAGCAAAGGCCCCACTTGTTTCTCCACGAATTTCACCAGGAATTCAAGGTACCGATCTCCAGTTACTATAGCCATTGAGAATTTAATGTAGGGAAAAAGGAGAGAGAGAAATCCCCATGAATGGGAAATTAGGGTTTCATTAGAATGATATGAAAGAAATGGGATTCTGCTTTTAGAGGAAGTTAACGGGAGAAATTTAATTCAAGCTGAGGATGCTAAATCAGGGGTTTGGAGGGGGAGAGGTGAGATTTCTTGATTGAGAAATTAGGGTTTTGGATCAGATGGAAATGTTGAAATTAGGGTTTTTTTCTTCTGTGGAGGAAGAGATGAGAGAAAACGGCCATGACCGTACGGAAAGAGTTTCCCACTTTCGTAACGGAATCCACGAATCGAACTCTAATCATTGGCTTCAGGTCTATTGGGTTTGAGAACTGAGAAACTGCCTCTTGTCTTCCCATTTCTGTTTTTATTTTAAAATTTCTTAACTCTTAAGAAATGGCTGGGTTGACTCGGAGTCTCGGACACTCACTCACTAGTGTACGAGTGAGCGATCACACCGAGTCTGTGGGACCCGACTGTCCATTATAATTCAATGGTTTATTTACTGTTACGTGTCGGAGAGTTGCATCATGACATAAAAATGTCACACTTGTTGAGAAAAAACGAATAAATGCTGATTTATTATAAAAAAAAAATTAGGACCAAAATGCCCCTCAGTACATTTATTCTTCTTACCTTCTTCTTTTTACAATTTTACTTTTACCCATTTTGTTCGAACCCTGTTTTTAACCTAGTTGAAGTGCTGCTTCTTCTCCGACGAAACCTACTATTTTCTCTGGTAATACGTAAGAAGGTAAGCCTGAAATCTCATTCTCCCTCTCTCTCTATATTTCTATTTTTTTTTTCAAAACTCCATCTAACATCATCTCTCTCTCTCTCTCTCTCTCTCTCTCTCTCTCTCTCTCTCTCTCTCTCTCTCTCTCATTTTTTAGGGTATTCAAAGGTTTTTTTTTACAATTACCAGCATAGTTGATTTTACAAGCATTCATAGGTAAAAAAAAAACCCTGGAATTTGCCTTTTTTCTTTCATTTTGAACATTGTAGATATAAGTATCTTTCATGACATAATTTTTATGCTGGGTACTTATTTGAATTATTGCAGTTGTAAAATAGAGGATGGAATTTGGCTTCCTAACTGGTTTTTGCTCATGTATAGAGAAGTCTTGTGAGGGATTCTGAGGATCAACAACTATGCCTTTCTAGAAAGCCAAGAGCACCGATCTATTGGTGTTTATATCGTCATGTGAGCAGAGGAAAAAAATAGAATGGGAAGATGAGAAGGAGAAATTGGATTATGGACATGTTGAGAAACCCCATTAGATAATTTTTTATTGTGTTACTGTGGCTAATAGAAAACTCCACTACCTCTCTTAACTTCTAAACTTCTAAAAGAGATGTTATGGCAAAGTAATATATTTATCATTTATGTGCTATCCAATGGACATCAAATAATTAGTTATTTTCAGAGAGGACAAAATCTTTATGCTAGAATTTGTAGAACTACCCTGTTTCGATTGCAAGAGTCTTAAGTCCAAGGTAGGTGATGTTTACCACCGTCTGAAGTAAAAAAACAGTTATTCGAAGCCTAAAATAATTTAGTCGAAGCAAAAAATACAACGGCGAATGCTACTGGAAACACATTTTTGGCTTCGAATAACCTTTTTCGATTCAAGTACTTGTTTTTGCGTCGAGAATGAGAAAAAAAGTTATTCGAAGCCTAAAAAAATTTATTGAAGCAAAAAAACACAAATGTGAATGTTGCTAGACGCATTTTTGGCTTCGACCAACATGTTTTTTAGCTTTGACCAAGTTTTTTTTTTTTGCTTCGAATAACCTGTTTTTGCTTCAAGTACCTGTTTTTGCGTCGAGAAGGAGAATAACAGTTATTCGAAACCTAAAAAATTTATTCGAAGCGAAAAACACAACTGCGAATGTTACTGGAATCAATTTTTGCTTCGACCAAGTTTTTTTTTTTTGCTTCGACGAAGCAATTTGGAAGCCATTAAATAATATCTTCAATGGTAAAGTCTGGAGCAAAAGCCACACAAAAACTTAAGAGGTTTTACATAAACATTTAAAATAAAAAAAATGGCGAATGTTTATGGTAATTGATGGGCCTAGCCAACGCACTTCTTGCAGCTACAACGCCTCATAGTGTTGCTAGTTCAAAAGGAAGCTTTCCAGAATGGGGGTAGTCGAATCCATGAGGAAGCTTTTCTAGAATTTCTATAACTGCTCGAATGCACCTACAAGAAAAATGGAGCTTGACAGGAGACACCGAACCTGCCGAAAATATGACAATGACCAATTAATATTTGAATTTCTGATCAAAAGGCTCTCTATATAGTAATTCAAACCGTATATGTCACATACCTGTTGTACATAGGAGTAGATGGCCCAAAAGGGACTCTGGTTGACTTGTTGAGTTCGTTTGGGAGGACTTTTACATGACCTTTTATTGTGGCCTAGTTGGCCACATGTACTGCAATTATGATGTACACCAACTTGCAGTACTCGCTCGGTCCTTCTTGAATGAGGTCTTCCAGGTGGCCTTTTGGGGTGTGGGAGTGATACAATCATCAAAGAGTGGGGAGGAACATGCCACTGCGATCGATCTAATGTAGGTAGCACCACCTTGGTCATGGCTGCCATTGCATGTGAGCATGGTAGTCCAATTGTATGGAATACACCACATGTACAGATTTTATTCTCTAAGTCCACGATATCAACATTTGTTGACGATAGTACTTCAAACAAATACTGCCCAATCGGGCGTGCTATATGGTGACAACCTTTACGACATGAAAAATCTAAATGGGTCTCTGCATTTGGAGTCAACTTTGTCTTCCACTGATGACCCATCTTCCGACAATGCTAGAAGAAGTCAGATATTTTCCATCGAATATGTTCTACCAACGATACAATCGGCAATGTCCTCGCATCCTTTAAAATTGCATTGAAGCAGTATGATCTATTCGTTGTCAACACATCATACCTACTGCCCTAGAAATAGCAACTTGCCCAATGTTCCTTTGGCCAATGTTCAATTATATATTTGTGTGCACGTTCATTCCTTGCTTTAATTTTGTCCATTTCATCTCTAAAATGGCTCTCATGCAACATATGTCACTCGAATCCTAGCTTAAGGCCAAAATAGTTTAATAAAAGGCAACATATCACTTGAATCCAAAATAGTGAGTCGAAGAAAAAAATCTATATTTCTCAACTCCAAAAAAAGTTAGTCGAAGCCAAAAATAGGTGGTTGTAGCCAAAATCAGTTACCCAAAGAGCTCTCACTAGGCAAAAGGGTAATGGAAGCCAAAATGGTACTCGCACGGGTTATTCAAAGCTAAAAAATAGGTTACTTGAAGCTAAAAAAATGTAACTCGAATCCAAAATCGATAACTCAAACCCACAAAGTGATTAGTCGAAGCCAAAAGACGAACTCGAAGCCAAAAACATGTAAACTCGAATCCAAAATCGATTACTCAAACCCCAAATGTGATTAGTCGAAGCTAAAAGACGAACTCGAAGCCAAAAACATGTTATCCGAATCCAAAATGAGTTACTCGAAGCCAAAATAAGAAGTGAAAAATGCTAGATGAGGCAAAGCAAGGTACTCGAAGCAAAATGTAAGTTATTTGAAGGCAGAAATGATAGTCGAAGCCAAAATTAATGCTAGTTGAAGCAAAAAAAAGTTACTCGGAGCCAAAAAATGATAGTCAAAGACAAACAAAAATTTACTCGAAGCCAAACAAAAATTTACTTAAGCCAAAAAACTAGTCGATGCCAAAAAACAAATTACTCAAAGCCAGAAAAAGTTACTTGAAGCCGACAAAACGTTAGTCGAAGCCCAAAACGTGATAGTCGAAGCCAACAAATATTTCTCGAAGCTAAAATATATTAGTCAAAGACAAAAATAGTTCCGAATGTTACTGGAATTCAAAAGTTTTAGTCGCAGCCAAAACATGTTAGTCGAAGCAAAAAAACCAGTTATTTGAAGCCTAAAAAAATTTAGTCGAAGCGCAAAACACAACGACGAATGTTACTGGAAACACATTTTTCACTTCGACCAAGTAAATTTTGGCTTCGAATAACCTATTTTGGCTTCGAGAACCTATTTTTGCGTCGAGAAGGAAAGGGGGAGATCTCGAAACCTTTTTGAGAAAGATTTGATGAGGCAGAAGGCCGATGTGTCTAATTTTGTGCATTTCAAGAAAAAAAAACCTTTGTATACCCTAAAAAATGAGAGAGAGAGAGAGAGAGAGAGAGAGAGAGAGAGAGAGAGAGAGAGAGAGAGAGAAGGAGATGATGTTAGATGCAGTTTTGAGAAAAAAAAATAGAAATATAGAGAGAGAGAGAGGGAGAATGAGATTACAGGCTTACCTTCTTACATATTATCGGAGAAAATAGTAGGTTTCGCCGGAGAAGAAGAAGCACTTCAATTAGGTTAAAAACAGGGTTCGAACAAAATGGGTAAAAATAAAACTGAAAAAGAAGAAGGGAAGAAGAATAAATGTACTGAGGGACATTTTGGTCCTAAAATTTTTATTTTTTAATAAATCAGTATTTATTCGTTTTTTCTCGACAAGTGACGTTTTTATGTCAATAATGCAACTCTCCCACACGAAACAGTAAATAACCCTAATTCAATTCGGAGCATATCGGCAGCATTTCATCTTGATTGGTGACATGTGGATTATTGCTTTGGAGTGGGTCCCACCCACGATACCTAATGAGAATTGGGCGACGACACGATCCCATCTAAGTACAAAACAGGTGTCAATTACTACAGGGACCCACATTTCCACACCATGTTATGTCCATTGGGATGATGCCATGATGGGTGACTTTTTGTTCGATCCAATCATTAGTGGGTGTCATGGTGACTCGTTTATCTCGCACACCAAAACATTTCCGAATCGCATTTCAGCATAATCTGTGACTCTGGCATTTAACTCGGACACAAGCTATTGCTGAACTTCTTGGAAGTATTCTCCTTTCGATTGCATTCCTAGAAAACTGTTTTAACTGTTTGGTATAGCAAATATGTAACAGATGTCATTTCTTGAGAAAATATTCCCCCTATCTGGATGCCTGCTACCTCAAAAGGCAAAATGAACACTTCACTTGGTGATATGCTACGGTTAATGGGATCCACATACAGTATATGCAAATGAGTTATATGTTAGTTCGGTTCCGGTTCCGGTTCGGTTAGGTTCGGTTCGGTTCGGTCCTGTGCAACCATGTTCCGGTTCCGGTTCCGGCCGACAGGGGATCGGTTCGGTTATGGGGTATCGGTTATGGGGATACCCCATAACCGAACCGACCCATGTCCACCCCTAGTGGGCCTACACATTTGACCTGATGGCTAAAAAAAGTAATGAACCCTATATACTTTTTCTTGGCTGGTGTGATGATAGATCCAATTTTTCAATTTGTCCGATTCCTTAGAAAAAAAATTTCCATGTTCTTGGTGGGATAGGAAAATAGATATTTCCATAAAATATTTTCAATTCAATCATTTTCTTCCGGCCACTCAGACTAATTTACCTATACGGCTTCTTGTATTTAAAGTGATTCATGTATGACCCCAATGAGACTATTGTTCCGTACCGGACCATTATTGACAATGTATGTGTAATTACTAATTAGTGATCTTCTGGGTCTGGGCTAAGATAGAGGGTACCCACATATAAAATAGGGATTTTCTGGGGACCATCGCAAAAGGCATTTTGCGGAACAGCTGTTGCATGAGAGTGCAGCCACCTCCGATGAATTAAATGAATAAGACAAAATCTGAGCCTATGTGCCTGCACTCTCATGCAACAGCCGTTTCGCAAAATGCCTTCTGCGATGGTTCCTAGCAAATCCCTATAAAATAATGAGGGACTAGATAGAGAGTCTACTGGCCAAATAAATAGTAGACCACACATATATTAATCAATGATCTACTGGTGGGTCTACACTACAGGTTCCGGCAACCAAAAACTAGAAAGGCCCCATCACTAATGGTGTGTTTGCTTGTCAAGAGTGGGTAAGTTGTCTTCTTGTAGAGAGAGAGAGAGGTTGTCACATTGCGGATTAGAAGGTTTTTACTAGTACAGTTAATGAATGCCATGTAAGCAGACAAGGGACACATAGATAAAGTAGTTGTTAGGTAATCTTCTGGAGTCTTGGCTCCTTTTTGAAATCAAATGTCACATGATACCTAAGGGTGTCAATTTTGGCTTGGGCTCGGAAGCTCGCTCGAGCTCGGCTCGAATCCTTAACGAGCCGAGCTGAGCCGGCTCGCCAGGCTCGTTAAGCTTAACAAGCCGAGCCCGATTTACGCAAGGCTCGGCTCGTTAAGAATTTAATATATATATATATATATATATATATATATATATATATATATTAATATATACACTAAAAGGGTTGTCCAGGGAGTGAAAGGGGGAGGCAAAATATGTCACTTCATTTTAGGAACCCCATTTGTTACTTGGACCACCCCCATAGTGTAAAAAAAGTAGTGAAATTACACTATATAGGGTTGTCCATTGAAGATGAGGGGTGTGAACTTAATATAACCCAAGCTCGGTAAGGCTCGCGAGCCTGGCCGAGCCTGACCGAGCCGAGCCTGGTTCGAGCCCGAGCCGAGCTTTTGTGCTTAATGAGCCGAGCCGAGCCTGGCCAAGCTCGGCTCGGCTCGTTTACACCCCTAATGATACCACACTTGTAAGCTGCTAGTTAAGTCCTCCAAAATATACAACCAAACAGGCCCTAAGCTTATTGGCCAAAAACCAATTGAGCCCTAGTAGTAATGAGTTACATATTAGTAAGGCCCCTGTAAAGGACATAATGGCCACATGTTAATCAATGATACTGCCTGAAATTTGAGGGAGGGCCCAACGATTTAAAAAACTAATGTGGCAAACATATATCAATACTAGATTCACAGGCGCCCTTGCAAAATTAGGGGCGAAACTTCGAAAAAGTTTTTCTTTTCTTGTGCAACCAAGTAGTCAAAACTTAGAAAAAGTTTTCCCTTCCACACAATAGAAGAGGCCCTTTGTATATCTTCTTATCTGTTCTTACATGTTGTAGCGTATTGTCGGTATAGTTTTTGTCCAATCCAATTAACAATGAACATGGAATCATATCGCATATTTATTTTATCTTTTTGAGTAGTTTCAATGCATCTTTTATATATATCATCTTTTTTCTCTCGGGCATCGCACCGGGTTTCTTACTAATTCATGTTCCGGTTTTACGTTTTTTCCTTTTTCGGTACAGTGTCGAGGACATTGCAAACAAGGTTACATTGGCTCCAGAATTTCAACAAGGAAATCTCTCTCTCTCTCTCTCTCTCTCTCTCTCTCTCTCTCTCTCTCTCTCTCTCTGTGTAATAATCTTTCAGACCCTTGCATTGTCCTGGTAGTCAGTATTAGGCCGTGTTTGTCAACCATTAATTTTTTTTTCCATTTATAATGTGGTGAAAGAGCGGTCCGGAGCGCTGGAGAGATTTGAGATGGTATGAGTGAGGAGTATTTACGTGCATAGACGGCTCCCACTTGGGTGGAATAAATTACTCTGATATTCTAGAGAATAAGATCAGATCTTACCACATCTGATATATTTAGTAGTCAGTATATATTAAAATGCTAATTTAGCTTAAAATAATCTTTATTTAGTTATTTATGTTCTTATCATAAGATCTTTCTAAATCATTCTATGTTTATCTTTAAGTGCTTTATATAAGCACATAGTACATTTAATGGAAATCAATGAAGAAGTTACCCTAGAAATTGTGTTTTTGCACAAGAAAGAGAAATTACCCTTCCCTCGAAGTGGGTCAAGAGGCTAATCTTCCCTCTAAGAAGATCAAATATGTGACGAACCGATTCGGGTTCGTAACAAGGAGAGGGTAAGAAGTGACTAAAACCCGGGGAAAAATTCATGGCCTATAGTCTCAAAATGTAGAAGGGGGTAATTGGGCAGAGCCTGAAAATACCATCTCATTACCCGCTGCGTATCCAAAAATTTCCCAGGATTCGGATAGGCAAGGCTGAGTACCACTTGGAAAAACAGAAAAACATAGTTACATGCTCCAACCCTAACAAAGTAAGGCTTAGATAAACAATGGCTATGCATCCTCTTCATGCAGACTGCCTTGAGTACAGGGTCAACATCAAGGCCTCTGATTTAGCTTACAATGCAAAGAAAGCAAGAAAACCCCACTTCTATTTCAAAGAGGAAATACTGCAGACAATGTGGTATAAAGCAGGCCATAACCCAGCAGTTTTATTTATGAAACAAGTAGTGTACAAGACAACCATGGGATTCAACAGAGATCTGGAGCAACCCAAAAAATAGAGTAAAAAAATAATGAAAGAATAATGAAAGAATAATTGAACAAACTCAAAGAACTAAGTCGAATCTACTGTTATTCGGCATCAAGAATGTCTTTTCTTAGTACAAGGTTTCCAGTTTCATTTCTGTTGAACAACTTCTCAACCAGTTCATCCCAATTAGTTTTTCTTCCGCTGGATTTTGATTCAATACGGGACACTTCTTCATCCTTACTACTGGAAGCTAAGTTGTCTGTGTCCTCTGTTGGGTCCTCTGTTGGTGATACGGCATGCGGCACGTTCAGGGTAACAGCTCTTTGCAGTGCATCCATGTGTTCCTTTTCCAGTGTTTGTTTCCTCTCGAATCTCTGCAGCTTGGGAGGAGTTGTTGCTTCAAAACTCTCCTTCATCCTCTGCCATAACAATCAGTGTCATTAGTTTGTTTTTTTATGGATCCCTTTGTTAGGACAATACTCTTTTTTAAAAATTGTTGTTTGGATAATATTTGTTTAGCATAATCTTGGTAAATGAGTTGGAATCTGAATCACAATCAATTATTGATCTTCCTCTACGGGGACTGACATAAATCAGTTTTCAAGGATACAGAAACTATACTTCCTCACCCAAAAAAAATTGATTTTGCACCTGTGTCCTTACATTGTAACTGGTTTATTTTGAGACACACTTCCCTTTTGATGTGAAAACAAACAATTAAGTCCTCAATTGTTTTCATGTGTGCCCATTTGTAAGCAACAGTAACACGTATCAACTATAAAGTAATCTGCCAAATAATTTCCCTCAAAGCTTATGATTACAATTTTATGATCAATAGTCGTTAATGTCTAAATCTCCAAAGCAATCAAAAGAAGCACTAATATCTTATCATAATTTCAGGCCATGAATGGATTTCATCAATTTCAAGGTGCAGCATAAACTGCACTCTAAAAAAACAGACTTTGATTTGGATGTGCATCCCAAATGCAACCTTCCTTCTTTCCTGCTATTCTAACCATCGACATCGACAAAAAAGAGGCAATATTTTAAACAACAACCTCGACTAGAAGTTAGGAGAGGACAATCCCACCATTTGAGTGTTTCACTAATAATATTGTAAGGTGTTTGAGAATACTCTAGGTACACAGTCACACCTGTGGTGCTAGCTTTAAAACCTAACCTATTTAAGTTCATTATGATGTTTAATAATGGAGGAGTTATATGGTGTATGAACATATTTTTCAGGCAAAATACTAGAAGCGAAAGTATTGTAAGGTTCCAATAGTTTGGTGATAAATATCATGAACTACAAACCAATCAACTAAGTTCCATCTGCTACAGCTAGTATTAGAAATAGGTTGAAATTTAATTTTCTGCTTACTTCTAGAGCCTTTCGTGCTTCTCTTTCTATCCAAATAATTGCATGATCTGACGTGGCATTGCATGATAGCACAATATGTTCGAATCTTCCCTCAACTGGAATAGCAGTCCTTACATCAGGAGGAAACCTTCCACATCTGCAAAAATCAAATATTTAAGATACTCAGTTTCAACATCGAACTTAATGATTGCCGAACAAATAATAGATCGGATCCTACTTACATCCCTACAAATAGTTGGCAAATATCTTTTTTTACAGATAACTGATATTAATAGAAAAGGAGCTACAAAGGAGGCAGAGGCTGCCCCTCACACAGGCAGATTTCTTTATGAAGCAATTTCTCCGTTAATTTGAGAAGTAGATGATTGTATAACTATAATGTTTGAAGAAACGAGCAAATATTGAGCTAGTGTCACTGTCAATTTGAAAAGCAGAGTACATAACTCCAATGTTTGAGAAAAAGAAGAATCATTGAGCTAGTGTCAGAAAATTTATGATGTGGTGTGATGAAGTGAAGCATGCTTTAGAAAGTCTTACCACTTTCTCGATGGAACGCACAATTTTCTGTTAATTATTATGTGTAAATTACAGTATTAACAAACAGATCGCTGTGAGCAATACCAAGAGAAAAATTCCAAATAGCTGTGTTGTGAGACACAACTCACAAGTATAAAATTAGAAAAAATTTCTATTTTAGTCATACAAGGCTGTTTTTGGCTCAGACGCACATGATTTCTCCTGAAAAACATACTTCTGAATTTAAAGGTTATAGGTGCTCTTTCCTTGTTTGAGCAGAAATGATAATGTCCGGTATTAATTTAACGTGATTATGGAAGGAGATAAGTTTTTGCATAAACAAATGTAAAAGAAAGGAAAGTGTCTGTGGCATTTGGTCATCTTAATATGCTATTCTTCTAATCTTGCAGCCCTGACCATAAAATGTAAGATAGAACTTGATTTTCTTGTGCATAAACAGAATCTAGCAACAACCCAACAGTCATGGGACATTCAAAGCAAAGCTTCCCTCATATTCTCAAAACAAGGTATCCAATACCATTAACTCCATGTGTGTTATATATATCTCCAACTGTGATTCATTGGAACATGAACATTTACTTCTTTCCTTTTCTAGTCAGAATTTTTCTTTTAGTCATTCCACACTGTTTTTTGTACAGAACTCAACTCAACTCAACTCAACTAAGCCTTTGTCCCAAACTAGTTGGGGTCGGCCGTTTTTTTTGTACAGAAGCAGAATATTTATCTTGCAAAGAATATACATGAATTTAAAGGTCATAGGTGTTATTTCTATCTTCAAGCAGAAATATAATGCCCTGTATTAATTTAACTGGATGGTAGAAGGAGATAAATTTTCTCACAAACAAATGCAAGAGAAGGGAAAGTGCTTGGGGATTTGACCATCTTAATGCTCTATTTTCCAAAGCTTGCAATCATGACCATAGAACGTGAATTAGAACTCCATTTTCTTAAGCATAAACAGAATGAGGAAAGTGTTCCTGCGCAGGGAGCTTCCCTGCGCGCTTAAGTGGCTTAAAAAGCCACCCATTGGTCCGTATAGTGGGTCCACCTTTGCGGGGTCCACAAAAAGGTGACCAATGGGTGGCTTTTTAAGCCACTTAAGCGCAGGGAGCTCCCTGCGCAGCTGCGCAGGAACACTTTCCTCAAACAGAATCTAGCATTTTTTCTTCAAAAAAAAAAAAAAAAAAAAAAAAAGCCAGAATCTAGCAACACTCCAACATTTATGGGAGATTGAAAGCAAAGCTGACCTCAAATTCTCTAAACAAAAGTGCCATATACCATTAATTTCATGTTTGTTATCAATATCTCTACATGTGATTCGTTGGAACATTAACTTGTACCTCTTTCCTTTGTTTCTAAGAAAGAGGTTGAGTGTCTTGAATAGATTTATTTATTTATTCACCATTATAGTAGACACATTCAACTGCCCAAATCATTACATACCAACATCATGATTTGATTGATCCAATTGCAGACAATTTTTGTGAACAGATGAATTGAAATAAATGGGACTGGTTCTATAGAACATATTTTTTCTGTCTTGTCGCACGTTGAAAACAGATATTCAACTCCGTCATAAACAATTTTAAATGTTCTGGTACCTGCAAAATTTTCTCTCCACAATATGATACATCCGTCCAGGAGCATATAACCTTCTTGGATCTCTAAGATTTCGATCCTCCGATATAAACGTATCTCTAAGGCAAATGAGAAATAATAAGCAGGGCAAGCTGTCCAAAGCAGTAAGACCTGGTTTAAAATAGTAATAATTCACTCCTCTTTAAACATTGAAATCATTAAAAAAACAGTATTTAAAATAAAATAAAATATCTCACCAGAAGATTGATGTAAATATATCTTCCAACGGCGTTGGCGTTCTTGGCAAGAAATCATCCTAGAAAATTCCAGAGGTTAAGATATCAGAATCACCAAATAGGTGTCATGGCGGGAAATTTAAAAAATAATAATAAAAATTACTGCCTAGCCAAAATGTTAAGAGATTTTACAGAATTGAGTTCATTTGGGCAAATTTCTTCCAATCAGGCAATTAGATTAGAATTAAAATTTCAATCACCAAAAGCCATAATATCAATCCTAAACTATGTTAGTGTATTAGATCATATCATTGGATCATTAATGCCAATAGATTAGTTAGCTTTTAATTATTATCAGTTATGTAATTTGAATTTGAGAAACAAGTATGCACATGTTTTTCATGTGTCTTATGAAAACCACTTGTAAAATTCTCTATAAATATTGGGTTTGCTCCATATTTTCTTGTAATTTTCATAGTCTTTCAAACTATATATACTTGCCTGCAACACAACAGAATTTATAACATCTGCATATTTCACGGCGAGATTCAACGACATACACCTTGCCGGAGCAAGGGCGTAGCACCGGACATTACTCCTCGGAATCCCGCCAAATCGATCCAGATGGTTCACGGCGATGACCGCTAGGAGCGCGGCCACGCCGGAGCCCAGAGAATGCCCGGTAAAGACCACTTTATAGTCGGGCCCACAATCCCTCCACAGATTCTTGAGCGTTTCTGATTCTTGATTAAGCAACCAAATTGCAGACCTGAGAAGACCCCGGTGAACATAGCCTCCATCGAACATTTGCAGTCCTAATCGATTGTCTAATAGGAGCTTATAATCGCTTTCTTTAGCGAGATTAAGGCCACGGATGGAAAGGATGATTTCACGGTTGTCATGATCGACGTAGATGAGGTAGGGTGGGGCTTGGCCTTGAGTTTGCTCGTAGGTGACTCGTTTGATGACCCAGTTGGGGTTAATTTGGTAGCCACCGAGTGGGGCGTATTTGGGGTTTTGGAGATCGTCTTCGTAGACGGCTAGGATTGCTTGGCAGATGCGTGGGACCGGGTCGAACTCGTCGATGGTGGCCGTGGTCCAGGTTTTGCTGTCGTCTGAACCGATGTAGGTGCACCGCTTCCATAGCCACCGGGTGCACCCGAAAAAGACCACACATTCTACTCCACAGGCCACGGACATTACAAGAGATTGAAGAAATAACAGAGAGAGGGGTCGTTCTTTTGTTTTGTATGTTAAAAAGGAATAATATAAGGATTTGAGAAGGTTCTGTGCTTGGGGGCGAAGTTAAAGAAGAAGAAAATAAAAGAAAGAAAAGCTTCCATTGTTGATTCTGATAAGACAAAAAGGAGAAGCTTCTTGAAGGCACCAGCCGTCGAAGAACAGCGTTCCGTTTTGCAAGGGTTCTCCTTATCCGATTTATCTTTACTAGGTAGGGCCCACTTAGTTGGATGATCTAAGCCATTCATTTGTTGGTCCCACTGTAAGTAGGCCTTGCCATGAAATTTTTTATCTAGATGATCTTAACCCTTGTTGTGAAATGGACGAGTCAATCAAACTCATGTCTAATAGAATTCGACGGTTCCCATTGACCATGAAAATTATTGGTCAAACTTTTGAAGGGAAATACTAAAAATAAATCATTGCTAGGTTATTCCGAAATTATATGGTGTAAGGCCTTACATCCTCCACCCTTGATATTTGATAATCTATCTTTAAGTTATTCTCTGTTTGTTCCAGAACAAATGAATTATGAGGCAGACGACAGTTCAAAGGATTTCTTTGAAGTGTAAAGCAAACTTAGGGGGAAAGCCAAGCACCTCACGTCTCTCCTATTTCCTTTCAAATATTCAGAGGGGGAAACAAATCAATTCCTTTGGCTACGACTTTTATTTTATTCAAGGTTTCCAGTCAAATCTATCTAGACATAGTTGAATCTTTTAGAAAATCAATGGTAGGCGTGTGCTTACGAATGTCATCTTCCTCATGTCTGCACGCTAAGATTCCTAAAACTATAACTTGAAAAAACAGCAAGAGGAATGCTAAGCTAACTTGCCCTAAATGTCCCACAAATTGAGTTGACTGAGGCCGTTGATCTAGTGGGACCCACCAGACAACTTGCCTCTCCAAGTACACGTCCCACTATGATTCACGTACAGGATCATCTGTTCGCCATGGGTTCAGTGGCTTGAAACATTCCTTAAAAGGCAAAATAGGCTAATGATATTCACACTAACTCATTTTGTCTTTTATTGTTTAACAGATGTCAGAGGTTACCCATAAAAAAAAAAGGTTATTACTATTGGGAATTGGGCCTTAGCTCAATAGACTGAGGCGTTGTTCTTCAACCTAGAGGCGGGAGGTTCAATCACAGCTTACCTACCAAAAAAAAAGAAAGTAAAATGTTATTACAAATTACGATTGGGATTGGGGCTTAAGCATCTAATTCAATGGTCAAGGCAATGTTCTTCAACCTTGAGGTCGGAGGTTCAGTCCCGGCTTACCAACCAAATAAAAAATTATTACGATTCCCCTAAAGCGGTGAGAAGCCAACTAGAAAAGAAAAGACAAGTGAGTTAGTGCAATTATCAAAACATGGTGGCGCCAATATCAATAGCATGCAAAATATTTGTCCTAACTAATTAGCAGAGTTTATCATATGGCTTTGAGCTAAAAAATGAAGCTCAAAGATTTAAGTATAGTCTCTTTGCCTCTACAGAGAAGAAAACAGCATTTGAAGGACATCTAGAAGAGTGCACACCAGTGATTGCAAGAGAAGAAAGCTTGATTAGAGTTGATTCGATCAACCTTGGTGATTGTAACATAAAGTTCTTCACGTACGAATCACAAGGCTCAAAGAGTGCTCATAAGCTATAAGGCCTTTCCAGTGAACAATACAAAGTTTAAGATATATTGTTTGGGCCCGCACACAATCAATTCATGTGACAACATACTAAAGTAATGCAGGATTACTATAGCATTTTAAGTGGCTCTTCAATCTTCATAACCACATTTTTCAGATGTGTTTGTATACTCTTCAAGCAATACAAACATAAGTTTTCCCAAATGCATCATAAAAATTAAAAGATAAGCATGCAGGAGGTTCAAGAATCTAAGTTTGGGAAAGAAACAAATATCTTTCACTAATCTCAGGTAATTACAATTAACCATAATTAGTGTTTGGAAAAGATAATCCTAATCTAACATATATAGTTATCTTGTGAGATTTGATCTATTCTAATAGACCCCTCAAATGTGTTGATTAGAAATTTGACATATGTTTGATTACAGTAAATATCTCCAATAAAATATAAAAATAGAATCAGAATCTTCCTAGCTGATGCATGCTATCGAAATTAAGTGATGATGAATTCCTCAGATAATAGTGATACATGCCTGCTGTTGGATGCCTGTTGATGATAATAACTGACGCATGTTGTTTAAAAAAGTGTCACTTGCAAGATGAGCTACACAATTAGCTTATGAAAGCCAAATGGTCTTAATGAACTACTGCCTCAATGGCTTGAGTGGACATCAAGCCTTGATGGACGTGCCTTCATCAGCAAGTTTTGGATACTGATACTCATGAATCATGATAATGAGTCAGTATGGGCCAATACGCAAGAGTGAGCCTCAATGGGCAATTCATTAATATAAGTCAGGTTTGGGCCAATATGCAAGATTCAGCCTCAATGGGCAATTCATTAATATAAGTCAGTTTTAGAAAGCATTCTTCATGGGAGTTGGGAATTACTTTTTCAGACACACAGCTCAAGAGAATTTATTTACCTCAATTGAATAAAATTACTACTTCAGGCCCACATGGCCACACCTCTACTGAGAAAAAAAAATTAGAGAGACACAGGGGATGAAGTGAAACGTATTAGGACAGCGCAAAGAAATTATTTTTTTGCGTAGTGCATATATCTAATTTTGAGGGGAATATTTTGCATATGACAAGATGAGGAGGTGTTTTAAAATGAAAACAAGGGATCACTTGGAGATTGTTAAGAACATCCCAATGAAAAGGTTTTCGAGGCACTATTTTAGAGCTCAACAGATGAATGGTTAAGACACCAAATTATGGGGCCTCAATATATTTTGGGAAATGATTTTAGCAGTCATTCTTTTGATTTTTGGCGAAAGCTTCTTGTCTTATAGTGTTTAAAAGGCTGTCAAAAGGTTATTTATAGTTCCCAAAAAGATCTGACAAGGCTAATTTAAAACAAAATGATCAAAAGAGTGGAGTGCGAAAATCATTTTCCTATCATTTGCAAGGCACCTTCATGGGGGGCACTCTTTAGCAAAACCCTTTTTTTTGCACTACACGTACATGCATGGCCGTCCGGCCGTAATGATTTTAGCACTCCACTCTTTTGATCAATGCCAGTAAAACGGAGTCACCGTTTTGTAAAGAAAGCCTAACTAAGGCCCTGTTTATTTAAAATTATGACGAGTTTGGCACTCACAATCAGTTGTTATAATCTTAAACGAACAGCATCACATTTATCTCGACATTGATCTACCCAGGGAGCTTTTTCCATAGCCAAAGAAACTCCACCTTTTCGATGGAAATTCCTGCCAGAAATGCGCAGAATTTCGACCTTTGTGGATTGGAAGGATCAAGAAGAGTTGGGGAATTTTTACACTGAAGATTGGGGTTTAGATTATTTTTACTGTTTTGGGTTTTGTTGATTTTGATTTCTTGTCGTTTTATGATTGGGTTTTTTTGTGTGTGCATATATTTTGGTTTTGAGTAGCTTCCATATGTGCTTTCTGTTGTTTGATACCTAAATTTCTTGTTTTAACACGAGATCCGTTGTTCAAATTATGCTAATTAAATTTATCTTCTCCAATATAGAAGTGAGCCCCTAAATTTACAAGAAATCCACTCGTCTATGTCCTTTTCTCTTTTCTATATATGAAGGCTGATTGAATTTACACACACACACAAAAAAAGAAACAGTATGAATTCCATGGTTGAAACTAAATCACTCTTTGCGCAGAATTCTAGCTGTATCTCGCCAACATATACGTGTCACCAGATTAACCTCAATGAGAAGATGAGGGCCATTTTGACTGATTGAGTGATTGAGGTAGAAGAAATGTACTGATAATATGATATTTAGTTGGTTAGTTATGGGGGCTTGTAACTTACTAAGAACATTTATTTTATACAGATCCATTACAAGTTCGAACTAATGGATGAGACATTAATCTTGACCGCCAATCTCATAGATTGATTCTTATAGCAGCAGGAAGTGGTTAGGATAGAAGCTCCAGTTTGTTGGAGTGGACTGCCTTGCTTTTGACATACAAGTATGAGGAAGTGTTTGTCTCTGTTGTGGAGGATATAATTTTAATTTCAGATAGGGCATACATAAGTGAAGAAGTCCTAGCACAATGGTACTGATATTTTCAAATGTGGGTTTTCTTAGATCATTACAGTAATGTTTATCTTGCTGTGGGGTTTTTTTTTCAGATCTAAAGAGAGCATTAGATGTTGTTTTGGGAGTTTCTTGGAAATAAATTTTCTTTTCTTCGGTGATTGTAGATCAGAAAAATGGATGGACACTGTGAGAATATTCCATCTAGGATTAAATGCTCACAGTAAGTCAAACTTTGCCAATTTCATTTTTCAGATTGGTTCGATTTTATAATCTTTGACCCTAATTGCTTATTTGTGTTTTTATTTTTTGTGCCTTTGTGATCTTTGAAAGACCTTGGAATGGAGTGTTGGAACTTTAGAGCTTTGAGGGACATCAATTATTTCCTGGGCGGTGAGCAAAAGTGGAATATCAGGGCAATTTATAACATCCTAATTTGTAGTTTAACTAGGGAAATGATTTCAGCGCTCCAATGTTTTGATAAACATGCGCTCACTTGTTTGTCGTGTAGTACTTAAAGGATTTTAAGAGCTTTTTGAGAACCTTAATATCCTCTGACATCCCTTTAAATACTACATGGCAAACAAATGGAGCGCATGTTTATCAAAACGCTGGAGCGCAGAAATCATTTCCCTTTAACTAATATTGTGTCTCTTGTTCTAATTATTTGTTCTCTATTCCATTTCCAGTTCCCAAAAAGCCTTCCATCAAAGACAAGAACTGACATTTTTCATGATCCATTACAAGTTGATACAATTTTGATTTTGAAATTCCAGTCTATTTTTTGTCATAAATGTACATCTCTCTATATTGAGCTTTCCTCCTATTTATTTTAGGAAATCCACTACTTTACTAGCAAACAATTAGCCTTATGGCATAACGGATTGATTTTCCTCTTTTATATTGTAGGCATCGTTTGTGATCATTTTTCTGTTCATCCTTTTACAGGGCTCTGACCGAAGAGATGAATTGGTCGAGAATGAGAAAAATAAGATAACTGTTACATCGGTCATGAATTCAAATGGTTCAAAACTTTTTGAAGTTCTAGATATCGATGAGCATATGGAGGTTAATAACGACCCATTTCCAACCTTTGTGAAGCACACGGAAGCTATGCTAGAGGAAATGGAAGCAATGGTGTGTGTAAAACTTATCACTTCTTAAACTTTTCATAAAACTTTTTGAGGATATTGATAGGCGTGTCATAACCTTTTTGCAGAATGACTGTGAACTCTAGGAAATTGAAATACAAGATTTAGTGGAGGTGACTGTTCCAGATATCGATAATACCTGTGACCCCAAAAATCAACTTGATGTTGTTGATTATGTCGAAGCCATATCTACCTTCTAGAAACAAACAACAGTGAATCTTGCCCTGCCTTTTTTCTATCTGACATTTTATGAGGATTAAAAACATTTTGGCATCACATTCTTCATGCTCATTACGAACTTTTTCTACCAAAATTATACCCAAATTTCTTGTTTTGATATAAAATTCACTGTTCAAGTTTTGCTTATAAGTAGTTTTATCTTCTCCAATATAGAACTGCGCCCCTAAATTTACAAGAAATCCCCTCATTTATGCCCTTTTCTCTTTCCTACGTATGAAGATTGATTGAATTTTTACAAAAAAAATAAAATGAAACAGTATGAATTCCATGACTGAAACTAAATCACTCTTTGCATAGAATTCTAGCTGTATCTCCCCAACCTATGCGTGTCACCAAAATAACCTCAATGAGAAGATGAGGGCCATATTGACTGACTGACTGATTGAGGTAGAAGAAATGTATTAATAATATGATATTTAGTTAGTTATGAGGCTTGTAACATACTATGAGCGTTTATTATATATAGGTCAGCTGGAAGAGACATTATTCTTCATCACCAATCTTTGATTCTTAGTGCACTAGGAGGTGTTACGGAAAGAAGCTCTGGTTGGTTGGAGTTGGAGTGATTGCCTTGCTTTTGACATAACGAAATTTCGGATTTCGGTGGGGACCGAAATCGAAATTTGACGAAATTCAAAATTTCGGCGGAAATTTCGAGAAAATGTCATTTTTATTTTAAAAAAAAAGTGTTACAAAATTTCGGCCGAAATTTCAGAAATTTGGTCCTGAATTTCGCCTGGATTACCAAATTTCGGCCAGAAATTCGGATTTCGCCGAAATTTTAGAACCGAAACCGAAATTTAAAACCTTTCATATAAGTACGAGGAAGTGTCTGTCTCTGTTGTAGAGGATCTAATTTTAATTTCAGATAGGACATACATGAGCGAAGAAGTCCTAGCGCAATGGTATTGATATTATCAAATGTGGGTTTTATTAGATCATTACAATAATGTTTCTCTTGATCTTGATTGCCATTGATTGATAAAGAATCTGTTTTCGTATTTGTTTGGATGTGAACATGTTGGTTTGTAACTGCTCAGATGTTTCCTAGTGGTGCTGTGAAATTTAAGAAAGCTTATTGCAATGAGTATTCACTATTAGTTTTGATAACTTCTGGATGAACAGTATACTTGGCCCGGTGTTCTTAAATCTTGTGTATAATATATGCTGGATTTCTAGAGCAAAATGATATCTCTTTGTTCATAGTATTTAACGTGCTGCAACATCTGTGGCTTTTGACCTTAGATCTTTCAAGAAGTTGTAGCATGTTGTATGACATGGAAAGATCAAACTGAAGTATTTGATTATAAAAAAAGAAGAAGAACGGAACGATCACGATGAGGTATTTTGTGCAAAACACAGAAATATAATAGTTGGATCTTGATTTCCATTGATTCTTAAAGGATCTGTTTTCGTCTTTGTTTGAATGTAAACATGTTGGTTTGTAACTGCTTGAATGTTTTGTAGTTGGGTTCTGGGGTCACTTGCTCAATGATCCTAACCGTTTGTTCTTGAGACTTTATTATGAATGGACATGTAGCAAAATCCACCGCCATTGATGGTATTAAATTTGGCTTCCAATAAGATGATCAAAATACCCTTTTTCTAGGGGTGCAACTCGGGTTGATTCTTCAGTATGGGGTTAAGCTTTTACCATAAAATTGGGCCGGGTTAAAATTGGGCTGGGTTAGAGTTGATTACAATTCATTTTTTAGCAAAAGCTCAACCCGACCCATTCCAAGTTGCACCCATTTTTTTAGAAGTAACTTTTAGCTTCCAATAAGATGATCAAAATACCCACTTTCTAGGGGTGCAACTCGGGTTCATTTTTCAGTATGGGGTTAAGCTTTTACCATAAAATTGACTCGGGTTTGAGTTGATTCCAATTCGTTATTGTAGCAAAAGCTCAACCCGACCCATTCCAAGTTGCACCCCCTTTTTTAGAAGTAACTTTATTTTTAGAAAAGCAGTGTACGGGCCATTTCATACAAATATCCAAGTTGGAACCCACTTTCCAAGCTGTCAAATTCCTCATTTCCTAAGATTTCCACTCTATAATTTTCGCCATAGACCGCCCTCCTTACCAACAACCCTCCTTACCCCTTTGTATTCACATAACCCACAATCTTAAAATCCAATGGTCTTTATTTGTTTCTGCCACGTTATGTGAAATTCAAAAAACAACAACGGACATATATTCTTCTTCACGTAATCCTGCATGAATCAATATGTCAACCTTAACCTAACCGCGTTCAAAGAAATTAATCACCCAAATGAGGTATCCAAATTCAAATACAAAAACATGAGGTATCCAAATTCTACATGTGCCGCCTTTGATAGACAGTGGATGGGTTTGGGTAAGGACTTCCAACAACACCATATTTGTGAATGAAAAGACATGTGTTTGATGACATAATCCGTGCTATCTACTCTAATAACGAATTATTGACTTGACTGAATTATTATATAAAATAGGTTGAAAACTTTCTGTCTCTTCGAAGATGGATCTTCTACGTCAGAAGATATAGTATATGAATAATACACATTCTAATTGACCAAGCCTGATATGGTTAGCAAGTTAATTAGTCTTGGGTTTGGACATATTAACTCATTTGGTTGGTTCAATCCGAGCTTATCTACCCAAAAAAAGTTGATCAAGATCCCAGCGACTAAGAGATACTCTAATATACTTTCGGATTGGCCTTTATAGGAGAGGAAAGGTATTTACGTGTGTTCATTTTCAAGGGTGAAAATATCACTTGAGAAGAAATTTTGCTTGCTTGACCATTTTAGTTCATTTTTAGGTGATCGATTGGGAAATTAGTACATCTTATTGATCAATGAGTATGATGGACAGTAGACAATGGTTAAGACCATACTTCAGAGCACTGCCTTTTAACCTTATTTTTATTTTTTTTCTTGGTAACGAAAAAAATATTATGTTCTCTCTCAAGATTTTGTTTCATGCCGCTTCAAGTTTTTTCAAGTAATGTTGCATTTTAATGATGATGCATGCTTGCGTGTGTGTGTTTACGTGGTATGGGCCTCATAAAGCAATATGGGCCTCATAAATTTGAGTTCATTAAGCAATTCTTGATCGAGATCATGGTTTAAAATTTCGGTTTCGGTAACCGTTTCAGACCCCACCGAAAACCGAAGTTTTGTAATTTGGTTCGAAATTCCGGACCGAATTTTTGAAAATTTTAACCGAAATTTTGTAACATTTTTTATTTAATAAATAATGGCATTTAATCGAAATTTGGAACCGAAATTACCATAATTTGGGCCGAAATTTGGTAAATGAGGAAAAATGGAATTTCTGGAAATTTCGGTTTCGGTCTCCACCGGAAATCCGAAATTTTGGATTTCGGTCGAAATTTAAAACCGTGATCGATATTGCCTACGCAATGTGTCATATTACTGATGGCACCACAGGGCAAAAAATGGAACGATCTTGCTATTCTATCCACCTTCATGTTTACTCTATGCATGTGTTGCAACTTGCAACTACAGTGCAAAAATGGCTTTATTGCATGCCGTGGGAACTGATATCCCCAGTACCATAGTTTAATTACGACATTAATCAGTTTATTTCACATTTTTCTGATTTACTGTTGATAGCATCTTGACTAATATAACTTTGCAAGTTGTGTTTATCTAATTCATAAAGTATCTCTAGTAATGTATTTATCTAATTCATAAAGTATGTGTTTCTTTTTTACTTTGATGTAACCCAAAAATGACATGTCAAGGAAACAATTAATCTTTTTAGTATGCACATCGAAGTAAAACCGTCCATGTATCTGGCCCCACCTTGGACGGGTACTATCGGGATGATCCTAACCGTCGGAACAAATGGAATTGATAGCAACATAGAAGGGGACTTGGAAAAGAAAGGAAGGAGATAATTCTAATTTGATTAAGTTATCTGATCAACCATAATTCACTAATCTATCACCCAAGCAATCCAACGGTGAGATCTCAGCCCATTCTAAAGGAGGGATCTCACATATTCTAACAATTCACATCTTCTTGGTCGGATAGATGCACCCTCCCTCCTTCCTCTTTTTTTATTGAATTCTCAAGTAAGGAAGATGGGTTTGCTTATCAAAACAAGAGGTTGGGAATATGAGTTGCTAGAGCGAATATGGTGATCGGTCGACGTCTAAACGTGTATAGTGATTACCCTAAAGAAAGAGTTATCGTACTTTGGTCCTTCATTCCAGACAAAAACGTAATCTCAAGGACAACGTAGTTCACCTAACGATGTGAACATTTCATGAAAGTCCATTTCGAAGAAGTTTGTTTGAAGAAGACATATTTTGAGAGGAAGATGATGAAATAACTTAAAATATATACATGCACACGTAAACATGGAAGTTCGTGTTCGGTAAAACACAAGCATGTAAAAACTAATATGCTCTATTCACTAAAATACAACATATTCTATAAAAAAAAAAGGCGGCCCAGTGCACGAAGCTCCCGCCATTGCAGGGTCTCGGAGGGCAAGATGTGAACATGCTATAAAAAAAATACAAACATATTCAGTGTTAAATATAATAGGGAGTTTTTATATGGTGGCGCCGCCTTTGATATCTGATCCAATTACAGCTGTTATTTTAAGACTGGATCAAATAACAAGGGCAACACCTATGTTGTACCTGCCTTACCCGCATCCAAGTTTTGATAATGGGACAAACTCACCTTTTTTTTAAAACCAGCTCCCCAAAGCTTTGTCAAGGCCTTTGACAATTGGTTAGGAAAGATAAAACAAGGTGAGTAATTCGTCCAATTATCAAATCATGGCCGTGCAGTTAGCAGTAGCCTATACGAAAATTTACTATTTAATGTGAAAAGGATTCTGAAACCACTAAACCTGTAACGCCCCGGCCACCATGTAGATGTTGTCCGGTTTTAGGCCGCAGCCCTTCCTGGTTTTGTTTTTCTGCAGAAAACGCGTCTACACAGGCAAGGTGGGGGTCTACACATATAACCTTGGAACTTTTTCTCTCCGCTTCCGATGTGGGACTATTACAATCCACCCCTCTTAAAGGGCCCAACATTCTCACTGGCACACCGTCCTAGAAGATACGGCTCTGATACCATATTTGTAACGCCCAGGCCACCATGTAGATATTGTCCGATTCTAGGCCGCAACCCTCCCCGGTTTTGTTTTTCCGCATAAAACGTGTCTACATAGGGAAGGTGGGGGTCTACACATATAACCCAAGAACTTTCTCTCTCCGCTTCCGATGTCGGACTATTACAAAACCAGTTCATTTTCGTCAAACCAAGAAAGGGGCCTTGTCACAATGGGATATGATTGAACCCTCTCTCTCTCTCCATTAATAAGGTACGCAAGTACAGTTATCTAGAGATGTAACAAAGACGCATTGGGATCTACCAAACTTCAAAGATATGCAATATTCTCTGTAATAAACAAACGTAACTCACCATGGATATAAAAACTTACTGTGGATACTGCATGAACTTATATTTCGTGAATGTACAAACTTCCCATGGATGAGTAAAATTTATGGATACACAAAATTAACAGAAAAATAAACAAACATACCATACCTATAAAACTTATCGCGGATGCACAAACACCACTTGCTTCTTGTAAGAGCTTATGTGAATACATAAGATACCTAAGGAGATTAGTTTCCTAATGTATAAACTATATTTACATAAACTCTTTTGTATCTCTAATATAAGTAGGTCATGGTTGCCATTAAAAAAAATAGCAGGTCATGGTTTGTAATTTATTTTGATGTGTAAGAAAGTCCATGATGCACTTCATTATGAGGTCATGTAACCTATGATTTGTTGAATTCTATTGAATTGATTTTACCCAAATGATCTCATCTTTATGCAATGATCTTGTCTTATTCCTTGTGTGATTGAAAGTCCTCAAAAAATGCTCCATGAATCATAGACACGATTCAGACCACAAATCAGTTGCCTAACAACCATAAATGTGTTTGATGCTTCTAAGCTGCCTACGTGTAGTTTTGACTTAAGACATCAACTTATAGATGCTATAGCTTTAAAATTGTTTCAATCGGACGATCATTATTGTCCAATCATCCAATCCAACAGGGCCTGTTTCGATTATAAGAAAAACAAATTCCGAACTTTTCTTGGGAATTTTTTTTTTCTTTCCATGATTTCGAGGGAAATAATATGATTGTGGTTAATTTAGAGGATTATTATTATAAATTGAAGGTCCCTATAAGTAAAGTTCGGTTACGGTAGGCTTAACTTTCTGTAAAAAAGTAGGAAATTTTATAAATTTTTTCTTTTCCAGGCTTTTCCAGAAAATTCCTGCAATCCAAACAGGGCCTAATTGATTGGGTCAAAGGAATCACATGAGTCTTTTGATCCCATTGTTCCTAACTAAAATTATCGTTGAAGAAACCGGTGAGACCGCTTCTCATTTTCTTCTCACACAAAGAGCTTCTCATAATTTATCACTCCTGCTATTTATAAAATGAAAGTTATAGTCACTTGTCTATTTTTGTTATTAATTAATAATTAATTTGATGATCTGATTGATCAAGGAATGTGTTCAATGTATATGGAGAGACGACTGAGAATGCTCAAGAGCCGAGATATCCGTTGCCGAGAGTCATGTAAAGTCATCATGGCGAAGATATCCATCGCACATTCCACTGTTGCATTTCCTTGCGCCCATTGCGCCGGGGTTCGTTATTCACCCAAGTTGCCAGCCGGTGTATGAACTCACGCGGAGTAGCGGGCACGGAACTTGCAAGCCTGGATGTGAGGGGCAGTCGCCAGGCACGCTAGCGTCCCCACCCCCAGAATGATAATTGACATGTCCACACCAGCCGTGTTATAATTTCATGACTGTCTGTGGTGAAAATCTACTGTAAAAACAGAGCTACCGGTATCTACCAGTATTTTGCTTACGTTAAAATCGGCGATGATAAGACGTACGACGAACGCATCATCATGGGGGAGGTGGACTTTCTCGTAGTCTTTCTCAGAGAAGATTATCTGTTCGTCGCTATTTGCTGGCTCCGAATGTGGTTTTTTCGACGGAGCTTCCACTGCATGGATTTGGGCTTTCACTTAGGGTCTCTAGACCACAACATCAACCTTCATTTTATTTTCGCATTTGGGTTTTGTAAACACAGAAATATCATCTTTTTTTTCCCTTCAAGTTTTACTAACTTTCCAGGGCTGCAACTCGGGTTCATTTTTCAGTATGGGGTTAAGCTTTTACCATAGAATTGACTCGGGTTTGAGTTGATTCCAATTCATTATTGTAGCAAAAGCTCAACCCGACCCATTCCAAGTTGCACCCCCATTTTTTAGAAGTAACTTTTTAATAACAGCTATGGTGTAAGCCCGTATAGTCCTGACTTTTTAAAAAAGCACTGTACGGGCCACACTATAGGATGATCCCAACCTTCCGATCTATAGAGGAACTGTATATTATGGAAACCTCTATAGATCGTATGGCTAGGATCACCGTATGAAATGATTTTTGGGGAACAAACCTATTTGCTTATCGTCCTATGAAGTGGTCCGTACAGTATTTTAAAAAAAATACGGGACTATAAGGGCTTCCACCGAATAAAATCTCCTCGGACGTACTGCAAACCACGACTCTCCTCGGACGTACGATAAGCCGGATGGACGTACGATAAGCCGGATGGGTATTTGCCGTATTCTAACCTAAAGTCTTTATTTTCAAAAGATGTCCCTCGTTTCATACAGACATCCCTCATTTCCAAGCCGTCACTTTCCAAGCTGTCAAATTCCTCATTTCCTAAGATTTCCAAGCTGTCACTTTAGCAACAACCCTCCTTAGCCCTTTGTATTCACATATCCAATGGTCTTTATTTGTTTCTGCCACGTTATGTGAAATTCAAAAAACAACAACGGACATATATTCTTCTTCACGTAATCCTGCATGAATCAATATGTCAACCTTAACCTAACCGCGTTCAAAGAAATTAACCATATTGTTGCCTATAAAAGGACCCACCCTTACATTACACTCTCAAACCATTCAAAACATCAATAGGGATAAACTTAGTTTTCCAACCATGGATAAGCTCATACTATGTTTTCTGACCATATGCTTTGTTTTAGGTATTAGGGTGGTGAAGAGTGAGATGATATCATCTTGTGCCCAAACCCCATATCCTGAAGTATGTACTTCTCTTATTACTGCTAATCCCTTCCCTACCCTTGATAATACTCAATTTGATTTCCGCAGTTTAGCTCTGCAAGCCACCATGGACAGAGCCCAACAAGCCCTTCGGCTTGTTTCGGCCATTGATACAAGCTTGCTTGACAAGCGAGCCAAGGTGGCGTGGGATGATTGTGTGGAGCTTTTCGAAGACACCATTTCTCATCTTAATCGCACGCTTGGGTCTACTAATCCAAATACTTTCGAAGACTCTCAAACATGGCTAAGTGCGGCCATTGCCAACCAAAAAACGTGCGAAAACGGATTCACAGATTTCAATTTGTCTTCCCACATTATCTCCTTACCCTTCATGGTGGGAAATGTCTCAAAGTTGATTTGCAATTCACTTGCTATTAACAAGGCTGCGGCTTCGACAGCTACCACTTTGTCGAGTAAGTCAGGTGGTGGGCGGCGGTTGCTTTCTAGTCGGTTCCCTGAATGGGTTTCGGCTGCTGATCGAAAGCTTCTTCAGTCATCGAGCGCAGCCTCACAAGCTGATACTATTGTGGCAAAAGACGGGTCAGGAAATTACCAGACAATTTCTGAGGCTGTTGCTGCTTCTGTGAAGCTAAGGAGTGGGACTAAGAGATTTGTTATCCATGTGAAAGCTGGTGTTTATAGTGAAAATGTCCAAATTACGAAGTCGATGAACAATTTAATGTTTATCGGTGATGGAATCGATGCTACTGTTGTTACAGGCACTAAGAATGTTCAAGATGGTTCCACGACCTTTGCATCGGCGACCTTCGGTGAGTTTCTTCATGAATTTTTAATTCTAATTAAGTTTCTTTATCTTCTTAAGTGGTTTCAAGTTTTACTTTCTTGTGGAAGAATACTAAGAGAGCCTACAAGAATTTATTTGATAAAGAATTTCTAACCCTATAATTCGTTTGCAAATTACGTTATTAAATTAAAATAGTCTTATTCGTAAATAAGAACCAATTTTGGTGGAATCCAAAGAGGGCCTAAGCTTAGCAAAAGATTATCCAAACAAAACTAATTAATTTCAAGGATTTTTGTAAAATTTAAGACCGTGTAACTTTTAAGCAATATGACTAAAGCTACCAGCCTACCTTGAACTTCAAGGCTGGTGGCATAACTAAAGTAAGGAAGATTGTTACATGGAAGATTGCTACAAGGACCCCTTGCTACGGTCAAAAGTAAGGAAGTTTCTACTACTTTTTCTGTTCATTCATAGCTTTCCCGTGTATATTTTATTTCCATGGATAATAACAAGAACTTACGGATAATATTTTTCGTGGTTTCCTTGCAATGCATCACCTGACTTTCTATATCATTTATTGCATGCTTACAGTAACGGTCCTTCCTCTTGAAAATGACCAAATTAAACTACACGTCTTTTCTTCCACAGACCACTTCCTTATCGTATAAATATATACACAAAAAGGAGGTGGCCCGGGGAAGAAAAAGGGGACGAATACATCACTTCCCTTTTATATTAACCATCTTAGATAAATGCTTCCGGCCTTTGTTATACGTTGAATATGTTATATAATCCAGATGCCTATTATTTTAAGGAAAAAAATGAGCTTAACAGTGTAAATCAAATTTTATACACAATTTTAAATGGAGTAATGGACGTAAAACAAATTTTACGTTCCGTCTATAGGAAATGCATCACCTGAATATGTTCCGTCTATAGGAAATGGACGTAAAACAAATTTTACGCTTGAATCCATTTTTCACTTAAAAATGGGTATAAATTTTGTTTTACGACCATTTTATGTCCAAATTAAAAAAGAAAACCAAAGTGGAAAATGGGTGTAAAATTAAATTTGTTTTTAAGAAACAGTCCTAAATAAGCAACCCCAACTTGTACTTCTGCTCATATTCTTCCTTGCGAAAATATGAGTATGCACCGTATCAAACAACTTCAATGTAAATTAACTTTATGTGACAAATAAGGACCAATTTTAGTGGTATCCAGAGTGGCGCTAACAAAGAATACTTATCTTCTTCTCAGCTGTCACCGGAAACGGATTCATAGCTCGAGACATGACGTTTCAGAACACTGCCGGGCCACAGAAGCACCAGGCAGTCGCACTCCGATCAGGCTCAGATCTCTCAGTATTCTACAGATGTAGCTTCAAAGGGTACCAAGACACACTCTATGTCTACTCCCAACGCCAATTCTACCGCGAGTGTGACATTTATGGGACCGTAGACTTTATATTCGGGGACGCCGCGGCCGTCCTCCAAAATTGCAACATATATGTTAGGAGACCCATGAGCAATCAGCAGAACACGGTCACCGCTCAAGGAAGGACGGACCCAAACGAGAACACAGGGATTTCAATTCACAATTCAAGAGTTACCGCGGCTTCGGACTTGAAACCAGTTCAAGGCTCCTTCAAGACATACCTTGGTAGGCCATGGCATCAGTACTCGAGGACCGTATTTATGAAAACTTCTCTAGATAGCTTGATTGCTCCTGCGGGATGGCTTGAATGGAGTGGGAACTTTGCTTTAAGTACTTTATATTATGGAGAGTATATGAACACAGGCGCGGGTGCGGCCACAGGTGGCCGAGTGAAGTGGCCGGGGTATCATGTCATTACAAGTGCGACGGAAGCTGGAAAATTCACCGTCGGGAGCTTCTTGTCCGGGAATTCATGGATTCCGGCAACCGGTGTACCTTTCACTTCAGGCCTTTGAGATGGATTTTTCTGTCTCTACAAGACTTTGGTGGCTTTCTATTCATTGTTTTATGATAAAATGTGATTAATTTTATGTAGAAGATAGGATATAGTTGTTGAATTCATTGTATTATATGTCAATCATCCTGTAAATGTCGAAAACAGGATTGTCATTTTTCTCTATCTTACGTATTTTCATGGATTGACTTAATCTGTGTATACCTTATTATTCTATTAATATAAAGGGGAGAGTTTTCCTTTTCCTATTTGTTATATTCTTCTTTTGAAAACGTGTATTTGTTAGGAAAGGGCCCTCAAAATGGAAACTCCTGATAGAAAAAACACCAACAATCGCTTGTATGCTGTTTTGACATTTTGAATGGCTTTAATCCTACTAGTGGATAACCCGTGCGATGCACGGGTCAAAAAATAAATAATTCGCCAAAATGTTGCTAATATGCGTGGGATATTGAGAGATAGAAGCAATTTTACTAATATTATGGGACATGGTGGAGATTTTTTCTCCAATACATAGAAATAATGGTATTTACTTTTCTGAAATTTTATATGAATTCTCCCAAAAGCCTATTGATACGACAGATTTGAGGAAAATAGAAAAACCAGCAAGACCAAAAATAAACAGGGCATAACCCAAGGGGCCAGTATCCATGATGCTGCCGCCATTCTCCATAAGTTTGCAACCCAAACTCTTGTTTGCCAAGAGGAATAGAAAAATGAAATTGATTGAAAAAAAATGGATATACTGAGGATGGTGGTGTGCGGTACGCAATCGAACATGATGAAACATGATATTCTGAGGTCCAAGTTCAGATCCATGAAGACTCTGAAAATTTTGTGCATGCAATTTTGTCCCCGTATAAAGTCATCCCATAAGGAGGTGGCACAAAGAGAAACCTAAAAATCCATGAGAAAAATATTAAAAATCTTAATCTTAATAGCAATTTGAATATCCAAAAAGAAGAACGCAAATAAGGAAACCCAAAAAAATGAACTAATAGGGGGACAAAGACCCATCCATTTTCCTTCAATAGGGGGACAAAGACCCATCCATTTTCCTTCCATTTCTTTAGTTTACAACCATTATTGCAAGGTCTCAGTAAAAAAAGAAACGAAAAGAGACCAGAAAAAACCAACGTACAGGCGGAGTTGAATCCATCCATGCTGTCGAGCAGGATATAAAATATCTCAAAAGAAAAAATCTCTCACGGAAGACACCTAATACAGAGAGAGTGATGTATACACAGAAGCTGCGTGTATACCATAAAGGAGGGGGGTAAGATTGAAATTATATGAGTTGAATGGGTGCATTTGTTCAAAAAAGTCAAAAAATGTGATGTGTAAATCTCATGTAATTTTCAAAAAAATGGAAAAAACTCTCTCTTTTCATCCCAGCTTATTGTAGTAGATAGATGTAGATTTTCTCTCAAATGGGCCCAATCATTAATTGGAAATAGCCCAAGTCTCATTAATATCTTGAATGCCTAAGTAACTTTAAAGCCGTGTAACATTAATTAGGGTGATCCCACCTTGTTTTCAAGCAAACCTCCACCGAGTTCTTCACATCTTCGATCTCCATTGGGCTAAAAAAATGTTGGTCACATGATTTAAACTATATGATCCAAAACCCAAAGCCCATTTGATTGGATAGTTACGATCTCTTGGTCAATAAGATTTTTTGGACCATGGAGATCGAAGGCAGGGCTGCCAGGTAGGTGGTCTGGAGTTCTGGATCAACCTAACTTGTAGCCCGATCTATGGGATAGCCTCACATTTAGGAATTAAGAATCAGCATCCCCATTCCGATTCTGCCGGAATAAGAATATCATCCCTTGGGAACACAACAAATGGCGCCATAATGACCCCATCTATTCTGTCCCAATTTTAATTCCTTCATTCCTTTTATCCATTAGGGCCCGTTTGGATACCTCATATTTTGTATTTGGATTTGGAGTTGAGTTTTGAATACAAAATGAATAGATCTGCTAGCTCATGTTGAGGGAGACAGAAAAGGAAGGCGGTACTTCCTACTGGAGGGGAGAGGTTGAGGAGCAAAGACGGTGAAGGAAATTGCCACATTTGTGGATTTCCAATTACTTATTTCCACATCATATTTGTAAATCTATTTTTTTTCAAAAACTACTGTAAGGACCACATCATAGGATGATCCAAACCGTCCATGTGATGGAACACAACTTAAATAGGTTGTGCCCAAAAAACCATTTCCATAGGATGATCCTAGCCCTCCGATCCAGGAGGTTTCTGTAATATGTTGTTCCTCTATAGATCGGACGGTTGGAATCATCCTATGGAAATGATTTTTTGGGCACAACCTATTTACGTTGTGGCCCATCACGTGGACGGTTTGGATCATCCTATAGTGTGGTCCGTATAGCATTTTTTGAAAAATACGGTACTATAAGGGCTTACAATAGGGGTGCAAGTTTGGCCCTGTCAGCCTCGACTTGCCCTGAGCCCGAACAGGGTTTGGGCTAGATTCTCCAACCCTGAGGGCGGGTCAGGGTTCATCTTTTAGGCCCTGACTCAGGGTTGGGCCGGGTTCAGGGTTAATACCTCAAGTCAGCCCGACCCGGCCCGCCTCTTGGTTTTCTATTATAGAATTGAATCATCTGTGTATGATTCTTTCGCTAATATTTTTTATTATCTTAGATTAGGGGTGTAAACAAGCTGAGCCGAGCCGAGCTTGGCCAGGCTCGGCTCGGCTCGTTAAGCTCAAAAGCGCGGCTCGGGCTCGAACCAGGCTCGGCTCGATCAGGCTCGGCCAGGCTCGCGAGCCTTACCGAGCTTGGGTTATATTAAGTTCACACCCCTCATCTTCCCTGGACAGCCCTATATAGTGTAATTTCCTTACTTTTTTTACACTATGGGGGGTGGTCCAACTTACAAACTCCACCACAAAAACCCCATTCAAACAAGTACAAAACAATAGATAGGATTTTAAAAAATAAAAAAATAGCAGCCTTCATCTTCTCTGCTTAAAAACTCCTTCAAAAACCCATTCGAATAATCTCCACAGCAAATGCTATAAAAAAACCAAAAGTGATGAATGAACTTACACAAATCTGGAGATTACGTCGTCAAAATCGCACGGGAGAGAGCTCTGCCTTGAACAAGAAACCCTCCCGTGGAGAACAAACCCTCGATCGGTGGTGAAGGAACCCTTGAAACCCTAGATTCTTTCGTTAACGCAGAGGAGAAACCCTCGAAACCCTAGGTCTCTCTGTTTTGCCCAAATTTTCAAAAATGAATGTGTTTCGAGTTTCGACCTCTTTTCTATAGCATCTCAATCGATGGTCCAGATCACCACTATTGAACGGCACTCCTCTATTATGCGTTAACTGCTCACTAGTGCGGAGATAACTTGTCTACACCTGTGCATAAAAAGTAATATGATTTCGTTGGACTACTAGATTTAATATACATATATTAATACGATTTAATATATGTATTTAAATATATTAAATTCTTAACGAGCCTTAACGAGCCGAGCCTGGCTCGTTAAGGATTCGAGCCGAGCTCGAGCGAGCTTCTGAGCCCGAGCCAAAATTGACACCCTTATCTTAGATTGATGTTTCTTTACAATATTATTAATTGTCTCTGCTGCATGTCATGTTGTTGAATTCATTTTGTCTTATTGTAGACACTGCATTTTGACCGTGCCCTAAACCTTCTGTGTTTGTGCAAAAACCTACCAAACCAATGAGTTAGCTTCCCAAACTTCACCCTTAGCTAGGTTATGGTCTCACCAAGGTCCCTGCAAAATTTCGTCGAAATTCAAGCGCGTTTGCCTAGCGAACAAACCGAAGCAAGGTCGCAGTGCAAATATGCAGAAGGGGGGTGAATTATCCTGGAACAGTGTCGATCCGAATCCGAAAAGGCATTAAGGTTTTCTTAACTCATTTAGAGAGAGAAACTGTGAGTTTTTAGAGAGAGAGAAAGGGGATCTGAGAGCTTCACCTCCGATCATCTCCGGTTGCCATTTTCCGGTAAAAATCATCTGCTGCGATTCCATTTCTTCCGGTGTTTTCTCTTCACCTTAGATCATTGATCTTCATCCTCAGCTGCTATCCAAAGCCATTTTTTTCTACTGATCGCAAGGGAAAAAGGATCGGTATCACCTTCTTCTTCTTCTCTGGCAAGGCTCCGATCCTCTTCTCTGGCAAAACCGACGGAGCTCCGGCTGGTCAATTTCCACTTCCGATCATTATTCATTTCTTCTTTTTCAACCATTTCATCCCCCATAACTTCATCTCCACTCTCATACCTTTTGAAACCATAACTCTAGAAACTCTCAGATCTAATCCAAATCCCTAACATAAACCAAAAAATCTCAGATTTACTCATTTCTGAAACCCTAACCTGTTCATCTCTCTCAATCACATCATCTCTATCCTATTCATTGAATTAACCTCTAATCCATACTTATTTAGAATCCGATTACTTGAAATAGACCTGATTTCTACAACTTGCTCCGGCAAGGATTATCTTCTCCGGCGAAGCTCTGTTAAGAGTAATGGAGATCTTGTTGATGTCCCTCTCGATTCGAGCATTTCCATTTCAAGCTTTGGCAGCCTTAAGAACATCAGTTACTACGAGGATCTAATCTGTGATTTCATCTCTATTAAGGTACAAGAGCTCCATCTCGTAATTTCTTTACTCTCCCTCTATCTTTCTCTCTTAATATTATTTCCAGTTTTCTTTTGCTTTATTTGGTTTTGGTTTGGGAAAAACAAAGGATGTGTCTGTGTTTTACTCTTCCTTATGATCTGTTTGATTAATTGCCTATAAGTGTCGAATGTTTACATTAAATTGAGTTCCCTTGGGATAGTATAGACATGCTAATTGTTACTTGAAACGTTATTTTTTTTTTGAAGCGACAATGCGTGAATTCATGTTATTAAATTCCTTGCGGGAGAGAATGATGTTAAGTTTTTTTTGTTTGTTATAAGTTTTATAAAGGATTTGATTATCAGCGTAGCATGTGAAAAGCCATTTAAATTCCTGTGTTTCATCCTTATTTTTGCCCCGATCTCTTGTGGTTCCCTCATACATATCCGAGTAGCATAAGGATTATAATGTAATATCATATTCTGGTTTTGTCTTGGTTCTCCATCTTTTATTGCCTAATTTTGGTTTCTAATAGGAGTATTTGGAAAGAGTAATAAGAGGTTCTGGTTTTGAGATTGGTTTAGATCTACATTTTGATAAAGACGAAATACAGACCATTGCCAAGAATAGAAGTGTCCATATCAGTAGCCATTTGTATTCCCAATCCTACATCATTTAGGAGTAATGGTTGTGTGGGATATGTTGCTTCCCCTCTCATATGACATAGATGGATTTAGGAGCTATAAGAGACCAACTGAGTTCAATGCAACTGTTATATAGTTGGGTTCTCATAGCAATATCTCCTGTTCATGTTTTAGATACCGACACCACCGAAATTTGATAATTGCGAGAAATCAGTTTGTTCCCTCAGCTTAAATCAGTGAAGGTGTAATTAAGACAAGGCAAACAACAATTTAGTGGAGTGAAATGAGGTAACTTTAGAGTCATTATGGTAGTGCTAAATGGCAGTACTTATATAAACTAATGGTGAAGTCATAACAGCCTTTTCTTTAGTTGCCAAGTCATGGCAGCCCCCATCCCTTGATAATGGCAGCCCATTCATCTAGATGTTATAGCCCTCATTTTACCTTGACATGTGCAGCCTTCTTAATTTTGATATTAGCATCATTTATCCCTCAAGTGATTCCTTTTGTGACTTTTATAGTATTGTAAAGTGAGCTTTTTAAATGGTTTCTATTGAAAATTTTGGGTTTGTATTTTCAGAAAATTTACCTATCAAATGGTCTTGAATCTGTTAAGTGATTTTTATCAGAAGCCTAAGGATTTTTTGCTGAATACTTTCATTGTTGTGTCTACCCATTTGCATCATATTAAGATTTTCATTTAGCTCTCAAGTGACCATGAATTTGTCAAATCATTTCCATTGGGGGGCCTTAGGTTTATAAATTCAATGATTTTGTCAATGTGCTGTCAATTCAATGTTGAGGATACCCACAACATTTTTGGATCTGATTCATTATAATTTAGCCTATTAATTGGGATGAAGTGGAATTTATTTTATGCTGCTTCGATCTATGGATAAGAAAGATTGGGAAGGAAAATATTAATCTGTGTGAAGGTTCAAGTTATAAGTTAGTAATATAGCTTGATCCACTAGGGTGATTCATTAGATTGTGGGTTGTGAGAGTCATCATATGTATTCATCATGATATGTCCTTTAGTTCGAATTCACAATTATGTTTTTCATTAGCTCTAAAACCATATGCTTTTGATGATTTGATTGTGTCAGAACCTGTACTCATGTTATATGTAAAGGCATTGTCAGTATTCATGTTAATTTTGGTTTATCACTAAACACTAGGAAGTTGAGATATAAGTGTGTTTTGTTTCTTTTGATTTTATAATCTCATGTCACTAATGATCTAATTAAGGTGGGAGTTATTTTGGATATCAATAGATGTATCAGTTCTTAGTTTGGAGTTGAAGTAGTAGTAGCATTGTTGAGTGGTAAAATATGCATGTTAATTCTAGTAGTAGTGAGTGGTAAAATAGGATATTAATATCAGTTCTTGGTTTGGTGTTTATATATGAAGTAAATGTCTTTTAGTTTCGAAGGGAAAGCATTTTAAATGTGATGAGTGTTGAAGTTATTGCTTATATTATTTTTGTCGAATAGTCTATTGAAATATTAGGAGAAGTATGGTAGATAGGTTTATTTTTTTTAGTCTCACATAAATCTGGACAGATATTCTTAAACTGTGAGGTAAATTCATCTATTTCATGGCTCAATCAATGACCAATATTAGTCAGTTTTTTATAAATAAGTGGAAGAAAGGAAGAAAATTGAACAGAGATTGTAGTTAAGATAAGGTAATGTCAACACTGATAGTTTGAATGAATAATTTCTTTTGTTTTGTATGATTCCAGTGATTTGATCTTTGTTCTTATCCTGATGGAATATTTTTAGGTCTTTGGCTATAATTTTGTTTTGGCTAAATAGTCTCGTTCGAGATAGTTATCATGTTTGACCCTCCTATAAGCAAGTTGCTCTTTATGTTCCCAATTAGAAGACTAACTTAGTCTTTTAATTGTCCTTTTCCATCATTGCAAGGGCGATGAAGTCGCTAGCCCAAGCCCATCCATAGAGGACTCGTTTAGTCCAAGTAGCCGTTTCCTCATTTATTTTTAAGACTTGCCTAATTCTTTAGATGTACATTCCTTGAACCTCAAGTCCTTTTTCATTGCATGGGCAATGAAAGAGACATCTTGAGCTCACCTTTTAGGGAGACAAGTTATGTCTTAGCAGAGAGTCATTCTCTTTAAGAGTCAGGTTTTGTCTCATTAGCGAGTCACACATAGGAGGCTTGCTTAGCCTCATAATTAGAAACTCCTTTCTTAGTTGAAAACCAACTTGGTCTGGTAGTTGCCCTAACCGTATATCATTGCAGGGGCAATGATAAGGTTACTTGGAGCCCATTTCTGTGTTTAGGAGACTTGCCTAGTCTCACTAGCATATTTTTTTTATCTCATCTTCTTTTAGGAGACTAGCCTAGTCTCGCTAATACTCCCCTCTTAGGGTTGTATACTAGGAGTCAGTCCTTTCGTATATGAGTCAGTCTTTAGCATAGGAGTCAGCTCTTCAATCTTTCAAGAGTCTGTCCTATCATCATAGGGATTAGGATTTTGTCCAACGTCTCATCAAGCCATGTGATTTTATCCAATCTTGCAAGGTATAGGATGCTGTCCAACCCTTACAGATTCGTGATTCTATTCAATTCCCCCGTAAACCATAGGATGCTGTCCAACCTTTGCGGGATATCAGGAGTCTGTCCTACCCTTATGATGATAGGATTCTGTCATCTTGTGTCAAAAACATAAAAAACATCTGAAAAACTAAAAATCTCAAAAATCTTGAGTCATTAAGAGTAGTTAGGAAATCTGTTCCGAACTACGTTGGCTTGATCCCTTTCCACAGGGTACGTAGTGCAGCTTGAGATCTTTATCCCAGGTCCAGCCAAACCTTTAAAAATAAACATTTCAAACCTTCAAAAAATATAAAACTTCTTTAAAATCTTTTCATAAAGATCTTCCCCTAGAGTTAAGACTCTGTCCTAGATATTTGGGGTGTTTTAGAGTTAGGAGGCTGTCCTGTTTATGTTGATATGATGTGTCTTGTCGTGTGAGTGTCTCTAGAGTTAGGAGGCCTCGAGTCATGGTCGGTTAGACATTTAGTCGAACCGATGGCTAGACTAGGAAACATATAGTCAGCCTATGATTTTCCTTAGGATGCACAGCCTAGTTACACATAGGATATAGGCCCCACCTGCATTAGCTTAAGGCTAATCAATTTGCATTAGTTAAGGCATATAGGGAGTCCTAAAAATTACAATTCGCATGAACTTAAGCAATCGCACAAGAAGTTTTACAAAACTAGTCAAGTCTAGTTGATCAAGTATAGGATAGTGGTTCTAGAAGGTTAGGCATCATAGTTTAGAATAGGTCATCGAACTACGTTGATTCTGATTCTTCCCGAGGCCGGGATACGTAGAGCAGCCAGGATGGATGGCCATCCTGGTCCGAGTCAAGTATTGCATTAGAGTTTTATGATTCGTCTTGTCGAATCGTGTATAGAGTTGAATTGTGTTGTGTGTTTTGTTGTGTTTTCTTACTTTCATGTACAGATCCTATGCTTTTAGCTGTAGCATGCATGTGTTTGCACACCAGAACTTAGACACCAATTAGGTATGACAGTTATAACATAGTTATTCTTAGGTGACACTTCTTTCATTTCTTTTATGTGTGCTCATTAATCATCTCCGAGACATGCATGATTAGATAGACGCCTTCTCAGAGATATTCGTTCCCATATCATATGACTTTCGCCCAAAACTCTTCAAAATCAATAAGTAAATAGCATAAGAGACCAGGTGTTTGCACTTGCGCGGATGAGGTGCTCTTCGGACCTTCCAAATTCGTATCCTTCTTTTTATATCTCTGGTTATCCGTTGCAACAGAGCATAATATGAGATCCAGGGCCCACTTCCTTGGATGACGACTCTTCTTTGTTTAAGGTACGTCTCGAATCTGGGCTAGTCCCCGAATCGAAAGGTATCTCCCTTTGTATCGCCACTCATGCTGTGAGGAGCACTTCTTTCGAGAGTTCCTTGGTAGAGCTCTCCATTTACGTGGATGATTCTAGAGAGAGACTTCTCTCGGGGGCTCGTCCCCCGCCTCTCTCGGATCGGGGTCCATACTTATTTGTTCCGTTTCTTTGTTTATTGATCATTTTGTTCTATATGATATGTGGTTGCTTTATTTTTGCCACTCTTAACAGGTATTTGCACTAGGGTCAATCAGGGCTAGCCTGGCTCAGCCCAATCAGGACCAATCAGGGCGGGCTAGGGCCGAGTTGAGGTTTTCGGCCTTGACTCAGGGTCAGGCCAGGCCAGGGCCGAGATAATGGGATCCAGGGTTGAGCTTGGGTTTTGAAAAACCCGACCCCACCTGACCCTGTTGCAGCCCTAGCTCACACCATATAAAAACTCCTAGATAGCCTGACAATTGTGCATTATTATCGGGGATTTTCTAGGATCCATTGCAAAAGGTATTTTGCGGAACGTCTGTTGCATCAGAGCAGCCACCTCATGAATAATGAAACAATCTGCTGAAAAGTAAGCCTATGTGGCTGCTCTCTATGCAACAGACGTTCCGTGAAATGCCTTTTGCGATGGACCCTAGCAAATCCCTTCTTATCGATGGTGCGACAGGGCAATAAATGGAATGCCCTATGATTCTTGCCATCTTCATTTGTACACTATGCATGTGTTGTAACTACAATGCAAAAAAGAAAAATGTGCTTTATTGCGTGCTGTGGGGCCTGATATCCCAAATACCATATTTTGGTAACGACACTAAGGCCCTGTTTGTTTGGGATTATGACACTGAGTTTATTTCACATTTTTCTGATTTAATGTTGATAGCATCTTGAGTAATGTAACTTTGCAACAGCCGTAGGAAGCTAATTGAAAAGTGTAAAACAAAGAAAATATTGTTTCGATACCCACAAGATTTAGATTTGGATTGCTCATATATATTTGCAGTTGAGATTTGGACCAGGGTCAGATCCTTAGATTTCCAAATCAGCTACAACAGTGAAAAAAAATCCGATTTGCAAATATGTTATGCTAGACATTATTTGGAAATCAATATTTGTGGAATTACCTTCACCCTCGCTACTCCTCGACCCCGCTACAGCAGCAGACAGACGCCCCTCCCTCCCTCTCTCTCCTACAACATGAGCATGAGCATGATTTATGTATTATGTATCCAAAGCTCAAATCCAAATCCAAATCCAAATCCAAATCCAAAAACATGAGATATCCAAACGTGGCCTTAATGACATTTCAATTCTTGGGCACAAATTTTTCTTTTCTTTGTTAGTTTGATGTAACCCAAAAATGACATCTCAAGGAAACCATCATTAGTATACACGTCAAAATCAAACCGTCCATGTATCTGCTCCCACCTTGGATGGGTACTATCAGGACAATCCAAACCATCAGAACAAATGAAATTGATAGCAACGTTGAAGGGTACCAGGACAAGAAATAATTCTAATTCAACCGAGTTACCTAATCAACCACAATTCACTAATCTATCATATATCCAATCCAAAGGTGAGATCTCAACCCAATTTAACGGTGAGATCTCTCATATCCTAACATAATTAGCATTTTCTCGGTTGGATAGGGACACCCTCCCTCCGCTTTGTTGAACTCTCAAGAAAGATGGGTTTGCTTATCAAACCAAGTGGTGTTTTAAGGTTGGGAATATCAGTTGCTTCAACCTATATGTTGATTGGTCGACGTCTAAACGTGTATTTTAATTAGCCTAAAGATAGAGTTATCGTACTTAGGTCCTTAATTTATTCCGGACAAAAACGTAATCTCAAGGACAACGTAGTTCACCTAACGATGTGAATATTTCATGAAAGTCCGTTTTGAGAGGAAGATGATGAAATTAAATAACGTAAAATAATAAAACATGTACATGCATGCCACACGTAAACATGGAAGTTCGTGTTTGGTAAAACACAAATATGTTTAAATCAATAATGGGACAAACTCACTTTGTTTTACCTTTTTTCAAACCAGCTCTCGAAGGCTTTGTCAAGGTCTTTGACAACTGGTTAAAAATGGTAAAACAAGGTGAGTAATTCGTCCAATTATCAAATCATGGTCGGGCAGGTAGCAGTACGTAGCATATACGAAAATTTACTATTTAATGTGAAAAGGATTCTGAAACCACTAAACCAGTTCAGATATATAGAGATGTAACAAAGATACATGGATGCACTTACATTTCGTGAACGTTCAAACTTCCCATGGATGAGTAAAATTTATGGATACACAAAATTAACAGAAAAATAAACAAACTTACCATACCTATAATACAAGATTATCATGGATACACAGACTTACCACGGATACACAAAGTTAAAAATGAGAAAAAGGAGCAAATTATTAAAAAAGTAAAAAAATCAGGAGATCCTACAAGACCCCTTTTTCTTGTAAGAGCTTATGTAAATACATATCCTAAGGAGAGATTAGTCTCCTAATGTATCATCTATATTCACATAAACTCTTTTATATCTCTAATATAAGTAGGTCAAGGTTGCCATTCAAAAAAAATTAGTAGGTCATGGTTTTGTATGTGTAAGAAAGTCTATGATGCATGCACTTCAATATGAGGTCATGCTACCTATGCATCTGTTGAATTCTCTTGAATTGATTTTACCCAAATGATCTCATCTTCATCCAATGATCTTATTTTATTCCTTGTGTGATTGAAAGTCCTCAAAAAATGCTCCATGAATCATAGACACGACTCAGACCACAAATCAGTTGCCTAACAACCATAAATGTGTTTGATGCTTCTAAGCTGCCTACGTGTAGTTTTGACTCAAGACATCAACTTGTGTGAGAAATGATGCTATACGAGGAAAGGAGAAGCTTCATTTGGTCCCACCAACATGATGACAGCTTGATCCCTTCATTTGTGGTGGCAGCTTATAGATGCTATATCCCTTCATTTGGTTTTTCCCTGAAATTTCGAAATTTTGGTCGAAATTTATTTTTGGTGGGGTCCGAAACCGGTATCGAAACCAAAATTTAAAACCTTGTTTATATGTCAATGGGAGCGGCTACCTAAATGAAAGTCTATAATTGAAAATTTAAAAGAAACATAAATCAGTTTTTTTCTAAGTTTTATAGTGAAATAACACTTGAAGAAGCACTTCTTTGCGAAGCAAATCTAAGCCCTGTTTCGATTGCAAGAAAAAGAAATTCCGAACTTTTCTTGGGAATTTTTTTGTCTTTCCATGATTTAGAGGGAAATAATATGATTGTGGTTAATTTAGAGGAATATTATTGTAAATTGAAGGTCCCTATAAGTAAAATTCGGTTACGGTAGGTTTAACTCTGTAAAAAAGTAGGAAATTTAATAAACTTTTTCTTTTCCAAACTTTTCCAGAAAATTCCTGCAATCCAAACAGGGGCTAATTGATTGGGTCAAAGGAATCACATGAGTCTTTTGATCCTATTGTTCCTAACTAAAATTATCCTTGAAGAAACCAATGAGACCGCTTCTCATTTTCTTCTCACACAAAGAGCTTGTCATAATATATCACTCCTGCTATTTAGAAAATGAAAGTTATAGTCACTTGTCTATTTTTGTTATTAATTAATAATTAATTTGATGATCTGATTGATCAAGGAATGTGTTCCATGTATATGGAGGGACGACCGAGAATGCTCAAGACCATCGTCGTGGTCTCTAGACCACAACATCAACCTTCATTTTATTTTCACATTTGAGTTTTGTAAACACAGATATATCACCTTTTTTTTCCCAAGATTTTGTTTCATTTCCCTTCAAGTTTTACTAAAAATATCACCTCATTTTTCAGAAGAAACTTTTAGTTTCCAATAAGATGATCAAAATACCCTCTTTCTAGGGGTGCAACTCGGGTTCATTTTTCGGTATGGGGTTACGCTTTTACCATAAAATTGAATCGGGTTTGAGTTGATTCCAATTCGTTATTCTAGCCAAAGCTCAACGTGACCCATTCCAAGTTGCACCCCCTTTTTTTAGAAGTAACTTTTTAAGAACAGCTATGGACAGTCGAGTTTTTATATGGTGTAAGCCCTTATAGTCCTGTATTTTTTAAAAAGCACTGTACGGGCCACACTATAGGATGATCCCAACCTTCTGATCTATAGAGGAATTGTATATTATGGAAACCTCTATAGATCGTATGGCTAGGATCATCGTATGAAATGATTTTTCAGTATGGGGTTATGCTTTTACCATAAAATTGACTGGGGTTTGAGTTGATTCCAATTCATTATTGTAGCAAAAGCTCAACCCGACCCATTCCAAGTTGTACCCCAAGAAGTAACTTTTTAAGAACAGCTATGGACAGTCGAGTTTTTATATGGTGTAAGCCCTTATAGTCCTGTATTTTTAAAAAAGGGCTTACACCATGAGCAATGATAGATACAAGGGATCCCTTGCATAAAGAGCCAAAAAGGGGCTCTTGGTTGGATCCATGTAATTTTCAGTTACATTTTAAAATCGGTTGAAAAAGTAAAATCAGTTACATTTGATGACGTGGATCTCAATTATGCTGAAAAAATTCTGGTCACGTGATTTAAACTATATGATAAAAAACCCAGAGCCCATTTGATTAGATAGTTGCAATCTCTTGATTAATGAGATTTTTGGACCACTAGAGATCTAGGTTAGGGCTTCCAAGTAGATGGCCCCTTATTCCGTTAATTTATTTGAATCAAATGCTGTAATCAGGTGGAATCGGAATGGGATGCCAATTCTGATTCCTGATTTCGTCTATCCAAACATACCTTTTGAGTATTTATCAATATATGATCATAATTTACCTTTATACTAACAAAATCTATAAGAATACTTTTCTATTATATTTTATCGAAAAATTATACGATCCGAAACATGCACAACGAAAGATCCTTTTATGGGTGAATGCCATTATGATCAACATTGATGACTCAACCGTGATGAGAAGTGATTATGATTGGTATCACCATTTAAAATCTAAAATCATAGGTTTAATGGTGATAATATATGGAATATGATAGTTTGACCGCATTTACTTAATAGGAAGCCATACCACTTTCTTTATTTGAAGAGGAAGTCTAAACTGAGGGTAGCCCTTGCAAAAAAGTGGTGAAGGGCTCCCCCATTGGCTGCAAATCACCATCATATTTGACTTTTCGGTAGTTATTAATGCAAGACGGTGATGTGCAGCCAATGGGAGAGCCCTTTCACCTCTTTTTTGCAAGGGCTCCCTTCAGTCTAGAATTCCTCTTATTTGAAACTTTCTCCCAAAGAAAATTCTTAGCATTTGCAAGTTTCCTTCATTGTAATCTTATTTTGATTAGCCTAAACATAGAGTTATCGTACTTAGGTCCTTAATTTATTCCGGACAAAAATGTAATCTCAAAGGACAACTTAGTTCACCTAACGACGTGAATATTTCATGAAAGTCCATTTTGAGAGGAAGATGATGAAATTAAATAACGTAAAATAATAAAACATGTACATGGATGCCAACTACAAATAAATAAATTAATAATTAATTTGATGATCTGATTAATCAAGGAATGTGTTTCATGTACATGGGGGACGACCGAGAATGCTCAAGACCACAACATCAACCAACATTTTATCTTCACATTTGGGTTTTGTAAACACAGAAATATCACCTTTTTTTCCCCAAGATTTTGTTTCACCTCATTTTTTTAGAAGAAACTGTATATTATGGAAACCTCTGTAGATCGTATGGCTAGGATCATCGTATGAAATGATTTTTGGGGAACAATCCTATTTGCATTATGTTCCATCACATGGACGGTTTGGATCGTCCTATGAAGTGGTCCGTACAGTATTTAAAAAAAAAATAAGGGACTATAAGGGCTTATACCATATAAAATCTCTGGACAGCAAACCCTCGGACGTACTATAAGCCGGATGGAAAGATTCCAGGGGTATTTGCGGTATTTTAACCTAAAGTCTATATTTCCAAAAGAAATCACGTGGCACCAAGAAAATTAAGAAAAAGGACTACAAAGGACACCATGGTGTCTAACAAAAGCCTAACATTCGAGATTAGTAATCCATTACACTCTCAAACCATTCATTACACTACACTCTCAATCCCTTACATTACACTCTCAAACCATTCAACACATCAATAGGGATAAACTTAGTTTTGCAACCATGGATAAGCTCATACTAAGTTTTCTGACCATATGCTTTGTTTTAGGTATTAGGGTGGTGAAGAGTGAGATGATATCATCTTGTGCCCAAACCCCATCTCGAAGTATGTACTTCTCTTATTACTGGTAATCCTTTCCCTACCCTTGATAATACTCAATTTGATTTCCGCAGTTTAGCTCTTCAAGCCACCATGGACAGAGCCCAACAAAGCCCTTCGGCTTGTTTCGGCCATTGATACAAGCTTGCTTGACAAGCGAGCCAAGGTGGCGTGGGATGATTGTGTGGAGCTTTTCGAAGACACCATTGCTCATCTTAATCGCATGCTTGGGTCTACTAATCCAAATACTTTCGAAGACTCTCAAACATGGCCAAGTGCGGCCATTGCCAACCAAAAGATGTCCCTTTTGAATGCCACCTTTGAGGAGAACTTGCCAAAAGATATCACGTGGCACCACGAAAATTAAGAAAAAGGACTACAAAAGCCTAACATTCGAGATTAGTACCCATTTCTTATAATTTTCGCCAAAGACCGCCCTCCTTACCAACAACCCTCCTTACCCCTTTGTATTCACATAACCCACAATCTTAAAATCCAATGGTCTTTATTTGTTTCTGCCACGTTATTTGAAATTCAAAAAACAACAACGGACATATATTCTTCTTCACGTAATCCTGCATGAATCAATATGTCAACCTTAACCTAACCGCGTTCAAAGAAATTAACCATACTGTTGCCTATAAAAGGACCCACCCTTACATTACACTCACAAACCATTCAACACATCAATAGGGATAAACTTAGTTTTGCAACCATGGATAAGCTCATACTATGTTTTCTGACCATATGCTTTGTTTTAGGTATTAGGGTGGTGAAGAGTGAGATGATATCATCTTGTGCCCAAACCCCATATCCTGAAGTATGTACTTCTCTTATTACTGCTAATCCCTTCCCTACCCTTGATAATACTCAATTTGATTTCCGCAGTTTAGCGCTGCAAGCCACCATGGACAGAGCCCAACAAGCCCTTCGGCTTGTTTCGGCCATTGATACAAGCTTGCTTGAGAAGCGAGCCAAGGTGGCGTGGGATGATTGTGTGGAGCTTTTCGAAGACACCATTGGTCATCTTAATCGCACGCTTGGGTCTACTAATCCAAATACCTTCGAAGACTCTCAAACATGGCTAAGTGCGGCCATTGCCAACCAAAAAACGTGCGAAAACGGATTCACAGATTTCAATTTGTCTTCGCATATTATCTCCTTACCCTTCATGGTGGGAAATGTCTCAAAGTTGATTTGCAATTCACTTGCTATTAACAAGGCTGCGGCTTCGACAGCTACCACTTTGTCGAGTAAGTCAGGTGGTGGGCGGCGGTTGCTTTCGAGTCGGTTCCCGGAATGGGTTTCGGCTGCTGATCGAAAGCTTCTTCAGTCATCGAGCGCAGCCACACAAGCTGATATTATTGTGGCAAAAGACGGGTCAGGAAATTACCAGACAATTTCTGAGGCTGTTGCTGCTTCTGCGAAGCTAAGGAGTGGGACTAAGAGATTTGTTATCCATGTGAAAGCTGGTGTTTATAGTGAAAATGTCCAAATTACGAAGTCGATGAACAATTTAATGTTTATCGGTGATGGAATCGATGCTACTGTTGTTACAGGCACTAAGAATGTTCAAGATGGTTCCACGACCTTTGCATCGGCGACCTTCGGTGAGTTTCTTCATGAATTTTTAATTCTAATTAAGTTTCTTTATCTTCTTAAGTGGTTTCGAGTTTTACTTTCTTGTGGAAGAATACTAAGAGAGCCTACAAGAATTTATTTGATAAAGAATTTCTAACCCTATAATTCGTTTTGCAAATTACATTATTAAATTAAAATAGTCTTATTCGCAAATAAGAACCAATTTTGGTGGAATCCAAAGAGGGCCTAAAGCTTAGCAGAAGATTATCCAAACCAAAACTAATTAATTTTATGGATTTTTGTAACATTTAAGACCGTGTAACTTTTAAGCAATATGACTAAAGCTACCAGCCTACCTTGAACTTCAAAGCTGGTGGCATAACTAAAGTAAGGAAGATTGTTACATGGAAGATTGCTACGGTCAAAAGTAAGGAAGTTTCTACTACTTTTACAGTAACGGTCCTTCCTCATTGAGGTTGATAGATATTATATTATGACACGTCTAGGCCTAACAACTGGCCTCACAGATTTTATTGCTAATTAAAAAGGTACAAAATAAGTACCATGATTAAAACAACGGGGTGCGGATGTGGATTTCAAAGGGAAATGATATATTCCCCACTTTTCTTCCACAGGCCACCCCTTATCGTATAAATATATACACAAAAAGGAGGTGGCCCGGGGAAGAAAAAGGGGACGAATACATCACTTCCCTTTTATATTAACCATCTTAGATAAATGCTTCCGGCCTTTGTTATACGTTGAATTTGTTATATAATCCAGATGCCTATTATTTTATGGAAAAAAAATGAGCCTAACAGTGTAAAACAAATTCTATACATAATTTTAAGGCCATGTTCCTTCGATAGGAAATGGACGTAATGAGGACCAATTTTATGTGACAAATAACTTCAATGTAAATTAACTTTATGTGACAAATAAGGACCAATTTTAGTGGTATCCGATCGATAGCCCGTTTGGATACTTATCTTCTTCTCAGCTGTCACCGGAAACGGATTCATAGCCCGAGACATGACGTTTCAGAACACTGCCGGGCCACAGAAGCACCAGGCGGTCGCACTTCGATCAGGCTCAGATCTCTCAGTATTCTACAGATGTAGCTTCAAAGGGTACCAAGACACACTCTATGTCTACTCCCAACGCCAATTCTACCGCGAGTGTGACATTTATGGGACCGTAGACTTTATATTCGGGGACGCAGCAGCCGTCCTCCAAAATTGCAACATATATGTTAGGAGACCCATGAGCAATCAGCAGAACACGGTCACCGCTCAAGGAAGAACGGACCCAAACGAGAACACAGGGATTTCAATTCACAATTCAAGAGTTACCGCGGCTTCGGACTTGAAACCAGTTCAAGGCTCCTTCAAGACATACCTTGGTAGGCCATGGCATCAGTACTCGAGGACCGTATTTATGAAAACTTCTCTAGATAGCTTGATTGCTCCTGCAGGATGGCTTGAATGGAGTGGGAACTTTGCTTTAAGTACTTTATATTATGGAGAGTATATGAACACAGGCGCGGGTGCGGCCACAGGTGGCCGAGTGAAGTGGCCGGGGTATCATGTCATTACAAGTGCGACGGAAGCTGGAAAATTCACCGTCGGGAGCTTCTTGTCCGGGAATTCATGGATTCCGGCAACCGGTGTACCTTTCACTTCAGGCCTTTGAGATGGATTTTTCTGTCTCTACAAGACTTTGGTGGCTTTCTATTCATTGTTTTATGATAAAATGTAGGGGTGGCCAGAACCGAACCAGAACCGAAGAACCGAACCGGAACCGAAGAACCGAACCGGAACCGAACTGTAAAAAAATATTTTTGGTCCGGTTCGGTTCCACTGATGAAGAACCGAAAAATTTTGGTTCGGTTCCGGGTCTAATGTTCTCGGTTCGGTTCCGGAACCGAAGAACCGAACTTTGAATATATATATATATAATATTTTTATATTCTATTATATATATACTTAATAATATAAATTACTTATAATATTAATAAGTAATAGTTAATACTATTCTTATAATAAGAAAGTAACTTATATTATAACTTTAATTAAAAGTTTTTATAAATTATAATTAATAATTAATAATTAGCCATTAGAACCGAAGAACCGAACCGGACCGAACCGATTATTTTCGGTCCGGTTCGGTTCGGTCCTACTGTGTACTACGGTTCGGTTCGGTTCTTACGGTTCATGGAACCGAGAACCGAGAACCGAAAAAAAATGAACCGAGAACCGAGAACCGAACCGGTTGGCCACCCCTAATAAAATGTGATTAATTTTATGTAGAAGATAGGATATAGTTGTTGAATTCATTGTATTATATGTCAATCATCCTGTAAATGTCGAAAACAGGATTGCCATTTTTCTCTATCTTATGTATTTTCATGGATTGACTTAATCTGTGTATACCTTATTATTCTATTAATAAAGGGGAGAGTTTTCCTTTTCCTATTTGTTATATTCTTCTTTTGAAAACGTGTATTTGTTAGGAAAGGGCCCTCAAAATGGAAACTCCTGATAGAAAAAACACCAACAATCGCTTGTACGCTGTTTTGACATTTTGGATGGCTTTAATCCTATAGATGTAGATTTTTTATCAGATGGGCCCAATCATTAATTGGAAATAGCCCAAGTCTCATTAATATCTTGAATGCCTAAGTAACTTTTAAGCCGTGTAACATTAATTAGCGTGGTCCCACCTTGTTTTCAATCAAACCTCCACCAAGTTCTTCACATCTTCGATCTCCATTGGGCTGAAAAAATGTTGGTCAATTGATTTAAACTATCTGATCCAAAACCCAAAGCCCATTTGATTGGATGGTTACGATATCTTGATCAATAAGATTTTTTGGACCATGGAGATCGAAGGCAGGGCTGCCAGGTAGGTGGTCTGGAGTTCTGGATCAACCTAACTTGTAGCCCCATCTATGGGATAGCCTCCCATTTAGGAATTAAGAATCAGCATCCCCATTCCGATTCTGCCGGAATAAGATTATCATCCCTTGGGAACGCAACAAATGGCGCCATAATGTCCCCATCTATTCTGTCCCTGTTTTAATTCCTTCATTCCTTTTATCCATTAGGGCCCGTTTGGATACCTCATATTTTGTATTTCGATTTGGAATTGAGTTTTGAATACAAAATGAATAGATCCGCCAGCTCATGTTGAGAGAGACAGAGAAGGAAGGGAGTACTTCCTACTGGAGGGGAGAGGTTGAGGAGCAAAGACGGTGAAGGAAACTGCCACATCTGTGGATTTCCAATTACTTATTTCCACATCATATTTGTAAATCTATTTTTTTTCAAAAACTACTGTACGGACCACATCATAGGATGATCCAAACCGTCCATGTGATGGAACACAACTTAAATAGGTTGTGCCCAAAAAACCATTTCCACAGGATGATCCTAGCCCTCCGATCCAGGAGGTTTCCGTAATATGTTGTTCCTCTATAGATCGGACGGTTGGGATCATCCTATAGAAATGATTTTTTGGGCACAACCTATTTACGTTGTGGCCCATCACGTGGACGGTTTGGATCATCCTATAGTGTGGTCCGTATAGCATTTTTTGAAAAATACGGTACTATAAGGGCTTACAATAGGGGTGCAAGTTTGGCCCTGTCAGCCCGACCCGCCCTGAGCCCGAACAGGGTTTGGGCTAGATTTTCCAACCCTGAGGGCGGGTCAGGGTTCATCTTTTAGGCCTTGACTCAGGATTGGGCCGGGTTCAGGGTTAATACCTCAAGTCAGCCCGACTCGGCCCGCCTCTTGGTTTTCTATTATAGAATTGAATCATCTGTGTATGATTCTTTTGCTAATATTTTTTATTATCTTAGATTGATGTTTCTTTACAATACTATTAATTGTCTCTGCTGCATGTCATGTTGTTGAATTCATTTTGTCTTATTTGTTCCCTTTCTTTGTTTATTGATCATTTTGCTCTATATGATATGTGGTTGCTTTATTTTTGCCACTCTTAACAGGTATTTGCACTAGGGTCAATCAGGACCAATCAGAGCCGCCTAGGACCGAGTTGAGGTTTTTCGGCCCTGACTCAGGGTCACGGCAGGCCAGGGCCGAGATAATGGGATCCAGGGTTGGGCTTGGGTTTTGAAAAACCCGACCCCACCCGACCCTGTTGCAGCCCTAGCTCACACCATATAAAAACTCCTAGATAGCCTAACAATTGTGCATTATTATCGGGGATTTTCTAGGGTCCATTGCAAAAGGTATTGTCTGTTGCATCAGAGCAGCCACCTCATGAATAAAGAAACAATCTGCTGAAAAGTAAGCCTATGTGGCTGCTCTCTATGCAACAGACGTTCCGTGAAATGCCTTTTGCGATGGACCTAGCAAATCCCTTCTTATCGATGGTGCGACAGGGCAATAAATGGAATGCCCTATGATTCTTGCCATCTTCATTTGTACACTATGCATGTGTTGTAACTACAATGCAAAAAAGAAAAATGTGCTTTATTGCGTGCTGTGGGGCCTGATATCCCAAATACCATATTTTGGTAACGACACTAAGGCCCTGTTTGTTTGGGATTATGACACGGAGTTTATTTCACATTTTTCTGATTTAATGTTGATAGCATCTTGAGCAATGTAACTTTGCAACAGCTGTAGGAAGCTAATTGAAAAGTGTAAAACAAAGAAAATATTGTTTTGATACCCACAAGATTTAGATTTGGATTGCTCATATATATTTGCAGTTGAGATTTGGACCTGGTTCAGATCCTTAGATTTCCAAATCAACTACAACAGTGAAAAAAATCCGATTTGTAAATCTGTTCTGCTAGACATTATTTGGAAATCAATATTTGTGGAATTAGCTTCACCCTCGCTACTCCTCGACCCTGTTAGACTGTCCCTTAGGCCATGATATTTGGAAATCAATATTTATGCCAAGAGAAGCAATAGTGTTGATTTTTATTGTGCAAATATATGTTCAAGTTAGATATCTGCTCTATGATTAATTCTAGAGAGTAGAAAGGATAGGTTGGGTCTACGAGAAGGGCGTGTAGGGTGTGGCTCTGCGTGTGCAGAATGCTAACCATAGACAAGTGGTCAAGTAGATAAAAACTGCGGGTAGAAGATTTATTTAGACATGCAGTTGATGGGTTTGGGTAAGGAGTTCCAACAACACCATATTTGTGGATGGTCTGGACTTAGCGTCTAATCCGTCTATGGGCTGATGATGTTTACGGTATGACTATATATATCTAGTATTAAATGAAAAGACATGTGTTTGATGAAATAGGTTGAAAACTTTCTGAAATGTTGACTTGACTGAATTATTATATAAAATAGGTTGAAAACTTTCTGTCTCTTCGAAGATGGATCTTCTACGTCAGAAGATATAGTATATGAATAATACACATTCTAATTGACCAAGCCTGATATGGTTGGCAAGTTAATTAGTCTTGGGTTTGGACCTATTAACTCATTTGGTTGGTTCAATCGGAGCTTACCTACCCAAAAAACAGTTGATTAGTCTTATCCAGATGAGATCCCAGCGACTAAGAGATACTCTAATATACTTTCGGATTGGCCTTTAAAGGAGAGGAAATGTATTTACGTGTGTGTTCATTTTCAAGGGTGAAAATATCACTTGAGAAGAAATTTTGCTTGCTTGACCATTTTTAGTTCATTTTTAGGTGAACGATTGGGAAATTAGTACATCTTATTGATCAATGAGTATGATGGACAGTAGACAATGGTTAAGACCATATTTCAGAGCATTGCCTTTTAACTTTATTTTTATTTTTCTTCTTGGTAACGAAAAAAATATTATGTTCTCTCTCAAGATTTTGTTTCATGCCGCTTGAAAATGATGATGCATGCTTGCGTGTGTGTTTACGTGGTATGGGCCTCATAAATTTGAGTTCATTGTTCGGTTTCGATAACCCTTTCCGACCCCACCGAAAACCGAAATTTCGGCGAAATCCGAAATTTCGTAATTTGGTTCGAAATTCCGGACCGAATTTTTGAAATTTTGAACCAAAATTTTGTAACACTTTTCTTGTAATAAATAATGGCATTTAATCGAAATTTCGAACCGAAATTTGGTAAACGGTGAAAAATGGAATTTCCGGAAATTTCAGTTTCGGTCTCCACCGAAATCCAAAATTTCGGATTTCGGTCGAAATTTAAAACCATGATCGAGGTTGCCTACGCAATGTGTCATATTATTGATGGCGCCACACGGCAAAAAATGAAACGATCTTGCGATTCTATCCACCTTCATTTTTACTCTTATGCATGTGTTGCAACTTGCAACTACAGAGCAAAAAGGCTTTATTGCATGCCGTGGGAACTGATATACCCAGTACCATATTTTAATTACGACATTAATCAGTTTATTTCACATTTTTCTGATTTACTGTTGATAGCATCTTGACTAATATAACTTTGCAAGTTTGCAACAGCCGTAGAAAGCTAATTAAAAATTGTAAAACAAAGAAAATAGTGATGTTATCAAAATATGACAGTGTGGATATCAGTCCTCTCTCTAATATCATATTAGTTAAATAACAAGCGAAGCACTTGGGGCCCGTTTGGATACCTCCCATTTTGTATTTGGATTTGGAATTGAGTTTTGAAAATACAAAATGTAAGATCCGGCAGCTCATGTAAAGGGAGAGAGAGAGAGGGAAGGGGGTACTTCCTAGTGGAGAGGAGAGGTTGAGGAGCAAAGAGGGTGAAGGAAACTGCCGGATCTGTAGATTCCTAATTTCTTATTTCCACATCAAATTTAGAAATTTGATTTTTTTTCACTGTCAGCTGCCGAATTAGAAATCCAAGAATTTGATCCGATCCAAATTACAATGCAGAAAGGGCTGCAAATGTGAGAAATCCAAATCAAAATCTTCTTGGCATCCAAACAGGCCTTAATGACATTTCAATTCTTGGTGATGATGTTTTTTTTTTTCTTTTTTACTTTGATGTAACCCAAAAATGATATCTCAAGGAAATGGTAGTGAAGATATCAGTCCCCTATAACTATAAGAAGTGGTGAAAAATGGAATTTCCGGAAATTTCAATTTCGGTCTCCACCGAAATCCAAAATTTCGGATTTCGGTCGAAATTTAAAACCATGATCGAGGTTGCCTACGCAATGTGTCATATTATTGATGGCGCCACACGGCAAAAAATGAAACGATCTTGCGATTCTATCCACCTTCATTTTTACTCTTATGCATGTGTTGCAACTTGCAACTACAGAGCAAAAAGGCTTTATTGCGATTCTATCCACCTTCATTTTAATTACGACATTAATCAGTTTATTTCACATTTTTCTGATTTACTGTTGATAGCATCTTGACTAATATAACTTTGCAAGTTTGCAACAGCCGTAGAAAGCTAATTAAAAATTGTAAAACAAAGAAAATAGTGATGTTATCAAAATATGACAGTGTGGATATCAGTCCTCTCTCTAATATCATATTAGTTAAATAACAAGCGAAGCACTTGGGGCCTGTTTGGATACCTCCCATTTTGTATTTGGATTTGGAATTGAGTTTTGAAAATACAAAATGTAAGATCCGGCAGCTCATGTAAAGGGAGAGAGAGAGGGAAGGGGGTACTTCCTAGTGGAGAGGAGAGGTTGAGGAGCAAAGAGGGTGAAGGAGACTGCCGGATCTGTAGATTCCTAATTTCTTATTTCCACATCAAATTTAGAAATTTGATTTTTTTTTCACTGTCAGCTGCCGAATTAGAAATCCAAGAATTTGATCCGATCCAAATTACAATGCAGAAAGGGCTGCAAATGTGAGAAATCCAAATCAAAATCTTCTTGGCATCCAAACGGGCCTTAATGACATTTCAATTCTTGGTGATGATGTTTTTTTTTTTCTTTTTTACTTTGATGTAACCCAAAAATGATATCTCAAGGAAATGGTAGTGAAGATATCAGTCCCCTATAACTATAAGAAGTGGTGAAAATTATGCCAAGAAGTCTATAAACTGATACATTAATCCCAATGTGAGAAGATTACAAAAATTTATTATTGCCTAGCTATTGGGGACCATCCAGAGTTCTCTAGTAATGTATTTATCTAATTCATAAAGTATCTCTAGTAATGTATTTATCTAATTTTTTTATTGAACTCTCAAGTAAGGAAGATGGGTTTGCTTATCAAAACAAGAGGTTGGGAATATGAGTAGCTAGAACGAATATGGTGATCGGTCGACGTCTAAACGTGTATAGTGATTAGCCTAAAGATAGAGTTATCGTACTTTGGTCCTTCATTCCGGACAAAAATGTAATCTCAAGGACAACGTAGTTCACCTAACGATGTGAACATTTCATATTTTCATGAAAGCCCATTTCGAGGAAATTTGTTTGAAGACGACATATTTTGAGAGGAAGAAGATGAAATAACTTAAAATATATACACGCACACGTAAACATGGAAGTTCGTGTTTGTTAAAACACAAGCATGTAAAAACCAATATGCTCTATTCACTAAAATACAACATATTCTATAAAAAAAAAGGCGGCCCAGTGCACGAGGCTCCCGCCATTGAAGGGTCTCGGGAGGGCAAGATGTGAACATGCTATAAAAAAAATACGAACATATTCTATTAGTGTTAAATATAATAGGGAGTTTTTATATGGTGGCGCCGCCTTTCATATCTGATCCAATTACAGCTGATATTTTAAGACTCGATCAAATATCAAGGGCAACACCTATGTTGTACCTGCCGTACCCGCATCCAAGTTTTGATAATGGTACAAACTCACCTTTTTTTTAAACCAGCTCTCCAAAGCTTTGTCAAGGCCTTTGACAATTGGTTAGGAAAGGTAAAACAAGGTGAGTAATTCGTCCAATTATCAAATCATGTCCGTGCAGTTAGCAGTAGCCTATACAAAAATTTACTATTTAATGTGAAAAGGATTCTGAAACCACTAAACCTGTAACGCCCCGGCCACCATGTAGATATTGTCCGGTTCTAGGCTGCAGCCCTTCTCGGTTTTTTTTCCCCGCAGAAAACGCGTTTATACAGGCAAAGGTGGGGGTCTACACATATAACCCAGGAACTTTTTCTCTCCGCTTCCGATGTGGGACTATTACAATCCACTCCTCTTCCGATGTGGGACTATTACAATCCACCCCTCTTAAAAGGCCCAGCGTTCTCAGTGGCACACCGTACTAGAGAAGATACGGCTCTGATACCATATTTGTAACGCCCAGGCCACCATGTAGATATTGTCTAATTCTAGGGAAGGTGGGGGTCTACACATATAACCCAAGAACTTTCTCTCTCCGCTTCCGATGTGGGACTATTACAAAACTAGTTCATTTTCGTCAAACCAAGAAAGGGGCCTTGTCACAATGGGATAGGATTGAACCCTCTCTCTCTCCATTAATAAGGTACGCAAGTACAGTTATATAGAGATGTAACAAAGACGCATTGGGATCTACCAAACTTCAAAGATATGCGATATTCTCTGTAATAAACAAACTCACCATGGATATATAAACTTACTGTGGATACTGCATGAACTTATATTTCGTGAATGTACAAACTTCCCATGGATGAGTAAAATTTATGGATACACAAAATTAACAGAAAAATAAACAAACTTACCATACCTATAAAATATCATAAATGTGTTTGATGCTTCTAAGCTGCCTACGTGTAGTTTTGACTTAAGACATCAACTTGCGTGAGAAATGATGCTATACGAGGAAAGGAGAAGCTTCATTTGGTCCCACCAACATGATGACAGCTTGATCCCTTCATTTGAGGTGGCAGCTTATAGATGCTATAGCTTTAAAATTGTCTCAATCGGACGATCATTATTGTCCAATCATCCAATCCAACAGGGCCTGTTTCGATTGTAAGAAAAACAAATTCCGAAATTTTCTTGGGAATTTTTTTCTTCTTTCCATGATTTAGAGGAAAATAATATGATTGTGGTTAATTTAGAGGATTATTAGTATAAATTGAAGGTCCCTATAAGTAAAGTTCGGTTACGGTAGGTTTAACTCTCTGTAAAAAAGTGGGAAATTTTATAAATTTTTTCTTTTCCAGACTTTTCCAGAAAATTCCTGCAATCCAAACAGGGCCTAATTGATTGGGTCAAAGGAATCACATGAGTCTTTTGATCCCATTGTTCCTAACTAAAATTATCCTTGAAGAAACCAATGAGACCGCTTCTCATTTTCTTCTCACACAAAGAGGTTCTCATAATTTATCACTCCTGCTATTTATAAAATGAAAGTTATAGTCACTTGTCTATTTTTGTTATTAATTAATAATCAATTTGATGATCTGATTGATCAAGGAATGTGTTCCATGTATATGGAGGGACGACTGAGAATGCTCAAGAGCCGAGATATCCGTTGCCGAGAGTCATGTAAAGTCATCATGGCGATGATATCCATCGGACATTCCACTGCTGCATTTCCTTGGCGCCCATTGCGCCGGGGTTTGTTATTCACCCAAGTTGCCAGCCGGTGCCTAAACTCATGAAGAGTAGCGGGCACGGAACTTGCAAGCCTGGATGTGAGGGGGAGTCGCCAGGCGCGCTAGCGTCCCCACCCCCAGAATGATAATTGACATGTCCACACCAGTCGTGTTTTAATTTCATGTCTGTCTGCGGTGAAAATCTACTGTAAAAACAGAGCTGCCGGTATCTACCAGTATTTTGCTTACGTTAAAATTGGCGATGAGAAGACGTACGACGAACGCATCATCATGGGGGAGGTGGACTTTCTCGTAGTCTTTCTCGGAGAAGACTATCTGTTCGTCGCTATTTGCTGGCTCCGAATGTGGTTTTTTCGACGGAGCTTCCACTGCATGAATTTGGGCTTTCACTTAGGGTCTCTAGACCACGACATCAACCTTCATTTTATTTTCACATTTGGGTTTTGTAAACACAGAAATATCACCTTTTTTTTCCCTTGAAGTTTTACTAACTTTCTAGGGGTGCAACTCGGGTTCATTTTTTGGTATGGGGTTAAGCTTTTACCATAAAATTGACTCGGGTTTGAGTTGATTCCAATTCATTATTATAGCAAAAGCTCAACCCGACCCATTCCAAGTTGCACCCCCATTTTTTAGAAGTAACTTTTTAAGAACAGCTATGGACAGTCGAGTTTCTATATGGTGTAAACCCGTATAGTCCTGACTTTTTAAAAAAGCACTGTACGGGCCACACTATAGGATGATCCCAACCTTCCGATCTATAGAGGAACTGCATATTATGGAAACCTCTATAGATCGTATGGTGTCTAACAAAACCTCTAGAAAGTACAAAGCACTTAATTGTCTTTAATTGGTGTCTAACAAAAGCCTAACAATCGAGATTAGTACCAATTTCATACAAATATTCAAGTTGGAACCCTCTCGCCCACTTTCCAAGCTATCAAATTCCTCATTTCCTAAGATTTCCACTCTATAATTTTCGCCATAGACCGCCCTCCTTACCAACAACCCTCCTTACCCCTTTGTATTCACATAACCCACAATCTTAAAATCCAATGGTCTTTATTTGTTTCTGCCACGTTATGTGAAATTCAAAAAACAACAACGGACATATATTCTTCTTCACGTAATCCTGCATGAATCAATTATGTCAACCTTAACCTAACCGCGTTCAAAGAAATTAACCATATTGTTGCCTATAAAAGGACCCACCCTTACATTACACTCTCAAACCATTCAACACATCAATAGGGATAAACTTAGTTTTCCAACCATGGATAAGCTCATACTATGTTTTCTGACCATATGCTTTGTTTTAGGTATTAGGGTGGTGAAGAGTGAGATGATATCATCTTGTGCCCAAACCCCATATCCTGAAGTATGTACTTCTCTTATTACTGCTAATCCTTTCCCTACCCTTGATAATACTCAATTTGATTTCCGCAGTTTAGCTCTGCAAGCCACCATGGACCGAGCCCAACAAGCCCTTCGGCTTGTTTCGGCCATTGATACAAGCTTGCTTGAGAAGCGAGCCAAGGTGGCGTGGGATGATTGTGTGGAGCTTTCCGAAGACACCATTGGTCATCTTAATCGCACGCTTGGGTCTACTAATCCAAATACCTTCGAAGACTCTCAAACATGGCTAAGTGCGGCCATTGCCAACCAAAAAACGTGCGAAAACGGATTCACAGACTTCAATTTGTCTTCGCATATTATCTCCTTACCCTTCATGGTGGGAAATGTCTCAAAGTTGATTTGCAATTCACTTGCTATTAACAAGGCTGCGGCTTCGACAGCTACCACTTTGTCGAGTAAGTCAGGTGGTGGGCGGCGGTTGCTTTCGAGTCGGTTCCCGGAATGGGTTTCGGCTACTGATCGAAAGCTTCTTCAGTCATCGAGCGCAGCCTCACAAGCTGATATTATTGTGGCAAAAGATGGGTCAGGAAATTACCAGACAATTTCTGAGGCTGTTGCTGCTTCTGCGAAGCTAAGGAGTGGGACTAAGAGATTTGTTATCCATGTGAAAGCTGGTGTTTATAGTGAAAATGTCCAAATTACGAAGTCGATGAACAATTTAATGTTTATCGGTGATGGAATCGGTGCTACTGTTGTTACAGGCACTAAGAATGTTCAAGATGGTTCCACGACCTTTGCATCGGCGACCTTCGGTGAGTTTCTTCATGAATTTTTAATTCTAATTAAGTTTCTTTATCTTCTTAAGTGGTTTCAAGTTTTACTTTCTTGTGGAAGAATACTAAGAGAGCCTACAAGAATTTATTTGATAAAGAATTTCTAACCCTATAATTCGTTTTGCAAATTACATTATTAAATTAAAATAGTCTTATTCGCAAATAAGAACCAATTTTGGTGGAATCCAAAGAGGGCCTAAAGCTTAGCAAAAGATTATCCAAACAAAACTAATTAATTTCAAGGATTTTTGTAAAATTTAAGACCGTGTAACTTTTAAGCAATATGACTAAAGCTACCAGCCTACCTTGAACTTCAAAGCTGGTGGCATAACTACAGTAAGGAAGATTGTTACATGGAAGATTGCTACGGTCAAAAGTAAGGAAGTTTCTACTACTTTTACAGTAACGGTCCTTCCTCATTGAGGTTGATAGATATTATATTATGACACGTCTAGGCCTAATTTTAGTGGTATCCAGAGTGGCGCTAACAAAGAATACTTATCTTCTTCTCAGCTGTCACCGGAAACGGATTCATAGCTCGAGACATGACGTTTCAGAACACTGCCGGGCCACAGAAGCACCAGGCGGTCGCACTCCGATCAGGCTCAGATCTCTCAGTTTTCTACAGATGTAGCTTCAAAGGGTACCAAGACACACTCTATGTCTACTCCCAACGCCAATTCTACCGCGAGTGTGACATTTATGGGACCGTAGACTTTATATTCGGGGACGCCGCGGCCGTCCTCCAAAATTGCAACATATATGTTAGGAGACCCATGAGCAATCAGCAGAACACGGTCACCGCTCAAGGAAGAACGGACCCAAACGAGAACACAGGGATTTCAATTCACAATTCAAGAGTTACCGCGGCTTCGGACTTGAAACCAGTTCAAGGCTCCTTCAAGACATACCTTGGTAGGCCATGGCATCAGTACTCGAGGACCGTATTTATGAAAACTTCTCTAGATAGCTTGATTGCTCCTGCAGGATGGCTTGAATGGAGTGGGAACTTTGCTTTGAGTACTTTATATTATGGAGAGTATATGAACACAGGCGCGGGTGCGGCCACAGGTGGCCGAGTGAAGTGGCCGGGCTATCATGTCATTACAAGTGCAACGGAAGCTGGAAAATTCACCGTCGGGAGCTTCTTGTCCGGGAATTCATGGATTCCGGCAACCGGTGTACCTTTCACTTCAGGCCTTTGAGATGGATTTTTCTGTCTCTACAAGACTTTGGTGGCTTTCTATTCATTGTTTTATGATAAAATGTGATTAATTTTATGTAGAAGAAAGGATATAGTTGTTGAATTCATTGTATTATATGTCAATCATCCTGTAAATGTCGAAAACAGGATTGTCATTTTTCTCTATCTTATGTATTTTCATGGATTAACTTAATCTGTGTATACCTTATTATTCTATTAATAAAGGGGAGAGTTTTACTTTTCCTATTTGTTATATTCTTCTTTCGAAAACGTGTATTTGTTAGGAAAGGGCCCTCAAAATGGAAACTCGTGATAGAAAAAACACCAACAATCGCTTGTATGCTGCTTTGACATTTTGAATGGCTTTAATCCTATAGATGTAGATTTTCTCTCAAATGGGCAGCCCAAGTTTCATTAATATCTTGAATGTCCAATTGGGTGACTTTTAGGGCTGTGTACATTAGGAGGCTCCCACCTTGTTTTGAATCAAACGTCCTCATTCAATTAGGCTGAAAAAATTCTGGTCACGTGATTTAAACTATATGATAAAAAACCCAGAGCCCATTTGATTAGATAGTTACAATCTCTTGATCAATGAGATTTTTGGACCAATAGAGATCTAGGTTAGGGCTTCCAAGTAGATGGCCCCTTATTCCTTTAAAATCTAAAATCAAAGGTTTAATGGTGATAATATATGGAATATGATTGTTTCACCGCATTTACTTAATAGGAAGCCATACCACTTTCTTTATTAGAAACTTTCTCCCAAAGAGAATTCTTAGCATTTCTAAGTTTCCTTCACATTGTCAATGCACTAATGGCAGTGGTGCCCTATAGGCCATAGTTAATAACTTCATATGAGACTTTGAAAGTATCAAGGATCACTTGATCGTTCATCTTTCATCCGCCATTTCCTCTTCTATATTTATATCGCTAATGCGACTAAGGGAATAGTCACCCTCAAGATTTTTCATAACAATTAATTTTTGGGTCCCACATGAAAACATGTGCTTTGTAACCAAAATACCCTTGTACCAAATCCAAATGCAATCCAAATCCATGCATATGGTGGGGGCCTCTATTTTACACATCATGTTTTGATAGGCTAGATCATACCAATTCTACTTAAACCCACGCATCCAGTGAGCCCATCATTTTTACCCATCATGTTTTGATGGGATGGAGCCCATTATTTTACACCCCCAAGAATGATAGTATTTTGATAATGGGCCAAACTCACCTTGTCTTTTATCATTTAACCGCCTGTTAAAAGCTATTACAATCCAGCTCATTATCAAAACATGGTAGTGCACATATCACTAGCAGCACAATAATTTTGTTTACACTATTTGTCATGCAATATACTATGAGGAAATGGTTTGTGTGAGGCAATGGTTTGTGCAGCCATGTACAGATAGCTGATCTGTGCAGCTGCACACAAACCATGTCCTCATAATACTATATAAGAAAGTTTGACAGGGAAAATGAAACATCACATTATTATTGAGTTCAAAATGTATACTTTGTAAATTCTTCATCTTATTAATCATTCAATTCATCAAAGCAAGTTGATTCTTTAATATTTGCCTCACACAGTACAAGACATACGACTGAGTGATAAAAAAGAGTATCATAGCTCAGCATTCTCTCATAATACCACTACTAGAACCAGCATTGGTAATAAATTTAACAAAACTGATACATAAAAGTAAACTAATCTTTTCTTTATCTATGTAATGACCGTGGGAGCAGACCGGCCTGTGTATTCTTGCATCTTGGAAAGCTTTAACGCAACCTCCACCTATGAAAAGCATGTATGCATCAGAGTCATGTCCTAAGGAAAATCATAATATACCATTCAACAAAAAAAAAATGAAAATCATAATCAAGTTGGTCTTTTCAACAGAGCAAAGAGATAAGGGTTGGAGAAGACAGAATAGTGTTTCTTACAAGAGGAGAAAGTGCTTCCTGAGGATCCCTCCCAATCTTTGAAGAGTCCTTTTCATATTGTTCTATGTAAACACGGATGGTATCACCTTCCGAACCGGTTCCAGAGAGGCGGAAAACCTGGAATTACAAAATGGATTCAGAGAGGTGCAGCAGGATATTTTATTTGTGTGTTGATCAACACCAAAAGTACCAGACAAGCGCCATCTTGAGGCTTCAAAGCTTTATGGTTGGAAAAAGTGGGAATTCTAATCGGTTAACATTTACACGTTAAGTAACGCCAAACAATAGAATCCAGCTTGTAATTCATTCCTATGAAGACCTATTGGTATATCAGATGTGGTGAAAACTGTCTGATTAGAAATTAACTAAAAGAATGAGTGTGCTTACCAATCGTGACCCATCTTCAAACAGATATCGGATACCCTGGTGCTTTGAGATGGAACTGTCTACAGGATCTGTATATTCGAATTCATCAGCTTGGACAACATTTGACACATCTGATCGGATTCCCTTTATAATCCTGTAACAAGCAACATCGATGGTTTGTAAAAGATTCAATGTGAAAATTTTATCAGCTTCCCAAACATAAATTCTAAAAGCATAAATGGATCTCCCCAATAACACTTAGTCTGATTGATCTCCATCAACAGTCTATTTGCATTATGCTAAATGATAAGTTTCCAATCTAGTGAGATGAAAAAAGAGGACGTAACAGTGGTCATGGAGACAACAGTCATGGGAAACTAATGGGAAATCAAAGTAATACAACCGAAAAAAATAAAACAAGATATGTGAAATGGAGATCAGACATAACTGTAATAGAAAATTTTCCAGTTCATTTTGAGTCATAATCAAAGTGCACCCTTCAAAATTCCACCAGAATTAGGTCAAACTTTCATTGCTAAACAGAGAAATTATACAGTGCCTGACCGTCAAGTCCCTTGTGGGTGGTACGATGGAAGTACCGTCCTTGATATATTATCCAACAGCAGCCCACTTTTTAAAACTTAATCATGTAAAAGAGAGATTATCCAGATAAAAAAGCACGGTACTTGACGGTCGGGCACCATATAAAAACTCTGCTAAACAAAGGAATGTTCGACAAAGAGATTATCCGAATTCCACTGCCGATGAGCCAATGTAGAATACCTAAGAGACCATTATATTGCAGGACAAAAAACAGAGCAAAACGGCTCACAATGCAAGCAATATGTATTATACCAACGTATGGACTATGTTCTCTAATCATGTCACATTCAATTTGATTAAAATGGAATTAAATGCAACTTTGAGATGAAAAACAAGTTCTATACAGATCCCATATCAACTTAAATCTACTTAAGTATGACTACATGTAATAATTTGAAATTTATCAGGTCAGTATATATGTGGTTCTTTTTAATTAATTTAAATTTTTGAGCAACTATTATTGCCTTTGAATTATTTTCCCTTTTGAAATTAGATATTTCAATTCCAAGTTTGTTGAAGCAGACTGGTTCATCAGACCATCAACAGTTCAATCAAGTAGAAACTTTGCAGGTTTAGTGGCGGGACAGCCTTTCAAAACAGTGGCAGAGAGAAATGTCCTAATTAGAAACAGTTCAATCAAGAAGATACCTTGTGCTGGATTGAGATAAGTATTAAAGTGTAGCAGTTTCTACTCCTTGGGCACCAGTCGTGCTACCAGATTAAAAATGCAGTTCTTTATCGGTAACCTTAGTTAAGACTGAAACTTTTTCTAAAGCTCCTCCATTTAACAGAAGTCAAGACAAACCTAAAGTTTCCTAGAGCTCCTACATTTGCAAAAGTACCGTAAAGATTGTAATCTTAAGTTTTCCGTCCCACAAAGTTGACATTCTCAAACGACTAAGAAACTAAGAAAATAGATTTTCCTGGAAAGCACAATCCATATTTTCCTGACAAGTATAATTAAGGTCTACATACTTATTCTTGTCTCGCATATGGGTTAAAACTTACACTAATGTTGTAAGTTTTCCCAAATATTAAGTGAGGAACTGGTGGAGTTAATTGATATTTTAAAGCATACATTGCCTAATTATGTCTTCTTTTTTTTCCTTTTTTGAATAGCATGCCTTATTATATGTCTGACCATACGAAGAGAATATACAATTAGAAAGAAACAAATTTATTTTGATCTTTCTCTTCAAAGCAAAGAAACAGAGCTGCTCGGGAGGAGAATCACTTTTCAAGGAGTAAGAAATTGAGAATCAGGTGTGTGTCCAGTGCTGAGAAAGGTAAATTGTGGAGATTTTAGATGCATTCATATGACCATATTGAAAACAATAAATAATTGAAAAGAAACAAATTGCATTGATTTTTTTTCTTCCGGGACAGAAAACAGAACTGATGAGGACCATATGCTCATTTTAGAGAGTATGGCCTTCACAGCGGAATGCACTCCTGGGGTAAAAAAGCAAGTTGTGCATGCTCCCACGGCACATTTATTCCGAATTGTCCATCCCGCCATTTATTCCCAGAGAAGGGCATAATCTACCCTTCTGGAGTAAGCTTTAGGACATATGCTTAAGAAAGGAAGAACTAACAGAATCTCATACTATGAGAAGGCTCCATCAGCTCCATCAAATTCAACTTTGATGGGTTGACATCGTTGAGGAATCCTACTCCCTCAGGAATCAGTGGAGTGTTTAGACACAGCAATTGCAACATATTCTGGGAGTTTTCAGGACCCATCATTAAAACTGACTCCTTTTAAGATGAAGCGGAAGCATTACTGATGGGGTAGAGGATTTTCTATTCAAGATTTGATGGTAATCTTGAGGTCAAAGGTGATTCTCAGATTCCTTTATTTGTGGAGCAGAAAATAGCAGCGGTCCATGGCGCTTGGAACTCATCAATAATGAGATAGTTAATAAAGATAGAGTGAGAAGCTATAAATTTATGCATGCTGTAAGGGAGGCTAATGAGATCCCTGACCCGCTGGCAAAAGCTAGGGTCAGCCATGAGGCTTTAGCTGAGGGGTAATCTCGGCCCCGTTTGTAAATCCTTTGTACTTCTGGGCATGTTTTTTTTTGTTGAATGATACTGGTTACCTTACTGGGAAAAAAAGAGGCTGATGATTTACGACAATGCAAGTATGCAAGTGCTGTGGGACTAAAAAGTACACAAACTAGAAAGTTAAGCTGTATCTTCAATACTTGTATAATATAGAATTGGGGGAATTTCTACTTCTTACTAATTTGAACGACAATATTGTTCCTTGGGAAGAAATCAACACATGGAAGCATGGATGGAGGACTCGGATGGAAGCAACCAACTAAAAGAAGGCTAAAAGTTGTTAACGTCAAGGCAGAACTCTTACTCTTTGTAAAAACATTGAATTACCAGGTAAAAGCATTGAATTACCAGCTACATATGATAAATATAGGGAACTGAAAAGGTGGGAATTCACAAGCAGAAGTGGCAACTTACCGGCTAGAAAACAACAAGACTTAAAACCATAACTAATGAATTACAAAAAATGAAATAAGTACACATAACAAACATCTAGATTTTAAAACCATAACTAATGAATTACAAAAAATGAAATAAGTACACATAACAAACATCTAGAGTAAAATCATTAACTAAGAGATGAGCCCAACAACTTGATAGCATGCAATGGCCATTGAACAAACATCAAGCAAACTTGAATGTTTTATAAACAAGAATCTCAGCTTGGAAAAATGCTCGAGGAAATACTTGTTAACATCAGGAAGAGAAGATTGCAGTTTGACCAAATATGACATGAGCTCCTTTGCAGCACCTGCATCAACGTTCTTCGCAAAACAATATGAACCGGTTAAGAGGGTGGTTAGCTAATTTGATCCAAAGGAAATAGCCTTAAAATATTGCATGGTAGCCTTGACATGTCATACTTCATAGTCATATCGAGTATAATAGTGGCGACCATAAGTAGCCCAGTGCTGACGAACAATGTCTTCCACAATCACCAACTTTCCCCCGTTGAGGTTGTCCTTATTTTTTAAGGCAAGGATAGAAAGCCAAGCTAAAACAGCCCAGATTCCGTCCTTCTCACGAATATGATCTGAACCTGTAAGCAAAGAGAACAAACAAGTACGCTCATTATAGAAGTTTCTAGTCTCTCAAAATATTGAAGTTTTGAAACGCTGCTAAAAAGAAACAAAAAGGGAAATAATTTTTGTAGAATAATTTCTTCTCTTTAACAAATTGCATCCCTCCAAAACAGCAAGTCGAAATATCTTTCTTTGAACAAGAAGGTGAGTGAATATGAACCAGCCAATGTATCAATGTGTCATTGTAACACTCCAATGAAGTAACCTCATAATATTCCAATGTGACACACGAATCAAATCAGGACATCTAGAAATAGGAAGCATAAATGGATTGCTTTCCACAATGGTCCTCAACAGAAGTACAACATGAGTTAACATGAGATGACAGAGGTAAATAATTATTACTAAACAGGAAGCATACTGGTGAATGTTTAGTTCCACATCAATTAGGGAGAAAATTGTAACCAAAAAGTGGTTTAACGTGGGTCCCCCCGTTTTAACAATTTACACAAGGCATTTCCAATACAGAAATTTCGAGACATGAGCAATACGCAATACAAATCGACTTTTTAACTGTTTATGCATTTTCGAGACATGAACAATAAAACCCAAATCTATTTCCCTTTCTCGACCTAGCAAAAAGAAGAAACCAGACCATAGCTTCGGCGCGACTGATCTTCTTCGCCTGAAATCGACTTTCCCTTCCTCTTCTGATTCGTCCTTTGAGAGAAACCCATCTTCGAGAGGGTTTGGAACCCTAACCTATAGGGGCGTGTTTCTAGGCGATCCCGCAGATAGCTTATCTGCGTTATCGAGATAAGTTTCCTTCATTGTCAATTGCACTAATGGCAGTGGTGCCCTATAGGCTATAGTTAATAATTTCATAGGAGACTTTGAAAGTATCAAGGATCACTTAATCGTTCATCTTACATCCGCCCTCTTCTATATTTATAGGGGAGTGATAAATCGACTCCACATGTCTTTATCTCTCCTCCAAGAGGAGAGAGAAAGACACATGGGGAGTCGATTTATCCAATCGAGGAGTGATTTATCACTGCCCTATATATATTGCTAATGCGACTAAGGGAATAGTCACCCTCAAGATCAATCATAACAATTAGTTTTTGGGTCCCACATGAAAACATGTACTCTGTAACCAAAATACCCTTGTACCAAATCCAAATCCATGCATATGGTGGGGGCCTCAGAAAATGCTCCACGAATCAAAGAATGCGGAATCATCCTTAATTGTTGATGAGATGTAAAATATATAATTTTATCCCACATGGGTGGGATAAAATTGACCCCACCCATGACCCATGTGGGCTCTCTCTCTCTCTCTCTCTCTCCATTAATATTTAATAAGGTACGCAAGACAGATACATAGAGATGTAACAAAGACGCATTGGGATCTACCAAACTTCAAAGATATGCAATATTCTCTGTAATAACCAAACGTAACTCACCATGGATATATAAACTTACTGTGGATACTGCATGAACTTATATTTCGTGAATGTACAAACTTCCTATGGATGAGTAAAATTTATGGATACACAAAATTAACAGAAAAATAAACAAACATACCATACCTATAAAACTTATCGTGGATGCACAAACCACCACGGACACACAGAGTTAAAAATGAGAAAAAGGAGGAAATTATTAGATAAGTAAAAAACTTAGGAGACCCTACAACACCACTTGCTTCTTGTAAGAGCTTATGTGAATACATAAGATACCTAAGGAGATTAGTTTCCTAATGTATAAACTATATTTACATAAACTCTTTTGTATCTCTAATATAAGTAGGTCATGGTTGCCATTCAAAAAAATAGCAGGTCATGGTTTGTAATTTATTTTGATGTGTAAGAAAGTCCATGAGGTCATGTAACCTATGATTTGTTGAATTCTATTGAATCGATATTACCCAAATGATCTCATCTTTATGCAATGATCTTGTCTTATTCCTTGTGTGATCGAAAGTCCTCAAAAAATGCTCCATGAATCATAGACACGACTCAGACCACAAATCAGTTGCCTAACAACCATAAATGTGTTTGATGCTTCTAAGCTGCCTACGTGTAGTTTTGACTTAAGACATCAACTTGCGTGAGAAATGATGCTATACGAGGAAAGGAGAAGCTTCATTTGGTCCCACCAACATGATGACAGCTTGATCCCTTCATTTGAGGTCGCAGCATATAGATGCTATAGCTTTAAAATTGTTTCAATCGGACCATCATTATTGTCCAATCATTCAATCCAACAGGGCCTGTTTCGATTGTAAGGAAAACAAATTCCGAACTTTTCTTGGGAATTTTTTTTTTCTTTCCATGGTTTAATTTAGAGGGAAATAATATGATTGTGGTTAATTTAGAGGATTATTATTATAAATTGTAGGTCCCTGTAGGTAAAGTTCGGTTACGGTAGGTTTAACTCTCTGTAAAAAAGTAGGAAATTTTATAAATTTTTTCTTTTCCAGGCTTTTCCAGAAAATTCCTGCAATCCAAACAGGGCCTAATTGATTGGGTCAAAGGAATCACATGAGTCTTTTGATCCCATTGTTTCTAACTAAAATTATCATTGAAGAAACCAGTGAGACCGCTTCTCATTTTCTTCTCACACAAAGAGCTTCTCATAATTTATCACTCCTGCTATTTAGAAAATGAAAGTTATAGTCACTTGTCTATTTTTGTTATTAATTAATAATTAATTTGATGATCTGATTGATCAAGGAATGTGTTCCATTTATATGGAGGGACGACTGAGAATGCTCAAGAGCTGAGATATCCGTTGCCGAGAGTCATGTAAAGTCATCATGGCGATGATATCCATCGCACATTCCACTACTGTACGGGCCACACAATAGGATGATCGCAACCTTCCGATCTATAGAGGAACTGTATATTATGGAAACCTCTATAGATCGTATGGCTAGGATCACCGTATGAAATGATTTTTGGGGAACAAACCTATTTGCCTTATCGTCCTATGAAGTGGTCCGTACAGTATTTTAAAAAAACAACGGGACTATAAGGGCTTACACCGTATAAAATCTCCTCGGACGTACTGCAAACCACGACTCTCCTCGGACGTACGATAAGCCGGATGGAAAGATCCCAGGGGTATTTGCGGTATTCTAACCTAAAGTCTTTATTTTCAAAAGACATCCCTCATTTCCAAGCTGTCACTTTCCAAGCTGTCAAATTCCTCATTTCCTAAGATTTCCAAGCTATCACTTTAGCAACAACCCTCCTTAGCCCTTTGTATTCACATATCCAATGGTCTTTATTTGTTTCTGCCACGTTATGTGAAATTCAAAAAACAACAACGGACATATATTCTTCTTCACGTAATCCTGCATGAATCAATTATGTCAACCTTAACCTAACCGCGTTCAAAGAAATTAACCATATTGTTGCCTATAAAAGGACCCACCCTTACATTACACTCTCAAACCATTCAAAACATCAATAGGGATAAACTTAGTTTTCCAACCATGGATAAGCTCATACTATGTTTTCTGACCATATGCTTTGTTTTAGGTATTAGGGTGGTGAAGAGTGAGATGATATCATCTTGTGCCCAAACCCCATATCCTGAAGTATGTACTTCTCTTATTACTGCTAATCCCTTCCCTACCCTTGATAATACTCAATTTGATTTCCGCAGTTTAGCTCTGCAAGCCACCATGGACCGAGCCCAACAAGCCCTTCGGCTTGTTTCGGCCATTGATACAAGCTTGCTTGACAAGCGAGCCAAGGTGGCGTGGGATGATTGTGTGGAGCTTTTCGAAGACACCATTGGTCATCTTAATCGCACGCTTGGGTCTACTAATCCAAATACCTTCGAAGACTCTCAAACATGGCTAAGTGCGGCCATTGCCAACCAAAAAACGTGCGAAAACGGATTCACAGATTTCAATTTGTCTTCGCATATTATCTCCTTACCCTTCATGGTGGGAAATGTCTCAAAGTTGATTTGCAATTCACTTGCTATTAACAAGGCTGCGGCTTCGACAGCTACCACTTTGTCGAGTAAGTCAGGTGGTGGGCGGCGGTTGCTTTCGAGTCGGTTCCCGGAATGGGTTTCGGCTGCTGATCGAAAGCTTCTACAGTCATCGAGCGCAGCCTCACAAGCTGATATTATTGTGGCAAAAGACGGGTCAGGAAATTACCAGACAATTTCTGAGGCTGTTGCTGCTTCTGCGAAGCTAAGGAGTGGGACTAAGAGATTTGTTATCCATGTGAAAGCTGGTGTTTATAGTGAAAATGTCCAAATTACGAAGTCGATGAACAATTTAATGTTTATCGGTGATGGAATCGATGCTACTGTTGTTACAGGCACTAAGAATGTTCAAGATGGTTCCACGACCTTTGCATCGGCGACCTTCGGTGAGTTTCTTCATGAATTTTTAATTCTAATTAAGTTTCTTTATCTTCTTAAGTGGTTTCGAGTTTTACTTTCTTGTGGAAGAATACTAAGAGAGCCTACAAGAATTTATTTGATAAAGAATTTCTAACCCTATAATTCGTTTTGCAAATTACATTATTAAATTAAAATAGTCTTATTCGCAAATAAGAACCAATTTTGGTGGAATCCAAAGAGGGCCTAAAGCTTAGCAGAAGATTATCCAAACCAAAACTAATTAATTTTATGGATTTTTGTAAAATTTAAGACCGTGTAACTTTTAAGCAATATGACTAAAGCTACCAGCCTACCTTGAACTTCAAAGCTGGTGGCATAACTAAAGTAAGGAAGATTGCTACGGTCAAAAGTAAGGAAGTTTCTACTACTTTTACAGTAACGGTCCTTCCTCATTGAGGTTGATAGATATTATATTATGACACGTCTAGGCCTAACAACTGGCCTCACAGATTTTATTGCTAATTAAAAAGGTACAAAATAAGTACCATGATTAAAACAACGGGGTGCGGATGTGGATTTCAAAGGGAAATGATATATTCCCCACTTTTCTTCCACAGGCCACCCCTTATCGTATAAATATATACACAAAAAGGAGGTGGCCCGGGGAAGAAAAAGGGGACGAATACATCACTTCCCTTTTATATTAACCATCTTAGATAAATGCTTCCGGCCTTTGTTATACGTTGAATTTGTTATATAATCCAGATGCCTATTATTTTAAGGAAAAAAAATGAGCCTAACAGTGTAAAACAAATTCTATACATAATTTTAAGGCCATGTGCCTTCGATAGGAAATGGACGTAATGAGTATGCACCATATCATATGAGTATGCACCATATCAAACAACTTCGATGTAAATTAACTTTATGTGACAAATAAGGACCAATTTTAGTGGTATACAAAGAGGCGCTAACAAAGAATACTTATCTTCTTCTCAGCTGTCACCGGAAACGGATTCATAGCTCGAGACATGACGTTTCAGAACACTGCCGGGCCACAGAAGCACCAGGCGGTCGCACTCCGATCAGGCTCAGATCTCTCAGTTTTCTACAGATGTAGCTTCAAAGGGTACCAAGACACACTCTATGTCTACTCCCAACGCCAATTCTACCGCGAGTGTGACATTTATGGGACCGTAGACTTTATATTCGGGGACGCCGCGGCCGTCCTCCAAAATTGCAACATATATGTTAGGAGACCCATGAGCAATCAGCAGAACACGGTCACCGCTCAAGGAAGAACGGACCCAAACGAGAACACAGGGATTTCAATTCACAATTCAAGAGTTACAGCGGCTTCGGACTTGAAACCAGTTCAAGGCTCCTTCAAGACATACCTTGGTAGGCCATGGCATCAGTACTCGAGGACAGTATTTATGAAAACTTCTCTAGATAGTTTGATTGCTCCTGCAGGATGGCTTGAATGGAGTGGGAACTTTGCTTTAAGTACTTTATATTATGGAGAGTATATGAACACAGGCGCGGGTGCGGCCACAGGTGGCCGAGTGAAGTGGCCGGGGTATCATGTCATTACAAGTACGACGGAAGCTGGAAAATTCACCGTCGGGAGCTTCTTGTCCGGGAATTCATGGATTCCGGCAACCGGTGTACCTTTCACTTCAGGCCTTTGAGATGGATTTTTCTGTCTCTACAAGACTTCGGTGGCTTTCTACTAATTTTTTTATGATAAAATGTGATTAATTTTATGTAGAAGATAGGATATAGTTGTTGAATTCATTGTATTATATGTCAATCATCCTGTAAATGTCGAAAACAGGATTGTCATTTTTCTCTATCTTATGTATTTTCATGGATTGACTTAATCTGTGTATTTGTTATATTCTATTAATAAAGGGGAGAGTTTTACTTTTCCTATTTGTTATATTCTTCTTTCGAAAACGTGTATTTGTTAGGAAAGAGCCCTCAAAATGGAAACTCCTGATAGAAAAAACACCAACAATCGCTTGTATGCTGCTTTGACATTTTGAATGGCTTTAATCCTATAGATGTAGATTTTCTCTCAAATGGGCCCAATCATTAATTGGAAATAGCCCAAGTCTCATTAATATCTTGAATGCCTAAGTAACTTTTAAGCCGTGTAACATTAATTAGGGTGGTCCCACCTTGTTTTCAATCAAACATCCACCGAGTTGTTCACATCTTAGATCTCAAATTATCTGATCCAAAACCCAAAGCCCATTTGATTGGATGGTTACGATCTCTTGGTCAATAAGATTTTTTGGACCATGGAGATCGAAGGCAGGGCTGCCAGGTAGGTGGTCTGGAGTTCTGGATCAACTTAACTTGTAGCCCCCTCTATGGGATAGCCTCACATTTAGGAATTAAGAATCAGCATCCCCATTCCGATTCTGCCAGAATAAGAATATCATCCCTTGGGAACGCAACAAATGGCGCCGTAATGTCCCCATCTATTCTGTCCCGGTTTTAATTTCTTCTTTCCTTTTATCCATTAGGGCCCGTTTGGATACCTCATATTTCGTATTTGGATTTGGAGTTGAGTTTTGAATACAAAATGAATAGATCCGCCAGCTCATGTTGAGGGAGACAGAGAAGGAAAGAGGTACTTCCTACTGGAGGGAAGAGGTTGAGGAGCAAAGCGGGTGAAAGAAACTGCCACATCTGTGGATTTCCAATTACTTATTTTCACATCATATTTGTAAAATTTTTTTTTTTCAAAAACTACTGTACGGACCACATCATAGGATGATCCAAACCGTCCATGTGATGGAACACAACTTAAATAGGTTGTGCCCAAAAAACCATTTCCATAGGATGATCCTAGCCCTCCGATCCAGGAGGTTTCCGTAATATGTTGTTCCTCTATAGATCGGACGGTTGGGATCATCCTATAGAAATGATTTTCTGGGCACAACCTATTTACGTTGTGGCCCATCACGTGGACGGTTTGGATCATCCTATAGTGCGGTCTGTATAGCATTTTTTGAAAAATACGGTACTATAAGGGCTTACAATAGGGGTGCAAGTTTGGCCCTGTCAGCCCCGACCCGCCCGAGTCCGAACAGGGTTTGGGCTAGATTTTCCAACCCTGAGGGCGGGTCAGGGTTCATCTTTTAGGCCCTGACTCAGGGTTGGGCCAGGTTCAGGGTTAATACCTCAAGTCAGCCCGACCCGGCCCGCCTCTTGGTTTTCTATTATAGAATTGAATCATCTGTGTATGATTCTTTTGCTACTATTTTTTATTATCTTGGATTGATGTTTCTTTACAATACTATTAATTGTCTCTGCTGCATGTCATGTTGTTGAATTCATTTTGTCTTATTTGTTCCCTTTCTTTGTTTATTGATCATTTTGTTCTATATGATATGTGGTTGCTTTAATTTTTGCCACGCTTAACAGGTATTTGCACTAGGGTCAATCAGGGCCAGCCTGGCCCAGGCCAATTAGGACCAATCAGGGCGGGCTACGGCTGAGTTGAGGTTTTTCGGCCCTGACTCAGGGTCAGGGCAGGCCAAGGCCGAGATAATGGGATCCAGGGTTGGGCTTGGGTTTTGAAAAACCCGACCCTGTTGCAGCCCTAGCTCACACCATATAAAAACTCCTAGATAGCCTAACAATTGTGCATCATTATCGGGGATTTTCTAGGGTCCATTGCAAAAGGTATTTTGCGCTCATGTAAAGGGAGAGAGAGGGAATCGTGTATTTCGATTAGCCTAAAGATAGAGTTATCGTACTTAGGTCCTTAATTTATTCCGGACAAAAACGTAATCTCAAGGACAACGTAGTTCACCTAACGATGTGAATATTTCATGAAAGTCCATTTTGAGAGGAAGATGATGAAATTAAATAACGTAAAATAATAAAACATGTACATGCATGCCACACGTAAACATGGAAGTTCGTGTTTGGTAAAACACAAATATGTTTAAATCAATAATGGGACAAACTCACTTTGTTTTACCTTTTTTCAAACCAGCTCTCGAAGGCTTTGTCAAGGTCTTTGACAACTGGTTAAAAATGGTAAAACAAGGTGAGTAATTCGTCCAATTATCAAATCATGGTCGGGCAGGTAGCAGTACGTAGCATATACGAAAATTTACTATTTAATGTGAAAAGGATTCTGAAACCACTAAACCAGTTCAGATATATAGAGATGTAACAAAGATACATGGATGCACTTACATTTCGTGAACGTTCAAACTTCCCATGGATGAGTAAAATTTATGGATACACAAAATTAACAGAAAAATAAACAAACTTACCATACCTATAATACAAGATTATCATGGATACACAGACTTACCACGGATACACAAAGTTAAAAATGAGAAAAAGGAGCAAATTATTAAAAAGGTAAAAAAATCAGGAGATCCTACAAGACCCCTTTTTCTTGTAAGAGCTTATGTAAATACATAAGATTCCTAAGGAGATTAGTCTCCTAATGTATCATCTATATTTACATAAACTCTTTTATATCTCTAATATAAGTAGGTCAAGGTTGCCTCGGTCATTCAAAAAAAATTAGTAGGTAATGGTTTTGTATGTGTAAGAAAGTCTATGATGCATGCACTTCAATATGAGGTCATGCTACCTAGGATTTGTTGAATTCTCTTTTTACCCAAATGATCTCATCTTCATCCAATGATCTTATGTTATTCCTTATTGCATGATTCTAGGCCCATGATCTATCAAGCCTCGTTTTGGTTTATGCCAAGAGAAGCAATAGTGTTGATTTTTATTGTGCAAATATAGGTTCAAGTTAGATATCTGCTCTATGATTAATTCTAGAGAGTAGAAAGGATAGGTTGGGTCTACGAGAAGGGCGTGTAGGGTGTGGCTCTGCGTGTGCAGAATGCTAACCATAGACAAGTGGTCAAGTAGATAAAAACTGCGGGTAGAAGATTTATTTAGACATGCAGTTGATGGGTTTGGGTAAGGAGTTCCAACAACACCATATTTGTGGATGGTCTGGACTTAGCGTCTATGGGCCGATGATGTTTACGGTATGACTATATATATCTAGTATTAAATGAAAAGACATGTGTTTGATGAAATAGGTTGAAAACTTTCTGAATTGTTGACTTGACTGAATAATACACATTCTAATTGACCAAGCCTGATATGGTTGGCAAGTTAATTAGTCTTGGGTTTGGACCTATTAACTCATTTGGTTGGTTCAATCTGAGCTTACCTACCCAAAAAAAGTTGATTAGTCTTATCCAGATGAGATCCCAGCGACTAAGAGATACTCTAATATACTTTCGGATTGGCCTTTAAAGGAGAGGAAATGTATTTACGTGTGTGTTCATTTTCAAGGGTGAAAATATCACTTGAGAAGAAATTTTGCTTGCTTGACCATTTTTAGTTCATTTTTAGGTGAACGATTGGGAAATTAGTACATCTTATTGATCAATGAGTATGATGGACAGTAGACAATGGTTAAGACCATATTTCAGAGCATTGCCTTTTAACTTTATTTTTATTTTTCTTCTTGGTAACGAAAAAAATATTATGTTCTCTCTCAAGATTTTGTTTCATGCCGCTTGAAAATGATGATGCATGCTTGCGTGTGTGTTTACGTGGTATGGGCCTCATAAATTTGAGTTCATTGTTCGGTTTCGATAACCGTTTCCGACCCCACCGAAAACCGAAATTTCGTAATTTGGTTCGAAATTCCGGACCGAATTTTTGAAATTTTGAACCAAAATTTTGTAACACTTTTTTTGTAATAAATAATGGCATTTAATCGAAATTTCGAACCGAAATTTGGTAAATGGTGAAAAATGGAATTTCCGGAAATTTCAGTTTCGGTCTCCACCGAAATCCAAAATTTCGGATTTCGGTCGAAATTTAAAACCACGATCGAGGTTGCCTACGCAATGTGTCATATTATTGATGGCGCCACACGGCAAAAAATGAAACGATCTTGCGATTCTATCCACCTTCATTTTTACTCTTATGCATGTGTTGCAACTTGCAACTACAGAGCAAAAAGGCTTTATTGCATGCCGTGGGAACTGATATACCCAGTACCATATTTTAATTACGACATTAATCAGTTTATTTCACATTTTTCTGATTTACTGTTGATAGCATCTTGACTAATATAACTTTGCAAGTTTGCAACAGCCGTAGAAAGCTAATTAAAAATTGTAAAACAAAGAAAATAGTGATGTTATCAAAATATGACAGTGTGGATATCAGTCCTCTCTCTAATATCATATTAGTTAAATAACAAGCGAAGCACTTGGGGCCCGTTTGGATACCTCCCATTTTGTATTTGGATTTGGAATTGAGTTTTGAAAATACAAAATGTAAGATCCGGCAGCTCATGTAAAGGGAGAGAGAGAGGGAAGGGGGTACTTCCTAGTGGAGAGGAGAGGTTGAGGAGCAAAGAGGGTGAAGGAGACTGCCGGATCTGTAGATTCCTAATTTCTTATTTCAACATCAAATTTAGAAATTTGATTTTTTTTCACTGTCAGCTGCCGAATTAGAAATCCAAGAATTTGATCCGATCCAAATTACAATGCAGAAAGGGCTGCAAATGTGAGAAATCCAAATCAAAATCTTCTTGGCATCCAAACGGGCCTTAATGACATTTCAATTCTTGGTGATGATGTTTTTTTTTTCTTTTTTACTTTGATGTAACCCAAAAATGATATCTCAAGGAAATGGTAGTGAAGATATCAGTCCCCTATAACTATAAGAAGTGGTGAAAATTATGCCAAGAAGTCTATAAACTGATACATTAATCCCAATGTGAGAAGATTACAAAAATTTATTATTGCCTAGCTATAGGGGACCATCCAGAGTTCTCTAGTAATGTATTTATCTAATTCATAAAGTATCTCTAGTAATGTATTTATCTAATTCATAAAGTATGAGTTTCTTTTTTACTTTGATGTAACCCAAAAATGACATGTCAAGGAAACAATTAATCTTTTTAGTATGCACGTCGAAGTCAAACCGTCCATGTATCTGGCCCCACCTTGGACGGGTACTATCGGGATGATCCTAACCGTCGGAACAAATGGAATTGATAGCAACATAGAAGGGGACTGGGAAAAGAAAGGAAGGAGATAATTCTAATTTGATTAAGTTATCTGATCAACCATAATTCACTAATCTATCACCCAAGCAATCCAACGGTGAGATCTCAAGCCATTCTAAAGGAGGGATCTCACATATTCTAACAATTCACATCTTCTTGGTCGGATAGATGCACCCTCCCTTCTCTTTTTTTATTGATCATTGAACTCTCAAGTAAGGAACATGGGTTTGCTTATCAAAACAAGAGCTTGGGAATATGAGTTGCTAGAACGAATATGGTGATCGGTCGACGTCTAAACGTGTATAGTGATTAGCCTAAAGATAGAGTTATCGTACTTTGGTCCTTCATTCCGGACAAAAAACGTAATCTCAAGGACAACGTAGTTTACCTAACGATGTGAACATTTCATATTTTCATGAAAGCCCATTTCGAGGAAATTTGTTTGAAGACGACATATTTTGAGAGGAAGAAGATGAAATAACTTAAAATATATACACGCACACGTAAACATGGAAGTTCGTGTTTGGTAAAACACAAGCATGTAAAAACCAATATGCTCTATTCACTAAAATACAACATATTTTATAAAAAAAAGGCGGCCCTGCACGAGGCTCCCGCCATTGAAGGGTCTCGGGAGGGCAAGATGTGAACATGCTATAAAAAAAATACGAACATATTCTATTAGTGTTAAATATAATAGGGAGTTTTTATATGGTGGCGCCGCCTTTCATATCTGATCCAATTACAGCTGATATTTTAAGACTCGATCAAATATCAAGGGCAACACCTATGTTGTACCTGCCGTACCCGCATCCAAGTTTTGATAATGGTACAAACTCACCTTTTTTTTAAACCAGCTCTCCAAAGCTTTGTCAAGGCCTTTGACAATTGGTTAGGAAAGGTAAAACAAGGTGAGTAATTCGTCCAATTATCAAATCATGGCCGTGCAGTTAGCAGTAGCCTATACAAAAATTTACTATTTAATGTGAAAAGGATTCTGAAACCACTAAACCTGTAACGCCCCGGCCACCATGTAGATATTGCCCGGTTCTAGGCCGCAGCCCTTCTCGGTTTTGTTTTTCCGCAGAAAACGCGTTTATACAGGCAAAGGTGGGGGTCTACACATATAACCCAGGAACTTTTTCTCTCCGCTTCCGATATGGGACTATTACAATCCACCCCTCTTCCGATGTGGGACTATTACAATCCACCCCTCTTAAAAGGCCCAGCGTTCTCAGTGGCACACCGTACTAGAGAAGATACGGCTCTGATACCATATTTGTAACGCCCAGGCGACCATGTAGATATTGTCTAATTCTAGGCCGCAACCCTCCCCAGTTTTGTTTTTCCACATAAAACGTTTCTACATAGGGAAGGTGGGGGTCTACACATATAACCCAAGAACTTTCTCTCTCCGCTTCCGATGTGGGACTATTACAAAACTAGTTCATTTTCGTCAAACCAAGAAAGGGGCCTTGTCACAATGGGATAGGATTGAACCCTCTCTCTCTCCATTAATAAGGTACGCAAGTACAGTTATATAGAGATGTAACAAAGACGCATTGGGATCTACCAAACTTCAAAGATATGCAATATTCTCTGTAATAAACAAACTCACCATGGATATATAAACTTACTATGGATACACAAAATTAACAGAAAAATAAACAAACTTACCATACCTATAAAATATCATAAATGTGTTTGATGATTCTAAGCTGCCTACGTGTAGTTTTGACTTAAGACATCAACTTGCGTGAGAAATGATGCTATACGAGGAAAGGAGAAGCTTCATTTGGTCCCACCAACATGATGACAGCTTGATCCCTTCATTTGAGGTGGCAGCTTATATATGCTATAGCTTTAAAATTGTCTCAATCGGACGATCATTATTGTCCAATCATCCAATCCAACAGGGCCTGTTTCGATTGTAAGAAAAACAAATTCCGAACTTTTCTTGGGAATTTTTTTCTTCTTTCCATGATTTAGAGGGAAATAATATGATTGTGGTTAATTTAGAGGATTATTATTATAAATTGAAGGTCCCTATAAGTAAAGTTCGGTTACGGTAGGTTTAACTCTCTGTAAAAAAGTGGGAAATTTTATAAATTTTTTCTTTTCCAGACTTTTCCAGAAAATTCCTGCAATCCAAATAGGGCCTAATTGATTGGGTCAAAGGAATCACATGAGTCTTTTGATCCCATTGTTCCTAACTAAAATTATCCTTGAAGAAACCAATGAGACCGCTTCTCATTTTCTTCTCACACAAAGAGGTTCTCATAATTTATCACTCCTGCTATTTATAAAATGAAAGTTATAGTCACTTGTCTATTTTTGTTATTAATTAATAATTAATTTGATGATCTGATTGATCAAGGAATGCGTTCCATGTATATGGAGGGACGACTGAGAATGCTCAAGAGCCGAGATATCCGTTGCCGAGAGTCATGTAAAGTCATCATGGCGATGATATCCATCGGACATTCCACTGCTGCATTTCCTTGGCGCCCATTGCGCCGGGGTTCGTTATTCACCCAAGTTGCCAGCCGGTGCCTAAACTCATGAAGAGTAGCAGGCACGGAACTTGCAAGCCTGGATGTGAGGGGGAGTCGCCAGGCGCGCTAGCGTCCCCACCCCCAGAATGATAATTGACATGTCCACACAAGTCGTGTTATAATTTCATGACTCTCTGCGGTGAAAATCTACTGTAAAAACAGAGCTACTGGTATCTACCAGTATTTTGCTTACGTTAAAATTGGCGATGAGAAGACGTACGACGAACGCATCGTCATGGGGGAGGTGGACTTTCTCGTAGTCTTTCTCGGAGAAGACTATCTGTTCGTCGCTATTTGCTGGCTCCGAATGTGGTTTTTTCGACGGAGCTTCCACTGCATGAATTTGGGCTTTCACTTAGGGTCTCTAGACCGCGACATCAACCTTCATTTTATTTTCACATTTGGGCTTTGTAAACACAGAAATATCACCTTTTTTTTCCCTTGATAACTTTCTAGGGGTGCAACTCGGGTTCATTTTTCGGTATGGGGTTAAGCTTTTACCATAAAATTGACTCGGGTTTGAGTTGATTCCAATTCATTATTATAGCAAAAGCTCAACCCGACCCATTCCAAGTTGCACCCCCATTTTTTAGAAGTAACTTTTTAAGAACAGCTATGGACAGTCGAGTTTCTATATGGTGTAAGCCCGTATAGTCCTGACTTTTTAAAAAAGCACTGTACGGGCCACACTATAGGATGATCCCAACCTTCCGATCTGTAGAGGAACTGTATATTATGGAAACCTCTATAGATCGTATGGCTAGATCATCGTATGAAATGATTTTTGGGGAACAAACCTATTTGCATTATGTTCCATCACATGGACGGTTTGGATCATCCTATGAAGTGGTCCGTACAGTACTATTTTTTTAAAAGAAATACGGGACTATAAGGGCTCACACCATATAAAATCTCTGGACAGCAAACCACGACTCTCCTCGGACGTATTACAAGCCGGATGGAAAGATTCCAGGGGTATTTGCGGTATTTTAACCTAAAATCTTTATTTTCAAAAGAAATCACGTGGCACCACGAAAAATTAAGAAAAAGGACTAGAAAGTACAAAGCACTTAATTGTCTTTAATTGGTGTCTAACAATCGAGATTAGTACCAATTTCATACAAATATCCAAGTTGGAACCCTCTCGCCCACTTTCCAAGCTATCAAATTCCTCATTTCCTAAGATTTCCACTCTATAATTTTCGCCATAGACCGCCCTCCTTACCAACAACCCTCCTTAGCCCTTTGTATTCATATAACCCACAATCTTAAAATCCAATGGTCTTTATTTGTTTCTGCCACGTTATGTGAAATTCAAAAAACAACAACGGACATATATTCTTCTTCACGTAATCCTGCATGAATCAATATGTCAACCTTAACCTAACCGCGTTCAAAGAAATTAACCATATTGTTGCCTATAAAAGGACCCACCCTTACATTACACTCTCAAACCATTCAAAACATCAATAGGGATAAACTTAGTTTTCCAACCATGGATAAGCTCATACTATGTTTTCTGACCATATGCTTTGTTTTAGGTATTAGGGTGGTGAAGAGTGAGATGATATCATCTTGTGCCCAAACCCCATATCCTGAAGTGTGTACTTCTCTTATTACTGCTAATCCCTTCCCTACCCTTGATAATACTCAATTTGATTTCCGCAGTTTAGCTCTTCAAGCCACCATGGACAGAGCCCAACAAGCCCTTCGGCTTGTTTCGGCCATTGATACAAGCTTGCTTGACAAGCGAGCCAAGGTGGCGTGGGATGATTGTGTGGAGCTTTTCGAAGACACCATTTCTCATCTTAATCGCACGCTTGGGTCTACTAATCCAAATACTTTCGAAGACTCTCAAACATGGCTAAGTGCGGCCATTGCCAACCAAAAAACCTGCGAAAACGGATTCACAGATTTCAATTTGTCTTCGCATATTATCTCCTTACCCTTCATGGTGGGAAATGTCTCAAAGTTGATTTGCAATTCACTTGCTATTAACAAGGCTGCGGCTTCGACAGCTACCACTTTGTCGAGTAAGTCAGGTGGTGGGCGGCGGTTGCTTTCGAGTCGGTTCCCGGAATGGGTTTCGGCTGCTGATCGAAAGCTTCTTCAGTCATCGAGCGCAGCCTCACAAGCTGATATTATTGTGGCAAAAGACGGGTCAGGAAATTACCAGACAATTTCTGAGGCTGTTGCTGCTTCTGCGAAGCTAAGGAGTGGGACTAAGAGATTTGTTATCCATGTGAAAGCTGGTGTTTATAGTGAAAATGTCCAAATTACGAAGTCGATGAACAGTTTAATGTTTATCGGTGATGGAATCGATGCTACTGTTGTTACAGGCACTAAGAATGTTCAAGATGGTTCCACGACCTTTGCATCGGCGACCTTCGGTGAGTTTCTTCATGAATTTTTAATTCTAATTAAGTTTCTTTATCTTCTTAAGTGGTTTCAAGTTTTACTTTCTTGTGGAAGAATACTAAGAGAGCCTACAAGAATTTATTTGATAAAGAATTTCTAACCCTATAATTCGTTTGCAAATTACGTTATTAAATTAAAATAGTCTTATTCGTAAATAAGAACCAATTTTGGTGGAATCCAAAGAGGGCCTAAGCTTAGCAAAAGATTATCCAAACAAAACTAATTAATTTCAAGGATTTTTGTAAAATTTAAGACCGTGTAACTTTTAAGCAATATGACTAAAGCTACCAGCCTACCTTGAACTTCAAAGCTGGTGGCATAACTAAAGTAAGGAAGATTGTTACATGGAAGATTGCTACGGTCAAAAGTAAGGAAGTTTCTACTACTTTTACAGTAACGGTCCTTCCTCATTGAGGTTGATAGATATTATATTATGACACGTCTAGGCCTAACAACTGGCCTCACAGATTTAACCATCTTAGATAAATGCTTACGGCCTTTGTTATACGTTGAATTTGTTATATAATCCAGATGCCTATTATTTTAAGGAAAAAAAATGAGCCTAACAGTGTAAAACAAATTCTATACATAACTTCAAGGCCATGTTCCTTCGATAGGAAATGGACGTGAAACAAATTTTACGCTTAAATCCATTTTTTACTTAAAAATGGGTATAAATTTTGTTTTACGACCATTTTATGTCCAAATTAAGAAACAAAACCAAAGTGGAAAATGGGTGTTTCTTTAAATTTTTTTTAAAGAAACAGTCATAAATAAGCAACCCCAACTTGTACTTCTGCATTTTCATATTCTTCCTTGCAAAAATATGAGTACGCACCATATTAAACAACTTCAATGTAAATTAACTTTATGTGACAAATAAGGACCAATTTTAGTGGTATCCATAGAGGCGCTAACAAAGAATACTTATCTTCTTCTCAGCTGTCACCGGAAACGGATTCATAGCTCGAGACATGACGTTTCAGAACACTGCCGGGCCACAGAAGCACCAGGCGGTCGCACTTCGATCAGGCTCAGATCTCTCAGTATTCTACAGATGTAGCTTCAAAGGGTACCAAGACACACTCTATGTCTACTCCCAACGCCAATTCTACCGCGAGTGTGACATTTATGGGACCATAGACTTTATATTCGGGGACGCCGCGGCCGTCCTCCAAAATTGCAACATATATGTTAGGAGACCCATGAGCAATCAGCAGAACACGGTCACCGCTCAAGGAAGAACGGACCCAAACGAGAACACAGGGATTTCAATTCACAATTCAAGAGTTACAGCGGCTTCGGACTTGAAACCAGTTCAAGGCTCCTTCAAGACATACCTTGGTAGGCCATGGCATCAGTACTCGAGGACCGTATTTATGAAAACTTCTCTAGATAGCTTGATTGCTCCTGCAGGATGGCTTGAATGGAGTGGGAACTTTGCTTTAAGTACTTTATATTATGGAGAGTATATGAACACAGGCGCGGGTGCGGCCACAGGTGGCCGAGTGAAGTGGCCGGGGTATCATGTCATTACAAGTGCGACGGAAGCTGGAAAATTCACCGTCGGGAGCTTCTTGTCCGGGAATTCATGGATTCCGGCAACCGGTGTACCTTTCACTTCAGGCCTTTGAGATGGATTTTTCTGTCTCTACAAGACTTTGGTGGCTTTCTATTCATTGTTTTATGATAAAATGTGATTAATTTTATGTAGAAGATAGGATATAGTTGTTGAATTCATTGTATTATATGTCAATCATCCTGTAAATGTCGAAAACAGGATTGCCATTTTTCTCTATCTTATGTATTTTCATGGATTGACTTAATCTGTGTATACCTTATTATTCTATTAATAAAGGGGAGAGTTTTCCTTTTCCTATTTGTTATATTCTTCTTTTGAAAACGTGTATTTGTTAGGAAAGGGCCCTCAAAATGGAAACTCCTGATAGAAAAAACACCAACAATCGCTTGTATGCTGCTTTGACATTTTGAATGGCTTTAATCCTATAGATGTAGATTTTCTCTCAAATGGGCAGCCCAAGTTTCATTAATATCTTGAATGTCCAATTGGGTGACTTTTAGGGCTGTGTACATTAGGAGGCTCCCACCTTGTTTTGAATCAAACGTCCTCATTCAATTAGGCTGAAAAAATTCTGGTCACGTGATTTAAACTATATGATAAGAAACCAAGAGCCCATTTGATTAGATAGTTACAATCTCTTGATCAATGAGATTTTTGGACCACTAGAGATCTAGGTTAGGGCTTCCACGTAGAATCCGAAACATGCACAACGAAAGATCCTTTTATGTGTGAATAGGGCTGCAACTCGAGCCGGGTTTTACCCAACCCGCATCGACCCGACCCGAAAATAGCCTGGGTTGGGTTCAGGTTTCATGGGTTTCGGGTCGAGCCGGGTTTGAAGGGGCCCGACCCGACCCGACCTGAGTTACATAAGTTATAGTATGTACATTTTTTTCTACTGTTAATTAAAAGTTAAAAGTGAAAACCCACGCACCCACTGATATTGTATGTGAGTGTAATTTCTGCTTCTATGAGTTGAGTTGATTTAGCATTGTTTGATTGTAATTACAACATTGCTTGATTACAGCATTGTTTGATTCAAGTGTAATGTGAGTGTAATTACATCATTGTTTGATTCAAGTGTGATGTGAGTGTAATTTCTACTTCTATGAGTTGAGTTGCCTTGCCAAACAAGAATTTTCCTTAAAAAATTGTGTCAACGTGAAAAAACCCGACCCGACCCGACCCAACCCGAGATTTATCATGGGTAGGGCCGGGTTTGGGAATCGTGGGTTTTCCGAAAAAAAACCCGACCCGACCCGACCCGAGATATTTCTCGGGTAGGGTTGGGTTCTCCAAAACCCGACCCGCCCGACCCGAGTTGCAGCCCTATGTGTGAATGCCATTATGATCAACACTTCACATTGATGACTCAACTGTGATGAGAAGTGATTATGATTGGCCCTAGAGCTTATCATCATTTAAAATCTAAAATCAAAGGTTTAATGGTGATAATATATGGAATATGATTGTTTCACCGCATTTACTTAATAGGAAGCCATACCATACCACTTTCTTTATTAGAAACTTTCTCCCAAAGAGAATTCTTAGCATTTCTAAGTTTCCTTCATTGTCAATGCACTAATGGCAGTGGTGCCCTATAGGCTATAGTTAATAACTTCATATGAGACTTTGAAAGTATCAAGGATCACTTGATCGTTCATCTTTCATCCGCCATTTCCTCTTCTATATTTATATCGCTAATGCGACTAAGGGAATAGTCACCCTCAAGATTTTTCATAACAATTAATTTTTGGGTCCCACATGAAAACATGTGCTTTGTAACCAAAATACCCTTGTACCAAATCCAAATGCAAATCCAAATCCATGCCTATGGTGGGGGCCTCTATTTTACACATCATGTTTTGACAGGCTAGATCATACCAATTCTACTTAAACCCACGCATCCAGTGAGCCCATCATTTTTACCCATCATGTTTTGATGGGATGGAGCCCATTATTTTACACCCCCAAGAATGATAGTATTTTGATAATGGGCCAAACTCACCTTGTCTTTTATCATTTAACCGCCTGTTAAAAGCTATTACAATCCAGCTCATTATCAAAACATGGTAGTGCACATATCACTAGCAGCACAATAATTTTGTTTACACTATTTGTCATGCAATATACTATGAGGAAATGGTTTGTGTGAGGCAATGGTTTGTGCAGCCATGTACAGATAGCTGATCTGTGCAGCTGCACACAAACCATGTCCTCATAATACTATATAAGAAAGTTTGACAGTGGAAAATGAAACATCACATTATTATTGAGTTCAAAATGTATACTTTGTAAATTCTTCATCTTATTAATCATTCAATTCATCAAAGCAAGTTGATTCTTTAATATTTGCCTCACACAGTACAAGACATATGACTGAGTGATAAAAAAGAGTATCATAGCTCAGCATTCTCTCATAATACCACTACTAGAACCAGCATTGGTAATAAATTTAACAAAACTGATACATAAAAGTAAACTAATCTTTTCTTTATCTATGTAATGACCGTGGGAGCAGACCGGCCTGTGTATTCTTGCATCTTGGAAAGCTTTAACGCAACCTCCACCTATGAAAAGCATCTATGCATCAGAGTCATGTCCTAAGGAAAATCATAATATACCATTCAACAAAAAAAAAATGAAAATCATAATCAAGTTGGTCTTTTCAACAGAGCAAAGAGATAAGGGTTGGAGAAGACAGAATAGTGTTTCTTACAAGAGGAGAAAGTGCTTCCTGAGGATCCCTCCCAATCTTTGAAGAGTCCTTTTCATATTGTTCTATGTAAACACGGATGGTATCACCTTCCGAACCGGTTCCAGAGAGGCGGAAAACCTGGAATTACAAAATGGATTCAGAGAGGTGCAGCAGGATAAATTATTTGTGTGTTGATCAACACCAAAAGTACCAGACAAGCGCCATCTTGAGGCTTCAAAGCTTTATGGTTGGAAAAAGTGGGAATTCTAATCGGTTAACATTTACACATTAAGTAACGCCAAACAATAGAATCCAGCTTGTAATTCATTCCTATGAAGACCTATTGGTATATCAGATGTGGTGAAAACTTTCTGATTAGAAATTAACTAAGAGAATGAGTGTGCTTACCAATCGTGACCCATCTTCAAACAGATATCGGATACCCTGGTGCTTTGAGATGGAACTGTCTACAGGATCTTTATATTCGAATTCATCAGCTTGGACAACATTTGACACATCTGATCGGATTCCCTTTATCATCCTGTAACAAGCAACATCGACGGTTTGTAAAAGATTCAATGTCAAAATTTTATCAGCTTCCCAAACATAAATTCTAAAAGCATAAATGGATCTCCCCAATAACACTTAGTCTGATTGATCTCCATCAACAGTCTATTTGCATTATGCTAAATGATAAGTTTCCAATCTAGTGAGATGAAAAAAGAGGACGTAACAGTGGTCATGGAGACAACAGTCATGGGAAACTAATGGGAAATCAAAGTAATACAACCGAAAAAAATAAAACAAGATATGTGAAATGGAGATCAGACATAACTGTAATAGAAAATTTTCCAGTTCATTTTGAGTCATAATCAAAGTGCACCCTTCAAAATTCCACCAGAATTAGGTCAAACTTTCATTGCTAAACAGAGAAATTATACAGTGCCGGACCGTCAAGTCCCTTGTGGGTGGTACGATGGAAGTACCGTCCTTGATATATTATCCAACAGCAGCCCACTTTTTAAAACTTAATCATGTAAAAGAGAGATTATCCAGATAAAAAAGCACGGTACTTGACGGTCGGGCACCATATAAAAACTCTGCTAAACAAAGGAATGTTCGACAAAGAGATTATCCGAATTCCACTGCCGATGAGCCAATGTAGAATACCTAAGAGACCATTATATTGCAGGACAAAAAACAGAGCAAAACGGCTCGCAATGCAAGCAATATGTATTATACCAACGTATGGACTATGTTCTCTAATCATGTCACATTCAATTTGATTAAAATGGAATTAAATGCAACTTTGAGATGAAAAACAAGTTCTATACAGATCCCATATCAACTTAAATCTACTTAAGTATGACTACATGTAATAATTTGAAATTTATCAGGTCAGTATATATGTGGTTCTTTTTAATTAATTTAAATTTTTGAGCAACTATTATTGCCTTTGAATTATTTTCCCTTTTGAAATTAGATATTTCAATTCCAAGTTTGTTGAAGCAGACTGGTTCATCAGACCATCAACAGTTCAATCAAGTAGAAACTTTGCAGGTTTAGTGGCGGGACAGCCTTTCAAAACAGTGGCAGAGAGAAATGTCCTAATTAGAAACAGTTCAATCAAGAAGATACCTTGTGCTGGATTGAGATAAGTATTAAAGTGTAGCAGTTTCTACTCCTTGGGCACCAGTCGTGCTACCAGATTAAAAATGCAGTTCTTTATCGGTAACCTTAGTTAAGACTGAAACTTTTTCTAAAGCTCCTCCATTTAACAGAAGTCAAGACAAACCTAAAGTTTCCTAGAGCTCCTACATTTGCAAAAGTACCGTAAAGATTGTAATCTTAAGTTTTCCGTCCCACAAAGTTGACATTCTCAAACGACTAAGAAACTAAGAAAATAGATTTTCCTGGAAAGCACAATCCATATTTTCCTGACAAGTATAATTAAGGTCTACATACTTATTCTTGTCTCGCATATGGGTTAAAACTTAAACTAATGTTGTAAGTTTTCCCAAATATTAAGTGAGGAACTGGTGGAGTTAATTGATATTTTAAAGCATACATTGCCTAATTATGTCTTCTTTTTTTTCCTTTTTTGAATAGCATGCCTTATTATATGTCTGACCATACGAAGAGAATATACAATTAGAAAGAAACAAATTTAACTTGATCTTTCTCTTCAAAGCAAAGAAACAGAGCTGCTCGGGAGGAGAATCACTTTTCAAGGAGTAAGAAATTGAGAATCAGGTGTGTGTCCAGTGCTAAGAAAGGTAAATTGTGGAGATTTTAGATGCATTCATATGACCATATTGAAAACAATAAATAATTGAAAAGAAACAAATTGCATTGATTTTTTTTCTTCCGGGACAGAAAACAGAACTGATGAGGACCATATGCTCATTTTAGAGAGTATGGCCTTCACAGCGGAATGCACTCCTGGGGTAAAAAAGCAAGTTGTGCATGCTCCCACGGCACATTTATTCCGAATTGTCCATCCCACCATTTATTCCCAGAGAAGGGCATAATCTACCCTTCTGGAGTAAGCTTTAGGACATATGCTTAAGAAAGGAAGAACTAACAGAATCTCATACTATGAGAAGGCTCCATCAGCTCCATCAAATTCAACTTTGATGGGTTGACATCGTTGAGGAATCCTACTCCCTCAGGAATCAGTGGAGTGTTTAGACACAGCAATTGCAACATATTCTGGGAGTTTTCAGGACCTATCATTAAAACTGACTCCTTTTAAGATGAAGCGGAAGCATTACTGATGGGGTAGAGGATTTTCTATTCAAGATTTGATGGTAATCTTGAGGTCAAAGGTGATTCTCAGATTCCTTTATTTGTGGAGCAGAAAATAGCAGCGGTCCATGGCGCTTGGAACTCATCAATAATGAGATAGTTAATAAAGATAGAGTGAGAAGCTATAAATTTATGCATGCTGTAAGGGAGGCTAATGAGATCCCTGAGCCGCTGGCAAAAGCTAGGGTCAGCCATGAGGCTTTAGCTGAGGGGTAATCTCGGCCCCGTTTGTAAATCCTTTGTACTTCTGGGCATGTTTTTTTTTGTTGAATGATACTGGTTACCTTACTGGGAAAAAAAGAGGCTGATGATTTACGACAATGCAAGTATGCAAGTGCTGTGGGACTAAAAAGTACACAAACTAGAAAGTTAAGCTGTATCTTCAATACTTGTATAATATAGAATTGGGGGAATTTCTACTTCTTACTAATTTGAACGCCAATATTGTTCCTTGGGAAGAAATCAACACATGGAAGCATGGATGGAGGACTCGGATGGAAGCAACCAACTAAAAGAAGGCTAAAAGTTGTTAACGTCAAGGCAGAACTCTTACTCTTTGTAAAAACATTGAATTACCAGGTAAAAGCATTGAATTACCAGCTACATATGATAAATATAGGGAACTGAAAAGGTGGGAATTCACAAGCAGAAGTGGCAACTTACCGGCTAGAAAACAACAAGACTTAAAACCATAACTAATGAATTACAAAAAATGAAATACGTACACATAACAAACATCTAGATTTTAAAACCATAACTAATGAATTACAAAAAATGAAATAAGTACACATAACAAACATCTAGAGTAAAATCATTAACTAAGAGATGAGCCCAACAACTTGATAGCATGCAATGCCCATTGAACAAACATCAAGCAAACTTGAATGTTTTATAAACAAGAATCTCAGCTTGGAAAACTGCTCGAGGAAATACTTGTTAACATCAGGAAGAGAAGATTGCAGTTTGACCAAATATGACATGAGCTCCTTTGCAGCACCTGCATCAACGTTCTTCGCAAAACAATATGAACCGGTTAAGAGGGTGGTTAGCTAATTTGATCCAAAGGAAATAGCCTTAAAATATTGCATGGTAGCCTTGACATGTCATACTTCATAGTCATATCGAGTATAATAGTGGCGACCATAAGTAGCCCAGTGCTGACGAACAATGTCTTCCACAATCACAAACTTTCCCCCGTTGAGGTTGTCCTTATTTTTTAAGGCAAGGATAGAAAGCCAAGCTAAAACAGCCCAGATTCCGTCCTTCTCACAAATATGATCTGAACCTGTAAGCAAAGAGAACAAACAAGTACGCTCATTATAGAAGTTTCTAGTCTCTCAAAATATTGAAGTTTTGAAACGCTGCTAAAAAGAAACAAAAAGGGAAATAATTTTTGTAGAATAATTTCTTCTCTTTAACAAATTGCATCCCTCCAAAACAGCAAGTCGAAATATCTTTCTTTGAACAAGAAGGTGAGTGAATATGAACCAGCCAATGTATCAATGTGTCATTGTAACACTCCAATGAAGTAACCTCATAATATTCCAATGTGACACACGAATCAAATCAGGACATCTAGAAATAGGAAGCATAAATGGATTGCTTTCCACAATGGTCCTCAACAGAAGTACAACATGAGTTAACATGAGATGACAGAGGTAAATAATTATTACTAAACAGGAAGCATACTGGTGAATGTTTAGTTCCACATCAATTAGGGAGAAAATTGTAACCAAAAAGTGGTTTAACGTGGGTCCCCCCGTTTTAACAATTTACACAAGGCATTTCCAATACAAAAATTTCGAGACATGAACAATACGCAATACAAATCGACTTTTTAACTGTTTATGCATTTTCGAGACATGAACAATAAAACCCAAATCTATTTCCCTTCCTCGACCTAGCAAAAAGAAGAAACCAGACCATAGCTTCGGCGCGACTGATCTTCTTCGCCTGAAATCGACTTTCCCTTCCTCTTCTGATTCGTCCTTTGAGAGAAACCCATCTTCGAGAGGGTTTGGAACCCTAACCTATAGGGACGTGTTTCTAGGCGATCCCGCAGATAGCTTATCTGTGTTATCGAGCAGAAACACTCTCTCCCGCAAATAGCTTATCTGCGTTATCGAGCAGAAACACACACTCTCTCTCTCTCTCTCTCTCTCTCTCTATATATATATATATATATATATATATATATATATATATATATATGAGAGAGAGAGAGAAAACGGTTCCTACACATATGTGTAAAGAGTTCTCTACACACTAGCTTAAAATACAGTGGGGGCCCACATTGTTTGGGTGATCCAAGCCATCCATTTTAAAGGCCCTCACATAGATAGGGTGTCTACAAAAAATCAGATCCATAGGATCATCCCAACCCTACGATTTGTGGAGGTAAAATGGATGTCTTTAAACCTTTACAAATTAGTCCATTTTTTGCCTCCACAGTTCGAATGGTTAGGATGATCCTATGGATCTGATTTTTTGTGGACACCCTATCTATGTGAGGGCCTTAAAAATGAATGGTTTGGATCACCTAAATAATGTGGCCCCCACTGTATTTTAAGCTAGTGTGTAGATAACTTATCTACACATATGTGTAGGAACCGTTTTCTCATATATATATATATATATATATATATATATATATATATATATAGAGAGAGAGAGAGAGAGAGAGAGAGAGAGAGAGAGAGAGAGAGAGAGAGAGAGAGAGAGAGAGAGAGAAGAGTCGGAACTCCCTGGAGTAGATAACTTTTCTACTCCCTAGCTTAAAATAACAGTTGGGGCCACATTGTTTGGGTGATCCAAAGCATTCATTTGATGGCCCCCCACATAGATAGGGTGTGCCCAAAAAATCAGCTCGATAGGATCAGGATGTGTGTGTGTATAAACCTGCAAAAATCTGTCCATTGTGTGTGTGCGCGCGCGTGTGTTTGTGGGTGTGTGTGAACCAAGTCATAGGCGTTATTTTGAAACTACTCAGTGCCGTGATCAATCAATTTATGAAGATCTTTTCTTTTTTCTTTTGAATGGTTCAATTTATGAACATCTTAGGATACTACAAATGTAAGCACCCATGCACTAAACCATCACTATCGATATTAAATAAACAATAAACTTGTGATCCCTTAGAGCACTTGAAAAAACTAGAGTGGTTGGGCATCCTCTAAATGTGGTCGTCCCATACATTGTTTTGAAGGATCCAACAGCAGTATCATTGCTGGATACTCGGGATACTACAAATGTTTGGGATCCAAGTAACATAGGCAAATTGGGTAGACCTATACTGTAAGAGTTACCTATTTCTGTGTAGTGTTGCCTTCTTTTTTTTTGGTTGTCAATCCCAAGGTGAATTTGTCATTTATTCGTTTCCCATGGACTAGAGATGCATGCATGCTACCATAAAGTAAAGATTTTTTTTTTTTAATTTTTTCCTTTGTTCTTAAATCTTTTAATCCGAAAGAAAAATAATGAGAACAGAACTTCACTTTTTCATCCAGTCTTGCAATCAATAGGAAGAGTTCTTGAACCATTTTCAGAAAACCTCTGATGTGAAAAAACAGTGATTTGGGGCTCAGCATACGACAAATCAGAATGACATTTTCAAGTGTGCAAATTACGACTGCTTAAATTCCTAAAACAATAGTTAACCATTTCATTTAGGTGACAGTTCTGTTTAAAAGTCACACTGAACCCCTTCCTCAGTACTTCATAACTGTAAGCAGTACAAAAAACTCAGGATATGAAAAGCAGCATCGGCCAGGAGCAAAGAAAAAAATAACACCTACCAGTTCCAAAACTTTCTTCACCACAAATTGAACAAATGCCGTTAATTTATTTGAATCAAATGCCGTAATCAGGTGGAATCGGAATGGGATGCCAATTCTGATTCCTGATTTCGGCTATCCAAAGACACCTTTTGAGTATTGTGATGAGAAGTGATTATGATTGGCCCTAGAGCTTATCACCATTTAAAATCTAAAATCAAAGGTTTAATGGTGATAATATATGGAATATGATTGTTTGACCGCATTTACTTAATAGGAAGCCATACCACTTTCTTTATTAGAATCTCCCAAACAGAATTCTTAGCATTTCTAAGTTTCCTTCATTGTCAATTGCACTAATGGCAGTGGTGCCCTATAGGCTATAGTTAATAATTTCATATGAGACTTTGAAAGTATCAAGGATCACTTAATCGTTCATCTTACATCCGCCCTCCAAGAGGAGAGAGAAAGACACATGGGGAGTCGATTTATCCAATTGGGGAGTGATTTATCACTGCCCTATTTATATTGCTAATGCGACTAAGGGAATAGTCACCCTCAAGATCAATCATAACAATTAGTTTTTGGGTCCCACATGAAAACATGTACTCTGTAACCAAAATACCCTTGTACCAAATCCAAATCCATGCATATGGTGGGGGCCTCAGAAAATGCTCCACGAATCAGAGAATGCGGAATCATCCTTAATTGTTGATGAGATGTAAAATATATAATTTTATCCCACATGGGTGGGATAAAATTGACCCCACCCATGACCCATGTGGGCTCTCTCTCTCTCTCTCTCTCTCTCTCTCTCTCTCTCTCTCTCTCTCCATTAATAAGGTACGCAAGACAGATATATAGAGATGTAACAAAGACGCATTGGGATCTACCAAACTTCAAAGATATGCAATATTCTCTGTAATAACCAAACGTAACTAACCATGGATATATAAACTTACTGTGGATACTGCATGAACTTATATTTCGTGAATGTACAAACTTCCTATGGATGAGTAAAATTTATGGATACACAAAATTAACAGAAAAATAAACAAACATACCATACCTATAAAACTTATCGTGGATGCACAAACCACCACGGACACAGAGTTAAAAATGAGAAAAAGGAGGAAATTATTAGATAAGTAAAAAACTTAGGAGACCCTACAACACCACTTGCTTCTTGTAAGAGCTTATGTGAATACATAAGATACCTAAGGAGATTAGTTTCCTAATGTATAAACTATATTTACATAAACTCTTTTGTATCTCTAATATAAGTAGGTCATGGTTGCCATTCAAAAAAATAGCAGGTCATGGTTTGTAATTTATTTTGATGTGTAAGAAAGTCTATGATGCACTTCATTATGAGGTCATGTAACCTATGATTTGTTGAATTCTATTGAATTGATTTTACCCAAATGATCTCATCTTTATGCAATGATCTTGTCTTATTCCTTGTGTGATTGAAAGTCCTCAAAAAATGCTCCATGAATCATAGACACGACTCAGACCACAAATCAGTTGCCTAACAACCATAAATGTGTTTGATGCTTCTAAGCTGCCTACGTGTAGTTTTGACTTAAGACATCAACTTGTGTGAGAAATGATGCTATACGAGGAAAGGAGAAGCTTCATTTGGTCCCACCAACATGATGACAGCTTGATCCCTTCATTTGAGGTGGCAGCTTATAGATGCTATATCCCTTCATTTGGTTTTTGCCCGAAATTTTGAAATTTTGGTCGAAATTTATTTTTGGTGGGGTCAGAAACCGGTATCGAAACCGAAATTTAAAACCTTGTTTATATGTCAATGGGAGCGGCTACCTAAATGAAAGTCTATAATTGAAAATTTAAAAGAAACCTAAATCAGTTTTTTTCTAAGTTTTATAGTGAAATAACACTTGAAGAAGCACTTTCTCTGAGAAGCAAATCTAAGCCCTGTTTCGATTGCAAGAAAAACAAATTCCGAACTTTCCTTGGGATTTTTTTTGTCTTTTCATGATTTAGAGGGAAATAATATGATTGTGGTTAATTTAGAGGAATATTATTATAAATTGAAGGTCCCTATAAGTAAAATTCGGTTACGGTAGGTTTAACTCTCGGTAAAGAAGTAGGAAATGTTATAAACCTTTTCTTTTCCAAACTTTTTCAGAAAATTCCTGCAATCCAAACAGGGGCTAATTGATTGGGTCAAAGGAATCACATGAGTCTTTTGATCCCATTGTTCCTAACTAAAATTATCCTTGAAGAAACCAATGAGACCGCTTCTCATTTTCTTCTCACACAAAGAGCTTCTCATAATATATCACTCCTGCTATTTAGAAAATGAAAGTTAGAGTCACTTGTCTATTTTTGTTATTATTTTCTTTTCCGTTGATTAAATAGTTCACCTACATATGAAACTGCTTATGTTTGAGTTTAGATTATTTCTAAAACTCTTGGTTATTCTTTAAAGTAATTTTGTTTTCAGTTGGATTACAAATCTTTATTGATATGGTGATATGGATGATTCAATAATTTTGTTTGGACATCACATTATCTATCTATTGGATTGTGCTATATGTAGAACATAGGAGGGAATTGTTGGGTATATAATATAACCCATGTATGTTCTAATATAAGCCCAATAGGTAATGGATCAGGTGTAGTGGGCCCATTTGGGCTGGAGCCCATTAACTTCTTATAACCCTAGTGTATCTCTATACATAAGGGTTGGAGGCAACAAACTTGGTATTCCAAATAAGATACCTTGGGTGTAATGCTTTAAGCATCCTGGCTTAAACCCTAATTACACCAACAGGAAATGTGTCAAAGTTGATTTGCAATTCACTTGCTATTAACAAGGCTGCGGCTTCGACAGCTACCACTTTGTCGAGTAAGTCAGGTGGTGGGCGGCGGCTGCTTTCGAGTCGGTTCCCGGAATGGGTTTCAGCTGCTGATCGAAAGCTTCTTCAGTCATCGAGCGCAGCCTCACAAGCTGATATTATTGTGGCAAAAGACGGGTCAGGAAATTACCAGACAATTTCTGAGGCTGTTGCTGCTTCTGCGAGGCTAAGGAGTGGGACTAAGAGATTTGTTATCCATGTGAAAGCTGGTGTTTATAGTGAAAATGTCAAAATTAAGAAGTCGATGAACAATTTAATGTTTATCGGTGATGGAATCGATGCTACTGTTGTTACAGGCACTAAGAATGTTCAAGATGGTTCCACGACCTTTGCATCGGCGACCTTCGGTAAGTTTCATGATGAAATTTTAATTCTAAATTTCTTTATCTTGTTAAGTGGTTTCAAGTTTTACTTTCATGTGGAAGAATACTAAGAGAGCCTACAAGAATTTATTTGTTAAAGAATTTCTAATCCTATAATTCGTTTTGCAAATTACATTATTAAATTAAAATAGTCTTCTTCGCAAATAAGAACCAATTTTGGTGGAATCCAAAGAGGGCCTAAAGCTTAGCAAAAGATTATCCAAACAAAACTAATTAATTTCATGGAATTTTGTAAAACTTAAGACCATGTAACTTTTAAGCAATATGACTAAACCTACTCCCAACGCCAATTCTACCGCGAGTGTGACATATATGGGACCATAGACTTTATATTCGGGGACGCCGCGGCCGTCCTCCAAAATTGCAACATATATGTCAGGAGACCCATGAGCAATCAGCAGAACACGGTCACCGCTCAAGGAAGAACGGACCCAAACGAGAACACAGGGATTTCAATTCACAATTCAAGAGTTACTGCGGCTTCGGACTTGAGACCAGTTCAAGGCTCCTTCAAGACATACCTTGGTAGGCCATGGCAACAGTACTCGAGGACAGTATTTATGAAAAGTTCTCTAGATAGCTTGATTGCTCCTGCAGGATGGCTTGAATGGAGTGGGAACTTTGCTTTAAGTACTTTATATTATGGAGAGTATATGAACACAGGCGCGGGTGCGGCCACAGGTGGCCGAGTGAAGTGGTCAGGGTATCATGTCATTACAAGTGCGACGGAAGCTGGAAAATTCACCGTCGGGAGCTTCTTGTCCGGGAATTCATGGATTCCGGCAACCGGTGTACCTTTCACTTCAGGCCTTTGAGATGGATTTTTCTGTCTCTACAAGAGTTTGGTGGCTTTCTATTCATTGTTTTATGATAAAATGTGATTAATTTTATGTAGAAGATAGGATATAGTTGTTGCATTCATTGTATTATATGTCAATCATCCTGTAAATGTCGAAAACAGGGTTCTCATTTTTCTCTATCTTATGTATTTTCATGGATTAACTTAATCTGTGTATACCTTATTATTCTATTAATAAAGGGGAGAGTTTTACTTTTCCTATTTGTTATATTCTTCTTTCGAAAACGTGTATTTGTTAGGAAAGAGCCCTCAAAATGGAAACTCCTGATAGAAAAAACACCAACAATCGCTTGTATGCTGTTTTGACATTTTGAATGGCTTTAATCCTATAGATGTAGATTTTCTCTCAAATGGGCCCAATCATTAATTGGAAATAGCCCAAGTCTCATTAATATCTTGAATGCCTAAGTAACTTTTAAGCCGTGTAACATTAATTAGGGTGGTCCCACCTTGTTTTCAATCAAACATCCACCGAGTTGTTCACATCTTAGATCTCCATTGGGCTGAAAAAATGTTGGTCACATGATTTAAACTATCTGATCCAAAACCCAAAGCCCATTTGATTGGATGGTTACGATCTCTTGATCAATAAGATTTTTTGGACCATGGAGATCGAAGGCAGGGCTGCCAGGTAGGTGGTCTGGAGTTCTGGATCAACCTAACTTGTAGCCCCATCTATGGGATAGCCTCACATTTAGGAATTAAGAATCAGCATCCCCATTCCGATTCTGCCGGAATAAGAATATCATCCCTTGAGAACGCAACAAATGGCGCCATAATGTCCCCATCTATTCTGTCCCGGTTTTAATTCCTTCATTCCTTTTATCCATTAGGGCCCGTTTGGATACCTCATATTTTGTATTTCGATTTGGAATTGAGTTTTGAATACAAAATGAATAGATCCACCAGCTCATGTTGAGGGAGACAGAGAAGGAAGGGGGTACTTCCTACTGGAGGGAAGAGGTTGAGGAGCAAAGACGGTGAAGGAAACTGCCACATCTGTGGATTTCCAATTACTTATTTCCACATCATATTTGTAAATTTTTTTTTTTTCAAAAACTACTGTACGGACCACATCATAGGATGATCCAAACCGTCCATGTGATGGAACACAACTTAAATAGGTTGTGCCCAAAAAACCATTTCCATAGGATGATCCTAGCCCTCCGATCTAGGAGGTTTCCGTAATATGTTGTTCCTCTATAGATAGGGCGGTTGGGATCATCCTACATAAATGATTTTCTGGGCACAACCTATTTACGTTGTGGCCCATCACGTGGACGGTTTGGATCATCCTATAGTGCGGTCTGTATAGCATTTTTTGAAAAATACGGTACTATAAGGGCTTACAATAGGGGTGCAAGTTTGGCCCTGTCAGCCCCGACCCGCCCGAGTCCGAACAGGGTTTGGGCTAGATTTTCCAACCCTGAGGGCGAGTCAGGGTTCATCTTTTAGGCCCTGACTCAGGGTCGGGCCAGGTTCAGGGTTAATACCTCAAGTCAGCCCGACCCGGCCCGCCTCTTGGTTTTCTATTATAGAATTGAATCATCTGTGTATGATTCTTTTGCTAATATTTTTTATTATCTTAGATTGATGTTTCTTTACAATATTATTAATTGTCTCTGCTACATGTCATGTTGTTGAATTCATTTTGTCTTATTTGTTCCCTTTCTTTGTTTATTGATCATTTTCTTCTATATGATATGTGGTTGCTTTAATTTTTACCACGCTTAACAGGTATTTGCACTAGGGTCAATCAGGGCCAGCCTGGCCCAACCCAATCAGGGCGGGCTACGGCCGAGTTGAGGTTTTTCGGCCCTGACTCAGGGTCAGGGCAGACCAAGGCCGAGATAATGGGATCCAGGGTTGGGCTTGGGTTTTGAAAAACCCGACCCTGTTGCAGCCCTAGCTCACACCATATAAAAACTCCTAGATAGCCTAACAATTGTGCATCATTATCGGGGATTTTCTAGGGTCCATTGCAAAAGGTATTTTGCGGAACGCCTGTTTCATCAGAGCAGCTCATGTAAAGGGAGAGAGAGGGAAACGTGTATTTCGATTAGCCTAAAGATAGAGTTATCGTACTTAGGTCCTTAATTTATTCCGGACAAAAACGTAATCTCAAGGACAACGTAGTTCACCTAACGATGTGAATATTTCATGAAAGTCCATTTTGAGAGGAAGATGATGAAATTAAATAACGTAAAATAATAAAACATGTACATGCATGCCACACATAAACATGGAAGTTCGTGTTTGGTAAAACACAAATATGTTTAAATCAATAATGGGACAAACTCACTTTGTTTTACCTTTTTTCAAACCAGCTCTCGAAGGCTTTGTCAAGGTCTTTGACAACTGGTTAAAAATGGTAAAACAAGGTGAGTAATTCGTCCAATTATCAGATCATGGTCGGGCAGGTAGCAGTACGTAGCATATACGAAAATTTACTATTTAATGTGAAAAGGATTCTGAAACCACTAAACCAGTTCAGATATATAGAGATGTAACAAAGATACATGGATGCACTTACATTTCGTGAACGTTCAAACTTCCCATGGATGAGTAAAATTTATGGATACACAAAATTAACAGAAAAATAAACAAACTTACCATACCTATAATACAAGATTATCATGGACACACAGACTTACCACGGATACACAAAGTTAAAAATGAGAAAAAGGAGCAAATTATTAGAAAAGTAAAAAAATCAGGAGATCCTACAAGACCCCTTTTTCTTGTAAGAGCTTATGTAAATACATAAGATTCCTAAGGAGATTAGTCTCCTAATGTATCATCTATATTTACATAAACTCTTTTATATCTCTAATATAAGTAGGTCAAGGTTGCCGCGGCCATTCAAAAAAAATTAGTAGGTAATGGTTTTGTATGTGTAAGAAAGTCTATGATGCATGCACTTCAATATGAGGTCATGCTACCTATGATTTGTTGAATTCTCTTTTTACCCAAATGATCTCATCTTCATCCAATGATCTTATGTTATTCCTTATTGCATGATTCTAGGCCCATGATCTATCAAGCCTCGTTTTGGTTTATGCCAAGAGAAGCAATAATGTTGATTTTTATTGTGCAAATATATGTTCAAGTTAGATATCTGCTCTATGATTAATTCTAGAGAGTAGAAAGGATAGGTTGGGTCTACGAGAAGGGCGTGTAGGGTGTGGCTCTGCGTGTGCAGAATGCTAACCATAGACAAGTGGTCAAGTAGATAAAAACTGCGGGTAGAAGATTTATTTAGACATGCAGTTGATGGGTTTGGGTAAGGAGTTCCAACAACACCATATTTGTGGATGGTCTGGACTTAGCGTCTATGGGCTGATGATGTTTACGGTATGACTATATATATATCTAGTATTAAATGAAAAGACATGTGTTTGATGAAATAGGTTGAAAACTTTCTGAATTGTTGACTTGACTGAATTATTATATAAAATAGGTTGAAAACTTTCTGTCTCTTCGAAGATGGATCTTCTACGTCAGAAGATATAGTATATGAATAATACACATTCTAATTGACCAAGCCTGATATGGTTGGCAAGTTAATTAGTCTTGGGTTTGGACCTATTAACTCATTTGGTTGGTTCAATCGGAGCTTACCTACCCAAAAAACAGTTGATTAGTCTTATCCAGATGAGATCCCAGCGACTAAGAGATACTCTAATATACTTTCGGATTGGCCTTTAAAGGAGAGGAAATGTATTTACGTGTGTGTTCATTTTCAAGGGTGAAAATATCACTTGAGAAGAAATTTTGCTTGCTTGACCATTTTTAGTTCATTTTTAGGTGAACGATTGGGAAATTAGTACATCTTATTGATCAATGAGTATGATGGACAGTAGACAATGGTTAAGACCATATTTCAGAGCATTGCCTTTTAACTTTATTTTTATTTTTCTTCTTGGTAACGAAAAAAATATTATGTTCTCTCTCAAGATTTTGTTTCATGCCGCTTGAAAATGATGATGCATGCTTGCGTGTGTGTTTACGTGGTATGGGCCTCATAAATTTGAGTTCATTGTTCGGTTTCGATAACCGTTTCCGACCCCACCGAAAACCGAAATTTCGTAATTTGGTTCGAAATTCCGGACTGAATTTTTGAAATTTTGAACCAAAATTTTGTAACACTTTTTTTGTAATAAATAATGGCATTTAATCGAAATTTGGTAAATGGTGAAAAATGGAATTTCCGGAAATTTCAGTTTCGGTCTCCACCGAAATCCAAAATTTCGGATTTCGGTCGAAATTTAAAACCATGATCGAGGTTGCCTACGCAATGTGTCATATTATTGATGGCGCCACACGGCAAAAAATGAAACGATCTTGCGATTCTATCCACCTTCATTTTTACTCTTATGCATGTGTTGCAACTTGCAACTACAGAGCAAAAAGGCTTTATTGCGATTCTATCCACCTTCATTTTAATTACGACATTAATCAGTTTATTTCACATTTTTCTGATTTACTGTTGATAGCATCTTGACTAATATAACTTTGCAAGTTTGCAACAGCCGTAGAAAGCTAATTAAAAATTGTAAAACAAAGAAAATAGTGATGTTATCAAAATATGACAGTGTGGATATCAGTCCTCTCTCTAATATCATATTAGTTAAATAACAAGCGAAGCACTTGGGGCCCGTTTGGATACCTCCCATTTTGTATTTTGATTTGGAATTGAGTTTTGAAAATACAAAATGTAAGATCCGGCAGCTCATGTAAAGGGAGAGAGAGAGGGAAGGGGTACTTCCTAGTGGAGAGGAGAGGTTGAGGAGCAAAGAGGGTGAAGGAGACTGCCGGATCTGTAGATTCCTAATTTCTTATTTCCACATCAAATTTAGAAATTTGATTTTTTTTCACTGTCAGCTGCCGAATTAGAAATCCAAGAATTTGATCCGATCCAAATTACAATGCAGAAAGGGCTGCAAATGTGAGAAATCCAAATCAAAATCTTCTTGGCATCCAAACGGGCCTTAATGACATTTCAATTCTTGGTGATGATGTTTTTTTTTTTTCTTTTTTACTTTGATGTAACCCAAAAATGATATCTCAAGGAAATGGTAGTGAAGATATCAGTCCCCTATAACTATAAGAAGTGGTGAAAATTATGCCAAGAAGTCTATAAACTGATACATTAATCCCAATGTGAGAAGATTACAAAAATTTATTATTGCCTAGCTATAGGGGACCATCCAGAGTTCTCTAGTAATGTATTTATCTAATTCATAAAGTATCTCTAGTAATGTATTTATCTAATTCATAAAGTATGAGTTTCTTTTTTACTTTGATGTAACCCAAAAATGACATGTCAAGGAAACAATTAATCTTTTTAGTATGCACGTCGAAGTCAAACCGTCCATGTATCTGGCCCCACCTTGGACGGGTACTATCGGGATGATCCTAACCGTCGGAACAAATGGAATTGATAGCAACATAGAAGGGTACTGGGAAAAGAAAGGAAGGAGATAATTCTAATTTGATTAAGTTATCTGATCAACCATAATTCACTAATCTATCACCCTAGCAATCCAACGCCGAGATCTCAAGCCATTCTAAAGGAGGGATCTCACATATTCTAACAATTCACATCTTCTTGGTCGGATAGATGCACCCTCCCTTCTCTTTTTTTATTGAACTCTCAAGTAAGGAACATGGGTTTGCTTATCAAAACAAGAGCTTGGGAATATGAGTTGCTAGAACGAATATGGTGATCGGTCGACGCCTAAACGTGTATAGTGATTAGCCTAAAGATAGAGTTATCGTACTTTGGTCCTTCATTCAGGACAAAAAACGTAATCTCAAGGACAACGTAGTTCACCTAACGATGTGAACATTCCATATTTTCATGAAAGCCCATTTCGAGGAAATTTGTTTGAAGACGACATATTTTGAGAGGAAGAAGATGAAATAACTTAAAATATATACACGCACACGTAAACATGGAAGTTCGTGTTTGGTAAAACACAAGCATGTAAAAACCAATATGCTATAAAAAAAGGCGGCCCAGTGCACGAGGCTCCCGCCATTGAAGGGTCCCGGGAGGGCAAGATGTGAACATGCTATAAAAAAAATACGAACATATTCTTTTAGTGTTAAATATAATAGGGAGTTTTTATATGGTGGCGCCGCCTTTCATATCTGATCCAATTACAGCTGATATTTTAAGACTCGATCAAATATCAAGGGCAACACCTATGTTGTACCTGCCTTACCCGCATCCAAGTTTTGATAATGGTACAAACTCACCTTTTTTTTAAACCAGCTCTCCAAAGCTTTGTCAAGGCCTTTGACAATTGGTTAGGAAAGGTAAAACAAGGTGAGTAATTCGTCCAATTATCAAATCATGTCCGTGCAGTTAGCAGTAGCCTACACAAAAATTTACTATTTAATGTGAAAAGGATTCTGAAACCACTAAACCGGTAACGCCCCGGCCACCATGTAGATATTGCCCGGTTCTAGGCCGCAGCCCTTCTCGGTTTTGTTTTTCCGCAGAAAACGCGTTTATACAGGCAAAGGTGGGGGTCTACACATATAACCCAGGAACTTTTTCTCTCCGCTTCCGATATGGGACTATTACAATCCACCCCTCTTCCGATGTGGGACTATTACAATCCACCCCTCTTAAAAGGCCCAGCGTTCTCAGTGGCACACCAAACTAGAGAAGATACGGCTCTGATACCATATTTGTAACGCCCAGGCGACCATGTAGATATTGTCTAATTCTAGGCCGCAACCCTCCCCAGTTTTGTTTTTCCACATAAAACGTGTCTACATAGGGAAGGTGGGGGTCTACACATATAACCCAAGAACTTTCTCTCTCCGCTTCCGATGTGGGACTATTACAAAACTAGTTCATTTTCGTCAAACCAAGAAAGGGGCCTTGTCACAATGGGATAGGATTGAACCCTCTCTCTCTCCATTAATAAGGTACGCAAGTACAGTTATATAGAGATGTAACAAAGACGCATTGGGATCTACCAAACTTCAAAGATATGCAATATTCTCTGTAATAAACAAACTCACCATGTATATATAAACTTACTGTGGATACTGCATGAACTTATATTTCGTGAATGTACAAACTTCCCATGGATAAGTAAAATTTATGGATACACAAAATTAACAGAAAAATAAACAAACTTACCATACCTATAAAATATCATAAATGTGTTTAATGATTCTAAGCTGCCTACGTGTAGTTTTGACTTAAGACATCAACTTGCGTGAGAAATGATGCTATACGAGGAAAGGAGAAGCTTCATTTGGTCCCACCAACATGATGACAGCTTGATCCCTTCATTTGAGGTGGCAGCTTATAGATGCTATAGCTTTAAAATTGTCTCAATCGGACGATCATTATTGTCCAATCATCCAATCCAACAGGGCCTGTTTCGATTGTAAGAAAAACAAATTCCGAACTTTTCTTGGGAAGTTTTTTCTTCTTTCCATGATTTGGAGGGAAATAATATGATTGTGGTTAATTTAGAGGATTATTATTATAAATTGAAGGTCCCTATAAGTAAAGTTCGGTTACGGTAGGTTTAACTCTCTGTAAAAAAGTGGGAAATTTTATAAATTTTTTCTTTTCCAGACTTTTCCAGAAAATTCCTGCAATCCAAACAGGGCCTAATTGATTGGGTCAAAGGAATCACATGAGTCTTTTGATCCCATTGTTCCTAACTAAAATTATCCTTGAAGAAACCAATGAGACCGCTTCTCATTTTCTTCTCACACAAAGAGGTTCTCATAATTTATCACTCCTGCTATTTATAAAATGAAAGTTATAGTCACTTGTCTATTTTTGTTATTAATTAATAATTAATTTGATGATCTGATTGATCAAGGAATGCGTTCCATGTATATGGAGGGACGACTGAGAATGCTCAAGAGCCGAGATATCCGTTGCCGAGAGTCATGTAAAGTCATCATGGCGATGATATCCATCGGACATTCCACTGCTGCATTTCCTTGGCGCCCATTGCGCCGGGGTTCGTTATTCACCCAAGTTGCCAGCCGGTGCCTAAACTCATGAAGAGTAGCAGGCACGGAACTTGCAAGCCTGGATGTGAGGGGGAGTCGCCAGGCGCGCTAGCGTCCCCACCCCCAGAATGATAATTGACATGTCCACACAAGTCGTGTTATAATTTCATGACTCTCTGCGGTGAAAATCTACTGTAAAAACAGAGCTACTGGTATCTACCAGTATTTTGCTTACGTTAAAATTGGCGATGAGAAGACGTACGACGAACGCATCGTCATGGGGGAGGTGGACTTTCTCGTAGTCTTTCTCGGAGAAGACTATCTGTTCGTCGCTATTTGCTGGCTCCGAATGTGGTTTTTTCGACGGAGCTTCCACTGCATGAATTTGGGCTTTCACTTAGGGTCTCTAGACCACGACATCAACCTTCATTTTATTTTCACATTTGGGTTTTGTAAACACAGAAATATCACCTTTTTTTTCCCTTGAAGTTTTACTAAGTTTCTAGGGGTGCAACTCGGGTTCATTTTTCGGTATGGGGTTAAGCTTTTACCGTAAAATTGACTCGGGTTTGAGCTGATTCCAATTCATTATTATAGCAAAAGCTCAACCCGACCCATTCCAAGTTGCACCCCAATTTTTTAGAAGTAACTTTTTAAGAACAGCTATGGACAGTCGAGTTTCTATATGGTGTAAGCCCGTATAGTCCTGACTTTTTTAAAAAGCACTGTACGGGCCACACTATAGGATGATCCCAACCTTCCGATCTGTAGAGGAACTGTATATTATGGAAACCTCTATAGATCGTATGGCTAGATCATCGTATGAAATGATTTTTGGGGAACAAACCTTTTTTTTTTTTTTGAAGAAGGCAACAGAATATATATTTATATATATGAATAAGCAGAACCGAGATGGTCCTGACGGAACAATGAGCAAATAAAATAGCAAGACAATGACTCAAGGGGGGAGATAGTCAAAACACTCCATTTCGGCCCGAGAAACACCACTTTTAGCCAGAGAGTCGGCTGCCACATTGGCCGATCTCCGGACATGCTGAAAGACCATGGAGTAGCCCTTTCCTCTATCCTCTATCTCCTCAAAGAAAGGCACAAATCTCCAAGGGGGAGAAGCATCTCCCGAAAGCCAGCGAATAACATTTACGGAATCGCCTTCGACTATCAGACTGTCGCACTCCAAGCGAGGCATGGAAAGAATCCCACTGTGAACGGCTCGAACCTCCGCCTCAGACGAGTCGGCAAATCCAAGAGGCCCTGAATAGGCCCAAATGACTTCCCCTTTGTGATTCCGACATAACCCCCCCACTCCAGCCGCCCCTGGGTTACCGATAGAGGAACCGTCAAAATTGAGCTTCAGAGACCCCGGTGGCGGGGGGGACCATGAGGGTCGAGATTGCACTTTGGTAACCGATTCCATGCATATGGTTGACCACCCTTCCCAAAGGGCATACGCAGAAACAAAACGAAAAAGAGGAAGTGAACGGGCCCAGGAGATGACCGCTGCTACCACCTGTATATAAATCCAATATGGGGACCTGACTTTCCCTTCAAAGACCCGCGCATTCCGCTCTTTCCACAAGAACCACCAGGAGGCTAAGAGACACATCTTCCACAAAATTCTACCTTTCCTCTTCCACGGAGCCCAGTCCCAACTCCTAATAAATTCGGCCATAGAATTGGAAGCAACCCAACTGACTCCAAATCTAGAAAAGAGCTGACCCCAAATATATGAAGCAACCTGGCAATGTATAAATAGGTGGTCGATGGATTCCCCGGCGGATAGACATAGGGGGCAGTGATCAACCAGCCACATTCCTCTTTTTCGTAAGAAATCTATCGTCTGAATTCGTCCCCTGCTAACCGACCACCCAAAGAAAGCAACTCTTGGGGGGCATGCGAGGCGCCAAACCGCGGAGGACGCATGCTCCATTAGAGTGGGGATCAGATGGAGATAAAAAGATTTAACAGAGAAAATCCCCGACGGATTCCAAATCCAAATACGACGATCTATGCCCGAAGACTTGATGAAGTAAGAGTTCAATAAGGAGATGAGGGCGCTGTAATCGCTTAACTCCCGGACAAAGAAGGCTCGACGAAACTTAGGAATCCACTCCACTTGCCCTTGGACCCGTTCGAAACATTCCGATACCCAAGCTTCTTTCTGAGAAGATACGATATATAAGTCAGGAAACAAAACTCGGAGAGAATGGGACGAACACCAAGGGTCCTGCCAAAACCGAATTCGATCCCCCCTATAGACTCTGAAGCGAACTCCAGGGGCAAAAACGGTCTTCAAACGCAATATGTCCCTCCATACCGTGATTCCTTTGATTTTGAAAGTATCAACAGAGTCCCAATTCCCATGAGATGAACCATACTTACTGTCAATGACCCGAACCCACAAAGAGGATTGTTCTTCTCCATATCTCCACAACCACTTACCCATAAGGGCCTGATTAAAGAGCTGGACTCTCCTGATACCCAAACCTCCTTTTTTAATTGGAGAACAGACTAAACTCCATTTAAGAAGGGAGACCCCTTTGGAAGTCCTTGAACCGCCCCACAGAAATCGTCTCTGAATTTGCTCGATGCTCTCAGCAACAGAAGCTGGACAATGAAAAAGGGATAGAAAATAAATCGGCATATTAGAGAGAACAGCCTTTATAAGCACCAATCTACCTCCTTTGGAAACCAAACGGCGCTTCCATGTGGCCAACCGACGCTCAATCCTTTGTATAATAGGAGTCCATAGGGTGTGTCTCGGACGGCCCACCCCGAGAGGGAGACCCAAATAGGTAGCGGGAAAGACATCTAGACCACACCCCATAATTCCGGCGAAGGATGAAGCCTCACTCTCAGATACATTAATCGCATACAACCGAGATTTACCAAAATTGGATCGTTGACCTGAGACCATCTCATAACACCGAAGCATGGCTTTCAGATTGAGAAGCTGGGAGAGGACCGGGGAACAGAACAGGAGGGTATCATCCGCAAACTGAAGCAGCGAGACTTCCACCTTATTGGTCCCAATTAGGAAACCTCTATATAGCCCCATATCACTTCCCTTTTTCAGTATACTGCATAAGGATTCGGCCACTATCAAGAAAAGAAATGGAGAGAGAGGATCGCCCTGCCGCAATCCTCTAGAGGATTTGAAGAATCCTTTTGCTGAGCCGTTAATTAGAACGGAAAACCATGCAGATGATAAGCAATTCCGGATCCACCCTCTCCACTTTTCCCCAAAACCCATACGACCCATAAGATAATCTAAAGCGGCCCAATCCACACGGTCATATGCTTTCTCCATATCAAGCTTACATAAGATGCCGCCTTCCCCTGACCGTCGGTAATAGTCAATTGCCTCATTTGCTGTTAAGGAACAATCAAGAATTTGACGCTTGCCTATAAAAGCACTCTGATTTACCGATATAATGGATGGAAGAACCACTTTGATACGGTCCGCCAGCACCTTCGCAAGCACCTTGTATAGGCTGCCCACCAAGCTAATCGGACGAAAATCTGATACTTTGGATGCTCCATCAATTTTTGGAATAAGGACTAGAAAAGTCGCCCCCGTCCCCTTGTCGAGAATAGCACCCTCAAAAAATTCTAGGAAGAAACGAATAAGATCCGATTTGACTGTGTCCCAACACGTCTGAAAGAAAGCCAAGCAAAATCCATCAGGGCCAGGGGCTTTATCCTGAGCTAGAGAGAATAGAGCGATTCGGATTTCCTCCTCAGAGAAGGGGATTTCCAATCCAGCAGAAGCTTCCAGGCTCAAAGTTGAGAAACAAATGTCTTGGGGTATTGGGCGAAGAAGTCCGTCAGCGGAGTACAAAGAACGGTAGAATGCAATAGTTTCCGCAATAATCCTCTCCCGGTCCGAGATAACAACCCCTTCCACCTCTAAAGATTCAATTCGGTTCCTTCGTCTGCGAGTACTGGCTATGGCATGGAAGAAGGCTGTATTTTTATCCCCCTCCATCAACCACTTGACTCGGGATTTTTGCCGCCATGAGATTTCTTCAAGCCTTAACAACTCTTTATGTTCTTGGATAAGCCTGCCTTGTTGCTCAAAATCCTCCGCCGTTGCCGATCCACTATCAGCCAATGAATGGATCTCCAACAATCGGTCCTCAAGGACCCTCTTCCTGCCGAGGGTAATCTCTTTCTGCTCCTTATCCCATGCTTTTAATTTCCCTTTGATAAACCTTAATTTTTTGCCAATGACGACATCACTGGGTCCCGAGAAGGCACAGTCCGCCCACCAACGGACTAATTGAGCCTCCAACAGGGGATTTTCCAGCCAAGCTAATTCAAATCGGAAGGGAGGGGGGCCCCAGGACTCCATTTTAGGGGACAAAAGAAGAGGGCAATGATCGGAGACAGAATGGGGTAATGCCTGCTGGTAAACTTCTGAGATACCTGCCAACCAGTCGCCCGATAAAAGAAACCTATCAAGCCGGCTCCGGTTCGTACCTCTTGCCCATGTGAAGGATGCACCGCCCAACGGTAAATCGACTAGTTCGTTGTTTGCGATAAAATCAGCAAAATTTCTCATACCTACAGTAATGCGCTGACCCCCAATTCGATCTCGTGAATCTAGAACTTCGTTGAAATCCCCCCCAATACACCAAGGAGCGGAACATAGGCCACGCCTCTGATTTAATTCTTCCCAAAAAGAACACTTGTCGGAAGGGGACAAAGGACCATAGACGCCTGTGAATAACCATTCTGATTGATCGTTACATTTGCGGAAGGCTACAGATAGTGAGAAGACCCCTCGCCAAACATCCGAGCTGGCCCACAAGACTGTATCCCATGCCACCAAGATACCCCCTGAAGCTCCTTTAGATGCTACGAAAGTAAAATTCCAATCAGAGTTGAACCCCATGCTACTCATATCTATGGAACTGATTTGTTCCATCTTAGTTTCCTGTAGACACACCACCTCGGGTCGCCGGTGTTTAACTATTGCTTTTATTTGAATTCGTTTCTCTCGAGAGCCCAAGCCATTGATATTCCAGGATAGAATCTTCATCAACAACTAGAGTGCGGTTAGATCCTCCCCTCCCCAACTCCAATTTTTCTTCCTTTTTTCGTACGCTTGAGACCACTGCTATGCGAGCCAGAGTCATAATTGATATCTGAATGAAGCCGTATCAATTCTCTCTCCGTACGTTTCAGATTTGCGTCGGATATAGGTGCAGGAGATGACACTACATCGACCTCCCTCAATTCTGCCGCCTTTATGTTGGATCGGTAATCTTCAGCCGGCCCCGGATAAACTAGGCCCAAGTGGGAGCTGATAGACACTGTATGATCCACCATCAATTCAATCACCTGATGGATAGTAACTGGGCCTGATTCAACCCGAGAAGAAGAGAGTGATGGGGCACAAAGCAGGGGCTGGAGGACTGCCTTGCTACACCATCTTGGAGAAGGAGGATGGGAGTAGTTGCCGATTGAAATTTGGGGAACAAACCTATTTGCATTATGTTCCATCACATGGACGGTTTGGATCATCCTATGATGTGGTCCGTACAGTACTATTTTTTTTTAAAAAATACGGGACTATAAGGGCTCACACCGAGGATGGGAGTAGTTGCTACACCATTTTGGGGAACAAACCTATTTGCATTATGTTCCATCACATGGACGGTTTGGATCATCCTATGATGTGGTCCGTACAGTACTATTTTTTTTAAAAAAATACGGGACTATAAGGGCTCACACCATATAAAATCTCTGGACAGTAAACCAGGACTCTCCTCGGACGTATTACAAGCCGGATGGAAAGATTCCAGGGGTATTTGCGGTATTTTAACCTAAAATCTTTATTTTCAAAAGAAATCACGTGGCACCACGAAAATTAAGAAAAAGGACTAGAAAGTACAAAGCACTTAATTGTCTTTAATTGGTGTCTAACAAAAGCCTAACAATCGAGATTAGTACCAATTTCATACAAATATCCAAGTTGGAACCCTCTCGCCCACTTTCCAAGCTATCAAATTCCTCATTTCCTAAGATTTCCACTCTATAATTTTCGCCATAGACCGCCCTCCTTACCAACAACCCTCCTTAGCCCTTTGTATTCATATAACCCACAATCTTAAAATCTAATGGTCTTTATTTGTTTCTGCCACGTTATGTAAAATTCAAAAAACAACAACGGACATATATTCTTCTTCACGTAATCCTGCATGAATCAATATGTCAACCTTAACCTAACCGCGTTCAAAGAAATTAACCATATTGTTGCCTATAAAAGGACCCACCCTTACATTACACTCTCAAACCATTCAAAACATCAATAGGGATAAACTTAGTTTTCCAACCATGGATAAGCTCATACTATGTTTTCTGACCATATGCTTTGTTTTAGGTATTAGGGTGGTGAAGAGTGAGATGATATCATCTTGTGCCCAAACCCCATATCCTGAAGTATGTACTTCTCTTATTACTGCTAATCCTTTCCCTACCCTTGATAATACTCAATTTGATTTCCGCAGTTTAGCTCTTCAAGCCACCATGGACCGATCCCAACAAGCCCTTCGGCTTGTTTCGGCCATTGATACAAGCTTGCTTGACAAGCGAGCCAAGGTGGCGTGGGATGATTGTGTGGAGCTTTTCGAAGACACCATTTCTCATCTTAATCGCACGCTTGGGTCTCCTAATCCAAATACTTTCGAAGACTCTCAAACATGGCTAAGTGCGGCCATTGCCAACCAAAAAACGTGCGAAAACGGATTCACAGATTTCAATTTGTCTTCTCACATTATCTCCTTACCCTTCATGGTGGGAAATGTCTCAAAGTTGATTTGCAATTCACTTGCTATTAACAAGGCTGCGGCTTCGACAGCTACCACTTTGTCGAGTAAGTCAGGTGGTGGGCGGCGGTTGCTTTCGAGTCGGTTCCCGGAATGGGTTTCGGCTGCTGATCGAAAGCTCCTTCAGTCATTGAGCGTAGCCTCACAAGCTGATATTATTGTGGCAAAAGACGGGTCAGGAAATTACCAGACAATTTCTGAGGCTGTTGCTGCTTCTGCGAAGCTAAGGAGTGGGACTAAGAGATTTGTTATCCATGTGAAAGCTGGTGTTTATAGTGAAAATGTCCAAATTACGAAGTCGATGAACAATTTAATGTTTATCGGTGATGGAATCGATGCTACTGTTGTTACAGGCACTAATAATGTTCAAGATGGTTCCACGACCTTTGCATCTGCGACCTTCGGTAAGTTTCTTCATGAATTTTTAATTCTAAGTTTCTTTATCTTGTTAAGTGGTTTCAAGTTTTACTTTCTTGTGGAAGAATACTAAGAGAGCCTACAAGAATTTATTTGTTAAAGAATTTCTAATCCTATAATTCGTTTTGCAAATTACATTATTAAATTAAAATAGTCTTATTCGCAAATAAGAACCAACTTTGGTGGAATCCAAAGAGGGCATAAAGCTTAGCAAAAGATTATCCAAACAAAACTAATTAATTTCATGGAATTTTGTAAAACTTAAGACCGTGTAACTTTTAAGCAATATGACTAAAGCTACCAGCCTACCTTGAACTTCAAAGCTGGTGGCATAACTAGAGTAAGGAAGATTGTTACATGGAAGATTGCTACGGTCAAAAGTAAGGAAGTTTCTACTACTTTTTCTGTTCATTCATAGCTTTCCCGTGTATATTTTACTTCCATGGATAATAACAAGAACTTATGGATAATATTTTTCATGCTTACAGTAACGGTCCTTCCTCATTGAGGTTGATAGATATTATATTATGACACGTCTAGGCCTAACAACTGGCCTCACAGATTTAACCATCTTAGATAAATGCTTACGGCCTTTGTTATACGTTGAATTTGTTATATAATCCAGATGCCTATTATTTAGGGGTGTCAATGGATCCAGACGGTCCGATGGATCGTCCGAATCCGAACGTTAATGAACGGGATCTAAATATATGAATAGGATCCATGGGCATATTTCGGATCGTCAAATCTTGGATCCGAAAAAAATTGGATTGTGCATGGGCACGCCACATATACCCATTGGATAGTCACGATCCGAAATGGTTTACAAAAATACCCTCGAAATTTTGTTAATGCTAACCCTTCTATGAAGCGTATTTTGGTCAAAACCTCTCTTATCACTTAATGAATCGAATAGGAATGCTCACTCATTAGTCGTCCATTCATACTTTCAGAGTTTCATTTCTTTCTCTAAGGAATAAGTGAGGGTTCTTGATAATAGTTCATAACACAATCATATTCTTTATTTGTGTATGTAATTTTGATTAGTTTTAATGTTTACAAGCATTATTATACACATAGATTAAACATAGATAAATTTTTAATTTGGTTGAAGAAAATGTATAAAGACACTAAAAGTGGACTGCCATTCTATCTCTTTTTGAAAAAATTAATTGTTTACTTAGCTTAGTGGGACATAATAGGACACTCCGATGGACGGTCCTAATTAAAATGGATCGTGATCATGACGTGGAAACTAGGATCCGAAGAACAATCCAACTCCGACCCGACCAATAAGGAATTTGAATGGATCATGACTGTGACATAGGTGGATCCGACCCGAAGTGGATCCGTTGACACCCCTACTATTATTTTAAGGAAAAAAAATGAGCCTAACAGTGTAAAACAAATTCTATACATAACTTCAAGGCCATGTTCATTCGATAGGAAATGGACGTGAAACAAATTTTACGCTTAAATTCATTTTTTACTTAAAAATGGGTATAAATTTTGTTTTACGACCATTTTATGTCCAAATTAAGAAACAAAACCAAAGTGGAAAATGGGTGTTTCTTTAAATCTTTTTTAAAGAAACAGTCATAAATAAGCAACCCCAACTTGTACTTCTGCATTTTCATATTCTTCCTTGCAAAAATATGAGTACGCACCATATTAAACAACTTCAATGTAAATTAACTTTATGTGACAAATAAGGACCAATTTTAGTGGTATCCATAGAGGCGCTAACAAAGAATACTTATCTTCTTCTCAGCTGTCACCGGAAACGGATTCATAGCTCGAGACATGACGTTTCAGAACACTGCCGGGCCACAGAAGCACCAGGCGGTCGCACTTCGATCAGGCTCAGATCTCTCAGTATTCTACAGATGTAGCTTCAAAGGGTACCAAGACACACTCTATGTCTACTCCCAACGCCAATTCTACCGCGAGTGTGACATTTATGGGACCGTAGACTTTATATTCGGGGACGCCGCGGCCGTCCTCCAAAATTGCAACATATATGTTAGGAGACCCATGAGCAATCAGCAGAACACGGTCACCGCTCAAGGAAGAACGGACCCAAACGAGAACACAGGGATTTCAATTCACAATTCAAGAGTTACCGCGGCTTCAGACTTGAAACCAGTTCAAGGCTCCTTCAAGACATACCTTGGTAGGCCATGGCAACAGTACTCGAGGACCGTATTTATGAAAACTTCTCTAGATAGCTTGATTGCTCCTGCAGGATGGCTTGAATGGAGTGGGAACTTTGCTTTAAGTACTTTATATTATGGAGAGTATATGAACACAGGCGCGGGTGCGGCCACAGGTGGCCGAGTGAAGTGGCCGGGGTATCATGTCATTACAAGTGCGACGGAAGCTGGAAAATTCACCGTCGGGAGCTTCTTGTCCGGGAATTCATGGATTCCGGCAACCGGTGTACCTTTCACTTCAGGCCTTTGAGATGGATTTTTCTGTCTCTACAAGACTTTGGTGGCTTTCTATTCATTGTTTTATGATAAAATGTGATTAATTTTATGTAGAAGATAGGATATAGTTGTTGAATTCATTGTATTATATGTCAATCATCCTGTAAATGTCGAAAACAGGATTGCCATTTTTCTCTATCTTATGTATTTTCATGGATTGACTTAATCTGTGTATACCTTATTATTCTATTAATAAAGGGGAGAGTTTTCCTTTTCCTATTTGTTATATTCTTCTTTTGAAAACGTGTATTTGTTAGGAAAGGGCCCTCAGAATGGAAACTCCTGATAGAAAAAACACCAACAATCGCTTGTATGCTGCTTTGACATTTTGAATGGCTTTAATCCTATAGATGTAGATTTTCTCTCAAATGGGCAGCCCAAGTTTCATTAATATCTTGAATGTCCAATTGGGTGACTTTTAGGGCTGTGTACATTAGGAGGCTCTCACCTTGTTTTGAATCAAACGTCCTCATTCAATTAGGCTGAAAAAATTCTGGTCACGTGATTTAAACTATATGATAAGAAACCAAGAGCCCATTTGATTAGATAGTTACAATCTCTTGATCAATGAGATTTTTGGACCACTAGAGATCTAGGTTAGGGCTTCCAAGTAGAATCCGAAACATGCACAACGAAAGATCCTTTTATGTGTGAATAGGGCTGCAACTCGAGCCGGGTTTTACCCAACCCGCATCGACCCGACCCGAAAATAGCCTGGGTTGGGTTCAGGTTTCATGGGTTTCGGGTCGAGCCGGGTTGAGCATTCAAAAGCCCGCATGAATCTCGGGTCGAGCCGGGTTTGAAGGGACCCGACCCGACCCGACCCGAGTTACATAAGTTATAGTATGTACATTTTTTTCTATTGTTAGTTAAAAGTTAAAAGTTAAAAGTGAAAACCCACGCACCCACTGATATTGTATGTGAGTGTAATTTCTGCTTCTATGAGTTGAGTTGATTCAAGTGTTTGATTCAGCATTGTTTGATTGTAATTACAACATTGTTTGATTACAACATTGTTTGATTCAAGTGTAATGTGAGTGTAATTACATCATTGTTTGATTCAAGTGTGATGTGAGTGTAATTTCTACTTCTATGAGTTGAGTTGCCTTGCCAAACAAGAATTTTCCTTAAAAAATTGTGTCAACGTGAAAAAACCCGACCCGACCTGACCCAACCCGAGATTTATCATGGGTAGGGCCGTGTTTGGGAATCGTGGGTTTTCCGAAAAAAAACCCGACCCGACCCGAGATATTTCTCGGGTAGGGTTGGGTTCTCCAAAACCCGACCCGCCCGACCCGAGTTGCAGCCCTATGTGTGAATGCCATTATGATCAACACTTCACATTGATGACTCAACTGTGATGAGAAGTGATTATGATTGGCCCTAGAGCTTATCATCATTTAAAATCTAAAATCAAACGTTTAATGGTGATAATATATGGAATATGATTGTTTCACCGCATTTACTTAATAGGAAGCCATACCATACCACTTTCTTTATTAGAAACTTTCTCCCAAAGAGAATTCTTAGCATTTCTAAGTTTCCTTCATTGTCAATGCACTGATGGCAGTGGTGCCCTATAGGCTATAGTTAATAACTTCATATGAGACTTTGAAAGTATCAAGGATCACTTGATCCTTCATCTTTCATCCGCCATTTCCTCTTCTATATTTATATCGCTAATGCGACTAAGGGAATAGTCACCCTCAAGATTTTTCATAACAATTAATTTTTGGGTCCCACGTGAAAACATGTGCTTTGTAACCAAAATACCCTTGTACCAAATGCAAATCCAAATCCATGCAAATCCAAATCCATGCATATGGTGGGGGCCTCTATTTTACACATCATGTTTTGATAGGCTAGATCATACCAATTCTACTTAAACCCACGCATCCAGTGAGCCCATCATTTTTACCCATCATGTTTTGATGGGATGGAGCCCATTATTTTACACCCCCAAGAATGATAGTATTTTGATAATGGGCCAAACTCACCTTGTCTTTTATCATTTAACCGCCTGTTAAAAGCTATTACAATCCAGCTCATTATCAAAACATGGTAGTGCACATATCACTAGCAGCACAATAATTTTGTTTACACTATTTGTCATGCAATATACTATGAGGAAATGGTTTGTGTGAGGCAATGGTTTGTGCAGCCATGTACAGATAGCTGATCTGTGCAGCTGCACACAAACCATGTCCTCATAATACTATATAAGAAAGTTTGACAGTGGAAAATGAAACATCACATTATTATTGAGTTCAAAATGTATACTTTGTAAATTCTTCATCTTATTAATCATTCAATTCATCAAAGCAAGTTGATTCTTTAATATTTGCCTCACACAGTACAAGACATACGACTGAGTGATAAAAAAGAGTATCATAGCTCAGCATTCTCTCATAATACCACTACTAGAACCAGCATTGGTAATAAATTTAACAAAACTGATACATAAAAGTAAACTAATCTTTTCTTTATCTATGTAATGACCGTGGGAGCAGACCGGCCTGTGTATTCTTGCATCTTGGAAAGCTTTAACGCAACCTCCACCTATGAAAAGCATGTATGCATCAGAGTCATGTCCTAAGGAAAATCATAATATACCATTCAACAACAAAAAAATGAAAATCATAATCAAGTTGGTCTTTTCAACAGAGCAAAGAGATAAGGGTTGGAGAAGACAGAATAGTGTTTCTTACAAGAGGAGAAAGTGCTTCCTGAGGATCCCTCCCAATCTTTGAAGAGTCCTTTTCATATTGTTCTATGTAAACACGGATGGTATCACCTTCCGAACCGGTTCCAGAGAGGCGGAAAACCTGGAATTACAAAATGGATTCAGAGAGGTGCAGCAGGATAAATTATTTGTGTGTTGATCAACACCAAAAGTACCAGACAAGCGCCATCTTGAGGCTTCAAAGCTTTATGGTTGGAAAAATTGGGAATTCTAATCGGTTAACATTTACACGTTAAGTAACGCCAAACAATAGAATCCAGCTTGTAATTCATTCCTATGAAGACCTATTGGTATATCAGATGTGGTGAAAACTGTCTGATTAGAAATTAACTAAGAGAATGAGTGTGCTTACCAATCGTGACCCATCTTCAAACAGATATCGGATACCCTGGTGCTTTGAGATGGAACTGTCTACAGGATCTTTATATTCGAATTCATCAGCTTGGACAACATTTGACACATCTGATCGGATTCCCTTTATAATCCTGTAACAAGCAACATCGACGGTTTGTAAAAGATTCAATGTGAAAATTTTATCAGCTTCCCAAACATAAATTCTAAAAGCATAAATGGATCTCCCCAATAACACTTAGTCTGATTGATCTCCATCAACAGTCTATTTGCATTATGCTAAATGATAAGTTTCCAATCTAGTGAGATGAAAAAAGAGGACGTAATAGTGGTCATGGAGACAACAGTCATGGGAAACTAATGGGAAATCAAAGTAATACAACCGAAAAAAATAAAACAAGATATGTGAAATGGAGATCAGACATAACTGTAATAGAAAATTTTCCAGTTCATTTTGAGTCATAATCAAAGTGCACCCTTCAAAATTCCACCAGAATTAGGTCAAACTTTCATTGCTAAACAGAGAAATTATACAGTGCCTGACCGTCAAGTCCCTTGTGGGTGGTACGATGGAAGTACCGTCCTTGATATATTATCCAACAGCAGCCCACTTTTTAAAACTTAATCATGTAAAAGAGAGATTATCCAGATAAAAAAGCACGGTACTTGACGGTCGGGCACCATATAAAAACTCTGCTAAACAAAGGAATGTTCGACAAAGAGATTATCCGAATTCCACTGCCGATGAGCCAATGTAGAATACCTAAGAGACCATTATATTGCAGGACAAAAAACAGAGCAAAACGGTTCGCAATGCAAGCAATATGTATTATACCAACGTATGGACTATGTTCTCTAATCATGTCACATTCAATTTGATTAAAATGGAATTAAATGCAACTTTGAGATGAAAAGCAAGTTCTATACAGATCCCATATCAACTTAAATCTACTTAAGTATGACTACATGTAATAATTTGAAATTTATCAGGTCAGTATATATGTGGTTCTTTTTAATTAATTTAAATTTTTGAGCAACTATTATTGCCTTTGAATTATTTTCCCTTTTGAAATTAGATATTTCGATTCCAAGTTTGTTGAAGCAGACTGGTTCATCAGACCATCAACAGTTCAATCAAGTAGAAACTTTGCAGGTTTAGTGGCGGGACAGCCTTTCAAAACAGTGGCAGAGAGAAATGTCCTAATTAGAAACAGTTCAATCAAGAAGATACCTTGTGCTGGATTGAGATAAGTATTAAAGTGTAGCAGTTTCTACTCCTTGGGCACCAGTCGTGCTACCAGATTAAAAATGCAGTTCTTTATCGGTAACCTTAGTTAAGACTGAAACTTTTTCTAAAGCTCCTCCATTTAACAGAAGTCAAGACAAACCTAAAGTTTCCTAGAGCTCCTACATTTGCAAAAGTACCGTAAAGATTGTAATCTTAAGTTTTCCGTCCCACAAAGTTGACATTCTCAAACGACTAAGAAACTAAGAAAATAGATTTTCCTGGAAAGCACAATCCATATTTTCCTGACAAGTATAATTAAGGTCTACATACTTATTCTTGTCTCGCATATGGGTTAAAACTTACACTAATGTTGTAAGTTTTCCCAAATATTAAGTGAGGAACTGGTGGAGTTAATTGATATTTTAAAGCATACATTGCCTAATTATGACTTCTTTTTTTTCCTTTTTTGAATAGCATGCCTTATTATATGTCTGACCATACGAAGAGAATATACAATTAGAAAGAAACAAATTTAATTTGATCTTTCTCTTCAAAGCAAAGAAACAGAGCTGCTCGGGAGGAGAATCACTTTTCAAGGAGTAAGAAATTGAGAATCAGGTGTGTGTCCAGTGCTAAGAAAGGTAAATTGTGGAGATTCTAGATGCATTCATATGACCATATTTAAAACAATAAATAATTGAAAAGAAACAAATTGCATTGATTTTTTTTCTTCCGGGACAGAAAACAGAACTGATGAGGACCATATGCTCATTTTAGAGAGTATGGCCTTCACAGCGGAATGCACTCCTGGGGTAAAAAAGCAAGTTGTGCATGCTCCCACGGCACATTTATTCCGAATTGTCCATCCCACCATTTATTCCCAGAGAAGGGCATAATCTACCCTTCTGGAGTAAGCTTTAGGACGTATGCTTAAGAAAGGAAGAACTAACAGAATCTCATACTATGAGAAGGCTCCATCAGCTCCATCAAATTCAACTTTGATGGGTTGACATCGTTGAGGAATCCTACTCCCTCAGGAATCAGTGGAGTGTTTAGACACAGCAATTGCAACATATTCTGGAAGTTTTCAGGACCTATCATTAAAACTGACTCCTTTTAAGATGAAGCGGAAGCATTACTGATGGGGTAGAGGATTTTCTATTCAAGATTTGATGGTAATCTTGAGGTCAAAGGTGATTCTCAGATTCCTTTATTTGTGGAGCAGAAAATAGCAGCGGTCCATGGCGCTTGGAACTCATCAATAATGAGATAGTTAATAAAGATAGAGTGAGAAGCTATAAATTTATGCATGCTGTAAGGAAGGCTAATGAGATCCCTGACCCGCTGGCAAAAGCTAGGGTCAGCCATGAGGCTTTAGCTGAGGGGTAATCTCGGCCCCGTTTGTAAATCCTTTGTACTTCTGGGCATGTTTTTTTTTGTTGAATGATACTGGTTACCTTACTGGGAAAAAAAGAGGCTGATGATTTAATACAATGCAAGTATGCAAGTGCTGTGGGACTAAAAAGTACACAAACTAGAAAGTTAAGCTGTATCTTCAATACTTGTATAATATAGAATTGGGTGAATTTCTACTTCTTACTAATTTGAACGCCAATATTGTTCCTTGGGAAGAAATCAACACATGGAAGCATGGATGGAGGACTCGGATGGAAGCAACCAACTAAAAGAAGGCTAAAAGTTGTTAACGTCAAGGCAGAACTCTTACTCTTTGTAAAAACATTGAATTAGCAGGTAAAAGCATTGAATTACCAGCTACATATGATAAATATAGGGAACTGAAAAGGTGGGAATTCACAAGCAGAAGTGGCAACTTACCGGCTAGAAAACAACAAGACTTAAAACCATAACTAATGAATTACAAAAAATGAAATAAGTACACATAACAAACATCTAGATTTTAAAACCATAACTAATGAATTACAAAAAATGAAATAAGTACACATGACAAACATCTAGAGTAAAATCATTAACTAAGAGATGAGCCCAACAACTTGATAGCATGCAATGGCCATTGAACAAACATCAAGCAAACTTGAATGTTTTATAAACAAGAATCTCAGCTTGGAAAAATGCTCGAGGAAATACTTGTTAACATCAGGAAGAGAAGATTGCAGTTTGACCAAATATGACATGAGCTCCTTTGCAGCACCTGCATCAACGTTCTTCGCAAAACAATATGAACCGGTTAAGAGGGTGGTTAGCTAATTTGATCCAAAGGAAATAGCCTTAAAATATTGCATGGTAGCCTTGACATGTCATACTTCATAGTCATATCGAGTATAATAGTGGCGACCATAAGTAGCCCAGTGCTGACGAACAATGTCTTCCACAATCACCAACTTTCCCCCGTTGAGGTTGTCCTTATTTTTTAAGGCAAGGATAGAAAGCCAAGCTAAAACAGCCCAGATTCCATCCTTCTCACGAATATGATCTGAACCTGTAAGCAAAGAGAACAAACAAGTACGCTCATTATAAAAGTTTCTAGTCTCTCAAAATATTGAAGTTTTGAAACGCTGCTAAAAAGAAACAAAAAGGGAAATAATTTTTGTAGAATAATTTCTTCTCTTTAACAAATTGCATCCCTCCAAAACAGCAAGTCGAAATATCTTTCTTTGAACAAGAAGGTGAGTGAATATGAACCAGCCAATGTATCAATGTGTCATTGTAACACTCCAATGAAGTAACCTCATAATATTCCAATGTGACACACGAATCAAATCAGGACATCTAGAAATAGGAAGCATAAATGGATTGCTTTCCACAATGGTCCTCAACAGAAGTACAACATGAGTTAACATGAGATGACAGAGGTAAATAATTATTACTAAACAGGAAGCATACTGGTGAATGTTTAGTTCCACATCAATTAGGGAGAAAATTGTAACCAAAAAGTGGTTTAACGTGGGTCCCCCCGTTTTAACAATTTACACAAGGCATTTCCAATACAGAAATTTCGAGACATGAACAATACGCAATACAAATCGACTTTTTAACTGTTTATGCATTTTCGAGACATGAACAATAAAACCCAAATCTATTTCCCTTCCTCGACCTAGCAAAAAGAAGAAACCAGACCATAGCTTCGGCGCGATTGATCTTCTTCGCCTGAAATCGACTTTCCCTTCCTCTTCTGATTCGTCCTTTGAGAGAAACCCATCTTCGAGAGGGTTTG